>NW_006262139.1:10841809-10903628 GCF_000493195.1 Citrus x clementina | reverse complement strand
AAATTTCATAAGGAGATATATGTGTTTTCAAAGATGTAATTCTATTATGAATATGACATGCAGTCAGTAATGCTTCCCCCCACAAATTCTTTGGTAGTTTTGCATTAAGGATCATGGAATTTATCATATCCGTGAAGATCATATTCTTCCTTTCAGCCAAACCATTTTGTTGAGGAGTAAATGGAGCTGATCTTTGGTGAATAATTCCAACTTCTTCACAATAATTATTAAATTCAATTGAGAAATATTCACCACCTCTATCACTACGAACCATTTTGATTTTCTTATCTTTTTGGTTCTCAACTTCAGCTTTGAAAATTTTAAATTTATCAAAAGCTTTATTTTTTGTTCTAAGTAAATACACATAAGTGTATATAGAACAATCATCAATAAAAGTGATAAAGTACCTCTTACCTCCTCTTGTTAACATGCCATTATACTCACAAATATCGGTATGTATTAAATCCAATATTTGAGTATTTCGTTCAGCTTTAGGAAAAGGTTTCTTAGTTAATTTAGCTTGGATGCAGATTTCACACTTATGACCTTTAACATCATTGCAATTAATCAAACCATGCTTAGACATGTATTTCAAAGATCTAAAGTTCAAATGTGCTAATCTAGCATGCCAAACATCACAAGACTCAACAATATAAGCTCAGTTGATATTATTATTATTAATGCTGAGTTTGTACATTCCATCACAAGAATACCCTTTCCCAACAAATAATCCATTCTTTGACACAATACAAGTATTACCCTCAAGCACAATCTTAAGCCCATGCTTGCACATACAACTAGCAGAAATAAGATTCTTCCTAACGGAAGGTACATGAAAGACATTATACAATGTGACTTTCTTTCCAGAAGTGAAGTTGATCTCAACTACTCCTTTCCCTGCTACTATGGCTGCATTATTGTTTCCCATGAGAACCATTTGTCCTTCCGTTTCTTCTTTGTATGATAAGAAAAATTTCTTATCATTACAAACATGAATTGTTGCCACCAATCATAGGACTTAGTTTCAGCCATATTTGTTTCGGTAATCATGCCAATTTGCATTTCAGAAACCATAGCACAAATCTCTTCAGATTTGTTTTCAATCACATTAGCTTTATGGGAATTCACTTCTTCTTTTTTCTTCTTGAATCTGCAATCACTATGGCGATGGCCTTTCTTACCACAAAAGAAACAATTTCAAGAAAAATTTTGTGTGCTGGACTTTTTGAATTTCTTGTCATTCTTGACTTTAAAATTCTTTGAGAATTTACTAGCTTCAACAACATTAACTTTAGTAGAATCATGCTTATTCTTGGATTCGCAAGACCTAGTCTCTTCTTCAATTACCAAGTGTTTTTACAATTCTTCTAAAGTTATGTTCTCTTTACTACGAAGGAGTTTCTTTCTATAATCATTCCAACTTTGAGGCAATTTAGCAATAATAGCCCCAACTTGAAATGATTCAGAAATTTCAACTTTTAACTCTCGAAGCTTAGCAACAATAATTTGTAACTCATGTATTTGATCAAGAATGGATTTTGTATCTACCATAATAAAATCAAAATATTTAGATACAAGGAATTTGTCGGTACCTTCTTTCTCCGTTTTGTATTTGTACTCAAGAGCATTCCAAATTTCCACCGGAGAAGTCATAGAATTGTAGAGATCATATAACCTGTCAGAAAGCGTATTGAGTATGTGACCCCGGCACATCAATTCATCATCTTCACGACGTTTCCTTGCAGCCTTAACAACTTCGGTATCATCTTCTCTTGGTTCTGGAAATGGTTCCAATTTCGGATCAAGAACATATGCCACTTTAAGAACAGTAAGGAGAAAGAACAATTTTTCCTTCCAACGAGTGAAATTAGTTTCATCAAAACAATCAAGATGGACACTAGGATTCAGAAATGATGTCAAACTCTTCTCAGCCTCCATTTGTATTAAATAAAACCTTAAAGATTGTTAAATAAAAAATAAGAATATGGAGGCAAAGAACAAAGAAAATTTCTTAGGATTTGATATATGTTTGCACACTTTCCTTTAAGGTTTTATTTGCCCTCTCCAATCTTGGTTTGCTATAGAGTATTAATGGCAAATTACCCCCAAGATATATCAAATCCTGAATACAATCTCTAGCAAATAAGATTGTATTTCCAGAACATATATGAAACCTACAAAATCTGATGATCAATTATAAAATATGTATATTTCTTTTATGAAGAAGATGTTAATTCAAAAGAATGCAACCATTCGAAATGGTACTTCTTCAAAAAACTCTTTTGGTTTGAATTTGCAACGATTAACACTTGAAATTTTCAAGCTTGTCAACCGTTTCTAGTTGACGCCTTTCTGGAAATAAATGGTTAACCGTTTTCTCAATAAACGGTGAGCCGTTTTATTTCAGAATGTCAAATACGTTGCTCTCTATACATAAACGGTTAACCGTTTTCTCAATAACCGGTGAGCCATTTTCTCTAGACCATAAAATATGCTCTCTGGAGTTAAACGGTTAGCCGTTTTCTCCATAAACGGTGAGCCGTTTTCTCTAGACCATAAAACATGCTCTCTGGAGTTAAACGGTTAGCCGTTTTCTCCATAAACGGCAAATTGTTTTTGTCTAGAATATCAAACCAAAGATTAAAAATGTTACAATCTCTCTTACAAGGGCTTTACTGGTAACTTGTCTAATACAATGCATATTGTCTATTTAAGAAGCTTATTAAGTTGAAAAGCTGTTTATATGTTTAACCATGTCATTACTTAGTAGGAATGTAAACGAATTGCAGTTTTGGAAGACCAGCAAAGACGAATTCAAGAAGCTATGGCATCAATGCCAACTCCATCAAAAGATAACTTTGAACTGAAAGCCATGAAAACTATGGGAGCCATGGAAGAAAGGGACGCCGTATTTGGGTCTGGTGCAGAACATAACCTGGACTCACAGGTTGATCTTCATCCATTCTGTTCATCTTCCTTTACTAAGGGGTTATTTGATATTATGATTTGCTTACAAAATTTTCATATGCAGGTGTATTGGTGGCACGATAAATACCGACCAAGAAAACCAAAGTATTTCAACCGTGTTCACACTGGATATGAGTGGAACAAATATAATCAGACTCACTATGACCATGACAACCCACCACCAAAAATTGTGCAAGGGTATAAATTCAATATCTTTTACCCTTACCTCGTTGACAAGACAAAGGCTCCTTCATACACAATTGAGAAAAGATGGAAGCAATGGTGAGACATGCATCATTAGGTCCACGCCGGGCCTCCATACGAGGACATTGTAAGTTGTTGACTCGATCTATTTGGTAGTCTTGCTTTTGTATACAATGATTAAATTACCCTTGACTTACCAGATTGTCTTCTTGAAATTGCAGGCATTTATAGTTGTTAACAAGGAATGGGAGTATTCTCATAAGAAAGGATTCAAGTGCACATTTGAACGTGGGATATTACATGTATACTTCAACTTCAAACGCTACCGCTACCATCGGTGATTTGTGGAAAGGCCGTTTTGCTAAATTTTTTTGTCTGTCTCTTTTTTTCTACTTTAACAGAAACTCTTCAGGCGGCAAACCTTGAGAAACATCACGCTCAATCTTTTTTCGCCATACAAATCTGCAACCCACAGATTATATTCAATACAAAATAAAAGAAAAAAAATTCTTCCCCCAATTTGTAGTTGTTTCATATCCATGAGCCGTCAGATAAGTACTTTTGCCATTAACAATGCACTCAAGACAGACATGATCAATATCATAAAAGTGAAAACATGTCTGCACTAGTTCTAATCATCAGCTGCAACCTTCAAATGCATTAAAAGAAGGAAAGAAAGATAAAAAGGCCATTCAACAGAAAATTGTTTAGAATTTAGATCTATTTGAACAGGAAAATAAAATCCTAGATAAATTAATTAACTTAGGTAATTAGTCTTCAAATTATTGCTATTGATTACTGTTCATACAATACTTTTTTACTTTTTATACAATACTATTCATACTAGTTACTATTCATAGGTAGTGTTCATTGCACTGTTTATTATCTTAATTCTATCATATATGTTAGAAATAGTAAATTGCAAAAAGTAAAATACATAGAGAATTTTTACGTGGTTCGGGTTACAATCTTACATTCATAGGGCCATGCTCAGACAATAAGCAATTCACTAAGTAATGAAAGATTACAACCTATTAGATTCTTACACAATTTTAGACTCTTTTTTACTTTTGCAACCACCTAGTTTAATCTAACTTAGTTGAGCTTGCATAGCGAATATGACTCGTCTTCAATTGTGTTTGTTGCTTTGCATGAGATTCCCTCAACATAACAAATGGCCCTTTCAAGACAAAGTGATCAAAGCAATAATAAAGAACATCTAATGAGAAACTTGATATTATGAAGACTTGATGAATAAGACTAAAATGTCTTAGAGATATGAAACATTATATGTGGCCAAATAGGGTTTCTTCTAGTTCTCTGCGTTGGTTGCTTCTTTGATATAAAATACAATGTCTTCTTCATATTTGCAATGTGTGAAATTTTTCCTTTATATAGGTATCATATTTTACCCAAACCCTAGTAGAGGAGTACTAAGATATACTTTCTTGAGAGTCCAATCTTCTATTAATATTTGATATACTTACCAATATAGCAGTCATTTTTATTTAAAACTCTTGGATATGTAATCCTACTTACACGTCAATTTCGTTCTTTATGCGTCTAAAAATATTATCCAATATTCTACAAAATCTAATCTAATTAATTCCCAATACTAGACAAATCCTTAATAAAAGCAAACAAATCCCTACTAAAAGGAATAAATAAATTACAATATTATTAGCGCAATGATTAATCATAAAATCCCTAAAATTTTTTATAGAAACACACTTTTCATTGAGAATGGAGTCACCAAATGGATTTGAATCGTTAGAATAAGCAAAAACCTTTGTGCCTTCAATTTCTTGCAACTTTTGCTGCCTGCACAATTGAAAATTACAAGAGCAACAAAAAAAAAAAAAAAAAAATTTGAGTGAAACAATATACTAAAGGAAAATCCAACCAAAATAATAAAAAATATTAATCATTTCTTTGTGCTTTCTTAGCCAAATGCTCAACGATTTCCACTTCAGTAATTTTCCTCGAAGACTTCCGCTTTCTGTGGTCACGCTTGCTCTCATTGCTATTATCACTAGAACTATCTTAGTCCCCTCTGCATTTGTTGCTTTCGCTTCTTCTTCTGTCACCTCAAAACTATCTGATCCCTCGTCATGTCTATTGCTCTTATCATTCTCTACGTTTGCGACGTTTGCGTGAGCTCCTTTCTAATGACTCATCGGAAATGGTGTATGAGTTGGACTTGGACTATAACTCGGATGATTTCTATCTTTCACTTTCACTTCTTCTTTTGGAAGAAGACTTCTCTCTTGCTCTTTCTACTCTTTCCATGACTGCCCATTTCACAAAAACCTGTTCAAGTTACCACAAGTGAGTGAAACGAATAAGAATATAGGTCAGGGCATCTTTGGTTCTATATAATCATTTAAACCTTGGACAAGAAACCAAACAAACAAATTCTATTATGATAAGGATGTAATTTACAAATGAAGAACTGCTCAATATAAACAAATTGATATTAAAATAATTAATATTAACCACGAACATTTAGTTTAAAGCAGAAATAAATAAGTAACCTAAAAATGAATAGAATATTTGACTCAGGCTAAAATTCTACAGATCTACTATAAAGTCCAACATGCAAGTTCAAACTCCAAGAACATTGATCAGAGCAAGAAATTGCAAATTCGCTAAGTTTTTTTTCAATGAGAAAACAATTATAAAAGTTCCAAATTTTCAGACGATGAGTCATCGTATCTCTTTCTTTCACTTCGACTTCTTTTTTTTAAGAAGACTTCTCTATTGCTCTTACTACTCTTTTCATGCCTACCCATTGCACAAAAACCTGTTCAAGTTACTACGAGTGAATGAAACAAATAATAACGTAGGTCAGACCATTTTTTGTTCTGTACAATCATTTAAACCTTGGACTAGAAACCAAACAAATAAATTTTATTATGATAACAAAGTAATCTACAAATGAAGAATCGCTCAATGAAAACAAAGTGATATTAAAATAATTAATATTAACCACAAACATTCAGTTTAGATCGGAAACAAATAGGTAATCTAAAAATGAATACAAAATTTGATTCGGGCTAAAATTCTACAGATCCATTTCAAAGTCCAACATGCAAGTTCAAACTCCAAGGACATTCATCAAAGTAAAAAATAAAAAATTAACAAAGTTTTTTCTTTTCAATAAAAAATAATTATTAAAGTACCAAATTTTCAAAATCAATATAGTAGAAATATGGTCCACAAATTCCTTTAGCTTTAGTGTAAATTTTCCCAGCTCTACATATATAAATTATTTGTTTTACTATCTCTTGGTTTTTTTAGTATTGTCTTGTTCACTTATTTGGCTAAATAATAATAATGTATACTTTTAGCTTGTATACCTTTTCTTGATTTACTTCTCTAGACTAGGTATACATTTAGTTTGTAAAATCAGCCATTAACCCATTGAATGCATAAGTATCAAGCTATTGTAATAACTAGTTGGCAAGCCTGTGTCACATGAAAAAACATTACACGGACAAAACCCCTCTAATTTGCACGAATTGTATCTTCTCAGCATACGTTACTATTAATTCAATCACTAACGGCAGAAAACAACCAATTAAGATCAAAGGAAACAAAAAAATTGTCTCAAATTATAAAATTTCAAGATTTATAATTCGTGGGGTAGAGTCGTGTTGTTATTTGAATCTTTAATCCTAGGGTTTAATTTTGTCTTTTAGAAACCAAAAGATTCCTAAAACAGTAGCGTTTGAATGCAATACACTAATCTTAATGGACAGCTTTCTAGTGGAACGACAGTGACGTATAGACGATCGGCGACAAAAAAACAACTTCTATGGCAAGGTTGCTTTCGGAAGTGAGAGGATAGACAATGCAGGCAGCTTTTCAGCTTGGGAGAAATTGCAAAATTTGTTTTTTAATATTTTTTATGTAATGATTAATATGTAAGTTTGCATATTGTCTTTCTCATTTCGGGAAAAGGTACGAGAGGAAAAGGAAACAATAGAGGGATCTGAATTGGACCTAAATGGGAATGACATGAAAAGTCTTTTTCAAAACCTAGCATTAAGGGCGTTACGACGATATACGAGAGGAATGGAGAAAAACTCGTGATTGGTGTAGAGGGGAAGATCTGTTTATTATATAGTTCAAGAAAAAGTCGTCTCGTTTCCTTACTTCTTCGTTCTTTCTTATTCATTCACTTCAAGGTTGATTCTGAATGCCTCGTAACATCATCTTCAAACAACCTCCACTTGCGGCCACTAGAATTGCTTATACACTAAAAAGCTACTTATTAATTATTCACTTATTAATTATCCACATGCAACCGCCTTTGGATCACTTTCATGCGTATGTTAAAGATAAAATTTAATAGTTTATTGCGTGCCGCTCACTAATCATGAGTATTATTTAAGTTCTTAATCTCAAATCTCTTCTAGTATTTTAAAAAGAAACAATATTCAGCTGAAAAATGACGATAGCATAAAAATAGACAAAGAACCAAACCAAACCGACTGGTCAGCATAACTTAATGTACATATAACGCAGCATTATAACATTGATAACATACAATTACATATTTGTATTAGACTTTGCCTTGAATGTTTTGACATAGTTTACACAAAATTGCCACTACTCCCATTCCAGATAGGAAAATCAAAGCTGAGTAGAACAAAACCAACATAAATATTAAAATGCTTTGCTAAGTCATTACGGTTATAAGAGTTTATACAGCGGACGTTCCACTGTTGAGTGATGAGATTATGGAGAATGTACATAGATTTTTAATAGGTAGAACAAGTCATGGGTGACAGAGAATTTATTTGCTTCCGAGGATTGGTTATTGGTGAATGGTGACCATTTAGTTTAGTGGATGCCGATTCATGTTTGTATAAATCCACATGCATAGACACAAGCAAGAAAAGACTGGCATTGTCGCTGAAGGAGATGGGCACAATGACGATCATGCCTTTTGCTTTTGCTCCTACCTTATTCTCTGCGATTGCATGAGCTCTTTTCTGGTGGCTTATCGGAATCGGTATATGAGTCAGACTTGGACTCCAACTTAGACGATGAGTCATCGTATCTTTTTTTTTTTTTCACTTGGACTATTTCTTTTCGAAGAGGACTTCTCTCTTGGTCTTACCACTCTTTCCATGCCCACCCATTACACAAAAGACTGTTCAAGTTACGACGAGTGAGCGAAACGAATGAGAACATAGGTTAGGGCATTTGGTTCTGTACAATCATTTAAACCTTGGACCAGAAACCAAACAACCAAATTCTATTACGATAAGTAAGTAATCTACAAATGAAGAACAGCTCAATAAAAACAAAGTGATATTAAGATAATTAATATTAAGCACAAACATTCAGATTAAATCAGAAACAATCAAGTAATCTAAAAATGAATAGAAAATTTGATTCGGGCTAAAATTCTACAGATCCATTATAAAGTCCAACATGCAAGTTCAAACTCTAAGAACATTCATCAAAGTAAAAAATCACAAATTCACAATTTTTTTTTCAATAAGACAACAATTATCAAATTACCAAATTTTCAGACTCAATATAGTAGAAATATGGTCCATAAATTCCATTAGCTTTGGTATAAATTTTCCTAGCTCTCTAGAAATAAATTAATTATTTTAATATCACTTGTTTTTTTAGTGTTATCTTGTTCACTTATTTGGCTAAATAATAATAATGTATACCTTGGTTTGTATATCTTTTCCTGATTTACTTCTCTAGAGTAGGTATATCTTTAGTTTGTAAAATCACCCATCAACCCATTGAATGCATAAGTAGGGGTGGGAAAAACCGAACCGGAATAGAAACAAATTCGGTTTGGTTCGGTATTTTAATTTAGAAATAACCGAATATAGAAATACTGAATTGAACCAATAATATCATTCGGGTCCCTCTCTTTTATAAAATTTTAGTATGACCCAATATTTAGTAAATATTTACATATAGAAATTCTGTTATGGCCTAATATGTTTTGAAAACTTTTCGAAAGGGTCCTTGACCAAAAGTCAACAAGACAATATAACATTGATCCCTATTTTTTGATAAATTATATTATGGCACAAAAACTTATTTTATTTTATTTATGTTTTGAGCCAAAAGTTTTGATATTAAAAATAGTGATGATGATTCTGAAAATTATTTAGTTTAGTCCAAAATTTTGCAACTTTTTTTTTTTTTACGTATACAAATTTGTAAATTATTTTTTTTTATTGATTATAAATTGATTATAGTTGGCCTTGTGTGCAAGTTAAGGTGAACCGAAAAACCAATTTGTTAATATAATATGTTAAGTGAATTGTTATCGAAAAACCGAAACCGAACCGAAAAATCGAAGCCGAAACGAAACCTAACCGAACCGAATTATCGATTCCGGTTCAGTTTTTATTTTCTCTAAAACCCAAATGGATTTTTTAAATTTAGGAGCTAAACCGAGCCAAAACCAAAAATTTCTCCTGAAACCAAACGATGCCCACCCCTATGCATAAGTATCAAGCTATTATAATAGCTTGTTGGCAAATCTATCTCACCCAAAAAAAAAAAAGCATTACATGAACAAGAACCCCTCTAATTTGCACGAACTGTATCTTCTTAATATACCTTTACTGTCAATTCAATCACTAACAGAAGAAAGCAATCAAATAAGATGAAACACAAAATAGTCTCAAATTATAAAATTTCAAGGTTTAAGATTCGCGGGATGGAGTCTTCTTGTGATTTGAATCTTTAAACCTAGGGTTTAATTTGTCTTTTACAAGCGTTTGAATGCAAAACGCTAACATTAATGGACGGCTTTTTGGTGGAATGACAGCGACATACAGACAATCGGTGATAAAGAAACGGTCTTTATGACAAGGCTACTTTGTGCATCTTGAGGATATGATACACACGTGGAATGTTTCAAGAAAAACAGAGTCTTTCAAAGAAGCCAAGAGTTCTTTTGGTTTATTTTATGGTAATAAATCTTAACAATTCATACTTGGATAAGGATTCATGGTCACAAATCTCTGACTTTATTCATTTGTACGATAATAAAATCTATTAAAATGGTTAAATTGGTTGCTATAATTAACAGCTATATGTTTTTTTTCATTATTTTCCAATAAATTGCAAAACTGGAAAGCTCACCTTTATGAACTGGCACTATCATAAAACAAATGCGTTTTCTTGTTTCTTATCTTCGAAATTGAAATTTCTTTGAGAGCTTTTTGCATTGGTGTCTTTCCCGTAAGAAATTCCTAAGAAATGCATTGCATTCTGAGTCGAGATTTTGGTTATGAACCCAAGCAAGCAAATGCTATTTTTGAAACTAGAATAATTGTTAGCCTGACTATAAAATATTGATTTTGATGATAACAAACCACGTGTTTGGATAAACAAATAATTACACATTATGTTTTTATAATAAGAAAATGATTTTATGAAATTAGTTGTTTTCAAGTTTATAGTTTAAATCACAAATTTTGAAAACTTTGAAATCAACAAGTATTGTTTTAAAATTTTGAAAATGGACCTATTTGAAAAACTTTATAAATATTTAGGCCATAGTAAAATTTTAAAAAATATTGGGGTAAAACTATAATTTAAAAAAATAGTTGTTTCACTGTAGCAAGCGGCTAGCCGGATTCAGAAAGTGGCAAACCGGTTATGGACAGAAATTCTCTAGAATGAAAGCGGCTGACTGGATTCAGAAAGCGGCAAAACGAATGTGCAAAAATTTAAATCTTTGAATATAACGGTAACATAAAGCGACAAGCCGGATTCACAAGCAGTAAGCCAGTTATCACCAGAAAGTCAATAACGGCTAGTTTTCTTCTTCAACTATAAAATGGCTCAAATCAAATTCATTTTAATAGATACAATCATTGTTATCATTGAGCATTCCTTTGCAATCTGAGCATAAACTTTGTGTATTCATTCATTCACATACATTGAGCTTTCATTTGTAATCAAACACATTATGTGAGAGAAATTTATTTGTAACCGTTTTTGTAAAATTAAGTTGAGAGGTTATAAGTGTTGGGGTACACTTGGGTTAACAGATTGAGGATAATATCTTATTGTAAAGGTCTATTAACACTTTGGAATTCAATTGTAAAGAACTTGAAGTTTTGGGAGGCTTAGATAATGAAATCCTCAAGCTGGGTGAGTTTAGAGGCGTGGACGTAGGCATGGATTGTCAAACCACGTAAAAATCATTGTGTTTGCTCTCTCTTCCCTTATTATTTTATTATTATGCTTTATTAAATTTATTATTTTTTATTTCATTAAGGGAATAGATTGAATTGTTGTGTGTTTTGTTTATCTTAAGTTTTAAAAACCCAATTCAACCCCCTCTTGGGTTGCCTAGTTAGTATTTCAATAATATCTTGAACAACATTTTGACTTTTAGTGGTGAAAGAAGTTGGTCTAAAACAATGATCAACATAAGTTTTGGATCATATGCTGGTGATAATGATGAAAGGAGTTCTCCCGGATAGCTTCCTATTAATACTGCAAGTGCCATTGCTCAAAAGCTATATACATCGCATTTCTCTATCACAATCATAGTATAGGCAAGTTTTACATGAAAAGAAAAGGTGTAAGATCATATCTTTAAAATTTAAACCATAGAGTACGATGAGAAACATAACCAAATATTTTATTCGCCTGAAGCAATATATGCGTAAGTGTCTACTCACAGGGTTCTATCAGATGAGTCAACATAAAGAAGTCTAGCAGTGCTAAAATTAGTAACAAAAGCCTCCAAATTTAAGTTAAGCAGATTGTTGTCGCTTCATATGTCGCGATAAATAATTGATGGTGTGCAGTGTTGATGCAGGTACGACAAAGCGTGAGCCACACACTTTGCAATGTTTACATTGTTTGTCCAATTCAACTCAAGAGCTTCATTCTCTTTGTGTAGAACACAACACAAGCTTCCTCTTTCCATGTACTTATAAATCGCAAACATGCATTTCTTGTGCAAACAAAAACCATAGAGTTTCACAATATTTTGATGTTGTACTGCGAAGAGTACAAGAGCCTCATTTTAGAAACTCTTGACAAAAGTTGAATCCTTTATTGCAGAATGGTGAAGCTTTTTAAATAACAACTTTTATGTCCGGTTGCTTTGCTCTGTAATCACTGTTATAACATCTAGTTTCGATGTGATATTTTGGTATGAAAATCTTCTATTGCATTAATTAAATCTTCACATAAATTTTTACCATCATAATTTTGTGGTGATAATATTATTATTATTTATTTCAAGTGATATAATACCACCCACTTTATACATAAAAATACACTAGTTATGTTCTCAGGAAAGATTGGAAGGGTCACGATGGTCCCACTTAAAGCAAGTCTCCTTAGGCGTTGTATATAGCCTTGGTGCCAGAACCTTTTTAGTGCACCTAGGCTTACTAATAAGCTTCTTATATACTTCTCATAAATTATTATTACTATTATTATTATTATATTATAATAGTAATAAAAAAATTGCAATGGCAATGACATAATAAATAAATCAACAATATGTAAAAATATTACAAAAATTCATTAATCCGAGGCCTGTAAAATTATAGTGTCCTTAAAACAGATTCGCCACTTTTACAACGGTGCTTTAATTATATAAACTTCTATCTCCCAGAATACAACGGATTCAAATAGTGTTGGCACCACAACCTCACTATTCCTACAAACTTCAAACAAATGTTTGAATTCTATCACGCTAAAGCCTAAAGCTAGAACATTTGCTTAAGAGATAGGAGAATAAAATCACTAGAATTTTGTGAGTTTTATAATTGAACATGGAGGCCAATATATATAGGTTTGAAGGGGGGGGGCATTAGTTAACTAAAAATCCCACAAATCCCTCATTTTTCCACACCAATGAGTGCTCTTTGAGATCCAATCTCTAATTCACCCAAGTACCAATTTAAGAGTTCTATAATTTGTTGCAAAGAGCTCACAAAGGAGATTCTGAATCATCCATGCACATATTTTTTTCAATATTTATCTTGCTCAAAATTGGCCTCAAAATAGCCACTTTATGCTATTTTTCTAACAATCCCCCACATGAATGAAAATAAAAACACAAAAGCGATTGTTTTGAAATCAAAATCATTTTGACTCTAGTGATAGAATTCAACAGATTAAAACCTGCATAGGATATGTAGGTCTTAACCTTTGAACCTTCGCTTGTGAAATATATTTACTTTATTGATTGACTAGTAGACACGATATCTTTGAACTATTCTGTCGTTTATATAAACGATAATATACTCTCACACAATAATTTTTCCTAACACTTTGAGTTCTCATGGTAATGTTCATTTTAGTCCACATATAAACGATCGTCGCTATTTCTTCATGGGAATGAACAGAAAGATAACCCCTAAAGTGATCTCACAAGGTATTATACAATTAGGTTGTCCCTTTAAAACTAGTTCTTGGGATCTCCAATCAACTACGTTGAGTTTTCCATCTTAAAATAAATCTTTCATTCTATGGGCTTTAACCCCATTACCCCCAAAAATTTTGTATTAGCCTTTTGTTTAACCTTTTGGTTAGCGGATCACAATGTTATCCTTAGACTTTACATAGTCAATGAAAATAACTCCAGTAGAGAGTAATTGTCTAATGGTATTATATCTACAACGTATGTGTCTAGATTTACCATTATACATATTACTTTATGCTCTTCCAATTGCGAATTGACTATCACAATATATGCAAATTGCTGGAACAGGCTTTGGTCATTTTAGAATACCTTCTAAGAAATTCCGTTGTTATTTTGCCTCTTCACCACATTTGTCTAATGCAATGAATTCAGATTCCATCTTTGACCTGGCTATCACCATTTATTTAGATGATTTCCATGAAACGACGGCACCTATTAGTGTAAACACAACCACTGGTAGACTATAAGTCTTTTACATTAGATATCGAGTTTGTATCACTATACCCTTCTAGTACAGCTGGATATCTAGTGTAAAACAACCTGTAATTGTGAGTATAGCGTAAGTACCTAAGTACTCTTACTATAGTTTTCTAGTGATCAGTTCTTGGACTATTCGTATATTAGCAGTTTGTTTACTGTATAAGCTAAATCTAGCCTTGTACAATTTGATAGGTACATCAGACTGCCTATCACTCTGAAATATTCTACTTGAGAGATACCTTCACCTCTATTCTTAAACAGTACTGGAAATAGGATCGAATGATGGATGTGATTCAAGTAAAATTCATAAATTATACTTCAATTTGCAATTACCAAATAAGAATTATATCAGTATGTGACGTTGGTACCAGATCGATACAGAACTTAATCTGCTTTTGAGACCAGATCTGACTTAGAACAGATCAATATCTCGCACGTTCTGTTTTCCAGCCGATATACCAAAATAATTTTTTAATCTTTTTATTAAAGCAAATCAACACAAAGGCTCATAGATAATACTAGATCTGGATCCCAAAAATAGTATTCTGATTGGATGGAGGGAGAAGAGAAGATACAACTAAGGGCAGAGATCTGGTCTCTTTGCCTTAAAGGAGTGTAGCAGATTTTATGGAAATTGAAACTTTAAATAAACTGCAAAAATTTAAACATACATTTGAACTTTAAATTAAAATTACAAAATGAACTTTAAAACTTACAATTTAAATTGCTTGTATCCTTGAATCTTTACGAAGATCTATTACAGAAAGAAATAGATGAGAATATATTTAAGACAGGAAAATTTCCTTGATGTCTTAAGATTCTCAGAAATTTTTACAAGAAGAAAGAAAAATTCTTGTGAGAGAATGCTTTGGCCTCTGAGAAATTCTTTGGGAAAACAACCTCTGCCTTCTTCCATTCTTCAGACTTCTTTAAATAGAAATTTTGGACGACATGATACTATTGGTCCACATGCGTAATTGATGGAGCGGGACCTCCTTGACATGAAGGGGACAACATCATTTTGAAAGAGCATTCTTTATGACTTTAGCGTTGATGACTTTGGTTGTAGCTTCACATGCGGAGATAGTAGAGACTGCTTTTGGAGATGCTTCACGTGAGTGGGACCTTCTTTCTGACTTTAAAGGAAAAGAAACAAAAGATGGGTGAAGAGACATGTGCGCTTTCATTTGTGTCCAAAGGACCACCCAAAAGAAAATACAATAATTACAGGAAAAGGAAATTACAATAGTAATGCAGGAAAAAAATTACTTTTCTTTTTCACAAAGTGCTAATAATTACAAATGACTTTAACAATGCTTTAATGGAGAAAATATTCCGAAGCAGTCATCTTCGTTTTCATCTACAAGGGAAATAAACGGCTCAGCTTCACTAAAAGAACTTGAACCAGAACTCGCAACAGAGGGTTCTGATCTCGAGGCAAGGAGCTGTTGCATGACTTTAAAATATTCCTCTTCAGTTTTTGCACTGGCCAAGAGAGACTGGGCCTTAGTTCTTTGAGCGAGGAAAGTGCTTTGGGCTTTAACATCTTGAATACTTGGGGCAAGGAGGCCTTTTGAGGAAAGCCAATCTTGGACCGTGGCTTCTGAAAGTTTGGATTGTTCATCAAGCTTAGACCACCATTTGACTTTAAAGGTTCTTTGTAAAATAATTTGGGCTTCTTGAGTGTGGTAATTTAAGTTCCACATCCAAACCCAAGGAAGAAAGAAATTTGTACAGAAGTAGAGAAAATGAGGAAATCTTTTCTCGGATTCTGAAGGAACATAATGGGCTTTGAAAATGTTTAAACAGTTTATGGCATTTGGGGTTAGAATGTCTGGGCTTGGCCCAAAATAGTTCCATCATTGTTGAAACCAGTTTGGAAAACTTTGGACGGTTATTTTTTAATTGAAGAAAAATAACCAGGAATGAGTCTTTTTTGGGTTTTGAATAAAAAATGTATTAAACCAGGCTTGCTGGTAATCCTAGTAGGAAAAGAATAGGCAATGTTTTAAATGCATTTGAAAATTGGCGGGAAAGGTCTTTAGTTTGTGGAGTTGGTCATCCCACTGTTTTGGACTTAAAACTTTAAGAATGGTTACCGTGGAATAGGCAGGCTCAGAATGAGATTCACTGAGGAAGAAATGTTTGAATTTGACAGACTTAGTGAATTCTAAAATGTCTTGATAGAAAGACTGGGGTTTTGACAAATCCCATGGTTTGAAAAACCAGCCTTTCGGGAAAATCTTTGAGATTGCTTGAAATGGATCAAAATGATAAAAACCATCTTCCATTGTTAAAATATTTTGAAAATGGGTTTTATTAATCCAATTCGAAGATTTTTTAGAAAGCTTCGATTGAGAAACAACAATTTGGGAAGATGAGCTTTCTCCAGAAATAACTTTATAAGAAGAAGATTTTAAAACAATTTGTTCCTTTTCAGGAATTTTAGAAAAAGCTTTATTTTGAGAAAAACTTTGTAATGCAAGCATGAGCTCAGGAGATTTAGAGATGGATTTCATCTATTCATTTACCTGATCTTGAGAGGCAATAGCTTTAGACTGAGCTTCTTGTTGCTCTTGTTCTTCAACTATGTTAATCCAAGATTTGATTGGCATGGCTGAGGAAAGCAATTTTTTCTTTAGAAGGGGTTGTATGTGAGGCTTTTGAGGTGGTTTGAGGTTCAGGGTCTTTAAGAACGCCCTTCCCCTTGTCTCGTCTTTTAGGTGCCATTATCTGTTTTGGAGAAATTTCCTGGTTAGAAAATCAGGGATAGAATTTATATCACCTTTAATAAACTCAATATCAAAATCAAAAACGCTCAAAATGGCTTGCCATCTTGTAAAAATTTGTTTTGAAGCAATATTTTAAACATCATTTTCTAAAACATGTTTTGCAGCTTTGCAATCAATTCTAAGCAAAAATTTTTGATTTAACAAATCACTTTGAAATTTAGAAATGCATAATACTATAGAAAGAATTTCTTTTTTAATAGTAGAGTAATTTCTTTGACATTCATTCCAATGAGCAGAAACATACTGTACTATTTGTTCTTTATTATTATCGACTTGCTTTAGTATTCCTCCATAACCTAAATCGGATGCATCAGTTTCAACAATCTTAGGCAATGTAGGACTAGCAAGAAATAGGCATGGAATATTTTTAACAGAATGTTTTATTAGTTTAACAGCTGTAGTGTGTTCATCAGTCCATGCAACATGATTCTTTTTTAATCTGTCATTCAAGGGTTTTGACATCCTGTTGATATTAGGACAAAAATCAAGAACATAATTTAAACTACCTAGAAATCTTTGGAGTTGGGTTTTATCAAAAATTTTATCTGAAAATTTTTCTGCAAAAGCAAGAGATCTTTCAATAGGTGTTATGGTTCCTTTGGAAATATAATGACCTAGGAACCTGATTGGGGTTTGAAACAAAGAAACTTTAGAACTAGAAATGGATAAACCAGCCTTTTTTGTGGCAAGATAAAAAGTATTCAGATGTTTGAAATGTTGATCAATTGTTTGGGAAAAGATCAACACATCATCAATATAAATAATGCAAAATTCAGAGAAAGGGTTATAAATATCATTCATAATTCTCTGAAATTCTGAAGGAGCATTCTTTAATCCGAATGGCATTACAGTCCATTCATACTGTCCAAAAGGAACAGTAAAAACAGTTTTATAACGGTCTTTAAGATGAATTTGAATTTGCCAAAATCCTGATTTCATGTCAAATTTTGAAAAAATGAATGCAGAATGCAGTTTTTAGAGCAAATCCTTTTTATTAGGTATGGGATACTTAATCCATTTTAATGCTTTATTTAAAGGTTTATAATTTATTACAAGTTTAGGTGTTCCTCTTACTATTTCAGAGTTTTTGTTGACATAGAAAGCGGCACAAGACCATGGAGACCTAGATTTTACAATGAGGCCTTTTGATTCTAAATCTTTTATTTCATCTTTACAGTGTTGTTCCAATTCCATGTTCATTTAGATTGGTCGGGCTTTGGTAGGTATTTGCTTTTCATCGAAAGTGTTTTCATAAGGCAAATCAACCAAGTGTTGTATTCTGTTCCAAAAAGCAAATGGTAGATCAGCACATATTTCTTTTTCAATGAGGGTTTTAAAGTCAGAGATTTTTCTTTTTACAAATTCATTTTGTAATTGGTTTTCAATTCTTTGTAAACTCAAATCCTTTTTTAAACAAATCAAGTCATTTTGTTTAGATTTGAGAAGGGCATTGATTTGGTTCTGGTAAACAGAACAAGCTTTAACAATATTCAAATTTCTTGGTTTAGGTTTTTCAATGAAGGGAAAAATGAGTTTTTTGTTCTTTGCTTTAAAAGATATACTATCATAGTTGACAGTATAAGGGGTAATGAGATTAATAAAGGGAGTTCCTAATATAACAGTATGATGGATATCATTCGTTAGGAGGAAGGAAGTTCTAAATTCAAAACCATTATTATGTACTGAGGCATCAACTTTAGATTTGACTTTTAACTTTGAATTATTAGCGGCTGATAGTCTTTCATTAGTTTTTTCATGAAATCTTTTAGGGACAATGTCTTCTTTAATGCAATTTAAATCAGCACCAGTGTCAAAAAGGGCAATGGTGTCAATTTCAAAGTCTTTAGAAAGAATTAATGTGATTTTAATCAAATATTTTCGAGTGGTGATTTGTTTAAGAACAAAAAGGAAATCATTGGGTATGGATTCAATATTTTTAAGGTTTTGTTCATTTTCACCGTCAGATTCAATTTCTTTATCTGAATTATCTTCTAATTGTTTTTGTAATAAGAGTTGGATAGTTTCTGAATCATTTTTTTGTTTTTCTTTTAAGTCTTTTATTTCAAGCTTAATTTCTTTTATTTCCTTTTGAAGATCCTGAATATTAGGAGTTGTTTTCTTTGTTTTCTTTTTATCAAGGATTTCTGAGAGATCATAAGTATTCTTTTTAATGGTAGGGACTTTGGAAGTTTCTGCTTTATTTAATTCTAAGGCTTTTAGAAGTTTATCAAGGTATTCTTTTTGGAGATTTGGATCAAAAATATATTTAACTAATTCAAGAAAAGTTTCTTGTTCTTTAGTCAGTACATTAATCTTCTTTAAATAGGACTCTGTGTCAGAATCACTATTACTAGATACAGATGTATCTGAGTCAATTAACTCATCAATCTGTAAGGGCTCACTATCTCCCGTTATAGAAGACTCAGAGTCAGATGACTCTACTATTAAGGGGGCTACTTTAGAAAGTATTTCTTCATCAAGGCCAAGCTCATGGAGCTTTCTATTCATTCTACAAAATTTTGCAGTGTGGCCTTTCTTTCCACATTTAAAACATGTGGCTTCCTTGTAGTTAAAAGAGGTTTTTGTTGTGACTTTAGAGGTTTTCTTTTTAGAGAAGTGAGGTTTTCTATAAGGCTTCTAAGGTTTCTTATGGAAAGGTTCTTTAAAGTTGTGGAAGGGTTTTCTATGGCTTTTAGATTTGTAATGTTTCTTGTAAATATTTGAAGAACATTCACCATTACAATCTTTAGAAGTAGAGGTTTTAAAATGGTCATAATTGAACTGTTTACAGAAACTACCTAATTCTTGTTTAGACTTTCTAAGTTCCCATTTTAGACGTTTCTGAAGTTTCAAGTCTTGACAAATCTTTAAACCTTCCTTATTAATGAAGCTAACTAATTCACCATAGGTGAGTTCGTCATAAGGAGTACGGTTGTCATACAAAGCTTTAATGGAATTCCTAACATTTTCTCCTAATAGGGTAGGTAAACCTACAAGGAATTTTTCATTCCAAGTTACATGATTTGCATCATCCCTAAGGAAGAGTCTGGTAAAGAATGTGGTTTTATAGCTTTGGAATTCACTAAATTTTCTACATCTCAGGTTGCGTAGTAACTCAGCGTTCTTGTCTTTAAGGTGTGAGGGATCACCTATGAAATGGAGGGATATGGTCAAAATCAGGGTAGCAACAACATCCTGAATTGGACTATTGAATTCATCAAGAATATGGGCTCCATTTTCATCTGTTTGGATAGAATTTAGGATATTTAATTGTTGCTGTTTGGTGAGAAGATGATCCCACCAACCTTTAAGTTGACCTGTAAAACCAGCAATGAGAATTTCTGCATTGGTCTTGTCAGAACTTCTCGACTGTGTTTTATATGCATTGGCTGCCATGGTCATTTGTTGCAACAATCCTAAAATATTATATTCAGACATACCATCAATGTTCCACCCATAGACAGAGGATGCATTAAATCGTGATTAGTTTAATGCAGCAGGCCTGTTGTCTATGGCAAGGTCAGGCGGAGACTTGACAGTAGGTAGGGCTAATTTCCAATGGATTTTGTTGGCTTTGGAAACAAGTTCTTCTTTAAAGGCTTCTATATCAGAAGAGGCTATAGACATGTTGTCTTGTTCTAGTACACAAATCTTACTAGATTGGGCACTATCAGGGGCTATTTGGATCTTACTAGACGAAGGAGAAGAGGCTTCTATTCTATCTGGTTGTTCTTTAATAGCTTTAGCAAAATCTGATTTTGACTCTTGAACAAGCTTTTGACTAGTTTTCGAAACCTGGAAAGGTTTGAAAATAGGCTCTTTAAGCTTTTTGTCAGAATTTGATTTTGATGTAACATGAGAAACAGTTATGGTTGACTTCTGAAATTGGTTTTCTATTCTAGTCAACTGTTTTCCTATCATATTTAGATTGGCATTACAGAAATTATTCTGTTGAATAATGCTATCTAAATCTGTTTCTGGATCTTTAGGTTTATGGATTTTATAGGGTGAAACTTTTATCTGAACAAGAGGTTCATCATGATTAATGGTTAGACTCCTAAGTGGGGGATGTTCAGATTCTATGATCCTATCGCCATCAGAAAGGTTCCATTCAGTGATTTTCTTTCTAACAGTAATAGGGTTTGATTCTTTAAAAGGATATGAAATGTTGTTATCCGTAGCATACATTTCAAACCAATCAAAAAACAATATATGAACTTTATGCATATTAACAAACTCATAATAAGTTTCTTGAATTTCTTTTCTTTGGTTTAAGAAATGTTGAAAAAACCAAAATCTTTTTTCTTTATTGGTGTCAGAGTAAAAATCATTGTGAAGAAGAGTTTTGTCTAATTCAAAATCTTTTTCAATGACATTAATTACGTTCTCTGTGACAGCAGAAAATGTAGGAGAAGTTGGAGGAGAATGTTCATTCTCTTCCTGGCTTTGTTCATGTTGACGGCTAGTGTAAATGGGATAAGGAACACTAGTTGTATAGTCAATAGAATGTATAGAAGAACTAGGTATATCTGAGGTGGAGAACCTAGGTGGAGTTTTTACTGGTTGAAAAGGGAGATTTATAACAGAAGGAATTTTTGAAAATTTCCTTTCTAATGAAGGAATACTCGAGCATGAATTTTTATCAGAGAATTTAGATGATATAGATCTCTTAAAAGATAGTTTGACTTTACCATCAGAATACTGAGTCACGTTTTGCAATTTTGTATTAGGCTCACGTTGTTTTGGAATCACTGGTGCAGTGGCTCCTTCAAGAATCCATTCGTCTGGGAGATTAACATCTTTCCATTGGATTGGTTTTGGAATAACGGTGTTGGCTTTAGACAGGTCAGCCTGCAAGAAAATAGTCTCATCTCTTTTTGACTGAAATTTATGTTGTGTGCTAAAAGCAAAAATCATGGCTTTGTAGGAAATTTTATAAATTAAGGCTATTGGGACAGATCCTTCTATCATGTGATAATTATAGGTCTTGATTTGTAAAATCATGCTTTTTAGAATATTTTTGTCTTTTAGAGAAATTGTTATGTTCGGGTAACATTTAAATGAAATGGGACCTTTACAAAGACTCGATTCTATACTACTTAGTAAGAATCATCAAAAGAGATGAATCGCCCATCTCTTAGGACAACCAATATAGAAGTATTAAGGCCTTATTTTGTTAAGGGTTTTATACCAACTTGTATTAAGTCGATGTGAATATAATTAAAACTTTTATCTTTTAATTTCTTTAAAGAGTGTTCTGAAAATAGATGAATAGTTTCAAATGACTTTGAAAGAGTTATGTCTCGTTCTTCAGTCTTTATAACATAATCCTTCTTTAAAAAATCAAGCTTTTTTGTTTTGTAAATCATTTCTTTAGAGATCTTTGGTAATTCCCAATTATCAATTGCTTTATTAAAGTCTTCAATTACAAATTCTTCCGAATTCACAACATTCTTTGAATCACTAGTTCTTCCAGAAGAAGAGCTAGAAAAGGACGATGCTCTACAGAGCAGAGAATCCATAGATAAAAACCTATATTCTAGTTTTAGTCTTGTAGGAATGGCTACAGTCTAAGGCTAAAAATTGGTTTTACTGCCCTACAACCAAATCAGGACTTACGACCAAAAACTACCAAAGCACACAGAGGTAACACTCACCACGCAAACAATGTTCAACTAAAACACAAGTCTTTAAACACGAAGTCTCTATCCTATGTTACACTATCCTCCCCTTGACTCTGATACCAGTAGGAAATATATGCAAACTTGTGTCTAAAGGTGTTTTTGCTACAACAAAATCATCTTTATTGAATTTCCCAAGAATTTTGTTCACATAATGTAATTGACTCAAAATAAGTCTATTAGATGTCCTTGAGATTTTTATTCCTAAAATGACATCTGCTAAACCCATATCTTGCATGTCAAAACTGAACTTCAATATATTCTTAGTAAATATGATCATCTCATCATCGCTCCTAACAATAAACATGTCATCAGTTAAAAGGCATAAAATACATAAACATTTTTTATCTTTTTGACATATATACATTTGTCACATCCGTTGATCTTAAAACCACTAGCCATCATTGTATGGTTAAATGTTTCATGCCATTGTTTTGGTGCTTGCTTCAAGCCATTGACTTTACTCATTTATAGAATTGTTTTCTTGTCCTGCAGTTATAAAGCCTTCAGGTTGTTCCATATAGATTTCTTTATCTAAATCTCCATTTAGAAAGATTGTTTTTACATCCATTTGATGTACTTTTAAATTGAGCAATGCTTCAATTGCTAGTATCATTCCAATGGAATTTATTCTTGTTATAAGAGAATAAGTATCAATATAATCAATGTCTTCTCGTTACTTTTAAATTGAGCAATGCTTAAATTGCTAGTATTATTCTAATGGAATTTATTCTCGTTATAAGAGCATAAGTATCAACGTAATCAATGTCTTCTCGTTGCTTATAACATTTAATTACAAATCTCACCTTGCATTTATCAATTGATCTATTAGCTTTTATTTTCCTTTTAAAAATCCACTTGGATTCTAGAGGTTTGCATCCTGAAGTGCAGGTCTACTAACTGCCAGGTATGATTCTATAAGATGGATTCAATTTTACTATTAATAGCATCTTTTCACAAAGTGCCTTCTGGTGAACTTACAACTTTCATAAAGTTGTGTGGTTCACTTTCTAGTGACAAGGTTAGAACATCTTATTTTTCCGTTCTATCTCTTTTACTACGTCTAATTTCAAAATGAATCTCTTGTTCACTATCTTGAACTTCTTATTTTTTGTCTTCACTATCTTCAATGATAGCTTAATGTGTTCGTTTAATCAAACTTGAGTCCTCCTTAAACTTATAAGCAAATACATTTTCAAAGAATGATGCATTTCTGGATTCCATTATTGTATTCTTGTGAATATCTAGTATATTCAACTCATACACAAGAAATCGATAGGACACTACTGTTATGTGCATAAGCAACAAAAATGCAATCTATAATAATAATAATAATAATAATAATAATAATAATAATAATAATAATAATAATAATAATAAATAAATACAATCTATGAAAACACAATCTATAAAACGCGTCTTATTGTATCACAAATTTATAATAATAATAATAATAATAAATAAATAAATTGAAATAGCAACGATATAATAAATAAATCAACAATATGTAGAATTATAAAAAAATAATTCTACTACCACGAGGTCTGTAAAATTATAGTGTCCTTAAAACATATCTGTCACCTTCACAATGGTGCTTGAATTATATAGGCATCTATCTCCCAGGATACAACAGATTCAAATAGTGTTGGCACCACAACCTTATTATTCCTGAGAACTTCAAAGAAATGTTTGAATTCTATCATGCTGAAACCTAAAGCTAGAATATTTGCTTAAGAGAGAGGAGAAGAAAATCATTAGGATTTTGGTGTGTTTTGCAATTGAATATGGAGGCCAATATATATGGGTTTCAAGGGGGCCATTAGTTAAATAAAATCTCATGTGGGATTTTTCCTAATTTTTTTCATGTCAATGGGTGCTTTTTGAGATCCAATTTCTCATTCACCAAGCGCTAATTTGAGCATTCTATGATTCATTGCGAAAAGCTTATAAAGGAGATTCTAAATCATTTATGCACACATATTTTTTCAATATTTATCTTGCTCAAAATTGGCCTCAAAATAGCCACTTTATGCTAGTTTTCTAAGAAATTCCACACTAAAAACACATTTCCATTCTTGGTAGCTCTTGTCTCGATTGAATTTTTATTCTTACTCTTAAGGAGTAATATGAATCCAAATATTATGGAGAGAATTAGAGTGAGAGGACGAAAAATTTTAACAAACATAATGATTGAAGGTGCAAATGTATGACGTCGAGAGCAAGAAGGAAAACCTTTAACATGGCCGCATAAACCCTTGTTTCCTAAAAACTCTTTGGTGGATTATCCTGCAAATAAGTTGGAATTTCACCTTCCAAGTAGTTGAATGACATGTCTAAGTACATTGGAGGGAGAGTCTTACGTATGGTACCTAAAAGGTTATTGTGAGAAAGGTCAAACATTTATAGGAATAAAAATTTTCCAATCTCTAGTAGAATGGTTCCATCCATGCTGTTGTGGTTTAATGTTAAGCGCTGTAACCCTGAGTAATTGCCAATCACAGTTGGAATGGAACCACTAAGGTAATTTTTAAGGAGCTATAGAGACATAAGGTTGAAGAGTTTTCCAACTGCAAAATGTATTTGGCTTGGAAGTAAGTTTCAGGAAAGACGGAGGTATTTAAGTGAGGATAACTTGGTGACCTCTTCTGGAGTGATACCATATATTTTGTTATCAGATAATATAAAATCACTAGAGCATTAAAATTCTCATATTTCTGTTGGAATGGAGCTGTGGAGTTGGTTGGAACTGAGATCTAAAGGCTGCAGGCTAGTTAAATGGCCTACAGTTGCAGGAATTGGTCCAGTTAACTTATTAGCTATGATAGACAAAAAGGTCAAATTTTTTAAATTTCCTATTTCGTATGGAATTGATCCAATGAACCTGTTGAAACCAAGGTTTGTCAAGCGAAACAGGGTTGAAAGAGTAGGTCCACCTACGGTGTTATAATCCAGGTTAGACTTTTTAGATTCTCGATTTCTTGAGGTAACACAGCTTTGAGTTTCTTACGACTGAAAAAAAAAAAAACACCTCCATATTTCTTAAGCTCTCAATTTCTATAGGGACAGTACCTGCAGTATGATTGATTAAAGAAAGAATGAATATCAATGATTACTTTTTTATGGATATAAATTAAATATATAGCTAGGTATAAGTTGTATTATTGTGTAACTAAATAACAACTTTCTCTACTAGCCTTATCCGAAGCTTACCTAGTCAAGGCAGCCCTTGAATCAACAGCCACCGCCTCCACGCAATGACCAAAATTCTTGAGTTTTGCAAACATCCCCCTTACGGTGTTGCCGACTCTTTGGTCGCTGCTGAGACCTTCTAAAAGATGTTGCCCCCTCCCTTGGACCAACCCGACTCCATGCCACAGCCCCAAAACAAAAAAGTTTGCGTTTATTATCTTCCAGCCGCCACACTACCCTCGCTGCTTCTTTAGCCACAGCTGGGACTACTGTCATCACCCTTGATCCACCCCACCACAGCCTAGGCCCCATCGACGTCACAGCAACCGCACACCAACCAGTTGCCATTCGTGTCACAAAACCCTAGTTCTCTCATCCCTTCTCAACCCGCCATCCATGCAATAATCATTTCAACCCCTTCATAGCTAGCCCTCCTTACCAACACATCCACATTGACAAATAGCCAGCAGCTTGGTTTTGAATGAGCCACCACAACCCGTGAACAGCCACTTCATCAAAATCCTAATATTCCCACCTCACTCCCACGCCTATAAATTCGGCTGTTAACACCATCAACCACCCAACGTAACCTGCCTATGTCATCCTATGCCTCTGTACTCAACCCAGCTGTAATCCTTGATCCAAATATTTCCACTTCTTCACCAAAATCCTTTGTGGATGTTCTTGCCGACTCCTGTTAAGCCAATTTTACTTTATGGGGAGAACTTACTGTTGTGTTTTTCGCTGCTGAAGTGTAGTCCATGGCTAAACCTTTTGAACTATTCCTAGTTGGTAAATTTTCCTTTGGCCGACCCCCTATGAACATCATTCGAAACAAAATTTGTTTCCTTTTGGTTAAAAGGGCATTCTCAGGTCTCCTTGTTAGATAACAGGCATTTCCTAAATAGACTTATACTGGAGGAAGATTATTCCTGAATTTGGATTCGCCAGACATTGTATGTTAATGGTAGGAGTATGCGGATCTTTAAATTGGGTACAGATTTTCGGTGATTAAAGGAGTCCTCTATTGTGCTGATTTGGGTTTTTTTTTTTTTCCTTATTTGCCTATTCACTTTATTAATTATAAACTAGTTTTATTTTCGATTGCTTCAGCTGTTGGTAAACCCTTGTGAGTTGATCATGGTATGGCCTCCATTAATAGGCCATTTGTTGCTTGGGTGGTGATTGAGTATGATATCTCGCGGCCCCTATCACCATGAGTATGGATCGATGAAGGTGAATCCGGGTTTTAGCATGATGTGATTTTTGAGCGGGTACCTTCTTTGTGTGCTTCATGTATGGGTCATGCGTCTGATGCCTGCTATGTTACAAATCCCAAGCTTCGTAAGCCCCATCAGCCCGTTGGTGAACCTCAGAGTTGACAGCCTAAGGATAGGGGCAAATTACTTGTATCTGACATAGATGTCTAGCCTAGGGTGGTTCGCCCTGCTCATTATGTTGTCGTTGCTGATAATCAGCCTTAGGGATCTGACATACAGCTTTATCTTGTACAGGGACAGAATTCGAGTTTTGCTTGATAGTCTCCTCTGCCATTGGAGGTATGGCCATCGAGGCTTATGGCTTACGGTGAGACTCATTTGGCTATTAATGTCCTACTTATGTTCGTCAGGATTTCAAGACTATTTTGGTTGATCAGATTCGGGTTTCTTCAATTATTGATGATAGTGAGCATCGACTGGGTTTGTCTTGATCGGATGGAGATGCCATCGTTAATGAGGTCTTGGGTTCTAGTGATAAGGATAGATTTTTGACTGACCCTAAGGACAGACCAATGATTGATAGTATTAATGGCCAGAGGGTTACCAATTCCACTTAGGATTTCCTTTTAGTTACGGATAAGAAGTACCATAATACTTAGCGACGGATGCGGGCCTTTGCTCATCTGGAATATTAGGGAGATTAGTAAGGCCTCTGCGGTCCGCAAATTGCAGAAATTGATTTGGATGCATCGGTTATCTATGATATGTATTTTGAAGCCATTTCTTAATACTGATTAGTTAGAGATTATTCGGGTTATCTTGGGATGGATCAGGCTATGTCTTCTTAATTTGAGAAGATTTGGGTGTTTTAGTTAGAGCATTTGGCTGTAGAGCTACTACAAGATATGGGTCAAGTGATTTACTATCGTGTTAGCCATCTTTTATTCCTTGACCTTATTTTTATATCTTACTGTTTATACTACTTGTCTTGTGCCTGTGAGGGAAGATTTATGGGTTACCCTTGTGGCCTTTGCTAATAGCCATGTAGCCTTTAGGTTGTGAATGAGGACTTTAATGTTGTTTAGTTTATTTTTGAGATTTCTAGTGGACATGCCCAACCTCAAGGTGCTATTGATACTTTAAATTTAACTCTGTTAAACTATCATTTGGAAGATGTTGGGTTTTGTTGGTAGTCCATTTACTTGGACTAATGGACACATTTAAAGGGGGCTTATAATGCCTAATGGTCTGATATTTTCTCTGTATGTTGAGTTACTCACTTGTTGTTCTCTTGTGACAATGATGCGACCAGAAGGTCTTTCAAATTCAAGTTTTTATGTGCTTGGCTTAAGCATCCTACTTTTCATAATGTTGTGTGATAGTCTTGGGTTGCCTTGGTTTTTGGCATTTTGATGAGAGCTTTTCAGCAGAAGCTAGTTCATCTGAAGCTTTACTTGAAAAGTTAGAATAATGATGTGTTTGGTAATGTTTTTCAAAGCGTTTAAGAGGGCGAAGAGGATGTGACTCAGAAGGAAAGATTGTATGATATCTATGGTTCTACTAAAGATAAAGCTACTTTTTTTTAGGCTAGAGCATGGTTATAGCGTATTTTACTCTGTGAGGAAGTTTTCTTGAGACAGTAGTCCAAGATTAGCTGGGTCCAAGAGGGGGATGCTAATATTTGGTTTTTTCATACGATGATTTGGAAGCAATGCCAGCTTTTTACTATTTATCAAATTCAGGATGCCTATTCGAAGTGGATATCTGAACCTACTATTGTTGCCATTTTTGTTGTTGATTTCTTTTAGGGTCTGTTGACAAGGGGTTAAGAGTCAGTTTCAGTGGTCTGGTTTTGATTTTATCCTATCAATGATGATTGTAAAGGATGATATGGATTTGTGTAGGGAGCCTAGCCTGGATGAGATTCGTCGGACGACATTTTTTTATTGACCCTGATAGTGCACCGGGTCATGATGGGTTTTGTAATCACTTTTATTAGGTTTGTTGGGATATTATTTGTAGTGACTTATTCGATGGTATCATTGACTATTTCAAAAGTTCTGCCATGCCTAGGGGTTTTCACAGTACTTTATTCAGTACTTTATTGGTTCTTCTTCCTTAGAAGACTTATCTAGCTTCTTGGGTAGATTTTCTGTCGATTAGTCTTTGTAGTGTGAGCACAAGGTTTCAACCAAGTTGCTTGTTTAGCTATTGGCCCCTCTGCTACCTCGTATTATTTCTCTCTCAGAGTGGTTTTAATACCTAGCAAGGTGATTCATGCTAATGTGCTATTATTTTAAGAGCTAGTTCACGATCTTAATCGTCATAGTCGGGGCAACAATATGGTGCTGAAGCTTGACATGGCTAAGGCTTATGACTAGGTGTCTAGGTCTTTTATTACTCAGATATTACAGTGCTTTAAGTTCTTAAAACAGTAGGTTTCCTTGATTTAGAAACCAATTTTTGGTCTCTGGTTCTCGATATTGATAAACGAGGTTAGTCATGGATTTTTTCAGTCACAGCGTGGTCTTCAACAGCGCGATCCCCTTTCCTATGTTTGTTTATCATTGTTGCTAAGTTTTTCTCTTGAGGCTTGGATCACTTATACTCGCAGTATCCCTTGGTCCGGTATGTACTACTGCGCTTTTTCATATCTCCCATTTGAGTTTTACAAATCATACTGTTATTATTGCTAATAAGAGTCGATCTAGCTTTCAACGATTTATGGTTGTTTTACATTATTATAAGGTTGTCTTAGGGCAGTTGATTAGTCAAGTAAAGAGTAATTTCTACATTAGGGGCTTGAAAGTTATAGCAATAAAGTATTTGGTAAACACTAGTTACTTTAGCTTGGAAAATAAGTTGATTTGATTTACTCTTGGGGGCTCGTTTGGTATGCCAGATTTAATTGGATTAGATTGAATTTGATCGGATTAGATAAGATAAGATTGGATAACATTGGATTATATATAATTCTATGTTGTGTTTGGTGCAATATTAGACTAGACTATAAATAATCATGTCTTGTGTTTGATATATCATGGGGTTGGCTAGTAACTAATAATATGTCTTATATATTAATTTATCAAAATTATCTTAGATTTATTTTAAAATGACATGGAATATAATCTAACTTATACCAATAGTTATTGGTAAATTCATAAAAAAAATGCAAAATCTTCCTTTATTTTTTTTTAACATGTCATAGTTTTTAAACTTATATTTTAATAAATTATATCATCATAAACATAATAAGGATATCACCAACAAATATTTTACTAATTTCTAAAATTGCTCCAAACACAATTTCCAGAATTGCTATCCTTTTTTTTAATATAAGAAATTCACTAAAAAACAAAATGACAAGATACAACTTTAATCAAAAGCATAAAGATAAAGTTCTATTATTAGGTAATAAGCACTAAAGTAAATTCATTATATCTAAAAATAAATTTCTAGGATTGGTTAAGAAAGAATTTCTAGAATTGCTATCTTTTTATTCTTTTAAATAGAAGAAATTCACTAAAGAACAAAATGATAAGATACTTTAATCAATAGCAAATCACATAAACTAACAAAGAAAGTAGACCAAGTGGCTAGAAATTGACAGCAAGATTTGCAAGCTTATGAACAATCCCATTACTGTATCTAGAAAATTAAAACAAAATCTACATAAATGTCTCTTCTTAATTCATCTCGAATTTTAGCCAAAACCCAAAACATTTCCTTCATGGAGCTATACGAACAAATCCATTAAAAAAGGTTCACTCAACACAAACAATTAACCTCCAAAATTGATTTATACACATGAAAATTAATTGAAACTAAGAAACACTCAAATACCATATAAAACATGATAATTCATTCCACCAAGTAATTATAACAAATAAATAAAAGAATGGAAAAATATTTAACATAAATTGAATTTTTTAGTCAAGATTTGAGGAGACTTTCTACATGAACAAAGGAGATTTGGCGATGAGAAAAGAGACTTTGGCGTTGAGAGTGATGGAGAGAAATTTTGGGATTTTTTTTCTTATCTTGTGAACAATGATAGGTTGAAATTTAGCTTACATATTATTATCCCACGCTCCCCTCATTATAAAATTTTGATACTATATTAGATTAAACTGTGAGCTCCACTAATTTTATCTTACAATTATTTTTGTGTACCAAACACTACATCAGGATAATTTTAGGGTAAAATTATCCAATCCCATCATTTTATACTCCAATTAAATGAATCCTCTTATGATGAAAAATCTATTATATATTTACTAATTTTATCAAAATTACTATTTAAAAATTATATTTACTATATATTATTAACTTTTATTCTATAATTATAGTTTTTTTCTTTTATAACAACTGTAACTTAAAATTTATAACATTTCAATGCCAAACAAAGCATCGCTAGTTAAGAGATGATTGCTCTAAACTAAAAATGCTCCAACTTAGCAGTTGTCTTGCATTTTTTTGTGCACATCTACTTTCACTTGGTAATTCTCAGACGACTAATTAGTAGTCAATTATTTGCATCGTAAAATCAAATGAAATGTGAATAGAAAACCTTCTAGGTTGCTGCCATTTTCGCCGATGACCAAAAGAAACAAGAGCAAATTATTCATGTATAAATAGATTGAAAGTAGACTTGTATGTAATGTGTGAATATGAATAATTACTCTATTAATTATAAGCCTCTGCAAGCTGGATGGACCATACCCATCAATATCACTTTTAGAAGATTTGTTTTTAGTTTTTCTCAAAGATAAGGATTGGGTTAAAAGAAATTAAATTAAACAAAATTCGATTTACCATAGTGAGGGTAGTTATTCAAGTCCTTGTATATGGATTTAATTTGCTCCATTTATATTATTAGATGAAGGTAGATTTCTATCTTAGAAAATGATTGGAAAAAAATTTAAAAATACTAATTAAAAACTCGAGTAATTTTTTTCTTAATTTTTAGAATTTATTTTTTTCCACAAAGCTTGAGTCTCCACTAGTCAGTAGCTAGAACCACCAGTCTCCTTCAATATTAATGGAGCTAGAAATCTAATAAAAAGCTATACTACATCATATAATAGATTTAATCTAAAATAATCCCAATAGAAAGTTATTCAAAAGTATCATAATAGATTAATAATGAAAGCTATACAAAACCGAAACAACACACAAAATTCTGTACGGGGAAAAGAAAATTATCAATTTTCCGCTAGATGATTGCCAAAGTTTTAAATACTGAAAAATTGAAAATTATAAATTTCAATTTATGAGGCCCGTAAAACCACCTCCATGTTCCTGCTACGGAGTCATAATAGAAGCATCACATAATAATTGGCGACTGCATAGAAAGTACCAGCACTCGTTGGATGCAGAAAAGGAATTATAGTATTAATGGTGCGTTTGGTACACTGTATAGTATAAATGGTGTGTTTAGTATACTGTATTATATTATTTTAATATAAATATATTATATTATATTATATTATATTACATTAACACTGAATTATAATAATATTGAACAACATTTTATACTACATTAATTGTATTAATTTTTAACTATACTATAATTAGTACTGCACTGTATTATATTAAATTTTTTTATTAATTTAAATTATATATTTAAAAAATAATATTTATTAACTTTTTGTTTATTTATTAAAAAATATATATTTATTTTAGAAAAATTATCTACCGACTACCTATTTTTTCGCACTTTTTAAAAAATACACAATTCTTAATTTTTTTACTGAACTCCACTCGAAGTTATATAATTTTGCACATATCCACTTCCGTCTTCAAATTGTTAAGAGAACAAACCAAATATTATATAAATGACTCTTTTACCCCCCAAATGTAAAAGGACAATTATCCACCAATCAGGTTTTTTTTTCGTATTTTTTGAAAATTACATAATTCTTAATTTTTTTTTACTAAACTCTACTTGAAATTATATTGTTTTACACCTGTCCACTTCTATCTTCAAATAATATCTTTATGAAATGACAAATTTATCCTTATGATGTCAGTAAAGTTCTAATAATGTTATAACGGGAGTGGACCGATGAAAAAAATGTTAATTTCGTAGAGCGCTGCAAAAACAAATTGTATATTTTTGAAAAATTTAGAAAAAAAAATGTGGTCGGTGGATAATTACTCTTTATTTTATTAATGTATTTTTTTAAAAAATTTTCCTCTCCCTTTTTTTTTCTTTTCTTTGGATAATGTTTCTTATCATCATCTGCTTCCTCTCTCTCCTCCCTTCGTCTTCTCCAGATTTTCTCTCTTTCTCCGCCTTCTTCAGTTCGCTTTCTTTTTTTCTCCCCTCCTTTTGTTCTTTTTTCTTTGTCTTCTTCAGTTTCTTTTCCATTTTTTCCCTCTTTTCCTCCTTCTTTTTTCTTCTTCTTCTTCTCTGCCTTCATCTTCTCCACGGTGAAGGAAATGCAGGAAGATTTGATTGTCAGATGGATGTGCCCTAGCAAGCTTGGATTCTAAAATAAAGAGCAGGTCGGCTCGGCTTCTCTCATTTCCTACTAGAACCTCACATCTAAGTATGCAAGCCCATTACTTCCAGACATGCTATAACTTGACTTATGGCATGTGTTGTAAGACCAAGAGAGCTAAACTTCAGTGACACAGAATGTCTGCTTGTCACAATTTGAAGCAGCCGTAATGCAGATTCCGTTATGGGACCCCATAGCATTGGTGGATGCAACAAAGAATATGTAGGGTGCGTTTGAGATTGAGGTTGGATAATTATAACTTAAAAGATACAACACTAAAATATTTGGTAAGCACGAACTGCTATACCTTGAAAGATATGTTGATATGATTTTTTACTTTATAATATCAAAATTATTATTTAAAATTTATATTTACTACATCTTACTAATTTTTATTTCATAATTATAATTTTTTTCCATAGCAATGGTAATTTAAAAACTACAACACTTCAGTTCCGAATAGGACCGTAATGCGGCAATTTACCCTAAGGTATTATGATACGGTATTTAATAAATGTAGCCTAAATATTCTATACCTGTCTGAGCTTGTTGAAGACTCCAGCAGAATGCTTAAGCAAAATGAACTTCGATAGAAACACTTCTCCCAACATACAGGAAGGCACCATTTTCTGCAATACCAGGCTACGATATAAATCCATAGTTATAAACAACTTATTTTTCTTTAGCCAAAGTGTTAAGTCCACATATACCAACGGATCAGACAGAGTGAAATGTAAAATGGGCCACCAATGACATTCTTTCATAGCACTTCATCAGCGTCCAGATGAAATATTCCAAACTCTGATGGAAATTTCTCTGCAAGCACAGAATGTGATGTCCTATTTACTTAAATAAACAAACAGTGCATGCTAGGGCATTAGTAGATTAGGAAAGGACAAACATAAACTTCCAGCTGAAGAGATCAAATTTGATTAGCAAGAAAAGTAAAAATAAACTGCTGACAAACAAAAAAGATCACACCTTGCTACTGCTAGTGATCTTAGAATCAAGAGGCAGTGAGAAATTGAGGAAAAAACTTTGAAGCAGCAATCACTATTGGACCAAGCATGATAGAAAGCATGCATGCCAGACAATAATTGGATTACCGCCGCACAAGTTGCCCAATTGTACAGTTAATTCTATGATTCCATCCGAACATGCATGGGACGCTTCAGTCATCCTCTAATCAACAATGCATCCATCTTGGGACGAAAACATAAGTTTCAACACATCCACTTATCAGCAATTCATCGTCGCATAAGAATAAACAAATCATACACCAACAAATTGGAAAGCACAGAAACTTACTTAAATTAATTTTTTATTCATCACCGCATAACCTTGTTTGACAAAAGACAGAAACAGAGCATGGTTACCAAAAAGCAACCAAGTAATTCATTACCCAAGTAAACAAAGAAACAGATACAACCGAACAATTATCTCAAAATTCACCACCACGGAGACGGAGGACGAGATGGAGGGTGGATTCCTTTTGGATGTTATAATCAGCAAGGGTACGGCCATCCTCAAGCTGCTTCCCAGCGAAGATAAGCCTCTGCTGATCGGGTGGAATCCCTTCCTTATCCTGAATCTTTGCCTTGACATTATCAATTGTATCAGAACTCTCCACCTCCAGAGTAATAGTCTTCCCAGTCAAAGTCTTGACAAAAATTTGCATGCCTCCACGAAGACGGAGGACAAGGTGAAGAGTTGACTCTTTCTGGATATTATAGTCAGCCAACGTACGGCCGTCTTCCAATTGTTTTCCAGCAAAGATCAATCTTTGTTGATCTGGTGGGATCCCCTCCTTGTCTTGGATCTTGGCCTTGACATTATCAATCGTATCTGAACTCTCCACCTCGAGAGTGATCGTCTTCCCAGTTAGGGTTTTGACGAAGATCTGCATGCCACCACGGAGCCTGAGGACAAGATGCAAGGTGGATTCTTTTTGGATGTTGTAATCGGCCAAGGTCCGGCCGTCTTCGAGTTGCTTTCCAGCGAAGATCAGCCTCTGCTGGTCGGGAGGGATTCCCTCCTTGTCTTGGATCTTGGCCTTCACGTTATCGATCGTGTCGGAGCTCTCGACCTCGAGGGTAATCGTCTTCCCGGTCAGGGTTTTGACGAAGATCTGCATGCCGCCACGGAGCCTGAGCACGAGGTGGAGCGTTGACTCCTTCTGGATGTTGTAATCGGCCAAGGTGCGGCCATCTTCGAGTTGCTTTCCGGCGAAGATCAGACGCTGCTGATCCGGAGGGATCCCCTCCTTGTGCTGGATCTTGGCCTTGACGTTGTCGATTGTGTCAGAGCTCTCCACTTCGAGAGTGATCGTTTTGCCGGTTAGGGTTTTCACGAAGATCTGCATATTGACAAAGGTTGTTTATCTAGCGAGCAAAGAGAGAGATTTTACAATTGTTTTGAGAGAGTAATGAGAATGATGATAATAAATTGAGCGCGTTGGGTTTATATAAGAAAGCCTAACCCTTGTCGAACGATTCAGATGGAGGGCGGATTCGTGGTACTAGAATGTAAAGGAATGGTCAAGAATAGTCGGTACGGAGTTAAGTTTGATGACGTAATTGCCTATCAGTTTTGAACAATCTAGAAACTTCCCGTGATTTGTCGTAGAAAGAGAATTTGGGTCAACGTGGTTTTACTTAATGGAGCGAGCCCATTTATAAATTTTAACTGATCGGATTTTGACCAATTGTGTGCTTACGGAATTTCTTTATTAGCCTAATAGACCATTTACATGAATACTAAACTAAATTATTCTTTAAGTGCCTGTTTGGTATGGCTTATTTAAGAGCCATAAGTACTTATTTAATCGCATAAGCACTTTTTAAAAAATTTTATGGTGTTTGGTTATTTTTTTAATAGAGTTTTTTTAACTTAAATAAGCTAATTTACCTCTACTAGCAAAAGCCTAAAATTTGAGCTTTTGGAAGTAGAGGTTAGAGAGTTTTTCCAAAAAATATATAATATAAAAAATATCACACATTTTAATGGTTCAAAAGTGCTTTTTTTAATGACAATCAAACACCTAATGACTTTTTGCCCAAAAGCTCTATTGGTATAAGCTCTACTGCTATAAGCTCTACTGTTATAAACTCTATTTAATAAGCTGTATCAAACGGAGCCTAAGTACGATCTATGGGCCCGAATAGCTATAAATATAAAAGAGGGAAGGTAGTGGCAATAGAATAATGCAAAGTGGGATGATAACAGAAATTTCCTGGGGGCACACTCCATATATACATGCTTAGACTATCTCTCTCTAACTAAGTTAATACACATATAAATGAAGGAGTTAGAATCGTCTTCACCCTTGAGCTCTCAACATTGTTAATGGTTAGCAACCACACCTTTCATTCATCATAAACTAACTTGAGCATTGAAATATGGTCACGGGCCACCATTGCTCCATTTCTAATTTCTAATTCCTCGTCTTTGAAGGTTCTTCAAGGTCTAAATCCACTTTCTCTCAATTTCCTCACTTTCCATAGCAAATTGACCACAATTTCTCATTCCTTAAGCTTCATCAAAGTCCAAAACAAGCGACACTACCCGGATAACCTTTGCATCATACCTTTAAATGCAAATTTGTTGTGTTTGGGCTAACATGGTTTTACTTAATTGAGCGAGCCCATTTATAAACTTTAACTGATCGGATTCTAACCAATTGTGTGTTTACGGAACTTCTCGATTGGCCTAATAGACCATTGTTGTGAAAATTTTAATATACTCGCAAGCGCACGAATCTAGAGATAGAAAAGTGGTAACGAGGTCGATCCCACAGGGATTGTTATAAATTGAAAAGTCTAATTTAAATCTAAAATTAATATTAATTCTAACCTAGTTGAGCAAATTGAGTTTTAAGAGAAATTAAACTAATTAAACTAAGAAAACAATTAAAGTAAATGAGAATTTAATGAGATAAAAATTACCAAGGTTTCGGAATCCACCACTATTCAATTAGTAATTATCTAAATATTAATTAATCCCCAATTTTAGAGTGACAACTCGAAATCAATCTATGTCATCTCATGGATATAACAATTAAGCCCAAGTAATTAAATCTAATGTAGGTTCTTTTTCTACTTAATAATACGATATCTAAGTATCCCATGTAAACATATTGAATAACAAAGAGTCAAAGTTTACTAAGCACTCTATGTAAACAATTTAATGAAAGACATAGAGTCAAAGATAATCATGTATAAACTTTATAGATCCAAGCATAGAATTAATCGAATATTAATCCTAACAATCAATAATGCATGACAGAATTGATGAAAAGATTTTATTAACATCCAATTAATCATGTGAAATAAAAACCATAATCATCAAAGAACATATATAGGGAATTAATTAAATAAAAAGATAATTATTTCATTGAATAGGGTTTCATCCTTAACCTCAGTATAAGAAAATTAGCTAGACATACTTGAATTGAGAGCAACACAAAAAATAAAATCAGCCATGAAGCCGAACTGCTGCACTCGTCCTTTTCTCCCCTCTTCTGCCTTGCGTTTTCACTCCACTGGCGGCTCCCCCTTTGCAAAAGCCAAAGTTCCGTCCAGCCACTCCCTCCAAAAGCAAAAACTCTCTTTTATAATATTTAAAATGGACCCCACCTCTTAAATCCTAAAGCCAAAAGGCTTGGCCTTTTACTTGATTTGCTCTCACACGTGATCACTCTTAGAATTGCTTTAGGATTCCTTTTGTAATTATGAAAGCCAAATGTGGGTCCCATTTAAATTGCTTTCCAAATATTACAAAGCCATGCACGTGTAACTTAACTAAGCTAAAGCCAATGTTATGCTTAAATTCTTCTTCATGTGCTAGATCAATTAATTTACTAGCTTCGGTTTCCTTGGCTTCACTTCCACATGCATGTATGTCTAATTGCTTCTAAAATCAATTAATTAACGCTTCCAAAATTGAGCTCCCTTATATCATTTTTTATCCATAATCTTCAATTAATCCCCTATTCAATAAAATAATTTAATTAATTAAAAATAACAAATAAAAATAACTAGTAATTATATAATTAAGGGTAAAATATGTATATAAATTATGCTCATCAAATACCCCCAAACTTAGATTTTGCTAGTCCTCGAGCAAAACTAAAATTTAAAACAAAAATAAAAATAACAACACAAAAAGTAAATCCTAACTAAACCACTTTCGCAGGTAATCGCGATTGCATTTAGCGTATGCAACAAGCCTTTAAACCCCTAGGCGGCCCTAGTGGACGAGTTATAGTCTCGTGAGGGTTTCAGTGATGATACCCACAAACATCATTTTAAAAAATAAAAATAATAATAATAATTAATTAATTAATTAAATTAAATCAAAAGAACGAAAAACTTTAAATAAACCATGAAAAATAGCCTCAAAGATTGCAAAAATTATATAGCTCAAAGAAAATTTCAAATATTAGCAAAGTTCTAACTTTAATTCAATAGTCAATCCCACCTCTCTTTCGATTCTTGTAGTGTGTGTGTGAAATCAATTCAATCAAATCCATTCCCAAAATCCTCAACATCAACAGCCTTCGCCTCAAACAAAGAACAGAGTAGGTCAAACTAATCTTATCATCTTGATCTCCAATTTTTTCTCTCACAGGCTTTTATGTGCATTTTCTTTTGATTTTTTTTTTCAGCACATGCACTTGATTTTTTTTTTCTTCTTTTTTTTTTTTTCAACCATAGTCAGGAGCTTTCACTCTACCCCTTAAGGTAGCCTTCTTCTCATGGTAGATTATCCTCTACATACTTGTGGTACATAGGCCCAAATTACTCAAGGATAACTTCACTCTTAAGGGTTATAGGTAGCTATTTCTGACTTTGGTGCCCGTGTATATTATTTTGTATTGTGGAGATAAGAATCAAGACAAACAGTCATTTACTCTATCTAAAATTCTCAACTCAGGCTGCGTCAATATCAAATTTCAAGTCAAAATTACGAAAGAATTGATATTAGTGCTCATGGTTTAAAGAATCTCAATCAAGAGGAACTAACACAAGAATCAAGTATAAACTAAGACAATATTCAACCCTTTCTAAAAACCATATTCATTGTCAATCAAATTTTTATCATTGGCTTTTCACATAAAAACAAAAAGAGAAAAAACAACACAAAAATTTTTTTTTTTTTTTTGAATTTTTGAATTTAAAAAAAATTTTTTTTTTTTGGTTTTTTTTTTTAACAAACAAAGCACACACTATTCCCACCCCCAAACTTATTTGGAACATTGTCCTCAATGTTGCACAAACAAAAGATATGCATGCAAACAAATGAAAGAAATAATAATAATAAACATAAATAATAAAAAGAAAGTTGGAGAGAACACACCTGGATGGGCTGGGAAAGCTTTAAAAAAAAAGAACAACTAAAAAGAAAACATTAGAAAAGAAAAATACTAGAAAAGAAAAACAAACAAAGAGAAGAAAACCTACTATTAAAATAAAACAAGAGTGCAAAGATGGACATAATTAATCCTGATAAACAGGATCATCTAAAATTATCTCCTCAACTTCTGGTGTTCTTAACTCTAAAAATGGTTTCAATCTTTGCCCATTGACCTTAAATAAATCACCATTTTTAGGGTTTTCAATCTCAATTGCTCCATAAGGGAAAACAGTACGAACTATAAAAGGACCAGACCATCGAGAACGTAACTTACCTGGAAAGAGATGCAATCGGGAATTATATAAAAGTACTTTCTGACCTGGTGTAAAGGCTTTTCTCAAAATGTGTTTGTCATGAAAGACTTTCATTCGCTGTTTATAAATCTTGGCATTCTCATATGCATCATTCCTGATCTCTTCAAGTTCTGCTAGTTGTAATCTTCTCTTGGAACCAGCCTGCTGCATGTCAAAATTGAATTTCTTGATCGCCCAATATGCACGATGCTCCAACTCTACTGGCAGATGACATGCTTTTCCATACACAAGTCGATAAGGTGACATCCCAATTGGTGTTTTAAAAGCAGTCCTATATGCCCACAATGCATCATCAAGTCTCAAAGACCAATCCTTTCTATCTGGCCTAACTGTTTTCTCTAGAATCTGCTTGATCTCTCTATTAGAAATCTCTACTTGGCCACTGGTTTGAGGATGATATGGGGTGGCAACCTTATGTGTAATGGAATATTTGTCCAAAAGAGTTTTGAAAGGTTTATTGCAAAAATGGGTGCCACCATCACTAATGATTGTTCTAGGGAAACCAAAACGAGACAGAATATTACTCTTCAAGAATTTCACTACAACCCTATGATCATTGGTTTTGCATGGAATAGCTTCAACCCACTTCGACACATAGTCCACTGCAACCAATATATACTGATAACCAAAAGATGGAGGAAAAGGTCCCATGAAATCAATACCCCATACATCGAAGATCTCAACCACAAGAATAGGATTGAGTGGCATCATGTTCCGCTTTGAAATGCTACCCATACGTTGGCACCTATCACACAAAGAACAGAAAATATAAGCGTCATGAAAAAGAGTAGGCCAATAAAAACCACACTGTAAAATTTTTGTTGCTGTCTTTTTAGCACTAAAGTGGCCTCCACAAGCTTGTTCATGGCAAAATGAGATAACACTTTGAATTTCATTATCGGGAACACATCGCCTAATAATCTGATCAGCACAATATTTAAATAAATAGGGATCATCCCAAAAGAAATCTTTCACTTTAGAAAAGAACTTTGTTCTATCTTGCTTAGTCCAGTGCTCTGGGATTTGACCTGTAGCAAGGTAATTAACTATATCAGCAAACCATGGTACGACATTTACACTCATAAGTTGCTCATCTGGGAAAGACTCATTCAAAGGTAAAGATTCTGGAATAAATTTAAGATCAAGGCGAGATAAATGATCTGCCACAACATTTTCAGAACCTTTTTTATCTCTAAATTCAATGTCAAATTCTTGTAAAAGCAACACCCAACGAATCAATCTTGCCTTGGCATCTTTCTTAGTAAACAAATATTTTAAAGCAGCATGATCAGTAAAAATAATCACTTTACAACCTATAAGATAAGATCTGAATTTATCAAGTGCAAACACCACAGCTAGCATTTCTTTTTCTGTAGTTGAATAGTTCAACTGTGCATCATTGAGTGTCATACTAGCATAATAAATCACATAAGGCACACGATCTAATCTTTGTCCTAAAACTGCTCCTACAGCATAATCAGATGCATCACACATAATTTCAAAAGGCAAATCCCAATTGGGTGGCTGAATGATAGGTGAAGAAGTCAACAATTTCTTAAGCTTTGCAAAACCATCAAGACAAGATTCATCAAAGATAAAAGGTGCATCCTTAACAAGTAAATTGCATAAAGGTCTAGAAATTTTACTAAAATCTTTAATGAATCTTCTATAAAAACCAGCATGTCCAATGAAAGATCTTACTTCTTTTACAGATTTGGGATGTGGAAGATTAGAAATTAAATCCACCTTAGCTTTGTCGACTTCTATTCCTTTGCTGGAAATTATATGACCAAGAACAATACCTTGTTTTACCATGAAGTGACATTTTTCCCAATTTAGAACCAAGTTCTTTTCTTTACATCTCTGCAAAACTAATGTTAGATGCTGCAAACATTCATCAAAAGAATCTCCATAAACAGAAAAATCATCCATGAATACTTCAAGAAATCTCTCAACCATATCAGAAAAAATACTAAGCATGCATCTTTGAAAGGTAGCAGGTGCATTGCATAAACCAAATGGCATTCTCCTATATGCAAAAGTTCCAAATGGACAAGTAAAAGTAGTTTTCTCCTGGTCCTCTGGAGCTATAGGGATCTGATTATAACCTGAATATCCATCTAGAAAACAATAAAACTCATGACCTGCAAGTCTATCAAGCATTTGATCAATAAATGGAAGAGGAAAATGATCTTTTCTTGTAAATGAATTCAATTTTCTATAATCAATACAAACACGCCAACCTGTAGTTACTCTAGTGGGAATTAATTCATTATTAGCATTAGTAACTACTGTAATACCAGATTTCTTAGGAACAACTTGCACAGGGCTAACCCAAGAGCTATCTGAAATAGGATAAATAATTCCTGCATCTAATAATTTGATTACTTCAGCTCTTACCACTTCTTTCATGTTAGGATTTAGCCTACGTTGCATCTCCCTAATAGGTTTAGCATTTTCTTCAAGATGAATACGATGCATGCAATCTACTGGATTAATACCTTTAATATCAGCAATGGTCCATCCTATTGCCTCCTTATGCTCTTTTAGAATACCTAACAACTGACCTTTTTGCTCAAGATCGAGGGAAGAAGAAATAATAACAGGTAGAGTGTCAGATTCTCCCAAGAATGCATATTCCAAAGTGTCGGGCAGTGCTTTGAGTTCCAATTTTGGTGGTGCCTCCGCAGGTGGGCCAATTTTCTTCTCAGAATGAGGCAGTAATTCTGACTTTGCCTTCCATTTAGTTGTGTCCGTAATTAGAGGTGCATCAAGTAAAGCGCTGACTTCTGCAATTGCACTGTCATCATTAAAAGATAAATCAGGATGAGTTAGACATGCCTCTAATGGATCATCATTATGATTTGAAATGAATGAATCTTCTACTAATTCCTCTATCATATTCGCGTCAACAAATTCATCTTCTTCTTGTGGCTGCTTGGTAACATTAAAAATATTCAATTCCATGGTCATATTACCAAAAGATAGCTGCATGTTTCCATTCCTGCAATTAATAAGAGCATCAGCTGTAGCTAAGAAAGGACGACCTAGAATAACTGGAGTGTGTTTCTTAGGATCATGTACATGCTGAGTATCAATAACGATAAAATCAACAGGATAATAAAATTTATCAATCTGTATCAACACATCCTCTATAATACCACGAGGTATTTTCATTGACCTATCAGCAAGTTGCAAAATAATAGAAGTTGGCTTTAATTCCCCTAGTCCAAGTTGCATGTAAACAGAGTAAGGCAAGAGATTAACACTAGCGCCTAAATCCAATAATGCTTTATCAAAACATTGGTTCCCTATAACACATGAGATAGTAGGAGAACCAGGGTCCTTAAATTTTGGTGGCATTTTACATTGAAGTAAATTGCTAGTTTGTTCAGTTAAAAACGCCTTTTTAGTGACATGCAAATTTCTCTTTTTAGTGCATAAATCTTTCAAAAACTTTGCATATGAAGGAACTTGCTTAATAGCATCGAGTAAAGGGATGTTTATACTTACCTGTTTAAAAATTTCCATAATCTCACCTGTTGAAGTCCCTTTCTTTACCTTTGTTAACCTTTGAGGAAAAGGAGCCTTGGGAATGTAAGCTGGCGGGCCACTCTCTTCAGGATCATTTGGTGATGAGTCTTGTGATGGGACTGAATCTGAAGAAGTAGGCTCAGATATCTTCCTTGTTTGAACCTCTACTTTGTTGTCAAATAATTTTCCTCTTCTCAAGGTCATAACAGATTTTGCTTCTTCATGTTGATGGCTTGAACTCGATCCAACTTCGTGCACTCCTTTGGGATTAGGAATTGGTTGACTTGGAAATTTTCCTTTTTCTCTCTCAGCTACAGTAGTTGCTAATTGACCCAATTGATGTTCAAGCTTTAGAATAGCTTGAGTGTTTGACTGAAAAGCTTGTTGGGTTGACTGAATGAAACTTTGAAGTGTATCCTCTAAAGAAGGCTTTCTTTGTTGGGGTGCAACAAATTGAGACATAGGTTGTTGGGCAGGAGGATATACTTGGTTAGAAGGGACAAATTGTTGATTGGGCATGTTAAATTGTTGTCCTCCTTGGTTTGACAAAGGTTGATTTTGTTTCCAAGAAAAATTAGGGTGATTCTTCCAATTAGGATTATATGTGGATGAATATGGACTATTGGAGGTTTTCTCATATGATTGTAAGGCATGTACCTGCTCAGAATAAGCCTCTTGATAGGCTGGTAATGATGGACAATTCTGTGCTGTATGAGACACGTTAGAACAAATAGCACAAACCTCATTAGCTACACTAGGATGATGATTCATTGATTGGTTCAGAGCTAAGGCATCTACTTTCCTAGAAAGCGTAGCTAGAGTGGCTTTCACATCAAAGTCATCCTTAACTTCATATAACCCCTTTCTAGAAACTTGAGATGATTTTTCTCTTTGATTTGAAAAATCCCACTGTTGAGAATTCTCAGAAAGTGAATTAAAGAAATCCCATGCAGCCCCTTCATGTAAGTTCAAAAATCTCCCACCATTCATAGACTCTACCATATGACGATTTGACATGGTTAAACTGTTATAAAAGCATTGTATAAGTCTCCATTTTTCAAAACCATGGTGGGGACACTTGAGGAGTAAATCATTGAATCTTTCCCAACACTCGTAAAATTGCTCACCCTCTCTTTGATAAAAATCACTTATCTCTCTCCTAAGGGCATTTGTTTTAGACATGGGGAAAAACTTGGTGAGAAACTTATTACTCAATTCATCCCATGTACTAATAGATCCAGCAGGAAGTGAATTCAACCAAGCTTTTGCTTTGTCTTTTAATGAGAAAGGGAACATACGAAGCTTAATTGACTCATCATTAAAATTTTGAAAACGAAATGTAGAGCATATGTCAAGAAATTCCTTAATGTGCAAATATGGATCCTCTCTCTCTAACCCATAGAAAGATGGTAAAAGTTGAATGACAGAGGGCTTGAGTTCAAAGTGTGTTGCTGTGGTTTGTGGCAACACAATACAAGATGGTTGGTTGGCTGCAAGTGGTGAAAAATATTCTCTAAGGGTTTTCTCTGCTTGCACTGGTGGAAGTATTGGCAATAGTCTATTTGGGTCATCCATCACTTCTAAAGAACTAGTTTGACTACTATCAATTTTCGACTCTCTTTTAACCAAACGATTTGTTAAATCACGTTCCCAAACACTCATAAACTAACTAGACAAGGAAAGAAAGAAAAACAAAATAAAATAAAACAAATCAACAATAATAAAAAATAAATAAAAGAAATCAAACAACCAAACAATGAATTTAAAGACAAATAAAATATTTTTTTTTTTTGTGTTTTTTTTTTAATAAAAAAAATATAAAAGACAATCTAAATTATAACTAGTGGAAGAATCAAATCAACCTAGATTAAACTGACTTTCTAGCACAATTCCCGGCAACGGCGCCAAAAACTTGTTGTGAAAATTTTAATATACTCGCAAGCGCACGAATCTAGAGATAGAAAAGTGGTAACGAGGTCGATCCCACAGGGATTGTTATAAATTGAAAAGTCTAATTTAAATCTAAAATTAATATTAATTCTAACCTAGTTGAGCAAATTGAGTTTTAAGAGAAATTAAACTAATTAAACTAAGAAAACAATTAAAGTAAATGAGAATTTAATGAGATAAAAATTACCAAGGTTTCGGAATCCACCACTATTCAATTAGTAATTATCTAAATATTAATTAATCCCCAATTTTAGAGTGACAACTCGAAATCAATCTATGTCATCTCATGGATATAACAATTAAGCCCAAGTAATTAAATCTAATGTAGGTTCTTTTTCTACTTAATAATACGATATCTAAGTATCCCATGTAAACATATTGAATAACAAAGAGTCAAAGTTTACTAAGCACTCTATGTAAACAATTTAATGAAAGACATAGAGTCAAAGATAATCATGTATAAACTTTATAGATCCAAGCATAGAATTAATCGAATATTAATCCTAACAATCAATAATGCATGACAGAATTGATGAAAAGATTTTATTAACATCCAATTAATCATGTGAAATAAAAACCATAATCATCAAAGAACATATATAGGGAATTAATTAAATAAAAAGATAATTATTTCATTGAATAGGGTTTCATCCTTAACCTCAGTATAAGAAAATTAGCTAGACATACTTGAATTGAGAGCAACACAAAAAATAAAATCAGCCATGAAGCCGAACTGCTGCACTCGTCCTTTTCTCCCCTCTTCTGCCTTGCGTTTTCACTCCACTGGCGGCTCCCCCTTTGCAAAAGCCAAAGTTCGGCTTTTATATCTTTAATCCCTAGCCGAATCCTTGTCAAATAATGATAGCTAGTGAATTGCTCACACAAGCTAAAATCAGCCCACTCTTGCAAAGCCCAATTAGAATTCCTTTTATCCTTCATGTGCTGGCAAAGCTTTTAACTTTGGCTTTATCACGTGTACTTCAAAAAGAATTTTCATTCCTTTTCCACTCATGAAAGTCAAGTGCGGGTCCCTTTCTATTGCTTTCCACCCCTTTTATCTTCTTTGTCTGCACGTGCATGGCTAAATGAATTGTTGAATTCGGTTTCCTTGTCTTGATTTCCACATGCATGTAAGCATAATTGCTTCCAAGTTAATTAATCTTTAATGCTCACAAATTGAATTTTTTTATGCTCTTTTTATCCATAATCTCTAATTAATTCCCTATTCAATAAAACAATACAATTAATTAAAAATAACAAATAAATATAACTAACAATTATTTAATTAATGGTAAAATATGTATGTATTATATGCTCATCAACCATTTACATGAATACTAAACCAATTTATTCTCCAAGCACATTCTATGGGCCCGAATAGCTATAAATATAAAAGAGGGAAGGTAAGTGGCAATAGAATAATGCGAAGTGGAATGATAACATGAATTTCCACCGCTTTTTATGAGTACGGATCCGGTCCGGGTTAAATCCAAAAAAATTCGGGTTTCCGGATTGCGGGTTTTAAACCCGGATCATATACAAATAAAAAAAACTAAAAAAAATACAAATCTAGTTCTACAAAAATCAAATACAACCCAAATTCTTAAAAATCAAATACAAATTCTAAAATTTTCAATGTTTCAAAACAATAAACCATTCACAAATACAAATCTATATAATACAACATTTAAAAAATACAAAATTCATGTCTACATTCAATCTCACGATTCACGACTTCAGTTCACAAACTTCAAGGATCGGCGTCCGGCCAAGCAGCGAATGTCAGCTATTGATGATGACGACAACATCGACCACAACATCATAGCCACGAATTTACGATTGACAAAAGTGTCGATGAACGTCACAACCGCAAAACAGCGGCCAAATGGAGGCTGATGGTGCTGATGAACATGAACACAACGAAGGTATGACGAGTGATGGCGATGATTTGATGAAGAGAAGAGTTGAAGAGAGAGGAAAACGATGATTTGATGAAGAGAAGAGAAGAGAAGAGAGAGGAAAAGAATGAGAAGAGAAGAGGAGTTGAGGTGGCTAGGTTGTGAAATTAGGGCATCCTTTTTTCTATTTATATGAAAAAAATAATATTAAAATAAAGATATTCGGGTCCGGGTTCCAGATATTCGGGTTACCCAAACCCAAAACCAGGCCTGGATACGTCTGGGTCACTAAAATCTATTCCGGACCTGGATTTTTTTACATTCTGGTACGGGTTCAACTCGGTCTGGATTATGTGGGTTCGTCCGGGTCCGGTCCGGATCCGAGTTATTCTGCCATCCCTATATAAATGCATGGGCTATCTCTCTCTAACTAAGTTAATACACATATAAATGAAAGAGCTAGAATCATCTTCAATCTTGAGCTCTCAACATTGTTAATGGTTAGCAACTACACCTCTCATTCATTATAAACTAACTTCAGCATTGAAATATGGTCGCAGGCCACCACTGGTCCACTTCTAACCTCTGATTCCTCGTCTTTAAAGGTTCTTCAGGTCTAAATCCACTTTCTCTCAAGTTCCTCACTTACCATGCAAATTGACCACAATTTCTCATTCCTTACGCTTCATCAAAGTCCAAAACAAGCGACACTACCTAGATAACCTTTGCATCATACCTTTAAATGCAAATTTATTATGTTTGACCTAATTTTGACTAAAACACAATCTAGTTAAAACAGATTATATCAAAGGAATATTATTAGATTTTAATAACTAAATCAAAAGATTTCCTAACAAGAAAGAAATAATAGATTTAATACAACTACTAGATATAAAAACACCTAAATTTGTCAAATTAGATTAAAGATGTGGTAGAAATCTTAAAACTTGAAATTGAAAATATTAAACAAACACAAAGAGATTTTCAAGTATAGTCAGACTCAATAAAAATCATAGTAAGTAAATGAATATAAAAAGACACTTAATAGAATCCTTAGCTAAACTAAAAAGAGAATTACCAAATATTAACCCAATATGTTATAGTTGTAAAAAATTTAACCAAGAAAATATACAACAAGCACATACAACACTATAATTAAATTATTTATTAAAACCTGTATTAAATTAGAAGATTTTAAAAGATAGATTAATCATATTAGAAACTAATTTCCAGCCATTTAGGAAAAAACAAAAAAGCTGCATCAAACGTACAACTATATAATTCACTAGATAATTTAGACAAAGAATTAGATAACTTAACTAGGAAAACAAAATATTACTAGCATATCACCTAAAATAATTAATGCTTAAAACCAAAAGTCATACTAAAAAGTAATGGAGCAAATGGAGCTAGTAAGAAATAGTAATATGGACATTACTATAACTGAAGGAATTAGAATATCTTTATTGTTTCCACGTGAATGGGGTGACTCAAGACTTATATTAGCTGAACAAAAAATACTAATAAGGTTTTATAAATTCACCCTTACTTTTTGTAGCAGTTCCTTGGCCATGTAAACGTTTTTTTTTATATATAAAAGGGAAGCCAACAAGGATAAACTGAAACAAAATGCCGAAAAGCATTCCCGTACATGTCATGAATTAAGCAATGGACAACACCACGAGGAGGGTTGTGAAGGAAATGGAAGCCAAGAGGTTGACTCATTGCGAAATTCACAAGAAAATCCGCTGCAAAGTTTGCTTCACGATAAATGTGGTTAATGCACACATGCCAGTCCTTATCCAGGAGCCTCTTGATACTTTGAATCACTGAATAAAAACTATTAGGACTATTGTTCGTGTTTGCAAGTAGATCAATGGTGCACTTGCTATCAACTTCGACCAACAAATTCTGAACCCCCAACTTCCAAGCCAGATCAAGACCATAGAATAAACCCCAGAATTCAACATTAGTAACCGAACTAATGCCAATGTTCACATAGAATCCAGCAAGCCAATTCCCAATAGCATTTCTTATCAACCCACCCGTAGCTGCCATGTTCATCTTTTTGCAAGCCCTATCAATATTCAATTTGAAGGCATTTTTAGGAGGCGGTTTCCAGCCAAAGTATTTCACAATCTTTGAAGCTCCAGGCTTGATCAAAGTCATCATAGTTTTATGGGAATTTTCAGCTCTAGTCATAATATCTAAAATAATGCAGTGATTACTCCTTTGCACATTCTTAAACAGAGTTTGGTTCCTCCAAAACCACAAGCGCTAGATTGCTATGCCAAAAATAACAGACCAATCCACTCCATTACTATCATAACGACCATGCTTTAAATTAGTAAGAATCCAATCCTTTAAGTATAAAGAGAAAAAACTATCTCGTAGGCTAAAAAGGACAATAGCTAACCAAATATGTTTGGCTGCCACACAATCTCTAAGGGCGTGAAGAGAGTCTTCCACACCTACTTTGCACCTCGCACATTGATTCTCTGCCAAAATATGTCTTCTAGTGAGCTCAACTTTGGTCTTTAACTTATTTTGAATAACAAACCAAAGGAAAGTTTTAACACTTTGTAGTCCTTTCCAGCTCCAAATAAGGTCCCATCTTGAGCCGATACGATTGGAGGATTTGCTTGAAATACTTTGGTATGCTGATTTTACTATAAAGTTGCCCTTAGTCGATAAACTCCAAAAGATACGATCCATACCCCCCTCGACACATGGAGGCATGATGGCAGCAATAGTGAGCGCTAACCTGTGAGGGAGATAATTGCTAAAAGCAACCCAATTCCATTGACCATTATTGTCAACATATTCCCTAATAGAGTTATCAAGCATATTACTCGAAACCGGCATCACAACATAATCCTTCAAGATGACATTTTTCATTACCCAACAATCTTTCCAGAACCGAATCTTTTAACCATCTCCAACTTGCCAACGAATACCATTCAAGACTTTTTGCCAAACCGTACCCACTGTACGCCATACATAAGAACCATATTTTGTAGGTACCTCAATGGGGAGATTGTCATTCTCAACGCTGTATTTAGAGCATACAACTTTGATCCACCGGCTTGTAGGAGAAACAATAATATTCCACCCAATCTTCATCAATAGCACCTCATTGATTTGGAAAAGATTTTTTAAGCCAAGACCGTCTGCCATTTTGGTTGACAGATTCTATCCCAGCTACCCATAGACATGTTATTCTTCTCGCTATTCCCACTCCATATAAAATGGCAAGAAATGCGATTAATTTTTTCTTGAGTGCCTCGCGGAATCATTGTGGTTTGCATAGAATAAATTGGCAATGCTTGGATTACCGCTTGAGCAAGTTTAAACCTTCCAACAAAAGAAAGGTGCTTTGCATTCCATCTTGAGAGACGTTTATCTACTCAATCTAGAATCGCTTGATAGGTTTTATTAGTAACCCGAGCATGAAGAAGCGGCATACCTAGATACTTCCCCAAATTTTTTAAAGTTGAAAAGCCATTTAGTTCACTTATTTTCTTTAACAAAGCAGGTTCCACATTTTTTGAGAAGTATAATCGAGTTTTTTCTTCGCTAAATTTTTCTCCCGACATGTTACAAAAGTTATTCAGAGCTTTGATCACCACCTTCGCCTGCTCAGAGGAAGCTTCTAAAAGAAGAAGAAGGTCATCAGCGAAGAAAATGTGGGTAAAGGGTATACCTTTCCGAGACAGGCTTATGGGTTTCCATTGCTCCTATTGCACTTCTCGATTGATGATGTGGCTAAGTCTTTCAATACAAAGAACAAATATGTAAGGAGAGATTAGGTCCCCCTGGCGAATCCCTCTAGAAGTCTTGAAAGAATCAGTAAGCTCGCCATTCCAAAGAATCTGCATGAAACATGAGGTGATGCACTCCATGATAATTCGTATAAAGTTCGTAGGAAAACCCACAAAAACCAAAGTCTCCTTGATAAAATCCCAGCTTAATCTATCATAAGCTTTTTCAAAATCTACTTTAATAGGCATGAATCATCGTTTGCCCGTCTTCCGTCTCATACTATGAATAATCTCCTGGGCGATTATAATGTTTTCGGTGATGTGCCGCCCTGGAAAAAAGCTAGTTTGATGTGGACCTACAAGATTAGGGAGAACAATCTTTAATCTATTAGCGATGATTTTAGTGATAGTTTTATACATAGCCGTGCAAAGACTAATAGGCCGGAAAAACTTTAAACTAGTTGGATTGTCAATTTTTGGGATAAGAACGATTAATATCTTCAAGAAATTTCCAGGAACGGTCTCTCCATTGAAAACATCTTTGATTTGCTTGCAAACCGACTTGCCAACCACCTCTCATTGAGATTGGTAAAAAATAGCATGCAGGCCGTCAATTTCTGGCGCCTTTAATGGCTTCATGCTAAAAATAATGTCTCGAATTTCCTCGTCATCCACTGATTTTTTCATAATATGGTACCTATCTGTATCAAGGTAAGGAAAATCATTAGGAATAAAATAACTTTCAATAGAATTAGTGTCAACCGTGTATAAATTAGTGAAAAAAATTAATAGGAGCCTTAAGCTCATCCTCATCCGAAATCCACTGGCCCCTGTCATCTTTCATCTAGACAATTTGGTTTTGTTTTCTCCTAGTCATTGTTTTCTGGTGGAAAAATGAAGTATTTCTGTCCCCAAATTGAATCCAATTGCTGTGAGATTTCTGAAGTCACAAGAGTTCTTCTTGATTGAGAATATCGTTAAGCTCCTTACTAAGATGAGTCTCTAAATTTAACAGATTATTTGAATGGTGACTCTCCAGAGCTTTTTGAATTCCACCAAGTCTAGCTAAGATTTTCCTTTTTCGCTTAAAAATATTTCCAAACTCATTCTTGTTCCAATGATTAATTTTGTCAGTAAACTCCTTTACCAGAACATTATAGTCAACATCCTTCTTCCATACCTGAGACACAAAACCAGAGAAACGACTATCAGTAAGCCAAGATGCAAGGAATCTAAACGGTTTCAAACTTTTGTTCCCAGTACCCTCATTATTCAAATTAAGAAGGATAGGCTGATGGTCAAACCCCAATCTTAGTAATTGAAACACTCGTGCCTTGTTAAAAGTGTTGAACCAAATATCATTGCAAATGGCTCTATCCAAGCGTTTATAAAGTGATCCCCTTTTCCAAGTAAATTTTGGTCCAGTAAAATGGAGATCGCAAAATTCGTGTTTGTGGAACCACTTTTGAAAATTTTTACAAGGTCAACTACGACTATTAGTGCTTTTTTTTACTCTCTGAGGTTGAAAGAGTGGCATTGAAGTCACCTGCTAGCATCCATGGACCATGAATAGTCTCAACCAAATAATTTAATTCCTTCCAAAGAAATATTTGAAGAGAAGGAACTGGGCTGGCATAAATCGCGGTGACCCAGGTAATTAAACCCCTTGAGTCAGACACTTGGAAGTGAATATATTGCTTATGATTAATAAGAATGGTGACATTTAAACCCGCTCTCTATAATAACTAAATTCCACCTGAGAAACCAGCCGCCTCAACTCGATGGGAATGATCATAACCACTGAAACGAATAAAGTCATAAGCTTTAATTCCACTAATCTGAGGTTCAAAAAGAGCCACAATTTTGGGTTTATAGTTTTGAACATTCGTCTCAAGGACTGCGAGGCCGCCCCCTGGCAATTCCAAAACAAGAAAGACATATTCATTAGCAAAAAATTGAAATAAAGGACAGACTTACTCCAAAGGCTCAAAGCCTTGCTGATTAACCTCTATATTATCCTCCTCAATAAAGAATTGAGACTCATCTGATGTCTCAGATTCGTCATCCTCTGATTCCTCCATATATTCACTGTCTGATGAGTCCTCCTCCACCTTATCCATGTCCCTATCACCTATATCAGGAGGCTCCTCATTGGGGTTTGGTTTGGGAGGAATCGAAGGGGGGGCTTGGATGGTCCCATTTTCTGACTTGTTTTCTAATATTACTGCAGAATGATATTTAGGATCCAAAGAAGTTGGGATTAGAGTTGGTTCAAGAGAATGAGTCATAGATGACTTGGACTTGTTGTGTGAGATATTGTTTTCTATGGACTCAATAGGGTGTTGATTTGATGAGCTAGAACCACTTGTGGGGGGTATATTGTGTATTTCACGTAAAGGTTTGAGGGTAGTGTGTTCAAACGTGGCAGCATTCTTGTTTTTTGTCACGGGTTTTCCCTTGCTTCAAGACAGCATCGTTTGGGTGGAGCCTTTAGAGTCACATGAGATCATCTTTTCCTTATTTTTAGGAGGAGCAACGGTCTTCTCGTGATTATCTATGATGATAGTTGCGTTTGAAATCTCCCCAGAATCATTATCTAACTCACTTCTTGTCGTAAGACACCGAATCTAGAACCTACACTCTGTTTCCCAAAACTATTTTGATTAGGCTCCTTTGCATCTGCTCTGCCATTATTTCCTCTATAATTTCCTTTCTTAGCCATGATCACCCAAAGACCAAATCTTGGATTGTCTAAAGTAACCACCGCCGGCGAGACATCTGAATTTCCCTTGGTAGTTTCACCTAAAGCCATATCATTCATCTTCTCCCCTCTTGCTTTCAAAATCAATTTATCCAGGCATGAGGAAGAGGTGTGTCCATACTTTCCACATCCAAAGCATATTGTTGGAAGCGCTTCATATTCGACCCTTTGGATTCTTCCATCCAATAAAAATTGAGAGATTAAAGGACTCTCAAGGGATACTTCCACTGCAATACATGCAAACTTACCTCTCGTCGCTAATTCCATATTATAATCAATTTTGATTACCTTTCCAATGACATGCCCCAACATTCTAATGATCTTTTTATAGTAATAATGTAGAGGCATACCTGGAAGCCTTATCCATGCAGTGATTTTATCAATCTTTTCATTCGAGCTATCGAAATGAGGCGACCATAGCTGAACGGTCAGGTAATGCCCCGAAACAATTCATGGCCCTTAAATAAGAACATAATCAGCATCATCTTCCTTCCTGAACTTAACGAGAAAATAGCCATTGTCCAAATCTATAACAGAGTATCTGCCACTATTAGGCCACAAGATTTCCAACTGTGAGCAAAGCGCTTTGTATCCAATCATGCGGCCAAGAAGTTTCACCACCACAGTAGATTGCCATGGTTTTATGAGTTGCTCATGGACTTTTCGTGAAAAAGAAATCGAAGGTAAAAAGCCTTCCCGTTCAATGACCACATCATCCTTTTAAATTTCAATATCATTTTCCCTCCCCATGAATTCTTCTCTAACGACTTCAGCATCAATCACCCCCCTTTGTTGTTCCATTAGTTTATCTCGAAAGGATAGCATAGATGGATTATCTCCATCCTCCCCTTGTGCTCTGAATTTGGTTTTCTTGGTCGATCTATCATCCTCAAGGGGAGGGGGGCTGTTCTTGTCAAGAGAGTTTTCGGTTGAGAGCATTTCTCAATGGCTAGTTTCCATGTAAATGTTTTTAATGTAGAAGAATTGCTTAGACGTTGAAGAAACTGAACAAGTAGCACGCAGTTCCATTGACACATTATGATTTTGAAGACTATAATTAATAACGGAGGATGCAATTCAAAAAAATCTACTCTACCTTCTGCGACCAAGACTAAATACATAAAATTAAAATTGGTTGAGTATCATGCAAAAGAATTCAAAGAAGAAATAGAAACTCAACGCAAGCAGGCAATTTTGACCCCACGAGAAGCAGTATGGTGTAACCAATTAGAAGATGAAGAAAGAGGTAATATTGAAAACATAATGGAAGATTAGCTAGTTACTCTAGACAAAATTTTCAGTATGTTGCAACTTTTTATTTTATAAAGTTTATAAATGTCTTCTCTTTATTCATTATTCAATAAGAAAAAATAGAAAAAAAAATTGTGAAGGCATATCTTATTTTTTGTCTTTTTCTATCAACACTCAGTCACCGACAATTTACTACAGCTAGTTTGCTTTAGTCAGTGTAGCTTTACGAGGGGCCAGCGACCACCTTTAGAATGAGTACGTGGCGTTGTTATACCAGAACTACAACAGTTAAGACTGTTCTTAGGACCAGTAGTCCGCAAGCTCGGGTTTCCAGCCGATATACTTTCGCAAAACTTTTAAAACATTTTTCTCGGGTTATACAACCCAAAACAGACTTTCCTTTAGTCTAAAACAGGGTACCAAACCAGATAAGAAATGATCAAAAGTTTTCTGATGCACAGGATCCTTAGAAAAGGCAAGTGCAGAGCATACTTCCTTAGGTTTTCAAAATGAACAGATTTAATTCTTTATTCTTTTTTCCGTTTCTAAAACTTCATTTGCAGAGAGAGAAGAGGGGTTTAGGGAGTCATGGAGAAAAACACACGAGTTTATTTCTTTCAAACTTCTATATTTTACAAGAGAAGAGAGAACTCCTTATATAGGAGAAAACTCAGGAAGATAGGATAAGATTCCTATCTTTTACAAAAGTAAAAGTAAATATACATCATGACACACCTTTAATTATTACAAAAGGACAAAAGATGCTTTAATAATTAAAGCATAACTTTTGACAAAAGCAAAAGCAAAAGCTTAAAGTAAAAGCAAGCTGTAATGATTACATAAGACAAAACATAAAGTAAAGCATAAGAAGACAAACTACTTTTATGGAGAGGAGAGATTCATGTAGTCATCTTCAGAGGAGCTTTCTGTCGCATCGGGGTCCGTGTCACCAGAGTGCTTTTGGAAAAAAGATTTGGAGAGCTTGAGCTTGGGATGTTTGCAGGAGGGACCACAGCATGGGGGATGAGGGCAATTGTATTCCCGCGGAGTACCCTTTGGAGTATATTTTGGGGAAGTTTGGGTGGCTTTGTCGGCTTGAGAGGGTCGAACTGGGGTATTGGAAGGTCGGTGTGATGGTCCTGGCTGACCAGATCCCTACCATCATCCATATCCCAAGACAAATCCCCCGTCATGAGCTTCTCAAGCTTATGCCTCTTGAATGGATCTCCAACTATGAGCAGTTCCATAATAATACAGCTCCAATTCAGACATCTGAAAGCATGTTTGAAAGACGACAGGATGGAACTGTCAGACTGACTTTCAAACCACCTCCCAGTGCTCCACAAGAACCTCATCGGCTTTCCTTTACTTATTCCTCAATGCTTACGGCTGTTCCCACAGCCCAGGAAGACCTGCCCATTTCCGGATTTAATTCCGACGGCTATCCTGTTTATCCTGCAAAGCAAAATGGACATTTCCTATGGGATGTCCCAGGCTCAGGCATGTGTGACCCAACTTGCCCCTGCTGGGATGATTGGGAAGACGATGATGATTATACTACCAAAAGAAAACCCAAAAAGAAAAAACCTCTGGCCTCCTGTCACCACTATGATCCCAAACCACCATCAGATCCTCCACCTCCACCGGCTCCATTACCCTTTTACAAAAAAGAACTCAGATGGATTGCCAAACATTGCAAAACTGAGACTCCATCTCCAATCCCACTTCAAACCCCACCTTTGGCTTGTATGATGTTTTCCTCTACCTCTTCAGACTACTCCTCCTCTTTTCCATCCTTAGACCCCCACACCGACTCCCAACGAAATGTTGTGTCTAAGCTTTTTATCCCTTCACCAATTACCTCCACTGGCCATCTCGAACCCCTTAAACCCTTTGAGTCTGTTCTCAACTGGCAAACCCAAAATGCCAGGGCACAGAATGATACTTTGTCCAACATCCATTCCAAAGTTGACAAAATTAGTTTACGAACTGAACAAATTGAGACAAAGGTTGATTCCATCACCACCCAAATGCACCAAATCCACCAAAATCTCCAGTCCAGGATTACCCAACTTGATTCTGAACTACGCGCTATGCTTGCCCAGCGCTACTATGGTCCAGAATTTGATAAAAAAGAACGAGAAATCCGTCGCCTAAAAACTGAGCTTGCTCAGATTGAAAGGCCTTCCCTTTTTACCTCTTCACCTCCTATTCCTTCCGTTGGTCCAACTTATCATCCTTTTGCCTCTATGCTTTCCCCCATCAAACCATATGATCCATCTAAACTCTTTGGCATGACCCATACTCTTTTTCGTGATAATCCACTGCCCAAACCTAAGCCAAAACCTAGACCACAACCCCGCTCACAACCTCGACCTGTCTCACTACACCCTTCTTCTCTATCCATCCCCGGTCAACCTTTAGCTCCTCCTACACAGATATCTCCGCCAGCTCCACCGCCACTACACCCTCAACCCAAAGATAAACAACCCATGCATCAATTTAGTGCCCATACAGTAAACCATTCCTCTACTTCCGATGACCAAACTTCTGATTCCAATCTAGCTGTTTCTGATAGTCATACTGAATCTGACACAGCCTCCTCACCATCCTCAAGTGACTCTGAAAAGTCCTATGCTGATATCACCCGAATCTTGATGACCCAACCTGATCAGCCTTCTCCCGGACAACCCTCTCATACTGAACCCTATGTTGATATTCCCTCCGAAGTTGACGAAGACATACCTGAATCTTCGGCAACAAACCAACCTCCTCCAGCTCAAACCCAGCCTAGTTCCCCCAGTCAAAAACCATCCAATGGTCCATGGTTCACATTTGATGATCTTCCATCCCATAAATGGCGTGACCGACTCAATGAAATGTCTGCCTGGATTGACCTCCAAATGCTCAGACCCGGAGCTACGACTGAATCAGTCCTTAGAGAATATGCTACTCGTTTTACGGGTGCTCTAAGAGATTGGTTTGATTCTCTCGGTCAATACCGACAGCTACAGTTTGTCCAATTACCAGAAGTCTCAAGTGCTCTTGCGGTTATCCATGATCAATTCCTTGGAGACCCCTCTGCAGTCTTTGAAGCTGCACGACGAGACTATCTCAACATGAAATGTTGTTCGCTCAATGCTAAGGATCTTGACTTCCATTATAAGCGGATGTCCCTGCTGTTCTATAAGCTTAATGGATTCAACGAGCCCACACTGAAGCATGTTTTTCTGTCATCCCTTCCAGATGAACTCCAACCAGACATACAACGACAACTCACCGCCTCCAACCTTGCTGTTGAAAACATCTCCCTTGGCAAAATCTTTCAGCTTGCCAAAACTTGCCTTGACAAACTTTGCGAGCAAAAACAGTTTTTCAAAGAACTGTTAAAAGACAAAGAACCATTCCGAAGTGCTTGCAAAAAACCTTATCTGCAGATCAAATGCCACAAGAAAAAAGATTGTGATTGCAGTCCTAAGAAAAAAAGGCATTTTAGGAAATTCAAAAATCCAGAATCTTCATCCAGACCTCGCAGATCCAGAAAACCATACCGATTCTTCCGTAAAAAGTCCTCTTCCTCCAGAGACTTTCAGCGAAGAAAATCAAGCCGATGTTTTATCTGCAAAAGAAAAGGTCATTTTGCCAAAGATTGTCCCAACAAACGAGAAAAATCTATTCGGTTAGTTGAGCATCTTCAAGCCACTACCGATTATTCTCCAGCCACGGATGAACTGGAATCCTATTTCTCTGAACAAGATGAACCTAATGATGAAACAGTGTTCGCACTACAAAATTCCTCTGATTCCGACAGCGATCAGTCCCAAGTGATTTTCCATCAACAGTTACTGTCCCTAGACACTACTGTTCCTATTCCATCCATCAAAATCCAGATCTTACCCTCAAAATTCCAAAGGCCCGTTCCAGCAATTGGTCTCATTGACACTGGTGCCCAACGCACCATGTTAAATCCCCATATTCTTCCATCCGAATATTGGACCAATTCTGAAGAACATTTTAAAGCTGTCAATGGCAAAGTCTTCTCCACTTCTTTGATTACCAAAAAACCCATTGGTATTCAACTTTTTCCCAATTGTGTCATTTGGACCAAAGTTATCGGTTCCACCCTTCCTGATAAGGATGTCTTGTTAGGTTTTGATGTCCTCCACCAGCTCAAACACCTCCAAATCATTCCCACTGGAATCCGAGTCAAGTCCATGTTCAAACCATACACTAACATTCTGAAACTCTACAATCTGTCTGAAACACCCCAGTCCTACCAGAATATTTCCACTAAACTTTTGAGTTTCTGTCCCGAAACCCATTCTGAGTTTACCCATCCAAACCCATTGTGGAAAAATAAGTCTTTCTTCATTAAGCTCCCTTTTAAGCTCAATGAAGACATTAACCCAACCAAGGCCACTCACCCAGGAATGAGTCCTTCTGACTTACTCCTAGCTCAACAAGAATGTTCACAATTGTTAGCCCAAGGTTTAATTGAGCCCACAAATTCTCAATGGGCTTGCCAAGCCTTTTATGTTGAAAAACATTCTGAAATTGTCCGAGGAAAGAAACGCCTAGTCATTGATTATCAGCCCCTAAACATGTTTTTACAAGATGACAAGTTTCCATTACCCCGCAGACAAAGCATGTTTACTTTTCTCAAAAATGCCCAGATCTTTTCCAAATTCGATTTAAAATCAGGTTTCTGGCAATTAGGCATTGAACCCTCTGACCGTTCCAAAACTGCCTTTTGTATCCCCAATGCCCATTTCCAATGGACAGTTCTGCCTTTCGGTCTCAAAACAGCCCCGTCCATTTTCCAAAAATCCATGGTCAAAATCTTTGAGCCTATCATGCATCATGCATTAATTTACATTGATGATATCTTGCTTTTTTCAGGATCCCACGATGAACATCGCCAGCTGTTAACTCAGTTCTATGATATTGTTCAACATCATGGAATTATGCTATCAGCCAAGAAAAGCACCATTGCTACTAACAAAATTGAATTCCTTGGTATGGTCATCACAGATGGTCATTACCAGCCTGGAAAACACATTGCCCAAGAGTTGCTTCACTTTCCAGATCAGCAACTTTCCAAAAGACAAGTCCAACAGTTTCTCGGCATCGTCAATTACATCCGTGATTTTATTCCACATGTGGACCACCACACTCATCATCTTTCGGCTTTATTAAAAAAGAAGCCCCCCGAGTGGAATGCTGACCACACCACTGCTGTCACTACTCTCAAACAGATCGCGCAAAATCCGCCTCCTTTAAAGTTGATCACAGATGGCAGACGCATCCTACAAACTGACGCAAGTAATGAATCATGGGGTGCCATCCTCCTCGAAGAACTTAATAATAAGGATCACTTTATTGCTCATGCTAGCGGCCACTTTTCTGACACTCAGAAGCACTACCATAGTGTGTTCAAAGAAATCCTCGCCGTAAAAAATGGCATAAAAAAATTTGAGTATCATTTGATTGGACACCACTTTCTTATCCGAATGGACAGCTCAGCCTTTCCCAATATTCTCAATTTCAAAGGTAAAACTGTTCCTGAGAAAATGTTACTCAGATTAAAGGATTGGTTTTCCAAATATGATTTTTCGGTTAAGCATATAAAGGGGTCCCAGAACCTCATCCCTGATATGCTATCCAGACTTTCAAAACCAGAAAAACCTCTCACCCTGTTCTCCACCACATATCACTTTCCGATAATCTCCATGGCTACATCCCTTCCCTCAGAAGCTCTCACCAAAAAGACTTTTCCCTTCAACAAAACCTTCTCTTCTGTTTTTGATATCCAAGAATTTGCAAGAAAAGCTCTTTTTCGGTTCTTCATGAAAGCCTATCTTGTCACAGACCCTTTCCCTTTCTCCTCTTTCCACCCCGAGAATATGTTTTCTACAGGTTTAACCCTTGATCCATCCAGAGACACCACTGAAGACGTGTTATGGTACATCTGGTGCCTAACAGTCCTTTATGCAACCAAGTTGATCCTCCCAGTTACTCCCACACTGGAACATCTCCTTCATCCCGACAATGCTACCTCCCTTACCTGGACGCTCCTTAAATGGTTCTCCCCAATACCATGGTGGAGAAAGAAGCTTCAACAGCTCTCAGAAATTCACAACCTTGATCGTATGCCTACCTCTGAAGCAAAATTATGGACAACAGTTTTCATCATTCACATGCCCTACTTCCAACATCCAGCCACCAACCTCTTCTGGACTCAAGATCAAGCATATGAATGGTTCACTGCACCACATATAGCCATCATTGACAACGACCTCCAAGAAGTTCTGCATAATTACCTTTGTCAACTAAACCACAAACCTCCCCCACTGAAAAATATCTCACACACCTCTTTAGGACCTCAACATGAAATCCTTATGATCCCGACTCCTTCACTTTTCGCAGTACTGCTCGGGAATCGTA
>NW_006262139.1:10831682-10833076 GCF_000493195.1 Citrus x clementina | reverse complement strand
GAAAACTTAGATGACAAAGAAATAGACAACTACTTAGAAGATATACTTAATGTAGAAAAAGAAGTGGAGTATTTGAAATGTGAAAAATGGCCAGAAGAAATTAGAAAAAAGGTAGAAGAATTAGAAAAGTTAGAAATAATAGGAAATAACCCAATTAGAAAAGATAATAAGGAAGTATATAAATTAGAAATCATTAATCTGGACATAACAATAAAAACACAAGATTTACCTTATAGTTTAGAAGATAGAAAGAGTTTAAAATGCAAATAAATGAATTGTTAGAATTAAAAATTATTAAAAAGAGTACCAGTAGACATAGAAACCCTGCATTTATTGTAAATAACCATAGTGAACAAAAATGAGGAAAAAGTAGAATGGTAATAAACTATAAAAGATTAAATGATAATACTTTAGACAATAGCTATAAAATACCCAATAAAAATGAGCTAGTAAATGGTATACATAATGCTAAATATTTTTCTAAATTTGATTGTAAAAGTGAATTTTGACAAATACGACTCCACGAAAAATATGTTCAATGGACAACTTTTGGTTGTTCAGAAGGACATTTTGAGTGGTTACTTATGCCATTTGGACTTAAAAATGCCCCACAAGTATTTCAAGCTAGAATGGATAGAATATTACAATCTTATTCAAAATTTTGTATAGTTTATATAGCTGATATTTTAGTTTTTAGCCAGAATAAATTTATGCATATTACTCGTTTACACAAAATTTTAGATTGCTTCAAAAATAATAATATAGTTATCTCTAAAAGGAAAATAAAATTATTAAAAAAATAGACTTTTTAGGATTAACAATTGACAGGGGAATAATAGAATTACAACCGCATATAGTTAGCAAAATATTAGAATTTTCAGATAAAATAGAAAACACAAAAGAATTACAAAAATTTATAGGACTATTAAATTATAGTAGAAAATTTATACCAAATCTTAGTACGTTAATAAGACCCTTATATGATAAATTAAGTAAAAATGGACAAAAATATTTTAATAGTGCAGATATAAAACTAATTCAAAAACTTAAAGAAATAGTTAAAACCCTCAAACCCTTAGCATTACCAATAGACAATTATTATCAAATTATACAAACAGATACCAGTAGCTTACGATGAGCAGGAATATTAATCAAAAAGCCCAATAAAGATAGTTCTAAGGATAAAGAAGAAATAGCAATGTATACTAGCGGTAAATTTACTGAAACAGAAGGTAGAAAATCTAGTACAAAATAAGAAATTTTAGGAATAATAAATTCTTTAAATTCATTTCATTTGTATATACAAAATGACACATTTACAATTAGAATTGATTGTAATAAATTATAGAATTTTATAAAAAAGTATAAAGGAAAAACTATGAAAAGAAAAATTA
>NW_006262139.1:10827791-10830365 GCF_000493195.1 Citrus x clementina | reverse complement strand
TGGTAGAGGGTACAAAGCAAAATTGAACATATAGTACGTAAAGATAATACATTAGTAGATATCTTCAAAACTGATAAATCAATAATTATTCTGCAGGAATGGAGCAATATATGAATTTCGGTCCAATTAAACTTAGATGGTTCCCATCAAGAATAAATTTAAGTTTTAAGAGCAAGTTTCAGGTATTAGACAACCAACAATGCATTTAGACAATTTGTGGTGTGTTAATAACCCACGTGATAAATTAAAGGTAGCAAATGCACTCATATATTATTTTAGACAAATTAATGAACATGTAGACAGTAATTACTTTGCATTTTTTATATTAGTTAGAGGTAGACAACCAGGAATATATAGTCAATGGAGAGAGGTAGTTGACTTGATCATCAATTACCCTAATCCATATTATAGAGGTTTTTATACATTTCATGAAGCTATAGAATTCGCTAGACATGAAATAGGACCAAATTATCATGTTAGTCATTTAATAAATCCTTTAAATAATGCATCAGCATCTTTATCTAGATAGTCAAATAATCTCTTAGAAAATGCATCAGTAGCATAATCATCATCATCCATACAAGTTTGTAATCATTATCAAGTGATGACATGAACAATTAGAAAGCTTAATGATACTAAATATCATTTAGACAATGAAGTAAATTCATGTAGTCAGAGGATAAGTGCATTAGAAAGTGTTAATGTAGAATTAATTAAACAGCTCACGCTTCAAGATAAAAGTCACACATTAGATACTCAACTTCATAGTAGATAAAATAAACAAACAATAATAAGAAAATAATGGAATGAACTTGAAAAATGGAAGTTTTCACTTTTTCCAAAAAGAGAATATCCACTTCCAACACATTTAATTCAGAAAATTAGATAAGAAGAAGCAAGAATAGCTACAAAAAAAACATATATATATTATAAAATTCTTAATTGATTTAGCTATATCTGAAATAAATATTGATGGTTTAACCATTATATGGGAAACCTATTATACCACTAAGAATGTAAAATGCCCTAAGGGAAAACCCTTGTGCATAACAGTTCTCGTAGAAAGATTTGCCTATCAATGCCACCTTATTTATAGTATACCATCAGCCTGTATAGACTTAGCCAAATATGAACCCTTAGAAATCCAGTACAAAAAAAAAAAAAATAGTCTTAACACCCACTTTGTTATTAGATTATGACTTATTAGGTCAACTAATATTTTCAGACCCAGATCAAGCAAATCTTTTTGGTAGAAAAATAGCTATAGTAGTCTCAAACACTTTTGCCAATACAAATAACCTGTTTGTTGAATTAATCATAGGCAGTAAACTTCCAGAATATGATGAGTCTGGAATTATACTAGCTCAACACAAAATAGTAGTCATATTTCATAAATTTAGACCCTTATTTTATGGAACAAAGTTTCCTTGACCCTATACACAGTTTAGTGTAGAAGAATAACTTCAACATTGGATTAGTAAAGTAATCGGTACACAATTCCATTTGAGTCATTTTCAATTTGAAGAATATACTTTAATAACTGAAGATGCAATTCAAAAAATTTACTCAAAACATCCACTTCCAGAAGTACCTTTTTTAGCCAAGACAAAATATACAAAATTGTTGGAACGCTACGCCAAATAATTCAAAACATAAATCAGAGCTCAAAGAGAACAACAAGAATTGGCCCAACGAGAAGCTGAATTGTGGAATGACTTGGGAAGTGAAGAAGCAAACAACATAGAAAACAATATGGATAATTAGTCAGCAATATAAAGCTAAGGAGTACTCAGAGTCAATATAAAGTTAAAGTAGTCAAAATCATGTGATTTTTACAGATGACCTTTACTCACTACCCAATAAGGAAAAAACTGTGAAAGCATCTTTTTCATTTTGTTTTTTCTTACCGACAGTGAGTTAGCACTAAAAAATAGTAGTCAGTTACTATTTATAGAGAGTGAATCACTATAAAGTACTAGTTAGCCAGTTTTTACTTTTTTAATTAATTGTTAGCTTTTCGCTACATATAAAGTGTCACTTTCAATTTTTGTCTTTTGTAACCTATGTCAATACTCATGTCAATAATGGTCCAGAGTATTGAGTTGTATATAAAGAGTTTCAAGTCTATGTACAGAGGGAGTCGAGAGCAAGAGTTTTGAGAGCAACTCAACTTGTACTCAAAAGCAAAATCAATAAAAATTTCTTTTTCCAAAAACACTTAGAATATTATTTAGACAAGCACTAGTAAGCAATTATCAAGTAAATAGTTTTACTCCTTACTTTTATTTAGCTTTCGGTTTTAGAAGTCTAGTCTAGTTAACGAAAATATAAATTATATTTATTGCATTAACAAAAGGCGGTCCTTATTATCATTCAGCAGCAAAGAAAATTTTCAGGGAAAGTTTTTGGAAATTAAGGTTATTGTTTTTGACAAAAACAATAAGAATTTAGTAAAAGTTTCTACTGATTTTCTGAAAGCTTCTTTTTAAACATAGTCTCCGTTGGCCCGTTTAGCCGTTAATGTGTTGAGAAAGTGGTTTGGGGATGGAATTAGAAGTTAAAAGTGTTTTCAGC
>NW_006262139.1:10785629-10827691 GCF_000493195.1 Citrus x clementina | reverse complement strand
CTCCTAGTCAAAACCTAGCGTCCATTTTTCTCTTTCCTTCTATTTGATATCAGAGAACCTCTTTTGTTCTTGTTTTAAATATTTTTTATATGATTAGTTACAAGGCATACTTCATTTGTCATATGATATTTTTCTATGATTGCTAAATTTGACCAAACTCTTGAAAACTATTATAAAAATTCATTTGCTGTTCTAGAAAAAGATTCTAATAGTTGGATAGAAAATAACCCTTACATTGAAATTTTAGAACGTGCCTTATAGATTATAGAAACTGAATTAAATAGAATTAATATTGAACAAGTAAATTTAAACATTTTAATAGAAGAAAGGCAAGGCAATTTAAAGCTTCCTGTAAATTACACATCTCTTTTACCTCATGAAATAGAAAGAAAAATAAATATTAAACATTACGCTTTTACAAATTTACCAGTATTTAATTTTAGAAGACATAATTTGCAATATTATAATATTAATAAACAAAATAAATTATTAGACAAATACGAGAATTTAGTATTACAAATTACAAATAAATTAGAAGATCTAGCAAATTAGTTTATGAATTTTCAGCGATTAGATTATTTGGACTTAGAAATTAGCCATCAGAAAAAGTAAAAATTAAATTTGACAGAAAGAATAAAGATTAGTTGTAATATCGAGCACTTAGAAAATCAATACAAACATATTCCACACACTAGCAATAGTCAACAAAACTTTATAGTAGATTTATTAATTAATTTAGTACAACATTTAGAAGTCAATATAGAAAGGCTAAAAGAGCTAGTATTAGGACTAGGCAAATTCTTCGAAACAAATAATATTAATACATTAAGAAGAAATTTAGATTATATTAAAGAATTATTAACATATTTTAATAGTCAAGTTAAAAGATTTCCTAGCAAGAAATAAATAATCAAATTAATTCAATTATTAGACATAAAAACACATAATCCAATAGAATTAGAAATTAAACATATTGTAGAAAGTTTAAAACTAGAAATAGAAAACATTAAATTTACACAACGAGACTTACAAATTCAATTAGATGCTATAAAGATAATTGTTAGTGAATGAGTTTAAATAAAATATTAATAGAATCTTTAGCAGAATTAAAACGAGAAATTCCACACTTAAATCGAGTAGGTTATAGTTATAGAGAATTTAGCCAAGAAAGTAATAATATTCAACAAGCACAAACTAACACTATAGTTAAATTATTAGTTAAAATCAATAATAGGCTAGAAGACTTAGACAATAGACTTAATAGACTAGAGAACAATTTTCAAACCTTTAGGAAAAGATTAAAGAATTCGTATCTCATCTAGAACTTAGCAATTGTTTAGATATGGATTCTTTATTTTTTCTAAAGGTTTGAAAATTGTTCTCTAGTGTATTAAGTCTATTGTCTAAGTCTTCTAGCCTATAGTGTTAGCTTGTGCTTGTTGAATATCATTGCTTTCTTGACTAAATTCTCTGTAACTATAACCTACTGGATTTAAGTGTGGAATTTCTCGTTTTAATTCTGCTAAAGATTCTATTAATATTTTATCTGAACTCATTCACTAACAATTATTTTTATAGTGTCTAATTGAATTTGTAAGTCTCGTTGTGTAAATTTAATGTTTCTATTTCTAGTTTTAAACTTTCTACAATATGTTTAATTTCTAATTCTACTGGATTAAGTGTTTTTATGTCTAATATGTTTTGACTAGGAGAAACTTGTACGTGGCTTGTCATACCAGTAGTGCAAACTGATCTAGTCCCCATTCAGGTTGACCATCAAAATATACGTTGCTGGTTTCCCGCCTATATGCAGAGTATTCCCAAAAAAGCTTTATGAAAACTTTTGGAAGCTGCTTTACCAAAAACTGGCCTTTCAAAGTTCATTTAACTGCTTCTGAATACATGCATGCTGAAAACACTTTTAACTCCTGACTCACGCCCAAAACGCCTTCTCAACACATTAACGGCTAAACGGGCCAACAGAGACTGTGTTTAAAAAGAAGTTTTTAGAAAATCAATAGAAACTTTTAATAAGTTTTTATTGTTTTTTGTCAAAAATAAAAACCTTAATTTTCAAAAACTTTCCCTCCAAATTTTATTTGCTGCTAAATGATAACAAGGACCGCTTTGTGTTAATGGTTTGAATATAATTTATATTTTCATTAACTCGGCTAGACTTATGAACTTGAAAGCTAAATAAAAGTAAAGAGTAAAACTACTTACTTGATAATTGATTGCTAGTTACTTGTCTAAATAAATTGCTAAGTGTTTTTGGAAAAAGAAACTCTTATTGATTTTGCTTTTGAGTACAAGTTGAGTTGCTCTCAAAACTCTCGTTCTCGACTCCCTTTGTACATAGACTTGAAACTATGTATATACAACTCAAGACTTTGGACCATTATTGACATGAGTATTGACATAGGTTACAAAAGACAAAAATTGAAAGTGCCACTTTACATGTGGCGAGAAGCCAACAATTAATTGAAATCACATGACTCTGACTACTTTAACTTTTCATTGACTTTGACTATTTTTTTTTTAGTGGTGCCTCATATCGATCCATCATTTCATCAACCGCTTCAGCTATATCCTCATCCAAAGACTGATGACTCATAGCTTCTGATTCATGTCCTGATGATGGCATGTCATTTATTTCATCTAGCGCCTCCAAGTATTCTTCACGTTTTTACAGATTATCAATTTTAATTTATAGTGAAGGAATGAGTAGCTCCTCACGGACAAGATGCTTTTGGGCTATGATTGTATAATATTGTGCTTGGGCGATAATCCTATCATGAGTATGTAACCACTTATAGAAGGCTGCCATTTCATGAGTTCTTCGATATAAATCTTTTGCAGAGAAGTTGGGCCTATCATGATAAAATCTTCTCTTGTACTTTTTTGCTCCTTCGCAAATAAAAATGACATGATAGGCTGGTAGTATGACACTAGTTTTGGTTTTATTAATTACTTGAGGTCTAGGTGGTATAGAATTAAAATTGATTACTAATGGTGCTTGTCTTATAGTGGATAAGACTATGTTTAGGGTTGGTGGAAAGAATTTAAATCTATCTTGGCTAAAAATATTAATGATTCATATCATTCCAAAACTAAGGGCTTTGTATAGAATGTCTTCATTGTCTATAGTTTTGGCTAGGGAGTAATCAAAAGAAATAGTAGGAAAATTATGTCTAACTGCAGTAATATTGTTTAATTCTGACCAGCTGGGTCCAAATTCAAGAAAGAAGTTTAACTGGCTATCAAACAATTGGTTGGCTAAAGAAACAAAATCTGTGTACAAGTTTTCCGCAATTTTTTCTTTTACTATGTCTATAGCATCACCAAGAAAAGATAAAAGTTGTTGTATTTTATTTAATTGTCCTGCTGGGGTATGGCCAAATAATTTATTTAATGGCTGTTCTAGTATAAGGATTTTATGGGTTTTGTGGGTATTTTGGGTTTTTTATGGTCTAATAACAGAATTTGATATTTATTTTGTAATATAATATTCTGTCTAATTAATTCTTCTTTAGCATTTTCTAATGCAAATATTTTTTGTCTACATGCTTGTAGTATACTGTCTAAATGATATCAAGTATCATTAAGCTTTCTAATTGTTTGTGTCATCACTTCACAATGATTACAAAATTGTATGGATGATGATGATGATGCTACTGATGCACTTTCTAAGAGATTATTTGACTGTCTAGATGAAGAAGTTGATGCATTATTTAAAGGATTTATTAAATGACTAACATGATAATTTGGCCCTATGTCATGTCTAGCGAATTCTATAGCTTCATGAAATGTATAAAAGACTATATAATATGGATCAGGATAATTGATTATCAAATCAACTACCTCCCCCCATTGACTATATATTCTTGGTTGTCTACATCTAACTAATACAAAAAATACAAAGTGATTACTGTCTACATATTCATTAATTTGTCTAAAATAATGCATGAGTGCATTGGCTACCTTTAATTTATCATCTGGGTTATTAACACACCACAAATTGTCTAAAATGCATTGTTGGTTGTCTAATAACTGAAACTTGCCCTTAAAACTTAAATTTGTTCCTGATGGGAACTGTCTAAGTTTTATTGGACCGAAATTCATATATCGCTTCATTCCTGCAAAATAATTATTAATTTATCAATCTTCAAAGAATATTTGCTAATGTATTATCTTTACCTACTCTGCTAATGTATTATCTTTACCTACTATATGTTCAAATTTTGTTTTATATCATCTACTAGTTATTACTTCTAAAAAATATATTCATCTTTTACTAATAAAAGAATTTTTCTTTTGTACTTTTTTATAAAATTCTATAATATTATTACAATCAGTTCTAATTGTAAATGTGTCATTTTGTATATACAAATGAAATGAATTTAAAGAATTTATTATTCCTAAAATTTCTAATTTTGTACTAGATTTTCTACCTTCTATTTCTGTAAATGTACCGCTAGTATACATTGTTATTTCTTCTTTATCCTTAGAACTATCTTTATTGGGTTTTTTTTTATTAATGTTCCTACCCATCCTAAGCTACTAGTATCTGTTTGTATAATTTTATAATAACTGTCTATTGGTAATGCTAAGGGTTTGAGGTTTTTAACTATTTCTTTAAGTTTTTTAATTAGTTTTATATCTTCACTATTAAAATATTTTTGTCCATTTTTACTTAATTTATTATATAAGGGTCTTATTGACGTACTAAGATTTGGTATAAATTTTCCACTATAATTTAATAGTCCTAAAAATTTTTGTAATTCTTTTGTGTCTTCTATTTTATCTAGAAATTCTAATATTTAGCTAACTATATGTAGTCGTAATTCTATTGTTCCTCTGTCTATTGTTAATCCTAAAATGTCTATTTTTTGTTTTAATAATTCTATTTTCTTTTTAGAGATAACTATATTATTATTTTTGAAGCAATCTAAAATTTTGTGTAAATGAGTAATTTGCATGAATTTATTCTAACTAAAAACTAAAATATCATCTATATAAACTATACAAAATTTTGAATAAGGTTTTTAATATTCTATCCATTCTAGCTTGAAATACTTGTGGGGCGTTTTTAAGTCCAAATGGCATAACTAACCACTCAAAATATCTTTCTAAACAACTAAGAGCTGTTCATTGAACATATTCTTCTTGGAGTCGCATTTGCCAAAACCGCTTTTACAATTAAATTTAGAAAAATATTTAGCATTCTGTATATAATTTACTTGCTCGTCTTTATTGGGCATTTTATAATTATTGTCTAAAGTATTATCATTTAATCTTTTATAGTTTATACCATTCTACTTTTTCCTTGTTTTTGTTCACTATGGTTATTTACAATAAATGCAGGGCTTCTATGTCTACTGATACTACTCTTAATAACTTTTAATTCTAACGATTCATTTATGTTCATTTTAAACTCTTTTCTATCTTCTAAACTATAAGCTAAATCTTCTGTCTTTATTGTTATGTCTAGATTAATGATTTCTAATTTATATACTTCCTTATTATCTTTTCTAATTGGGTTATTTCCTATTATTTCTAACTTTTCTAATTCTTCTACCTTTTTTTCTAATTTCTTCAGGCCATTTTTCACATTCTAAACACTCCACTTCTTTTTCTACATTAAGTATATCTTCTAAGTAGTTGTCTATTTCTTTGTCATCTAAGTTTTCTATTTCATGTGCTAATTCTAATTGACTATTGCTAGCTATGTCTTTTGTGGTTTCTACTTTTTCTTCTTTTAATAAAGAATCAAAAAATTATGTATCTATGTCCTTTTCTACAACTAGAGTTTTCTTTTCATATGGTAAGATATATGTTTCGTATTTAAGTTGAATGAATTGTAATTTTTTAAAGAAATTTACTCCATTAGTAGTTATTAATATACTACCATTATTTCCTAATATAAAATTTATATTCTACTTTTTGATTTGAAATAAATGTTTGTGGCAAAAATGAGTTTCACCATTTATTCTTATTGGTCTATTATTTATACATTATGTAATTTGCATTAATTCTCCATTAAATTGTCTAATGTTTACAAGGTTTCTAAGTTTATTCCTATTTTCTTTGGGTACTAAGTTATCATGTATAATACATTTATTTGCACATGTGTTGTGTCTATCATTGCTTTAGTGTAAACAATTTCTTTTTTAAATAATAATTCTAAATCTATATTTATTAATTCACTACCTACTCTATTTATCTCTATTGTTTCATCTTCTATCTGTTGTTTATCTTTACAATTATTACAAAAGAATTTTCTTGTGCTTGTGTCTCTATGTCCTAATTCAATTTTTTTACTACAATGTGTATAACTTTTACCAAAGAATGAAGTATAAGTTTCAAGAACATTAATGTCAATTTCTAGTTCTATGTCTGATTCTAATTCTAAGCTTGAATTACTATTAGTGTCTGATTCACTATTACTGACTATACATATGCTATCGTTATCAGATAATTGATCTATATTAAGAATTTCTTCTATATCTAAAATTTTTTCTTCTATATTATAATTATCTAATTCTAATAGATTGACTTTTTTATTTTCTGGACAATTTGGCTTAATGTATCCTTCCTTTCCACACAAAAAACATTTATAAGTTTGGTTCCTTTTGTATACTTTTTTTAAATGTCTTCTTGACTGTTTGTTTATTATTATTATATTTAAAGAATTTCTTTTTATAAAATTTTCTACTATTGTTTCTATAAGGTGACTTATTTTGACCATATCTTTTCCTATGCTTTCTATATTTCTTATGGCTAGCATAACTAGGATAATTACAGCCTAATGTTTGTACTTCTGTCATGTCTATACATATTTTTCTAAATTGTAATTTTATCTGATGTCTATGTTATTCGTCTTCACAATATTCTCTAATCCCACCTCTAACGTATTCTATTACTGATAATTATGTAGCATAATTATTTATTCCTTGTGTTCTTTTTGTTTTAAACCAATTAATTAATTCATTGTGTAATTTTTCTCTTATTTTTCTGGTAATTTGTCTACAACTTTTAATAATAAATCTTCATCCAACTTTGATTGTTATGAGTGGCTATCTGGGCAATGAACTAAATGCCCCCTTTTTGGATGAAATGACGCAGCGGCTTCCATTCAATAACGTGATTATCGCTTTACATACAGTTATTTTAACTATTTTCGAGAATGAATAAACCTCTCAAACGCGCTGAAAGAAACAATATCCTGGTATAACAGATACATACCACAGAAAATTGCTCATGAAGAGTTTTGGTTCGTCAGACAATAATCCATACCTCCACTGTCCCTACCATACCACTCCATGTCAACAATGGCCTCGGGATGTATGGATGTACTTTCGCACATATGCTAAAGGGACTCCAAGATTTTCATTACTATCGTTATCATTATAATTCCAGCCAGAGTGACAATTTGATGGGAAGAAAAACATGAATCAGTCAGAGCCATTACGTTGCTAATAATGAGCTAGTGATTGTAAATCAAGAGGAGTCAATCTACCCCAAAATCAAAGAAGTAAAAAAACATATTAAGCACATACGTCCGATAATTATATATTTATATGTATGAATGATTTCAAGCCAAGACTCTACTATTAGTGGAATGATTCAGCACAAGATTTTTCACTCATTAACATTGGAAGTAGGGTCAACTGACCAACGTGTGTGTCATACAACAATACAGACGAATAAATAAAAATCCATGCACCAAAAAAGAGAACACTTTAAATCATCGGAACCAGCTTATATTCATTAGATTGTATGCATGAATTATATGAATTATTCACATGCTTTTCAATCCAACTCACTTATACATGTATGAATTCTTGTGTTTTCACATTGATTCACATCATCATCCATGAATAAAACTGGTTTTGAAACATTCAGAGATCAACAATGGTCTTTAGAATGGAACAAAATTTATATAATTGGCTAACAGGTTCAAACTCAGCCCAGAAAATCAATTAACCGATACTAAGCTAACCAATAAGCCATTGTTCCAAATCGGTTAACTAGTAGATAGGTGGCAGTTTTTCACCACCAAATCAAAAATCTAACCATAGCGAACCAAAATCCCTAGAATTGACCTAATTTCTGGCTTACTTTCTTCTTCTCACTCCAAAAAAAAAATTCCCCAGTTTGAATCTAAAAGCTAGCCCAACTGTCCTCCAAATTCAGTGGACTTTTGACGTTTCACATCAGAAAGCAGGCATCGAGCAAGCACAACATGTTTCCAGTTTTTGTTTCCAGTCATTAACATTAGGAATGAGACCAACCAATGTGCAGACTTCTATCGTGTGCGTTTAATGTTTACAATACATCCATTAATCAGCAATTCAGCGTTGCATAAAATAACAAATACCAAACAGAGGAGTGCAAAAAATTATTCGACTAAATTTTTATCCATTACTACATAAAACTGGTTTTGATCGAAAACAGAAAGTGCATTTTCAAAAGAAACTAAGCACATGGAACCATCTAGAACAGAACAGACAGAAACAAGCAGACAACTTATCTCACAAAGACTGGACTTCTTCTGAATTTTATAACCAGCAAGGGTACAGCCATCCTCAAGCTGCTTCACAGCAAGCCTCTGCTGGAATGCCTTCCTTATTCTGAAATGGTTGATCCAGTTTTGATAGATTGGTCCTCAGCTCTCTGCTTCAAGGGTGGGTGAGGGTTTTCACAAAATGCAGACAAAGCACAGGATGAAATGTGGACTCTTTCTGAATATTATAGTCAGCCAAGGAACCGCCATTTCCCAATTGCTTACCAGCAAAGGCCAAACTTTGCCCGTCCAGTGGGAAACATGGCCTTGACATTATCAATTGCATCTGAACTCTCTATCTCAAGAGTAATCATCTTCCAGTGAGGGTTTTGACAAAGATCTGCATGCCTCAATGGCAAAAACACTAGATATTTCACTATTCAAAGCATGAACCTCAGACAATTATAGATATGATAGCCACCAAACAGATCACATTCTACAATCAAATTCTGTGATTCCATGCGACATACATGGAACATCAACAAAGAAGCATCAACAATGCCCCCACAATATCGTCAGAGCTGAGAAATCAAGAGGGCGAGATGAAGGGTGGACCATGGACTCCCTCTGATCACATAGACAATATTTTTATGCGAGCAACAAGTTCAACATTTGAAATCTAAGAAGCAAGCGACCCCTACCGCCTCTTCCTGTTATGATCTGGAACATCAAAGCCAGCAACCTGCCTTGATTCAAAAGGTGTAACAGCAAAAGAAACTTGCAAACTGAAATATACTGATCCTAGACTGTTTGTAAACAACAGAAGAAAGCACGCTGTGAATGCGTATATTATGAATAATGGAAACCTATGACCTACAGCATGTTCTAATTCAAACAACAGAAATTTTCCAGCATGTTCTCATTCAAACAAGTGAAATTTTCCAGCAAACATAAGTCAATCTCTTAACCAGCACAACCACAGTTGCCATAGACATGTTACCTGGATTTCTTCAGACAGCAATTGTATCTGTTCCTCCAGAAATTTGCACGTCAGCCAATGAGTGACGATTATGCAGGTTCAGTTCTATAGGTCTGGATTCCTCTCCAAATCAATTAAAATAAAATCTGCTGGAAATTCATTCTCTAAGCAAGACTAGAATTGATAAATGTGAAGTAGGAACAAACTCGGGGATAAACCTAGGTCCCGACCATTGCTTCATGTCAGATAAACTTAAATAGAGAGAGCATACAGATATTTGCAATTGCAACTCAACCCACATTTTGTAAGCGTGCGATATCAAGCCCAGATTTCCAAAAAGGAATAACAAAGTAAGCATGTAACAGGCACAGGATGTTTCGATCATTGACACCAACGCACACTCATTGTTCTTTTCTGTGCGTACAACATACACCATGATAAAAGAATCAATGGAAAATAATAGAGCATAGAAAATTATTTAAACTAATTTTTATTCATTACCACATAAAACTTGATGTGACAAAAAGACTGAAACAGAAGCAAGACTAACAAATGAAAAATAAATATTACTGCTACAGCAGAGCAGAACAGACACGGCGGCAAGCAGATAACATTCTTAGAATTCACCACCACGAAGGCGGAGCACAAGATGGAGGGTGGACTCCTTCTGAATGTTATAATCAGCTAAAGTACGGCCATCCTCAAGCTGCTTCCCAGCAAAGATGAGCCTCTGCTGATCTGGTGGAATCCCTTCCTTGTCCTGAATCTTTGCCTTAACATTATCAATAGTATCTGAGCTCTCCACCTCCAGAGTAATAGTCTTCCCAGTCAAGGTCTTGACAAATATCTGCATACCACCCCTCAGGCGCAGAACCAGATGAAGGGTCGACTCCTTCTGGATGTTATAATCCGCAAGAGTCCTTCCATCCTCAAGCTGTTTGCCAGCGAAGATCAAACGCTGCTGATCCGGTGGAATTCCTTCCTTGTCTTGGATTTTTGCCTTGACATTGTCAATTGTGTCTGAGCTCTCAACTTCCAAAGTAATTGTTTTCCCAGTAAGGGTCTTAACAAATATCTGCATGCCTCCCCTGAGACGAAGAACAAGGTGGAGAGTTGACTCTTTCTGAATGTTGTAATCGGCCAAGGTGCGGCCATCTTCCAACTGCTTACCGGCGAAGATCAATCTTTGCTGGTCCGGCGGTATCCCCTCTTTGTCCTGGATCTTGGCCTTGACGTTATCAATCGTATCCGAACTCTCCACCTCCAGAGTGATCGTCTTCCCAGTTAGGGTTTTGACGAAGATCTGCATACCACCACGGAGCCTGAGGACGAGATGAAGGGTTGACTCCTTCTGGATATTGTAATCAGCCAAGGTGCGGCCGTCTTCCAGTTGCTTGCCAGCAAAGATCAGCCTCTGCTGGTCCGGGGGGATTCCCTCCTTGTCTTGAATCTTCGCCTTAACGTTATCGATCGTGTCTGAGCTCTCAACCTCGAGGGTTATCGTCTTCCCGGTTAGGGTTTTGACAAAGATCTGCATGCCTCCGCGGAGACGAAGGACAAGATGGAGGGTTGACTCCTTCTGTATGTTGTAATCGGCCAAGGTGCGGCCATCCTCGAGCTGCTTTCCAGCGAAGATAAGCCTCTGCTGGTCCGGGGGGATTCCCTCCTTGTCTTGAATCTTCGCCTTGACGTTGTCGATGGTGTCGGAGCTCTCGACTTCGAGAGTAATAGTTTTGCCAGTCAGGGTTTTCACGAAGATCTGCATGCCTCCGCGGAGACGAAGGACAAGATGAAGGGTTGACTCCTTCTGGATGTTGTAATCGGCCAAGGTGCGGCCGTCCTCGAGCTGCTTTCCAGCAAAGATAAGCCTCTGCTGGTCCGGCGGAATTCCCTCCTTGTCTTGGATCTTGGCCTTTACGTTGTCGATGGTGTCCGAGCTCTCGACTTCGAGAGTAATAGTTTTGCCGGTCAAGGTTTTCACGAAGATCTGCATATCGAACAGAGCTTTTTCTTGCGAACGAAGGAAGAATTGATAATTGTTGCGATCAAGATGATGAAATGATGAGTGAAGCGCTAGAGGTTCGTGCTTGGTTATATAGCAAAGCTAACCGACTCGTTGAACGGTTCAGAGAAGAGGGCGAATTTCTGATATGAAAAGGAATGGTCCAGATTAGTCGGTCGAAAGTTTGATGACGTAATTGCCGACCTTTATTGAACTATCCAGAATCTTCGACCGATTTGTGGTAATAAAACGGGAATTGGGCCAACGAAGTTTTTCTTAATTGGGCCAATACCTAAACTCTCGCTGAGCGGATTCTAACCAATGTTCAATTTTTCATAGTCCGTGGACCAAGTCCGGTTCAAGTAATAGGCTCTCGATTTTGCTTTTATTGAAAAATATAATTTCAGAAAATAAAATAGACTTTCCTCTTTTTTTTTTTGAAAATTACATCCTAATATTTTTAAGTGTAAAAAAATAGTTTAGTGAGGTGGAACTCTTAGACCTCTTTTAGAATTAAGGTTTGGCAGCTGTGACTTAAAAGTAACAGTACTCAATTATTAGGTAAATAATAACTGCTATAACTTAAAAGTTAAGGGTCTGTTTGGAGTAGCTGCGCTGGGGCTCCCCATGCTTTATTCTAGGGAAAAACGCTCTCTAAGTTGATTTAATTTCATACTTATATAATGAAAAATCTATTATATCTCTACTAATTTTATTAAAATTATTATTTAAAGACCGTATTCACTATATTTATTTTATAGTTATAATTTTTTTTACAGTAATTATAATTTAAAAGTTATAATATTTTGATACCAAACACAGACTTACACTCCGTTTGGTATAATTTTTAAATAAAACTTATTTAAGTAGAATTTTTATAAATAGAGTTTTTATCAAAAAAAAATTAATTATTTAGTTGTCTATAAGAACTTTTATTAAAAATTTATAAAATTATTTTAATAAACAGGTTTGTTAAAGTTATATTATGAAAAAAATACATAAGATTGTCGAATAAATAAAATATATTTTATATATTTTAATATTTAAAAATAAAATCACCTAATCGGAACTTTTAGACTGCCGTGAACGTCGATTTAAAGGAGGGTGAAATGAGAGACTAATACCTCAGAGTCGTTTTAATTTCTGCGTTAATAGACTGATTAAAATTTAAAGACAAACCTATTGTAACACGGGTTTACCGAGTTTTCATTGGAATCAAATTATGAGCTAGTTTTTATTAAAAAGAAATATCTTTTAGGTAATTTCAGTAATGCCTAAATATGCATTTCCCTCAGTAATGCCTAAAAATGTAAATACATAATAGGGTTATTAAGTGCCACTAAGTACCCATAGTGCAATTCAAAAAATTTCTAGGAATTTTACTTCTATTTTCAAAGCAGCTTCCCTCAAAAGAGTATGACTAGTTTTCACGTTTTCAAAAGCAATATGGTCCATTATTTTATCCAACACTACGCCATAAATGACATAGAAGCATATGCACCTAAAAACACATTCTTATAACAAAAGGAAACAAAATGGCATTGAAATTTAAAGGCTCCAAATAATAAGATGGAAGCCTAAAATAAATGGACTGGCCTTTCACTAGCATTCCCTTTGACAAATTTTCTTAAAAAGTTTGTTTTTCCTCCGTTTGAGGGAATATCAAAATATCATTATACATATATACAGGAATCATAAATTGTAAACAACAGAAAGAATATACTTATTCCTTCTCACTATCAGCCATAACTGAAGCTTTACAGATTGGACATACGTTCTTCATTGAAAGCCATTTCTTGATGCAGGTCACATGGTAGTCATGGCCGCAAGATTTCAGTGTCCCAACATCATCCATGTTCTTATATTCCTCCTGTCAATTAATACAAAGTTATTAGAGCTAATAGAAGATTCAAATGTAAACCTCCCCAAATTAAAACCAAAGCTCAGTCTCAAGAATTGTAGAGAAGAGACCAAACATACACAGCAAGCAAAGTGCTCAAGTTCTATTTGCATGCTCATATCTACTTCATTCTCTTTAATTATTACATTTTTTCTTTTTCTTTTTTAAAAAGAAAGAAAAGACAGTGTTCGGAGCTAATTACAAGATTACTGTTTCAAACAACATCGAGTTATCCGAGTCCTTACCAGGCAAATTACGCAATTCCCTTCCTCCTGCATTTGATCAGCTGAACAGTATATTGATTCTGTCAAGCACCTGGATATCAAATCTTCTGACAGGCCTGTGCTGACACTCCCAATTCTTTCCCCTAAAGCCAGCAATTCCTGATCGGAACAATCATTCAAGATGTTTCAGGATCCAACAATTTCTACGAATAAGTCAAAATGTAATAGACACTGGAAAGTTATAATAACCTCATAAGTCATGTTGTCTATGTCTAGCCTCATGTCCCTGTGCTGATCTAACATACCCCTGGACCCATACAAAGGTGAGCGGTCCACAATCATAAAACCCTGCAAATTGAAGAGGAAAGTACGAATATGAGTAACAATAATAAACATGGAGGAATATTTGTTTATTGATATACTGACTCCATATATCTGAAGTATGGTTATCTGTGTGTGTGTTCGGTGGGGGAGTGGATGGTTGTTTAAATGATTCACTAGCTTGCCTATAATAACAAAAAATGAAATACTGTATTTCTAATTAGAATGACTGCTCTCACAAGTAGCAAAAATACAAAATTCCTCCCCAAAAAGTGCATACCTCAGAAGAAAATCGCTCATGTAGACTTGGTTCATCAGAAAGTGAGCGATATCTCTCATTCGACATCCTTGATCTACCACTCCTATCACTATGACGCCATGCTATGGCAGACAATGGCCTTGAATGTCTGGAAGAGTAACTTTCAGCTACCAACTGCATCCCTTCATCTGAAGATCCCACATGTCCCAAATGCACAGTGCTTGAAGAAGCCCTGAAAGCCGGGCTAGATCTCTGTGAATAACTACTGCGAACACCCCTCACAGACTGATTTGGGGCACCATGAAAACTTTGAGAAACAACAGGATTTCGACCCAAAATTAAATCATGATGAAATGCCCCAATCTCCAAAGAAGCATTTGTTGCTGTGCTTCCAACGATGGAATCATTTGTCTCATGATTAAAACCACCTGAATCTGCAAATTCCCAACAAGAATCTTATAATTAATAAGAAATCCAATGTATGTAAAAGAATATTGTGCCAGTAACTACCTGAAACTTGAATCCTTCCATGAGCAGGAGCCATTCTATTATGGGGCCACTCCCTTGTCAAGGCACTAGAATGCTGGAGTGAATGATCCATTGAGCTAGAATGGTCATGATGGACTGTTGAAAAGGAACTGTGGGGAGGATTGATGGATAAATGTGCTCTGGCAATGTTGGATTCTAAATCAAGTGCAGACCGGCTTCTGACATTCCTCATAGAACCCTCACTCCTAATTGAGAGGGCACTACTTCTGTAATTGGGAGCCATTGAAACACGATCCCAAGGCATGTGTTGAGAATCCATATTTGGTTTCTCCTGCCACGGTTCAGAAGGTATAGGAATATCAGAGGAACTTCCAGCACCATAATATCTGCTTGTGCTGCCTCTATCACAAACTGACGGAACACCAGGGCTTTTTCGCTTATGAGGCCCTCTTCCGTTGGCCATGGTAAGATCAACTAAACCACCACCCTCAATGCCATGAAATGTCTGTCTTTCATAGTTTGAAGCAGCAGCATGAGGCACATAATTCTCGGGGACTGGATAAAAGGCTCCAGCATTTGACGGATGCAGAAAAGGATCGTAGGACGGGCCCGAAGCATCTGGTTGGTAATGTGGTACGTCAACATTGTGACTTGAAGTAAACCCACTTGAGCTGGGTGCAGGGTTCCAATGGGGAGCAACATGCACTCCTTCTAGAGACATATTGTCCCCTGAAAATAAGAAAGAGCCATTTTCAGCAGTGCCAGCCCTGGCTGCAATATAAATCCAATAACATAAATCTTGAGCAAGAAGATTGTTCACAAATCTCCACAGAATAATTGTTCAACATAATATCAGATCATATGACATCACATGTTTATTACATCCTTTCTTAACCAATTCCCGTCCATGAAGATGCAAATAAACGAACACCTCATCAAGGCCAAAACAAGAATAGTTGAGATTATTCAAAAAATCAAAATTTGTTCCGTCTGTAATGCAAATGCACAAAGACAAAAAATCCCACAATTTTGATGTGACAATCATCACTGAGTAAACAGTTCAGTATTACGAAGACGTAATTTAATTTTTTAAAAAAAGAAAAATAACTTATATTGATACAAAATGAACCAGAAGAACACTAAACCAAAAACCTGATAGAGGCATTAATAAAAAGACTACAGAAAAATCAAAAACTTTAATAGCATCTAAATCAAAAACCCTAACTTCTCCGGCTAGAGCTGTTCTATTGATTTACAAACCAGTGATGTGAAGCCATAACTACATGAAAAATAAGCTGACTTTGCATAAACAAGTAGCAGACATGTCTACACCTTCACATCGGCAAAGCCAAATACAGTCCCAAACTCCCACTGATTTAATGTGCAATTAAAGATATTGAAAGTTTCAGTACCTAAATTTGCATAAGGTTGCTCTGTATGCAAATGATTCCAGTTCTGATCATGTCCACTCTCAAACATTTGTGATGTGCCAAATAAATGTCTATGCCCCATATCACCTAAGCGCCAACAATAAATTATATCCTGGTGTCAAAATCAACCTGCACAAGAGAGGAAAACATCTCTAACATTCAGAACATGATAACAAAATCATATACTTCTAAGAAAATATTATTAGATCCCAAACCACAATATTATTGTCTCCACCAATAGAACATTCAATTATAACAAACAACTTAATCTTCAAACATATGACTTCATAATTATACATTTAACTATCAAACTTCAGAAAATTTTCAAACTTCTGAATAATATTACTTTAAAAAAAAATACCAATCTCAGTGTCAATTAATTTATTGACAATCAACTTCAAGGTTTAATTTAATTATCTTTTACTTCTTCACCCATCTTACATCAAGCAGTTAGATCAGCAAGTTACGTCGTAAAAAATGTTAATTATCCAAAATCAAGGTACTGAAACTAACCATCACAAGTTAGGCAGTCCTAAAAGCATCACAGTTTATCCTTTAAAAAGGTAAAATAGTGTATCCACTATTTTTTTCACGATTTGAAGATGAGTTGCAGATATAACTCCTTCAAAGTCTGAGCCCATAAACAAAGAAAAAAAGTTTCAAGAATAATAGCATGCCAAGATAATTAATTAAATAAAGATGTGAAGTCAGGCACTAAGTACTCACTCTATAGACCTCTATGTTGCAATAGGAGCTAAAGATTTATTAGTAGAAGGATCAGGATTGGAGCTGCTGACAGGATCAGCCTACCCTGTCAGCCTACCTGAATTAGGATCAGAGGAGGCAAAGTAAGGGAAGTAATGGCGTCACCATCTATAATTCTTTCACTAAACAGAAACTTACTATTTTCTTTCTAGTCTCAGCACCTGAGGCTAATATTGAACCACAAAAAGGTGTGGAAGTTCATAAGGGCACACCAGATGAAGAAGAATAGTCTTTCATTTCAATCAACCTCAAGGCAAATCAGAGGCAGAAGAGAGCCGTCATTCTACCCACCTTTCAAACCAGTCATAAAACCAAAGAAGAGAAAAATTTCACAAAGTAACATCATGATAAAGTAAAATTTGTCTGCACCAGGAAAATTAATAGTTGTAATCTCAGTATGAAGATGCAACAGAAAGCTAGAGGTGAAAACGAATGGAACTGACTTTGGTCTGTCATAGAAACCAAGGAGCATTAAAAACATAAAAATACACTTTAGCAGGTAGAGTCAAGGAGGGTGTTTTAAATACTACACAATGGAGTTCAAATCTCTTTTTGTAACAACAGAATGCAAAGTCTCAACAACCGTCCAACTACTAGAAAGACAAATCATAGCTGTGAATCTTCGAAGTAGAAAAATGAGCCCTATAATAATCACCTCCAATTCTTACTAGGACCAAAATCCGGAAAAAGAAATAACATTTGATTTTCCAAATTGTAAAAGTTCTAAGAAAACATTTAAATCACTTATTTGGATTGGAGCCATGAAATTTTTAGCATCAATGTCAAATTGAAAAGTTAAGAGCAATTTACAACCTCCCTAAGCACAGTCCATTCTTTGTAATCTCATCACCATTTTTACAATAATGGTTACAAAGATACAGAGTAGTCATTGTTTATGCAATAGGAAATTCTAATTTCAATAACTTAGTCTAAGTGAGGTAAATGAGATGTTGCAGAAATAATTAAAAAGATAAACAACACTGTTACATTTTAATTGAATCATAAAAACTTCATAAGAAACACTAAAACCAGTACAAGTGCATTTGAACGTACACTGTCAGACTGGAATGCCACTATTGGAAAGAGCCAGTGAGTCAAACACATATTGGAAAAGACTCTAGATCCTAGATGAAAATGAATTAGACCTATAATCCTGCCCAATCCTGTCTTCAAATCAATAAACAAAAAATTAGATTTAGTTAAACCACTGTCAATGATATGAAGGTAACCAGAATTTTATACACAAAATTAAAAAATGATAATCATTGATCACTTAATACAAACAAAGAACGTAACCAAATAAAAAACCCTGTCATTTTTGTATATTTTCAACAACTCTGAAGCAGAAGATCAGTCAATATAACCACATCAATACATTGCTTAAAGTTGCAAGTCTTCACTAATTAAGAGTATTAAATCTTACAACAAATCCACTCTCAATAATAAGAAACTGTTCTTTAAAAGATCAAATAAGATCAAATGCCAACGCATTTTATCAACACAAATGTGAAGAAGTTCACTATCAATGCTCTGGCAAGTACAGATTACAGGAGATGCATTACCTAGAACAATATACATAAGGAATTCTGGAGGTGACACAAGTGTATCACACAAGTTTACAGAAATCTCTCTCTCTCTCTCTCTCGCTCTCTCAGAGTGAGTCTTGTCAGTTAAAATACATCCTAATACACAACGGGGGCATTCTCTTGGCAATTGTTCTTCAATATCATGCAGCAATTGTCAATGGAAAAATTTACTATGTATTTTTATTTTTCTTTCTTTTATAATGAGAAGACAAGCCTCCGGTCAAAAGGGTCAACTGCACTGCATCTAGGAAAGGACTATCATAACATACAACTTAATTACTGGTCACAACTACAATTTCTCCTCCACACTCATCTACATCAACCAGAAGGCACCAGGCTATTTCTCATTATTCTTTTATGTTATCAGCAAGATGATGCTATAACTATCCCTTACTGGGATCAGGTCACAATAAGACTAAGAAGAGAACAGCCACTTAACATTTATATCTGCAAACACATACATCCACCCAAGAACTAAATCCATACCCGGCCACAATGCAAGTCCCACTGAGTGCCTTCCGCCATCACCAACAAATGAAGTTTCTTTAAGACACTATCAATTCCACTTCACCAAAAAGATAGTGGACATTCAATAAAAACAAAGATTTTGTTAAATCCAACATGAAACCCCATATTCTCTGGCTTAGAGCAACAATAATTGGCCAAAACCCATCTACCAGTACGCCACTTATTAAAAAGTTGATTCCCATATTCTTACAGCCATGGAGATGCCCCAGTAAGTTACATTAACCAATCCAAAACATCATATGAGCACTGCATGCCACATGCTAGGAATGAAATACTCAGTTATGCTTAGTCCTTTCAAATCAATCTCACTCCCTAAATTCCAGGCAATACACTCTTAGCCAAACCTCTTGGATCATTAATATATATCTCAAACATAAGAGATCTAAAGATCATAGCATCCTCGCATAATCACTAGGTTTTTCTCAATACAGCTACTATTTCATGGACAACATGACGCTGTTGTGAAACCAATTCCAATGAGGCCTAAGAAGTCAGAAATGGAATCTCTACCACCATATAATTTGCTCTCCCCATGGAGAGGTCAATATGAAACGCTCTTGAAATTGCAGTACAAATGATAGAATATTCTTCAGAAAATACAGGTGTGCAATTCATATCTGTTCTTCAGTTGCCCCAAGACCCAAAAATTCCTGCAACATCATTTGCAATTCAGAATATGTAAACATAAAAGACTAACTGAACCATCCACCAAGTAAAGCATCCTACTTACGGCTGGCTCAAAGAGATCAGTCGCCAAATGTTTTATAATACTCTGCAACTTATAAACCAAAATGAATTAATGCTCCAAGAATGGGGCAAGGTATTTGAGCGTGTGTTAAGATTAGACAAGATAATGAGGATCAGGATATTTAAAGAGAAGGCAAGTTCACTGACCTACTTAACCACTGACCAAAACCTACAAGGGATAGATACATATATAAATGCATTTCTTACTATTGTTTGAAAGAAGTGTCTGCTCGAACAATAACAGGGAGCTCACAAAATCACAGCTTCTCACCGGTAGATGTAGGCGTGTTATAGTTCCAAAACCTCCATACTAGTTAATGTTCATTTCTGTGCCCTAACTCAAGACACATGAGCAATATTGAACAGATCATCAGAGCCCCTAAACCTGCATAATAGAAACCGTCTAAACCTAGTTGATGCTAAGGCAATCATGATTAAAAACCAGGACCGAGGCTATCTGCTATAGTCCCTCATCCAACAAGCATTGATAAACTACCAGCAATGAAACAGATCTTAATCGTTCATTTTTATTCTCTCAGATTATTAAAAACAATCAGACAATTACAAGCAATAACAATAATCCACCATTATCAATAAAAATAAAAAATTTCAAATTTCAAATGATCAGAAGTTTATATTCAATCCACATCATAGCAAAAATTTCTCCACCACTTGAGATACAACATATGGCAACGACAATCGTCATCATCGTCGTCGTCATCATCATCGCGGTGACGATGATAAGAATTCTAAAACATTTCGTATTTTCTCGAAGAAAGTTGTGCTTCTATAGATAAACTTAAAACACGTGTGCGGTTGATAGCCAAAACGCAACAATCAAAAGCGAAAAACGACAAGTCAGACAGAGAGGTGGAAAGATCAATCGTAAAAGTTAGAAGCTTGATAAAGAAAACGACGATCGGACAACGGATAAAGAAAATTAAATTTTATACAAAAAAAATAAAATTGAAGGACCGAATAAAAACACGCGCGTTGGTGACCTTCATCTGTAATCAATGAGGAAAACTCGCCGGAGAAACGTACCTTGATATAAATTAAAGAGGCGGAGGCGTGCCGTGCCTGAAGGAAGAATCGGGGGAGGATTTTATTTTTTTCGGCAGAGTTTTAACGCGAGAGAGAGAGAGAGAGAGAGAGAGAGAGAGAGAGAGAGAGAGAGAGGTGCTGCAGAAAGAGTTGCGTTGTGTTATTGAAATGAAGACACAGAAATAAAGCGCTGTCTGTGTAAAAATATATACTAATTAGAGGAGAAAATTGGCTAGTCTGCCTACCTTCACCGGCAACCGATTCAATCTGTATTTGAACTCTTTATTTATTATGGTTACATCCTTTAAAGTCTCTGATATTATTAAGCCATAAATTTTACTCGGCCCCTTGTGGCACTTTGGTAAATAACTTCTTTTATTAAATTAAAATTGACTTTTTTTAAACAATTAAAGTAATTAAAATTTTTTATTTTAACTAGAGATAGCAATCGTACCCGAAACCTGCTCAAACCTATCCGCCAAAACCCGTTCGTTACAAGTAATTTTACGGGTTACAAGTAGGTTTAGCGTCACAAATTAAAACTCATACTAGACTCCAAACGGGTTTGATACATGTCAAATATCCAACAGATACCCGTATAGGTGTCTGCCAACACGCATTTTTTTCAAATATTTTTTAAAATGTTAATAATGTTAATATTTATTATATTTATTATATACAAATTAATTTCATTATATAATTATGGATTATTATATATTTTTTATAATTTTATTCTTTAGATTAGTGATTAGAAAGTATTAGTGTTTAGAAAATATTAATCTTAAATCGTTATTATAGGAATCGTGTTGGATGAGTGCTAATAGTGGTGAATGAAATGAAGATTTTTAACTCTTGGAGCTTGTTTTTTTTTTTTTTTAGAGTTACATGAGACTATTACTCATATTACATGATAATACAATTGATATTTAGAATCAAATAATTATTGGGACTAGTTTACATTAAATCTTATATAGTACTGTCCATATTTTAACCATCTATAATATTCAAGAGATGTCAACTTTACTCACATTTTAAAAGAGATAAGATTGTCTTCACTTAAATTTGAGGAAGGAATTAAACCCCTCACAATGCTTTTGTGGATATTCGAACCACTAGCCGAGTTCTTGGAGCTTGTGTTGAATAAGCATATGAGATGATAATTGTTGCACTTTGCAATGATGCTACTTTTGCATAATTGTGTTGTTACTTTTGGATATTAGTTTGTGGATTTTTTTCTTTTTTAATTGAAAACACTTTTACGGTTTGATGGATTCATACTTAAATTTGAAAATTAGTGTTGGATTGATGTTAAAAATTAAATTTTCTATTTATATTGATTAAATTTAGAATTGAATTTTTTATATAAAATTTTAGGCTATTGTTATAAATTTACGTATTGAGTTATATAATTTAAGTTTTTAAGTTTTATTGACATTATCTTTTAAAATTCTTCTCTTGAAGTTTTGATTGATGTCTTACTCGTATTTTATGTTTGAATTAAACTAATCTCTTTCCAAGATTTTTTTTTTTTTAGACTGATTAATCATCAGATTACTGCATTACACAGATATTTACAACAACTGCTTATTGTAGCAGAGGTATTACACTGATATTTACAATCAGATATACATGATTGGGACTTACATTATTACAATGAATTCTATGAAGTACATGCCCAATACAAATAACCCCTCACAGGAGAGGATGTCCATACTCCACTTGCATTTCGCAAGGGAGAAGGATATAAAGAACATTTAGCCCCCACAATGCTTTTGTGGGGGCTAGAACCGCTGCCCTCACAATGCTTGTGAGGGCAACAGCCCACCACTTCGGCCGCCGAAGTGGCAATCTCTTTCCAAGATTAGTCGTTAGTGTAATAGAGCTTCAAACATTAAACCTTTAACCTTCTATAATCATTTCTAATATATATGAACTAACCATCCCTACTGTTTTGATTTTTTTATGTTATCAAATATATTTTTTGGGTCCTAAAAAAGTTTATATATAATTTTTTTTCATTTTAATTTCAAAGTCTTTAATTTTTTTTTAAGAATTCGCACGTGCTATTAAAGGATATTCCAATGACTTGTCTTAACTTTTGGTTGCTGACTTTTCAAATAAAATCTACATTATTATATTAAGGAGATAAATTGTAGAATTTTTCAAATTCACCGTTTTAAGATTTGACACAAATATGGGACAAACTTCTTAATTTGAAAATAGATCAAATATCTTTTTGAAAAAAAGAAGAAGAAGAAGAAAGAAAAAGGAAAATTATCATTCATATATCCTATAAATGCTCTATTATAAAAAATACTACAATACTTTGAGGATATATCAATCGTTCATCCTAAGTTGACAAAATGTATCTACTGTCCACCAAACCGTTACTTGCCGTTTAAATAGAATAACACCAGATGGGTAATTTGGTCTTTTCATATGATACAAGTGATAATTTAAGGGTATACAAGTAATAATAAAAGAATTTAAAAATATACCAGTGATACTTTTCAAGGATAAAATCGTCAATTATCTATAATTCTGTTAATTTTCAAACGGCAACTAACAGTTTGGTGGTCGATAGATAACTTTTGTTAATTTAGGGTGGACGATTGATACACTCTTAAAGTGTTGTAGTATTTTTGATAACAGAGTATCTATAGGATATACGAATGATAATATCCCAAAGAAAAAAGATGGAAGATTTCTCTCGCTCGAAATTCTTAAAAGAAAAATAAACAGAAAATCCGTTTGTCGTTTCACATAATTTATATTAAAGAAAATCATTTTCGTTGGATGAGTCTTTGCTTAATTCAAAAATTAAACCAATAAATGCGCAGTTTAGTCAAATATATTTAATGAAATTTACCCAAACTGATAATGAGACGTGGGTTACGTCCCGTCGAAATGCCCGTATCGAAAAACGCTCACATGTGGGGTGTTTTTGGTAATTGCATATCATAAAGACAAGATTATAAAGTCCCCCTGGTGCGACCATAGTGTTGCTTAATAAAAAGGCAGAAGTATTAATTTTTTACTTTTGGGTCGATGAATGCCGGCCACGCGTAGCCATTATGGTGCTGTTAACTCAGTCTTGACGTTTCTCATTGCACAATCTTGACACGTCAAGAAACACGAAACAATTTTTCGGTTCGTAAAGGTGTAAATCGTGGCGTCTGAAAATCATATTAATTCAATTAACGCCAACTCCTTTGAAAAAAAAAAAGAAAAAAAAAGATGGAAAGAAACAAAGAAAAATCACCCATACTCTTTGAAAGGAAGATGAAACCTTTAGATAGGGTTTGCAAGATGACGGGACGGGCGAAATTTATCAATCTTGAGCTTGTTTCAAATAATAAAATAAGATAAAAATATATTTTAATCTCGTCTCAATCAATCGGATTTAGTTATATTGCAACAGTATTATGGTATTATTGTTGCAATATAATTTTGTCCCAATTAAGATCTTAAATTTTGATCAAAATCTCAAATTATTTTAAATGATATGAGCTTTTTGCCTACACTCTAAATTTTGTGTATATTATAACAAACGCATCACATTTGTGTAACTAACTTATCATATATTTTTTTAAAAAATATAAATTTTAAGTCTTTTACAATTTATATCAAAATTTTTGAACATCTCGAATCTCAAATCTCAATTCAAATAATAAATCAAAATAAAATATCAAATTATGATCGAGATTCAAAAAATTTTGCCAGCCTTACCTCAATATACAGTAAAATGATGGAGATAATTCGATGTACTCAATAAAGGGAGAATCTTGCATGATCATGGGGTCAGAGACTCCGAGAGAGAAAATTAATTCTTCTGCAGCAGTCGACTCTGTGCGATTTCTCCCAAAACAAGCATAAATTAAAGTCTATTTTACTACCATTGTGTGACATGTCAACACGCCTTGGTCAGTATAGCAGTTCTCCCCTGTCAGTCTACAAAAGATTTATCAAAATTAATATGTTTAATTTTTTTTTTAATCATGAAAATATAATTAAAAAAATGAAGAAGATTAATATTTAATGGTAGGCCGTGCTATTAGTATTATTCAAGCTATCAATTAAGTTTAAGTTCTGTAATGAGTTGAGACATGATTTTAAAAAATTAAAATTTAATTTTAGTGTTTGGTGAATTTTTTTAAAATTATTTTTAAAAAAATCATCTCATTTTATAATAAATTTTGAAAAACAAAAAAAAAGAATAGTCTTTTAAGATCACATTTTGATGATCACATTTTGATAATCAGTTTTATATTTAATATAATTTAATATATACCCTTGTATATATTATAAAAGTTTAAAACTATCCTTATTAATTAAGAAATAAAATCATAAACTTTAAATGAATTATTATTATTATTACAATTATATTCGGATAACAGAATAAAAAATAAAATTTATACTATAAAATATTATTTTAATTATTAGTTATTATATGTACACATTAAAAAATATTTTATATACATATTTATACACCGTGTAAATAAATTTTATTGAACATAATATCCAATTTACTCATTTATATTTTTACAATAGTTTAATAGTAAGATTTACTAAATACATATGATTATTTTTAAAATTCACATTACTTTTAAAAATAAATTTAACCAAATATTTAACTAATTCTCTTCATAGTTGATTATTTCTATAAGCCAGTTATCGACAATTATTTTAAAACTTATATTATTACCAAATTGGCCTTTAAACCAGTATAATTAATAGGGAGAGTAGATTTTTAAACTAGTATTAAAAAAAAAAAGTTGCCCATACTACAAATATATCTATATAAAACCTTAGTAGATTCATATTGATTGTAACTATTAAAAAAGAATAAAGGAGAAAGGGAAATTATTTAAAAATGGTGAACACATTAATTTAATTTAAGTAGATGGTACTCATCTTTAAGAATAAGAGAATTAAAATTTTTTAATTAAAAGTTCTTAGATTTTTTTAAATATAAAAGAATAATTTTCTCACTTGTCTATTTCAAAATTTATAATAAATTAATATTTAATTTTGAATGTGAATGAATCATACCGTCACACTTTTTTTTTTTAAATTTTTTGAATATTACGTATCATCGTCATGCTTGGATTATGTCCAACTATGACACATGGAATGGGTATTTCAATTAGTGGCAGAGCATGAACGGTACCGTCACCTAACCCACTAAAACTTGACCAAACTATTGCCATTTTGAATTACCCAAGCAACCGAACAAAACATGTCCTCTTTTTTTTTTTTTTTTTCTTTTAGAATTTTCTATATTGGCCACTGAAAATTTTTACAAATACTAAAACTATTAAATTTATTAAACTTATTTGTCTTCCAATCTTCCATACAAGAGTTCAACAAGTCAAGTTATCCTTATAGAAATATTTGTTAATGATCAAATGAATTTGATATTAACTTTTTCAAATACAACTGTCATTGAGTATATATTTACATTGCAATAGGTGTTACTTTCAAAGTGCATAAATTTTTATTACTGTGCCGTGAGTGTTCTTTCTACCTGTAGTAACAAGTTTTTTCTTTCTTTTTTTTTTTTTTGGGAATTGGTGGTAACCTTTTTTTAAAATATAAATACAAACATTTATGTATTAACTTATTATTTGTAACGATAAAATTATTTCAAATGACGAAAAATTGTAATTGTTAAGGAAAAAAAATGAAAATTTATAACACTTGTTGCAATAAAAGCGAACCCATTTAAGAAATATGCTAGAAATTATTTATATATTTGACAATGGGTTCGTAGACTTTAACCACCATCTCTCTCTGTGGGCTTTGGATAAATTATAAAAATAGCTTAGAGTTAAAGCATGCACAATTTATTTTAATAATTTATAAGATTTCGTATGATACCCTCTCACAAAATGGTCCATTGCCAAACTAAGGAGCATTTCTTGTCTTTAATTAAATTTCATGAAATGAAAGCATATTATAATTTCATTGACGGAATCCTCCCGAAAAAAAGTCAGTAATTAAATAATTTCATCGATAATGGAATTGACTTGCATTTATGGGTATGAAACATACACGATATAATGCTTACCTACCAAATATTATTCTCCACTTAGCTTGTTTCACAGAGAAAAATAAATTTAACAATTATCAAACTTACTTGGCTACTTTTTGATAAAGACGAAACAAATAAAGTTAAAATTTTTCTTAATAGTAGTGCTCGTAAGAAAGTGAAATTAATAAGTATTAAATGTACTTAGCACTTAACCATGAACTTCACTTACGTACGTGTTTACTTTTAGAAAGGTAAATGATATATATGCAACGGATTGTATTGGTTTATATTAGATTTAGAAAGATAATTAAATAGTTTAATCTTGTAATTGGATTTTACAAATTATGATCAAATCCTATTCGATCACAAAGTAAAAATTATAAAAATTGGATTAATTTGAATTAGACCATTTAATTTGATTGGTTCAATTTGAATTCTGAACACCCTTATGATCAGAACATTAATTTGTATAAAAACAAAAGAACCATTGTAAAGAATTAGTTTATTAATTATTATCATCATATTTGTTACAAAATTGTCATAGGATGTGCATCGCATTTTTTTCACTTTATTGTATATGCTCTCATATTCGTATTAGTCATTTACATTTCATCAAGAATCTATCATATATTTTGGACAAGCACACAAAACGTACAATAAACAAGAGCGGCTTTGTGAAACATATACACAAAACTAATTACCAACTTAATTTTTATATCTTATGTTTATCTTCCTTAATTCTTATAACATCATTTCATCAACCCAACATGTATAGATGTCATTTAGTATATGCTTACATCACAATAGTGTTACTTACAATGCGCACAATTTTTTATTATTGTGTCGTGAGTATTCTTTCTATTTCTAGTAACAAGCTCTTTTTTTTTTGGTTTTTTTTTTAAATTGGTGGCAACTTTCGTTTTTATTTTTTTAATATAAGTACAAACTTATGTATTGACTTAACATGTTTTAATGTAAAATTGTTATTTATAACGATAAAATTATTTCAAATGACGAAAATTGTGATTGTTAAAAAAAAAAGAAGGTTTATAACGAAAACAACTTATGAGACAAGTTTTGATAGCCCTCGATCACCTCTTTCATATATAAGATGTAATTTTCTCTTTGTTATACCATGACTAAGATCTACAGCTGTCTGAACGAACTCCTTATACTTTCCATAACAAAATCTAGAAAGCATACAAATATTCTTAAGTTGTTTGTTCGAAGGTGCTGCCATTGGAACAATTCTAAAAAATAATAATTTGTGAGTGCTTAAAAATGAGCACATATTTAAAGATCTTGGTGATGGACACAATGATACACAAGTGTAAGTGGGGTGGTGTGTTTGTCAAATGATGCGTAAAGTCTGAGTTCAATAATTCAAAAGCAAATAAAAAAAAAAGCAAAAAGAAAAAGTAAACAGTGATTAGATATAAAATCACACCTAATAATAATAATGATAATAATCATAATAATAATGATGATGGTGATGATGATGTGACAATTCAAAAGATAAAAGAATTGTAAAATAAAAAAATATTTACTGGTAGTTGTGATTTTGGCTCCCATTTTCCTCTGATTTTACGTCTAGTAACGGCTTGAGCGCTCTCTATGAGTTGAGAATAGGCTTCCCACCCAGTTTTCTTATAAACCGACAAACAGAGTTTTTTAAGTCAGATTCCCAAGACCAAATCGTGCACTTTCTTTTTGGACACATATCCGCTCAGATGCGTTTCAAGAGATCGTAAGATATCATCTAACAATTCTTTACTCATGCCACCCTTAAAGAAGTTGATTTTATCTTCACGACTTAGAAAAACCATTCCTAAAGTTTTACAACGTGATTTATTGCAAGCAAGTTTTATATAGTTAGTACAATTAGAGTCAAGTTGCTAATCTTTTCTTTCTTTTAATAAATGTGCTTTTACCAAAACCAGACATGTAAGAAACAATGGATCAGAAAACTCACCTGCCAATTGAACATTTGCTTCAATTAACCAATAAATATCAGCAGGAATCACATTGATCATTAACAAACACAGTCGTTCACAACGAATTTTGTAAATATTCTAAAGAGTATTTTGAGGGATAGAAGGAAAACGTTTATGCAATTTATATTGTATTTCTTCTATACTTGATTTTGGGGTTTCAATTATTCTAGGAAATTGAAAATGCCGACTTAAAAAGTCACGGAGTACTATTATCCATCATTCATGCGGGAAAGTGAATCAAAACTTATCAAAGAATCAAATCCGCAAAATTAAGTCAAAACTGAAGGAAAACAACAAAATAAAAACACATAATGAATGTAATCAAACATGTAACTGACCTTCATCTTTTTATTAAATTTACCTCAAGTTCCAATTGGAGTTCAAAAATACTACCCTCTATTTCTTTGAGTTGTCTTTATAGATCCTCAACGTAAGATATTAATACTGGTGGTCATAAATCTCAAATAAGATGTGATTTACAAACTCGGAGAAAGCTTCTTAGGTAAAATTTTAAACGTAAAACTTCTCTAAGATGTTTGAAAATGATCCTTCTCATGTAGATACACATGACAATGATAAAAAACGGTAAAATGAAACACAATTGTCAAATAAACATACTAAAAAAAACAACGAAATGCGCTCTATTCAAGAAATAAAAAATTAAATAACCCTAACGGTAAAGTAACAGTAAAGCAAAATGACAAAAAAGTTAAAAAAAAAAAGACTTAGTCAAGATTTGGTAGGTCACTAAAATTGATTTTAGTGTCTGCGTCACATGGTTGGTATTCTATATATGATTTCAATATTTGACTATTAACTTTAAATGTGATATCATCCTTTGGATTCTTAATTTCTATGGCCCCATATGGATATATATTTTTTACAACAAATGGACCACTCCACTTTAATTTTAACTTACTTGGAAGCAAATGAAGACAAGAGTTATAAAGTAGTATTTTTTTACCAATCTAAAATATTTTCTGAAAAATTCTTTCATCATGAAAAACTTTGGTTTTTGCCTTAATAATTCTAGAATTCTCATATGCATCATTTCTTAATTCCTCAAGTTTTTTCAATTGTAATTTAAGCACATTACTAGCACCATCAAGATTTGCATTAAAAGCTTTAATAACCCAAAATGATTTATGTTCAAGTTCAACTGATAAGTGGCAAAGTTTACCATAAACAAGCCGATAAGATGACTTTCTTAAAAATGTTTTAAATGCAGTATGATACGCCTAAAGTGCACCAGTCAATTGAAGAGACCAATCTTTATGGTTTGTGTTAACTATCTTTTACAAAATTAGTTTTATCTCTCTATTTGCTAATTCAACTTAACCACTTGTTTGAGGGTGATAAAATGTAGCAACTTTATGTGTAATTCCATTTCTTCATTAAGGACTTAAATCAATTGTTACAAAAATGTTTACCTCCATCACTGATAATGACTCACAAATATTGTTTACTCCTAAGTGTAAGAATGTTTAGTTATAATATAACCCGGAAAGTCTAGGGTCAAACAACAGAGAATTAAATATTTAGTAGCCAATTTATTAAATAAAGAAAATTAAATGCGGAAAAAGAAATTAATAGGAATCAATCTGCTAAGGTTACGAGATCTACTCTCAAATTTCAAATTATGATTATAACAACTCTCTTATATTTGTATTTTACATTTATTTTTTCAGTTAATTATTATGTCATTTAATTCTTAACTAACCATTAGTGTGATAAATATGGAACCAAGTACTTAATGTACCACAACTATATTGAAGTATTGACATTATGTCAAAATACCACATAAATAGATCTATAAATTAACATGACATAAAAGAAACTGATAAAAGAAAAAAAATACAACAAATAAAATAAACTTTAAGACTCACTTGAGAGAGTAATTAATTAATAATCTGAATCCTTGAACTTCACCTTTCACTTCAGTTTAGAACATTAGCCACTCATATTGAAAAACAAAACACTTATTTTATTTAATAAATTTCTAAAATATATTACAAGAAAATAAAATACACAATAGAGGAAATTTCACTTAATGCTCAGTCTTAGCTTCCTCCATTCCCTTCCTCTCCTTTCCTTTAAAAGGTAAGGGGCACATCTTTTTTATTTATTATTTTATTTTTTAATATATAGTTACATAGAAAAGTGTGATGGTCAAGTGGCAAAATGGTCACCTAACCATCACAAACATGTTTGCTCACTTTTTTCTTTTTTTTATTAATTACATCTCCTCAATAATATATTCCAAATAACCTCAACAATTCTTATTTATTCCCGCTTTTTGTTCTAATTCCCTCTTTATTCTTGAAATATTTACAATATAAAAATTAACATATTACAAATTATTTTTAACATAAGAATTTATTAGGGAAGTATTAAAATAATTTAAGAATAATGAGCGCATTAATTAATACTAAAAATGAAAAAAATGATAATTTTACACTTATTAAATATACATTTTTAAATTATCATTTTTTAGTGTCAATCAATTGTTAAATTGCGTCATGATTTTAACAGTCCAAGAATAGGATGTGTGTTCATGAACTCTAATGACGAGTGTTGGATAGATAATTTCCCTTTGGTTACTTTGGAAACTATGATAAAATTAGGATGTATGTCATTCCTTCTTTAAAATCACTTAAATTATGCTATTGGGCGCCCATCCCGATGGCGAATAGGTGTTTTAATTAGTAACTCATTCTATCTTTTGCAAAAATATGGAATAATAAGGATTTTCTTCTCGTTAATAAAAGTAAATTTTCGAGTCAATCTCAGTTTTCAATAAAGCTCATATCATGATATATTTATAGATTATAAAATTATACTATATTTAGGAGTTGGATAAATTATGTTCTTGAATTAGATTTTAGGACAAAAAAATTAATTCTATTTGACATTAGGTTTGGCTATTAGACAAACTACTGATCAATAGCCAGAAGACTCCATTATAAGTTAAGTCCAGCTCTACTGGATCTTCCTTCGAGAGTGTTTTCTCTCTAAATGAGAGAACACTGAATGGAAGTAAATTTTGGATCCTTATGGTTCGGAAAGCTGCACACTAGTTGGGCGTAAATTTGACTTTAGTTTTACTCTTTCTTTTCTTTTTTTCTTCAGAGACCTCAATCTTAAATTGGGACTAAAGGGTAGGTGTGAGTATTAATCGATTAGGAGTGTGAGAAAACAGAAACAAGAGTGAAGAGTCAAGAGTGAAGAGTCAAGAACATAAAAGAAACGAAGCTGGTAAGGTGGTTACGTTGCATTAAAGTTATTTAGAGCCTCCTTTAAAGAATGGAAACAAATGAATTATTTAAGAAGTGTAGTGCAATAACCCTTGAAGAAGAGGAAGAAGACAAAATTATATTTGGGGGTAATATGAATGAAAAAGGAGTTAAGATTGTGGTAGGCTGCTTGGTGGGCAAAATCCTTACTACAAGAAGTATCAGTCACGAAGGTATTAGAACAACTTTACAACAAGCCTGGAGGCCAGTGGGGGTAGTCAAAGTTGAAAGTTTGCGAAATAAAATCTTTATATTTTAGTTTTTCTTAGAAGAAGATAAACGGAGAGTGTTAATATGAGAACCATGGCATTTTGATTGTGCTCTTATTGTACTCAAAGAGCCAAGTGGCATTGGCAATATCACAGAACAACCTTTTTCACATGTTTTATTTTGGGTACAACTGCATAATATGCCACTGCTGTGTATGGATACCAGCATAATCCGTGAAATTGGCTCAAAGATTGGAAAAGTAGAAGATGTAGCAACGGATGCAACCGGGGATTGTTTCGGTGAATATGTGTGAGTCAGAATATCTATAGACATTACCAAGCGACTAAAAAAGATCCTCAAGATTCAACAAGAAGATGGAGGAGAAATTCCAGTTGGGGTGATTTATAAGAAGCTACCAGAATATTATTTCTGCTGTGGATTCATTGGGCATCAATACAAAGAGTGTGCGATGTATAAGGGCCAACCAAAGGAGGAGATGGCGTGTGGGGCCTGGTTAAAAGCAGCTCCACTGACGGATTAGATAAGGAGTCAGAGGAATAAGGAAAAAGAAGTAAGGGAGCATAGAAGAACAACAAAAGAAATGAGGACTCGAAGAACACATGCACCCACCATCCTCAATACCCAAACCCAGGAGGAGAAGTCAGGGCAGGGTCAACCTAACACCAGAAAGAAGTCAGTAGTTCACAAATAAGATTAAAACACGTGGCTGAGGTAGCTGAGAAAACATTAATAACTCAGGGGCAGGAACCGAGATTGCAGCAAACTGACAACAAAAAACAGCTTGGTGCAGTTGATAACAAGGAGAGTTTTAAAAACTCGAGTCAGATAGTAGGAATCCGAAAAGTATAAGAAAATTTGGAGGGAAAGACTTTGAACAAGCACTTTCTAGTGGGTCAAACATTTCACCAGCCCAATTCCACTGATACAGCCCAAATGAGTTCGGATGAAAAAATTGTGAATGCGGATTTTTCTTCTAAGAAACCTAAGACTAAATGGAGGAGATGAAAAAACCAAGCTCGAACATCAAACAAAAAAGGCAGCACCCAATGAGAACTTAACAATACCAAGTAGGCCAACTGTAATACAAGAATGAGTAGCCCAAAAAGCAAAAGACCAAAGATGGCAAGTCCAACCAAATGCTAACCGAGTCAAGAGGCAGACAATTCCCCCTCAGCTAAGCTCAAACTAAGTTGGGGTGTGACAACCATGGAGGTGGGGGAAAGGTTGGACTCAACAGTGTAAGAGATATCAGCGGAGGCTGGCTTCCAGCCCCGCCGACAGCAATGAAAATCATAAGTTGGAATTTTCGGGGTTTTAAGAATACCCAAACATTCCTAGCTCTGAAACACATTCTCCGAGAGCACAAGCCTCATATTCTTTTTGTTTGTGAAACGAAGATGAAACTTGTGCAGATGACAAATATGGGAAAAACTCTAGGCTTTGAGAACTGCCTTAAGGTGGGAAGAATCGGGATGGGGGGCGGTTTGGCTTTGTTATGGAATGATGAAATTGATGTCAATATTGTATCGTACAGCAACCATAATATAAATGCTGTGATTTATGGGGTGAAAGGGAATAATTGGAAATGCACTGGAATATACAGTCATCCAGAATTAATGCAAAAACTGTATACCTGGACGTTACTAAGGAGGCTAGCAGGTTTGTTTAACTATCCTTAGTTGTGCTTTGGCAATTTTAATAAAATATTGAACTTGAATGAAAAAATAGGGAGCAATGATAGAAACTCGAACATGATGGCTGAGTTTAGAGAGGCGGTGAATGAATGTAATTTAGTAGACTTAAGTTGCAAGGGCTATCCTTTTATGTGGTCTAATAAAAAATATGGACCCCATTTGATCGAAGAAAGGCTTGATAGGTTTTTAGGGAGTGAGGATTGAGAGCAAAATTCTTATAAGCTTATGGTGACAAACTTGAATTCTTGGTGCTCAGACCACATCCCCGTTATGTTAGAGATGCAAGAAAAGACACGGTTTTATTGGCACCAAAAGAAATCCTGTCAAAGACTCCACTATGAGGACATGTGGAGACCATATGAAGAATGCAAAAGAATAGTGAGACGAGAATGGATAGAGTGTAGAAGCTAGGGTGAGGAAGATCTAGTTGAAACTTTCAAGAGGGCTGTTAATAATTCAATGGCACAACTGCAGATATGGAGTAGGAAGGAATTTGATGGCAAGAAAGAAAAGCTGAAATAGCTGAAGAAAAAACTTTCAAATTTGAAGTATCAGTATAAACAAAATGAAGAAGTAAACAAGATTAAAAACACAGAGGAACAGATTGAGAAGCTGCTGTTAGATGAGGAAGTATATTGAAAGTAGAGATCTCGGGCAGATTGGTTGAATAAGGGAGACAAAAACATGAAATTTTTTCATGTAAAAGCCTCCTCCAAAAAAAGGAAGAATCGAATTTGGGGAATTCTAAATCGGCAGGAAGAGTGGATGAAAGATTGAGAGGAGATTGAGAGGGCATTTGGTGAATATTTCAAACACCTCTTTGCAACTTCCAATCCAATAGAAATGCAAATAGAGGCTGCCCTTGAACGATTGAAACCGAAGGTGGACTCGGAGATAAACAGCCATTTGGACAAGCCTTTTATAGAGGAAGAGATAACAACATCACTTTCCCAAATGTGTCCAATAAAAGCTCTGGGATTGGATGGACTGCCAGCAACCTTATTTCAAAAGCATTGAGGCTTAGTAAAACGAGGTGTTATCTCTACCTACCTCCACATCCTAAATGATAGAGGCACAATCTCTCCACTTAATCACACACACATTGTATTGATTCTGAAAACTCAAAAACCACAGACGGTAATAGATTTTAAACCCATAAGCCTGTGTAATGTCATTTATAGAATTGTAGCCAAAACAATTGCAAATAGACTAAAGCATATCCTCCACCAAGTCAAATCCCCAACTCAAAGTGCATTCATTCCCAATCGTCTGATTACTGATAATATCATTGTTGGTTATGAATGTTTGCATAAAATTAGACACAGTAAAGGGAAAAAACACGGGCTGGTGGCTTTGAAATTGGACATTAGCAAGGCTTACGATAGAGTGGAGTGAGATTTTTTTAAGCACACAATACTGAAGTTAGGTTTCTCTAGAAAATAGGTTGACTTAATTATGCATTGTATCACTATAGTTTCTTTTTCTGTTGTTATTAATAGAACAACAACAAGGGTAATTCATCCCCAAAAGGGGCTCAGACAAGGGTGCCCTCTATCCCCCTACCTCTTCATATTATGCGCTGAGGCTTTCTCAAGCCTTCTAGAGCAGGCAGAACACCAAAAACTTATCCATCGAATTCATTTTGGCAAAGATACAAAGACCTCCCACCTCTTATTTGTGGATGACAACTTTATTTTTACTAGAGCAACAGTGGAGAACTGCAAACACTTAAAAGCCTTATTCGAGTGCTATGGCATAGCATCCAGACAAATCTTTAATTTTGAAAAATCTTCTATGTACTTCAGCGGGGAGCACCAAGGATGAATAGATTTCAGCCATTAAAGACATCTTTCAACTGCAAGTGGTGTCTTGGCATGAAAAGTACTTAGGCCTACCTTCAATGATAGGGAGAAAGACTAAGAGTTTTTTCAAGGAAATCAAGCTCAGAGTTTTGAACAAAATTGGTAGTTGGCAGCATAAGTATTTCTCAAGTGGAGGTAAGGAGATACTGATTGAAGCTGTTGCACAAGCAATCCCATCATATGCTATGAGTGTTTTCAAAATTTCCATGGGGCTATGTGAGGATATCCAAAGAGCAGTGGCTAGGTTTTGGTGGGGAACTAAGCAAGAGAAGAAGATCATCAATTGAGCAAGGTGGGAGAAGATGAGTCATGCCAAAGTCAGAGGTGGTTTGGGATTCAGAGACCTTTCAAGCTTTAATCAAGCTCTTGTTGCAAAGCAATGGTGGAGAATTCTTCAGTTTCCAAACTCGCTGTTGCAAAAGTTTTGAAAGCTATGTATTTTAAACATACAGGCTTTATGGATGCAAGTATGAGGTCAAAACAATCCTTCATTTGGAGAAGTGTTTTGTGGGGGAGGCAGGTGATTTAAAAAGGGTCTAGATGGAGAATTGGAGATGGGAAGAATGTGAAGGTGTATAAAAACAATTGGATTCCCAAACCATCAACCTTTAAGCCAATTTCAGCCCCAATGATGATGCTAGATATCACAGTGGCAGAGTTGATTGATAATGAACAAAATTGGAAGGAAAATTTGTTCTTGGAGCATTTCACAGCAGAAGATATAGCAGCTATCTCTCAAATCCAGCTGCCGAGAAGGCTAAAGGAAGATAAACTAATATGGCACTACGACAAGAGAGGTACTTATTTTGTCAAGAATGGCTATCAAGTGGGTATGCAAAAAAAGTTCCCAGATCACCAAGCTGTTCCACTTGTTTCCAATGGAATATGATTCGGAAGCTTGAAATCCCAGAAAAGGTGAAAATCTTCTTGTGAAGAGCGGCTCATGACCTACTGCCAACAGCGAAAAATTTATGGAAGCAGAGAGTTCTATAGGTACCAACTTGCCAATTATGCCGCTGCAAAATAGAGTCCATTTCGCATGCTTTACTGGATTGCAAAATGGCAAGGAAGATTTGGAATTATTCTCAATTGATAGGTGGCTCTCAAGGAGAGCAAAACCAGGATGTAATTAGGTTGCTGCAAGCTTTACCCCAGTAACAAGCTAAAAGGGATGGAGCTTCAGTGGCTGCTCTACTATGGGTTATTTGGAATGCAAGAAATAAATGGTTGTTTGAGGGTAAAAAAGAAAATCCAATCAGAGTAGTTGCATGGGCAGAATCTGTGGTAGAATCATTTAGGAGAGTTAAACAACCTGAGATGACATATGTTGCAAGTCAGAAGGTAGAGGAGTATAATCAATGGTGCCCTCTACCAAAGGGTTGGGAAAAAATAAATGTGGATGCTGAGAATCAAGTGACAGGCTTAGGGGTGGTGATTAGAGATTCAGAAGGAAATTGCGAAGCTGCTACTGTTAAAACTGCTAAGTTTTCTAGGAATGTGGCAATGGCTGAAGCTGCAGCCATGGAGTGGGGCTTATAGGTAGCTTTAAAAGCTGGTGTTACTGCTGGAATTTTCGAATCTGATTCATTGGAAGTAGTTGAACTAGTAAACAAGAAGACAAGCAATATGGCTGAAATCTTCTGGTTGATCTTTGAAATTCTGAAGAAAAGGAAGAATTTCCATAACTTCAAAGCTCATCACATCTCTAGGAATTGTAATGACATAGCTCATAAGTTAGTCAAATTAGCCTTGCAAAAGAAGAAAATTGTATTATGGTTGGATGAAATTCCAACAGACATTATGTGTTTGTGCTCAAGTTAATTCTATGAAAGGCATAATTTCTTTTCAAAAAAAAAAAAAGATTTGGCTATCAGACTAGTTTATTTGTCCAAATTTTAGTCTAAGATGGAACTATTAATTCTTATTTATTTATTTATTTATTCATGTGGGTTTTTCCTTAGATTAGAGATGGCAAAACCCGGGTCAGGTCTAGGTATTGCCATGACCGGACCTTACCCGGATGCAACCGGTCCGAGCCGGGTTTTAATCCAGATATCCGAATTTTATATTTTTTAATATTATGTGTATATATTTTTTATTTTTTGGTAATTTTATAAGTTTTAAATTTATTTCAATAAAATTTGACATGAAAATATAAACTTTAAGTGTTTAAAACTTTATATATGTATAATAAATGAGTCAAATAAATATAAAATATTTAAAATAATATATATTTTATAATTTTTTTAATAAAATCCGGGTGTTGGGTTTATCAAGTGATGCCCAAGACCGACCCAGTTTCATACCTGAGCCGGGTATTACCCGGCCCGCAATGCCCGGATACGGTCCGGGTCCGGACCGGACGGATATTTTTGCCACCTCTACCTTAGATAGGACAAGACTTGGTGAAAAGTTGTTCTATTTATCACTCTTTTTTCCTTAATATAACTAATATATTACGTATATTAATTGTAAAAAATTAACTTTGTAATTGTTTTAATCTATAATTTTTTACTATATTAAATGTCAAAATTTATTAGACTAGTATTGAATATTAAATATAAAAAATTTAATTATTTATTTACAATAATGTTGAATACTAAATTTTTAAATTCAATTATTATTAATATAATTTAAGAATATTTATTCCATTTAAATAGTTATTATAACCTCGTTAAATTCAATTCAATAAAGTCCTGTCAAAAGTTGTACCAAAAGAAAAACAAAATTATGTATAATCCATTCTAATTCAACCTAATTTAATTCTAAATATAATCCGGTCCAATTTAATTCTGTCTTCTAAAATTAGTCTGAAAAAAATTCGTTTAAACCTCAAAAAATTTTAAAATTTAAATTACACCGATTGACAAATAATACTGGTTTTTTTGAATTTGCGCCCGTAAAAACAACCGGAGCGGCGCTGCGGTGTCGTTTACTCGTTTATTATTAGCCATTTCTAGTAAATAAACGACATGACGTTCAAAAGCCCATTGCAATTAAACGACGTGTCATTCCTGGATCGACCTTCCTTGCTTGCGAACGCGTTTACTAGGCGGAATTGTACAGGCTGTAGTATGTAGTGTAGGCTCAGGCAAGTTCTCTCACTTCCGGTGTTGGTTACCCCCGCACTTGCAAATACTAACTGCGACTAAAAAAAAAAAAAAAATTAAATTAAATTAATTGAACTCAAATCCTTCTCTTCCCTTTTTGAATTATTCCTTCTCATCCTCACCATTTTTGAAGTGATTTATTCAAAATGAGCGTGATCGACATATTAACGAGAGTAGACTCGATCTGCAAGAAGTACGACAAATACGACGTCGAAAAGCAGAGGGAGACCAATGTCTCCGGAGACGATGCCTTTGCTCGCCTATACGGTGCCGTTGAGGCCGACATCGAAGCAGCTCTTCAGGTCAGTTCCATTTCTACCTCTTCCTCTACTTCTCATACTAGCGTAAAAAAAAAAGTCAAGTATAGGATCTGAGATAGAGTTAATTGAAGATCTGTGAGGTTTCTTCTCGAGTTCAAATTCCAATTTAATTCCGATTTATCTTTAATAATTATGCTCGCGCTCAGTTGTTGAGAAAGCTGAGAAGGAAGACAAGAGTGATTATCTTCCGATTTAGATCAATTTAAGATAATTAGTTGTTAAAGTAGAGTAATTTATGTGAAGATCTATGGTTTTGTATGCCTACATTTTGCGGATTAGGGATTAGCTAAATTTTGTTTTTTTTATTTGTTTGATTTACCGAAATTTGAGTTTTTGATCTACAGAAGGCGGAGTCTGCTTCTAATGAAAAAAACAGGGCATCTGTGGTGGCTTTGAACGCTGAAATTCGTAGGACTAAGGCTCGATTGTTAGAAGAGGTCCCCAAGTTGCAGAGACTGGCCATAAAGAAGGTTAGTATCAACATTTCTTTTAATAGTTATTTGTTGAAGTATTTTTAAAAGATTCTGTTCATTATTAAGGCATGCATTTGACACTAAAAGTAGCATGTAGATTTATACCCACAATTGCATGATTTTGATAAGGAGTGTTGAACTACCCATGCATTGATGGACTGATTCATCACCTACACGTTAATATGTGTCGAGGTTGCGTACTTCATAGTCCTTTGTTTGTTATTGCTTGTAAATATTCATATGGTTATAATTTGAGTGCCTGTTTATTCCTTGCATACTGATTTTGGGATGTGATGTCTAAGAAAAGAAAGGAAATGTGTTAGTATCAGTCCATTTCTCAGGTGAAGCCGTTTTTATTGAATGAATCATACACCTGAACAATAGTATACCAATATTGCTTAGTTCTTGATGGCATAAATCTTACAATTTATTGCAGGTTAAAGGGCTTTCAACAGAAGAGTTAGTTGCTCGCAATGACTTGGTACTTGCATTGCCTGATAGGATCCAAGCTATACCAGATGGGACTGCTGCTGCACCAAAACAAAGTGGAGGTTGGGGGGCTTCCGCTTCCCGTACTGAGATCAAGTTTGATTCAGGTGCAGTGTTGATTTTATTTGGATTCATTTTGCAGACCTTAAATCACATTTGTTAAATGGATATATAGGCTTTTATTGCGATATGATTTTAATATACATGTCAGTATTTCTCTTTTAACAAAGAAATTGTTTCTCAATGTACAAGAAAATCTAATAATTGTGCATTCAATGTAGTACTTACGTTAGTTTTCTTATGCCAAAACAAAAAGTTATGGAAAAATATTACTGCATTACATTTTGCAAAGCCAATCTTCACCTAACTTGAATATTTTTGAAGTTTTTTGTTTTTTGGGGCGGGGGGGGTCAATTTCTAAATTTTTGTTAAGCATTTAAACTTTTTCCCATTAATTTTTAGTTACCTTATGTCTATTTTGCTCTTTGAAGATTATATAGTCACATGAAAATGTTATTAGTGTGGAAATTATGTGATTCATTTTTGCTGTCTACTTACCTGTTGTGTAGATGGGCGGTTTGATGATGAATACTTTCAACAAACTGAGGAGTCGAGTCAATTCAGGCAAGAGTATGAGATGCGTAAAATGAAGCAGGCAAGTCACATATCTCAAGTTGCAGCTTCTTTCAGCATGATTTTGTAAACTAAAAGTAAGCATGTATGGTTCCTAATTTATGCCTTTTCCAGCCCGGGTTTTTGAAATTTATCTGTTTTGACAATCACACAGGATCAAGGTTTGGATATGATTTCAGAAGGCCTGGATACTTTGAAGAATATGGCCCATGATATGAACGAGGTATTCTGGCTTGAATTAAACTATTAGTTAATTTGCATACATTTTGTTCACCATCTTCAGGGGATTTGCAGGAAGTGGATAGACAAGTTCCTTTGATGGATGAAATTGACACTAAGGTCAGCAGCACTTTTATATCCTTCTATGCTTTCAAAACTCTTATCTTGTTGCAGTATAGAGTTTATGTTGAACAATCTTCATTGCTCTTTACAGGTGGACCGGGCTACAGCTGACCTTAAGAATACTAATGTTAGACTTAAACACACTGTTACTCAAGTAATGACCTTTAACTTATGAATTTCGCATTCCATATTTCTCTAACTGTCTCCAGTTGTATGTTTCTTTAACATAATCTCTGGTTCTGTTCCAGTTGAGGTCTAGCCGAAATTTCTGTATTGACATAGTTTTGCTGTGTATTATTCTGGGAATTGCTGCTTATTTATACAAGTAAGCACTTTACTCTTTCATAAAAGCTTAAACTTATGCATCGCCACTGTTTTATCAACTTAAGTGTGTCAGCTTTCCCCATATGCCCTTGTTGAGGAATATGTAGAATTTAACAGACCATTCAGTTAGATCTCCATGATTTGGAATTCTTATGCTAATTTTATTATTGCTAAGGACAACCAAGTCTGAGGATTGAGAATTGATGGCATGGTTTTATGCTGGCATTCTGGCAGCTGTAGAAAAAATTTATAATTCCTGTCATTGATATTTTTGTGGTTGAGGTATTTAAGTAGTGAAGTTGACAAGTTGGTTGGATAACTTTAAATGGTGTTGTCAGTCTCATGTTGCATGTTCAGTAATTCGATTATTGGATGTTGAGGTAGTTGACAAAGTAGGAGGGATAGAAATTATTGGTCCATGAATTCATGTTGAGTGCAAAGAGAGAATTTGATGTCACTGCATTTAAGCTTTGATCCTAGTGT
>NW_006262139.1:10762435-10785529 GCF_000493195.1 Citrus x clementina | reverse complement strand
ACTAGTGAATTTACTTTGGAGAATCGGGGGTAAATGCATTTGTTGAGCCATATTTAATTTGCCCAGATCCTTCATGATTCAGATTTGTCCCATTGAAACTTTTATGTAATAGATTCATTACTCTATGCTTTTACTATTGTTATTAGATTTTGATTTACTGTCCAAAATTTATTCTGATGGAATGTGCTTTATTTATTTGCAGTGTGCTGAAGAAGTGAAATGATATGAAAGCTACTTCGCTGATTTCCCTCACTTTGGCTTTTGCTTTTGGTATTATTTTTTGCCTTTTGTGGACGATTTTTGGTGCTTGATTTTCTATTTGGTTTGTCTCTCTTATATTTGGGATTACTGCTCACATTTGAAAAATGTATGGTTGTCTTTTATGTGCTAATTCACTTGTCTATGTCCATGTGAATAACTTTTCGCTCTTGTGTAGTGTACCTTATATCCATAGTCTAAGCCAATATTCTTTCTCTGGATTCCGACTTTAATATATTAAGAGTTTTGAATACCGGCGTTCGGCAACACAATTGGTGGAATGTCAAACATAGGATAGTTCAGAATAGATATTTTATTGTGTGAAATAAATTTTGATTGCATAAAACGGAGGATGTTGTGCGGATTGATGGCCAGTATAGTGTTTGCAAAACATCCTAGAGAAAGGAAAAACAAAATTCAGAAACAAAATTGAGCATATAACTTGTAGTTTTGTGTTTCTAAGCTGGGAAGGGGTTATATATAAAGAAACAAAATTTTGGATCAGTAAGGTCGACTGACATATCATTTCTGCTGTTCAAAATGTATTTACTTAATGCTCTGAAAATTTGACTAGATAAGAAATTGCTCTGAACCCAAGTCAAACATTGGATATTTTGTGCACCAATGCGTTATTAATAATTAATATCTTGTATTTGTAAGGTCAATGCTATTTCCTTGTAAAAATTTCCTCATCTATTTCGACTTGGGAAAAGAAAGGGAGGTGTCTTTGAATTCCTGAAAATGAAAAGAGTCGCTTTGAAATTGGTCATTGTTATTGATTTGCAACACAAGAGCCCGTTTGGTTAAGCAGCGAGGATCCCACCCGCTTGCTAAACCATACGGGTCAGCAGGGCTTTCAAAATTGGCCCAACTGCTTTTTCAATTTATTTTAACTCAAATTGTTACCAATATTAAAATATTTGATAAATTTTGATAATTATGTTTATGAATATCATCAAATTCTATATATATAACCAAGATTTACCAAATAAAATAATTACTATAACTTTATTCGTCAACATAGTTTTTTTGAAAAAATTACAGCATTTCAGTACCAGATAGGTTTTAGAAATGAATAAAAGTGAAAAAAATTCTTAACAATGGTATAACCGAATAAAATTAAACAAAAGGGTGATAACACTTTGGTCCTGATAATTTTAGCCACTGAGGTTGCTAATAAATGTTTAGCATTATCACTAGTGTTAAGACAGTAAAGGAAAATTCACGGTTAAATGGTAAAGTGACATTTTCGCGTGAAAAATGATTATTTGAAATCTGTGTTAGTTATTTTGCTTGTTAAAACTTAAAAGGTCTCTCTCACTCTTGAACACTGTTATTTTTCTGTTAGGATTTTAACATCGGGAATAACACAACGTAAAAAAAATTTATCACGTACCCTAAGTTATAACAATAATTTCTAAAAGGGATTAAAGTGCCACTCTCTGGGAACCCCAGCAAGATTATAAAATGATACCCAGTTATGCAAAACCCCAATTCAAGATTTGAACTCTCATTTTTGTTTAATAAACCACCAAACCAAAAGCTACTATTCATAAATTCCTAAGAGAATAAACAAAGCTGCTCCTTGATTACACGATTTATCTGAAACCCAGTTCGAAGTCATCGTTCGATAATCAATATTTTGTCTTCTGCCCTTGCTAAGAAAACTTGGAAAAATATTAACCGAGGATAGGATACAATCAAAATTTAACCCAAAAAAAAATTATTATAGTTATTTTGTTTATTCAAAATAGCAATAAAAATTATCGATTAGATGATCAGAATACAATCAATAATACAATTAGTGATTGCATGTTTAATAACATCATAATCTAAACTAAAAATCATACCTAATTTTTAATATGAATTGAAAATATATATGTACGCATATTTTTACCATTCTTTCTATACAAAATTCTAAGTACTTCACACGCAAGTCGAACCTCGCAAACACTAGTAATTAATTATACAGGCTGCAATGCACACAATACCACGCTTCATGCTGTCTTTCAAACTTTTATTTAGTAGCACGCTCACACTCCTTAATCAATCTTCAATAATAATAGAGATACAATCTCTTTCACAAATTAATGTCGTATTATTTTGTAATTGATGCATGATTCATTCGAGTCACTTTCCTGTGAAAACCAAGTTATTGAGCTCTTGATGATATTGCATGGTACGACTCCATTGATGATGATCATGACTGAAATTGTTACCCTCAGAATGATCTGTTTCGTAAATGTTCGTTTCCCCAGTGCTTTCATTACTCACAGATAATATAATTTCTTCCTCCTTATGAACATATCCCTCTTTAATTTTTTTGCTCGGCGTAACACAATCGTCTTGCTGATTTTTCTCCATAAGCTTAATTCTTTTCAGTGGGTTGAACAAGCTATCTTCATCATGAGCTGCAAGACAAGATTTATCACCGCCTTGAAAGCTTATGTTCGAGTCTGTATCGATGCAGCAGCTAGTAAAATCTCGAGAAGCAAAGATATAAGGTAACATGGAGCAATCATTGTATAAATAACTTTTCACCATCTCAACATTAGGGTTTGTATTATTCATATGCTTCAACTCATTCACTTTTGAGATAAAACCGGGCGCTGCTTCATAGCTATAACCATTTCGATCATCCCACGCTTTCCTGGAGTTGATGCTCTTTTGCCTCACTCGACACAGCACCCAATCATCCAACTGCAACATGAATAATAGATGCATGTTTCAGTATTAACCCTAATAAGATGATGGACATTGATATAAATAATAACAAATATAAACTTTGCAGCTAGCTAGAGCTTACCCTCATAGATCCTTTTCGCTTGGGTGTCCAAGCGATGGTATCGGGTAATCTGTATTCATGCATGATCCAATCTGTCTTGTATCCTTTCGGAGGGCGTCCTTCGTAGAACACAAGAGCTTTCTTGACTCCAATACTCTTCGTTCCAAACGAAGTAAGAATCGGTTTATCAGTCCCCGTGGCCTTCCAAAAACCCGAAGCAGCTGCCCTGTTCGGCCTTGCCCCATTCGGATACTTCCTGTCTCTTGGAGTGAAAAAAATACCATTCTTCCTCTCCAAACAAAGCTTTCCCTGCTTAGAAAGATAAAAAATAAATAGCGGCTTTGTGTGTGTGTGTGTGTATTGCATACTTAATTAACAAAACACGCACGCGCGCACAGATACACAGAGATATACATACTTGGTAGATCCCACGGGTTATATTTGTATAAATTAATTTCAGCGATGATTGAAGCTGGGAGAGGAATTGAAGCAACTTTGTTTGTTAAATAATGAACAATGAGCTCTTCATCAGAAGGGTGGAATCTAAAACCAGGAGGGAGTTGAATATGTGGGGGAGCTGCTAGATTATTATTTTTCTCCATGGAATAAGACATTAATTGATGCTTGTTGTTGTTAGTGATGCAGCTGGAAAAACAAGAAGGCTACTGATATTATCGAAACAATATTATTAGCTCCTTGCTAGAGTTGCAAATTCGGGAGCACTGTGCAGCATTTTGCATAGGTTATTGTTTGAGAGAAAGATAGGAAAGGTAATAGAGCGCCACGTGTCAGCCAATGGAATGATATCAGCACAATCGGAGGTACCCTGCATAATCCGAGGTGCCCGGCATGACTTGAGGTACCCCGTATAAATAGAGGTACCCTGCACAATTAGAGGTATCCCACACAAATAGAGGTACCCCATATGATATGAGGTACTCCATACAAATAGAGGTACCCCATACAGATAGGGGTACCCCGCGTAATAAGGGGTACCCCATGTAATTCAAGGTACCCGGCAAAGCGGATGCAAGAGAATCCACCGAAAATACCCGCCATGAGAAACGTCTCCGCTTCCTAAAAGATATCATTTGATTTAGTCAGAATTAGGAATCAAAAGCGACGTGCTAAAAGGAGGGACAGCCGCCTGCTACCTCGGCCAAAAGTGAAGGACACTGTCCCAAGGACAGTGGTCCCTAGCCGCCTACCCAACAGCTACTGCAGAGGTACCCTGGACCACTCTCCAGCGCGCGCCACGTTTCCAAAAGATGAGATACGCCGCGAACATGCAAATAACGGCCCAAAAACAATTATAAAGAGGTAAAAGGACGTTAGCCAAAAAGGGTATGCCACGTGGCAGCTGAGGTACTCCATATATAAAGGTGCCTAGGTTTCATTCTCCATCATGTTCACACTCACCATTAACACTCACACTCCGAAAATAGAGGTTTTCTTGAACCTTAAACCCTAATTTACAGAGGGCTAGCCAGCTCTCTTTACCATAAAAGCTTGAGTTTGCTAACTTGAGCGTCGGAGTGTGAACGCCGGGGTACCCCGGCTTCACCTCTAACCTTTATTTCACTTTTTGCAGGCGTGAAGCTCATTTGGAAGGACACCTCTCTTGTTTCTGACATTCCACCATTGTTACTACTCTCTCTCTCCCCTTCTCACCTCCCCCGGATTTTAGATACACCACACCGCACACAACAAACCAGTGAGGTACCCCATCTCCCCCAAAAATATAAATTTATTGTTCTAGATTGATTTTGGATTTTCCTACCCCAAAATCAGTTGAAAACAATTGGCGCCGTCTGTGGGGAAAAGCACAAAAAGCCTCCTCCACGGTTACCAAACTAGTTGTTGTGTGTACTCCAATACATGGCACCCGACATACCTCCCGAAGGTTTAATGGGGGATCCTACAAGGATGAGAGAGGACAGCAGCAGTGAAGGTAGTGATCCCGCGAGAAGGGTAGCCCGCATCAGTAAGGGCAAGGGTGTCAAGCAATCGACGGGTGTTCGCCAAGAAGAAGAACCTATTTCGCACAAGCGTTTTGAGGATCTTGCACACGCAATACTTAGGGCGGTCGGATCTCGGGCACCCGAAAGTTCACTTCCACTAGTAACGCTAGAAGCTCCACCACCTCAAACGGACGACCAAGCTATGGTCAGAAGAAGGGTACCCGAGGCCAGCAAGCCAAAGCCTAGGCCATCGGGTACCCGTTCTAAGTTTCAAACCATGGGCTCCCGCGACGAGCGTTCTACCGCCTCTTGCAATTCCCGCAGTAGCCAGGGTACGAGGCGTGCAAAGCGTACCCACGAGGATCTCCGTGAGAAGTTAAACGCCAAAAGGGCTTCTCAAATGGCGGCGACATCATCAGGTACACCGAGGGTACCCCTCGAACTTGTGGAAAAGATGGAGAACCTGGAAGCCCAAGTGAAGCTCCTCTCCGAGAAGCAAAACATCACAGCTGCACCAACGCCAATGACCTACCAATCGCCATTCACTATGGAGATTAGGACAGCAGCTCTCCCCGAGGCGTTCGCCATGCCTCAGATACCCCAATACTCGGGTACCACTGATCCCTCGGAGCATGCTGAGTTATACCGTGACCAAATGCTTATTAAGGGTGTAGATGAGAGCGCCATGTGTAGGATGTTTACACACACACTCACGGGCCCCGCGAAGTCATGGTTTCGCTCTTTGAAAGCGGGTAGCATATTTTCCTTACACCAATTGTTATCTGAATTTACTAAAGAGTTTTCCTATGCTTCCACTCAAGATAGGGTAGCCTCCAAACTTGCCTTTATCAAGCAAGGGGAAGCCGAGCCTTTGGCGGAGTATGTAAGTCGTTTCCACCAAGAGGTGCTGCGGACCGGAGCATTTGGAAACCAATACACATTGACCCATTTTGAGAAAAATTTGCGGTTGGGCAAGTTATGGCGTTCTTTTCAAAAGAAGCGTCCACTTTCATATGGGGAAGCCCGTTCTCGGGCGTTGCAACAAGTGGAGATGGACGAAAAATGCCAATTGAAGCGCCAAGAAGATAAGGCCGATGTTACAAAGAACAAGGAGAAGCCCAAGAGGGTGGAGGCCCCAATACCGCGGGTACCCCGAGCACGGAGCCCTCCACGGGCTGCCTTGCGGGGACGAGGGTATAACCCTCAGGGTGCCTCAAGGGTACCCCAACCTCCAAGATCGCCACCACCGGATCAGCGAGAGCCGCCTCCGAGGCCTCGGTATGAATCTTACCACCCACTGAATCGATCCCCAGAGCAGATCTTCTACCATATTCGGGATAGTGGCCTCCTCCGCCCTCCTAAGCCAATGAAGAAGTACCCCAACATGAAGCGTAGCCTGAAGTATTGCGAGTTCCATGAGGACTTTGGTCACAGCACGGCCGAGTGCTTCACCTTGCGAGAAGAAATTGAATCTTTGATTCTCAGCGGGTACCTCAAAGAATTTGTTGCTGGCATGAGAGAAGCTCGGAAATCTGCGGAACATGATAAAGGCAAGCGGGTAGCTGATGGCAGTCCCGAACGAGAGGTACCCCCTGGACACAAGAAAGGCGTGTATGTCCGAATGATCATGGGCGGACCGACTTTAGCGGGCCAATCTAGGAGGGCTATCAAAGGCTATGGTAGATCGTTGTCGATAACCACCAATATGGGCAGAGAAGTCAACCTTAATGAATGGGGTACACCGAAGGTACCCCACCATCCCCCGCCTATCCTTTTTACAGAAAAAGATGCGGAGGGCATCTCGTACCCCCACGACGATGCCTTCGTAATTACGTTGAAGGTTGCCACTGGTAAGGTAGCAAGAACTCTCGTAGATACCGGTAGCTCCGTTGACATCATTTTCAAAAGCGCCTTGGATCAACTATTGATTGAGTCGCCAAAGATCACCCCATATGCTACGCCTCTTATTGGGTTCGCCGGAGATATGGTTATACCAAAAGGCATCATTACGCTGCCCGTTACACTTGGTAAGGTACCTCACCGTGTTGTTCATATGATTGATTTTCTTATTGTAGATCACCTGGGTGCCTACAATATTATATTGGGTAGGCCGTTCTTAGTAGCAACTAAAGCGGTGGTATCCATGCACTACCTCACCATGAAAGTCCCGGCCGCCCAAGAAGTTATCACCATTAAAAGGGACCAGCAATCGGCTCGTGGATGTTATTCCGTGGCCTCCAAAGTCACTTACCAAATAGCTTCAGATCCGCCAATGAAGGGGTACCCTAGTGGCAGCCAGCCCACACCTTCCCCCTCAAAGCGAGCACTTGCTAGACAGCGAAGAACAGTACTGAAAAAATCTCCTCAAGTAGCCCACCCACGAAAAAAGTTGGAGTTTTCACCAAGGGGGATGGAAGCAGTTACGGGGGATAGCTCGAGGGTACCCCACGGGGACCAGGAGGAGCCCAAATGTGAAGTTGAGGCACCTTTGGATCCCCGAATATTGAAAGATGAAATGCGGGGTACCCCAGTTGAAGATCTTATTTCAGTCTCGATTTGCGCCACCGACCCAACAAAGACAGTGAAAGTAGGCTCCAACCTCTCGGAGGAACAAAGGGAAAAACTCATCACCTTCCTATGTGAGCACCTCGATGTATTTGCTTGGTCTCACTCGGATATGCCGGGTATCCCACATTCTCTCTCTTGTCACAAACTCAATGTCAGCCCGCATAATAAACCGGTCATACAGAAGCGTCGCGCCTTCAATCAAGAGAGGTACGATGCAATTGAACAAGAGGTAGACCGCCTATTAGCAGCACGGTTTATTCGGGAAGCAGTGTACCCCGATTGGGTGTCCAACGTTGTTCTTGTCAAGAAATCAAACGGAAAGTGGCGCATGTGCGTGGACTTCACCGACTTGAATAAGTCTTGCCCCAAGGATAGCTTCCCGCTTCCTCGGGTGGACCAGCTGGTTGATGCAACAGCGGGGCATGAAATGCTTAGTTTTATGGACGCCTTCTCCGGGTACAACCAAATCCCGATGTACGAACCCGATCAAGAGAAAACAGCCTTCATCACCAATCGGGGGTTATACTGTTATAAGGTTATGCTGTTTGGTTTGAAGAATGCCGGGGCTACCTACCAGCGGCTAGTGAACAAAATTTTCAAAGAACAAATCGGGCGCACCATGGAGGTGTACATAGACGACATGATCACCAAATCGGTGCATGCGGGGGAACACCTGGGGCACCTCAGAGATACCTTTACCGTTTTGAGAAAACATCAGATGCGGCTAAACCCTGAAAAATGTGCATTCGGGGTAACCTCGGGAAAGTTTCTCGGGTTCATGGTACAACAACGGGGGATTGAAGCCAACCCCGATAAAATTCGCGCAGTTCTTGACATGAAATCGCCAAGCACCATCAAGGAGGTTCAAAGCTTGGCAGGCCGGGTAGCTGCTCTGAGCCGCTTTATCTCCAAGGCTACCGACCGGTGTAAGCCCTTTTTCAAAGCTTTGAAGACCGGTAAAAAGCTCCAATGGACACCCGATTGCGAAGAGGCTTTCCAAGAACTGAAGGGGTACCTCGTGAATGCTCCACTACTTGCCAAACCTGAGCCGGGAGAGGTGCTGCTGCTATATCTCGCCGTATCCGAGCATGCCACCAGCTCTGTGTTACTCCGAGAGGATGATAATGGGGTACAACGACCTATTTACTACACTAGTAAGGCTATGGTTGATGCCGAAAAAAGGTACCCCACCTCTGAGAAGATCATTTTGGCATTGGTTGTCTCCGCACGGAAGCTCAGACCATATTTTCAGGCTCACACCATTGCAGTCGTCACCAACCTTCCCCTCCGGCAAATCCTTCAGAAGTTAGACATGTCCGGAAGGCTTCTCCGATGGTCCCTCGAATTAAGCAAGTTCGACATCATCTTCAAGCTTCGTTCGACGATTAAAGCTCAGGCCATTGCTGATTTCATTGCGGAATTCGCCAATGACTCAAGTGGTGAATGTGATCTGAGATACCTGTTAGATACCCTACCCACCGATGAAGAGGAGCAGGTCTGGGAAATATATGTGGATGGTTCCTCTAACTCGCACGGAAGTGGCGCAGGAGTTATTATCATCGACCCGAACAAGGTGAAAATATGCTACGCCCTGCAATTCGGATTCAAGGCTTCAAACAACGAAGCCGAGTACGAGGCAATCATAGCGGGGTTGAGGATGTCAAAGGCTTTGGGGGCAAAAAGGGTACACGTCAAGAGTGACTCACAGTTGGTGGTAAGCCAGATTACCACACAATATCAGGCGAAAGAGGAAAACATGAAGGGATACCTCGAAAAAACCAGAGAATTGATGTCCCAATTTTGCGAGGTTAAAGTGGAAAGGATACCCCGACTGGAGAACAGCGAAGCCGATACCCTAGCAAAAATGGCGTCCCTTGGTGTAGCTCAGTCAGCTGGCCCCATCACAACAGAACATATACCCGCCCCCAGCATTGATCTCCTAGAGCCGTTGGAAGTAGGATCACTGTCCAACGAGGTACTTTGGATGGAGCCTATCATAAGGCACCTCAAGGACGGAGACCTCCCCTCAGATAAAAGTGAAGCGAGAAGACTAAAGTATAAAGCTGCCCGGTATTGCCTGATCCAGGATACCCTATATAGAAGAGGGTTCACTCTTCCTTACCTTAGATGCTTGGGAAGCGACGAGGCCAAGTATGTCATGAGGGAGATACATGAGGGGATTTGTGGCAATCACTATGGAGCACAATCACTGGCGCAAAAAGCTCTCCGTCAGGGGTACTACTGGCCAACCATGCGGGAGGATGCCAAGAATATGGTACGAAGCTGTGACAAATGCCAGAGGTTCGTTAGGGTACCCCATCTACCCCCAGAGAAGCTAACAGTTATATCTTCCCCTTGGCCCTTCGCTATGTGGGGAGTGGACCTCATTGGCCCGTTGCCTACCGGAAAAGGGCAAGCAAAACATGCAATCGTGGCGGTAGATTATTTTACAAAATGGGCAGAAGCGGAGCCACTAACAAGCATCACAGAAAGGAAAACCACCGAATTCATTTGGAAGAACCTCATTTGCAGATTTGGAATCCCCTATGCAATTGTCAGTGATAACGGCAAGCAATTCGATAATGAAAAATTTCGAAGCTTTTGTTCGGAGTTGGGGATAGCCAACCGATTTGCTACACCTGCCCACCCCCAATCTAATGGGCAAGTCGAAGCCGTTAACAAGATTATCAAAGGTATCCTGAAGAAGAAGCTAGAGGAAAGAAATGGAGCATGGGTAGACGAGCTACCTGGCGTACTGTGGGCATACCGGACTACTCAAAACACCTCCACTAGGGAGACCCCGTTTTCCCTCGCATTCGGTGTTGATGCAGTGATTCCAGCAGAAATCGGGGTACCCTCTCACAGGGTTGAATACTTCGATGAGGCCGAGAACACCTCCTTGGTTGCTTCAAACCTTGATTTGGTGGCTGAAAAAAGGGCTAGAGCAGAACTGAGGACAGCCATATATCAGCATCGCATTTCGGGTCTATATGAAAAAAGGGTACGCCCTCGATTCTTCAAGAAAGGAGACTTGGTCTTGAGAAGGGTAACTCAGAACACTAGGGTACCCTGCGAAGGTGCTTTCGGGGCAAATTGGGAAGGACCTTACCGTATCAACAAACCCGTTGGGACAGGTGCATACAGGCTACTCCACATGGATGGCACAATTGTGAGGCACCCCTGGAACGCTGCAATGCTACGGAAATATTACTAAAGGACAGTGTCTCAACTTTTAGTCTTTTGCTGTTATTTGCTTTCTTTAATGTTTTTGTGTGATAGGCCAAATGGGGTACCCCAAATGCCCTATGTTGGTCAGTTACAACTTTAGAGTTTCTTTAATTTTCAAATGAAAAGAATAGGAGGTCTTGCGGTCTCCCATTTTCCTCAGGGTAACAAAGCTAAGTCATGTATTGATCAACGCTTTCGTTATCTATAAATGCATTTTCTTTCTCAACAAATATGATGTGGGTTCTTTCTTTATTTTTTGCCACTTCGATCTTAGAATGCAGATTACATTCATTTATCACCATTAATATACCCTCGCATCTGGTTATATGCAATTCTCGCCATACGCTTGTCAGTTATGACTAACCTATCACAGGACCAGCCAAGGTACCTGATATGCCTAGATCGTGACGATCTGTGTAAAGCCAAGATAGGCAATGGAGTGAACAGCCCAGGGGTAGCCTTTCTGCGGAAGCATGACAAAGCTACCTAGACAAAGAGAGGGAGGGTCAAAGAGGACCCGAGGGTGAAGAAAAACCGGCATACCTTAGCGGCACGAAGTTCGGCTTAGGTATGAGAACACCCACACCTCCGTCCTCGTACTTTTGCAAAGTATGGGGTAAACTATTCAAAAATTCGGAGAGCACTTCGAAAGAATAAGAAATTGATTGGTTGGACTAATTGCGCACTTTCAATTTTTGATCGAGATGTCGCGACGATGTTTTGATTACCTATTTGTGGAAAATCCGCCATGGTTGCCGAGGAGGGCATGCACTAAATTCGCCGCTTAGTGTAAACCAGCAGGCGCCTGATGTTGAATACTTGTTAAGGTACCAGGGGTACCCCATTTTAAAAAAAAAATGATGAAATGAGAGGTACCCTAGGAATTTGCAAGATAACAGTTTAGCCAAGCATTCATTTGCAGAATAATGCAAAGTACAAGAGGACTAGATGGTATGGTATCATAACAAAAGAGAAGTCTCAATAAAACAAAATATCCCGAGAAACCAAAAAGAAATAAACAAAGTCCAAATAGCAAAATGTGGATAGATCCGACAAACAAGAGCACAGTGAGAAGGCTACACCGAGGGGGGAACGCGATCCCCAACATCCGTCTCTAGAGGGCGATCGGCAGAAGACTCCGAGGTACCCGGAATATGAGCCGCCGAAATAGGGGCATCCGAGGCGGGTAACGACTGAGGCTGATGGGGTACCCCAGGCGACCCAGAAGGGGTACCCGACCGTGCCTGGGAAGACTTCTTCCGCTCCGCAATTGTCTTCAGAATGGCAGCCTTGTTGACAAATTTCTGCACGCGGGGTACCTCCAACGCCGGATCCACACTCCACACCTCCGTCATGATGAGTGAGAATGCATCCTCCGCCATCGTCTTTTGCCGAGATAGCAGATCCCCGTTGGTGGCCCTCAACTCTTCACAATCCTTCTCCACCCTAGCTTTCTCTTCCGATAGGCCAGTAATGCGTTCTTGCAGAGTTTTAACTTCTCGAGCGAGCTGATCCTCACGAGATTGACGGCTTTGAAGCTCACTCCTTAACTTGTCGACCTCTGACTGTGCGGCAACAAGGGAGTCGAGATCCGGAAGGCAGTGGCTAAGGAGAAAGGATGCATGCGGGTCATGCAAGACATGTTAAATATATGTGTATGGCGAAAAGATCAAATAAGTGAAAAGAAAATGATGAAGAGTACACCCGGGGTACCCCAAGAAAGCCTACCTCTTGGGTAGCCCTAAGTGCTTGACCGTAACGCTGGCTCAAGCTCATCTTGTCAACCTCTTCAGCAACCTCGGAGGTAACATTTTCAGCAGAGTAGTAAAAGTGGCGAGCCAAGTGCGAAACCTCCTTGTTATAAGCCGGGTCTAAGTCACCCTCACGTAACTCATCGGGGAAAGTAGAAACCAGCCCGAATTTTCTCTTCTTCGAGCGAGGGGTACCCTTCGACCCGCTGTGGGAGGTACCTTGAGATTTTCCCTTTGGACCGGGAGCTCGAGGAGGTCGGGAGCCTTTCGGGGGTACCGCCGAATCCTGAGATCCGGAAGCACCGCCCACTACCGCTTGGAAGAAGGCGTCAAAAGCATCACCTGTCGATTCCATGACTGCACCCAATGCACAAAAGTTATGTTAGCTGGACAAGTACTAAGTACTGCAAAAGTAAAAATAAGAAATGGAAAGCGGGGAAGCGAAACGAAGAATGCAATAATAATGGGGTACCCCAGTCCCATAAGTAATAATAGGATACCCCCCGACATCCAAATCATACATGAGTCACCCCCAGGAGCAGGTGTAGGACTTTGGTCAATCAGCTCCGCTCTCCATAATCGGCTCTCCTCCAGCACATCACTACCCCTCTGTGCACCTCGAAGCCTGTCCATAAATTTCTTCACCTCTCTCCCCACCTCCTGAACTGGGCATGATCCTTTAGCCCATGTCACACCTGCGAAAGCATAAAGAACTCAAGGTTAGTGAGACATTCAGGCGAAAGATTCCGATGAAAAACCATAAGTAAGGGAGATACTTACAGTCTACATTGAAGGAATGAGGAACCTCCACGGGGTCGCCCTTCTCACCTAGAGTCTCTGTCCCCCACCTACCCTCAGCGACGAACCATCCCTTTCGGTAACCCTTCTTCAAGGCGGGGTTCCCCTCAACGATGTGGCCATGATCACCCCAGGGGGAGAAGTAAGCAATGCCGGGACCCTTAGGCTTCTTGAATTGGTAAAGGCCCCTCAACTCCCGAACAGAAATGTCGCGCTTCACGACCTCCAACCATAACACATGTAAGCCCGTCAGTGTCCTCCACCCTGGAAGGGACAGTTGCCCAGGAGCTACCCCCAAATAACTAAACATTTTCATAAAGAATTGTTGGAGGGGCAGACGGAGTCCTAGATCGAAGAGGTCGATATGGAGAGCAATCCCATCAGACTTTGGACACTCGGGTCGCTCATTCACATGGGGTACCCTAAGCTGGACAGACGGAGGAATATTGTATTTGGCTCTAATTTGCTCCAACTCCCCCAAAGTAGCCCTTCTAATGCCTAGGGAAAAAGGGTTGCTAGATTTTGAAGGTGTGGCAGGGGGAGATTTAGGCGGTTGGTCCGAGGAATGAGCTGGAACCTTAGGCTTGGTTGGCTTACCCTTCTTTCGAGGATGGGGGGTAGGCCGTCTACTAGGAAAGTGTGGGCTGACACGAGGGGTACTCCTAGGAGGAGGGGGCTCAGAACGAGAATTGCGACTCCTAAAGGAACTAGGGGGGGACCGATCCCCCTCGCTGATGGAGATGTGGGAAGGGGAACCCGTAGGAGGGTTGTCAACCCCACTAACCCCAACTTTACGTCGCTTCATCGGGGGTCCCGTGTGCTTTTTGCCCATCTACTTTTCCCCAACAGCACATCCACAAATTCCCCAGCAATACACCCAATAATACACCCAACGATACACCCAACAACATATCCACAAGCCCCCAACAACACATCCAACAAGCCACACGTTTTCCAAACAGCAATATATCCATACCAAGCACCATCCACCACACATCAACCACCAAATGCAAACACCAACCAACAAAACAAAAAACAACAAAAACAAAAAATAAAATTTTCTCAGAGTATACAAAATAGCGCCACGCTGAATGCGCCAAAGGAGGAGAAGTAATGAGGGATACCTGTGATTCACCAATTCAGCAGATCGGGATTGAAAATCGTGGCAAGATGAAGCTGCAGGCAACCAAAAACAGTGAGTAAAAATATGCAAATATAAAAATAAAAATAAGCTTAAATATATATAATTATTTATAAATAAGTAAATAAAATGAAGAACGAAGAAGCTGCAGTAACCGGCGTCGGCTGTAATGGCTGCAACCACCGAGAACCAACGCCGACCGCCGCAGCTGCAGCCACTGAGAAGAACCGACGCCGGAAAAATGCAAAGGAGGACGTCGGCCAAAAAAAAAAAAAAGAGAAAAATCGAGAAGCTGCAGCCGCTAAACTAACGCCGGAAACCACCAAACCGACGCCGGCTGCAGCCACCGAACCAACGCCGGCCGCAACCACACCAAACCGACGCCGGAAATCACAGAAAAAAACACCAAGCCGAAACGAAAAAGAGAAGAAAAGGGAAGGAAGAGAGAAAGCACCAAGGGAAAAATGAAGAAACGATGAAGGAGGGGTTACCGTGCGTATCGCCGGACTGAGATCTCGCCGTGAGCCGCCGGAAATCGCCTTGAACCGGCCAGATCTGGAGCCCAAAGCCGCCACTGCAGCAGCCGAGATCCACGCCGAAAAACGTACCAGATCAACGCCGGCCGAGAGAGAAAGAGAAAGAAGAAAGAAAGAAAAGGAAGAAGGAAAAGAGAGAAAAAGGAAGGAGAAACGTGAGAAAGAAAAGGGAGAAAGAAAATGGGAAAGAAATAAAAGAAAAAGAGTAAAGGGAGAGTAAAGCCTAGGGAAGATGAACAAGGCTTAAAAAAAAAAAAAAAAAAAGAAAAGAGTAAAGAAATTTTTATTTTTACCTGTGATAATGTTGATGCAGTTAGAAGAAGAGACGAAATTATGGAAGAAAAAGGCTACTGGAAATAATCAATTTTTGGGAGTTCGTTTGGGGATTTTCAAAACTTTGACACACGTCAGGAGTTTTAAATTCAACCTGACAGAACACGTTGCTCAAGAAAGGAGTTCAGGGATGTTTGAGTGAGATTTGTATTTTTAAAATTTAAACTGCGTGTCAGACGGCTGCCACTTCCCAAGAAAAAGGAGAGAGACATATGAAGACAACTGTTCGTGCTCATCGTAAAAAAAAAAAAAAAAAAAGCGGGAAAAGGAAAAGACAAAGAGAAGATTTTTAGTTTAAAGTACACGAAGTTTAGTCAAGGGAAGAAGCTAAGCAAGGTACCCTCCGGTCCAGCCGCATTGCCACGTGTCACTCATACAATGAGTTTCTTTTGCCTCCAATACTTCTCGCCAAAAAGTAACTAGGGGATGTTGTTTGAGAGAAAGATAGGAAAGGTAATAGAGCGCCACGTGTCAGCCAATGGAATGATATCAGCACAATCGGAGGTACCCTGCATAATCCGAGGTGCCCGGCATGACTTGAGGTACCCCGTATAAATAGAGGTACCCTGCACAATTAGAGGTATCCCACACAAATAGAGGTACCCCATATGATATGAGGTACTCCATACAAATAGAGGTACCCCATACAGATAGGGGTACCCCGCGTAATAGGGGGTACCCCATGTAATTCAAGGTACCCGGCAAAGCGGATGCAAGAGAATCCACCGAAAATACCCGCCATGAGAAACGTCTCCGCCTCCTAAAAGATATCATTTGATTTAGTCAGAATTAGGAATCAAAAGCGACGTGCTAAAAGGAGGGACAGCCGCCTGCTACCTCGGCCAAAAGTGAAGGACACTGTCCCAAGGACAGTGGTCCTTAACCGCCTACCCGTCAGCTACTGCAGAGGTACCCTGGACCACTCTCCAGCGCGCGCCACGTTTCCAAAAGATGAGATACGCCGCGAACATGCAAATAACGGCCCAAAAACAATTATAAAGAGGTAAAATGACGTTAGCCAAAAAGGGTATGCCACGTGGCAGCTGAGGTACTCCATATATAAAGGTGCCTAGGTTTCATTCTCCATCATGTTCACACTCACCATTAACACTCACACTCCGAAAATAGAGGTTTTCTTGAACCTTAAACCCTAATTTACAGAGGGCTAGCCAGCTCTCTTTACCATAAAAGCTTGAGTTTGCTAACTTGAGCGTCGGAGTGTGAACGCCGGGGTACCCCGGCTTCACCTCTAACCTTTATTTCACTTTTTGCAGGCGTGAAGCTCATTTGGAAGGACACCTCTCTTATTTCTGACATTCCACCATTGTTACTACTCTCTCTCTTCCCTTCTCACCTCCTCTGGATTTTAGATACACCACACCGCACACAACAAACCAATGAGGTACCCCATCTCCCCCAAAAATATAAATTTATTGTTCTAAATTGATTTTGAATTTTCTTACCCCAAAATCAGTTGAAAACAATTATATAGGAGAATAAGAATTAATGTTAATCCCATGCAGACGTTGGCGGTGCAATTAAACAGCTTAATTAATTATTTTTATTGGTAAATCAGTGGAGGTTCAAAGAGAGAGGACTAATTAATGAATTGTCCGGATCTATGACTTCTTGGAATGAGCTCGTCAAAACATGTCATCAATTTCGATAAGTTCGAGGAAATGTGTTAGGTTGAAGTTCACATCATACTTTTTTCTATCATTTCGGCTAAATTGAATTTTTATGCAAACCTAATTGAAAAAAGAAAAGAAAAGAAGGATTTTAATAAAGCTCATATAGCGAAGTCTTGCCGGTTAATCAATTTTCTTTTGATTGACAACAGATAATTATTCACTATTCGGTACTGTGATAAAGTTAATATGCACTTCCCCTGTGTTTGACACACCTTGTTTCATAGAATTGCATTAGTTAATGCAATGCAATTTAGTAAATTTTCTTATTCACATTATGGAGTAGTGTAATACACCATAATGCTAACAGTGCCACGTTAAATAAACCTAAGAGGAGTTGAGTTTGTGTAATACAGCACTGTTCATATTAGTTTTTTAAAATTTAATTAAAATAATAACAAATAGGTAAAACTAAATAATATTAAATAAAATAAAAAACTCATATATGCCAACGCAAGTGTTGATGACTGCAGCATAATATCGTGTTTTGCATTAGGATTAGGCATTATTAGAATATTTTTTGTTGAGGCTACGCAATAGTTCAATTATTTCTAGCAAAAATGCTTCTATTTGTTGTAAATTTACTGTAAAAAAAATTTGAGAAAAAGAAACTTTGACTGCAGATCTACAGCAAATAAAGATTTCTTTATTGGTAATAGTTGCACTCTGAAGTAGCTTCAACAATAATGAATCTAATGGTGTCAAAATATAACTTAAATGACATTAAAGTACAACGGTCGGTGGTGGAAATTTTTTATTTTATTTATAAAAAATTTAATTATTAATTAATTATAGATAATAATAAAATATAAATATTAGAACAAAAAATATTGGTTTACATAATGCAACCTATACCACGCTAAAAATTGTATTACATTACAATTTAATACAATATAATGTAATTCAGCCTAGTGCAATATAATATAGTGTATTAAATACACTCTTAATTAATTGAGTAGGTGTTACTGTTATTTTACTCACTCTAGTTGTATACTTATTTTACTCACTCTAGTTGTATACTTGATCAATGAAATTGTATCGTTTTTTTTTCTTTTGAGGTTAGAAAAATACAAATTTGAGCTAATAAATTAATTATCGATAACTAGTTATATTAACTACATATGCTTTGCAATTGAAACATGATTACGTTCGGATTATGTCTATCGTGAAATAACAATTTTTAAGATGCTCCTCAAACTATTTTACACCTTACCTTACTCTCCATTTTTGTTAAGAAAATGAAAAATTTTCATCAACACCCCTCATTTTTCTCTTTAATTTTTTAACAAAAATAGGGGTAAATTAAAGCTTACAACAGTTTCAAAAATATTTTTGAGATTATCATCTTACGGGGAAGAATCTGAAATTAATCTATTAAAATATCGTACCTTATTTAATTCTTGTATCATGTGTGTAAATTGGTTTTTTTATTTAGTTGAGAGGTGCTCAGGATATAAACTCTAGTAGATGAAAGTAGCCAAGATTTTTTGTTCAATGTGAGCAGATTTGAATACTGAAGAGTGCCTTCACTTGTTGCTTTCAACTTTCTTTTAAGAAATACATAGTGCAAGTAGCTTGTCAAAAATACCTTGGAATTATTTTTGTGCAGTATTATTGTCAGTATAAAATAGATAAGAACTACTTTAAAAAAAAAAGGATAAAAACAACTTTTAGAATGTTTAGAATGGAAAACTAGGGGGTGTTTGGTATCCTTTTCGGAATCACTGTTTTTCGTTCTCCATAAATAAAATACGAGAAAATATGTCTGGTAGCAGCTTTTACTGTAGCATTTTCATTTCTCCAGTCCAAAGCAAGTTGTTCTTTTTGTGTTTTCTACTTTTTATTGCCCAACAGTCAGGTCCCACATTGTAATATTTATTGCTGTCACCTTATGGGTCCTGCACTCAAGGACAAAGAGCATTTTTTAAATTTAATTAATCTACTTTCTATTGTTTATAATTGCGTCTTAAAATTACTATAAGAATAAATCTCTTTATTGGAATATATATATATTCTTTTTATCCAAAATCTCAGTAAGATCATAAGAACTATTTTTAACAATTAGAACTTTGGAAGCCTCTGTCTTATTAAAATCTAGGGTTTTCAAAAGCTTATCAAGATATTTTTTTTGAAGATTTGGATCAGAAATATGTTTTACGAGCTCAAGAAAGGTTTCTTGATCTTTAGTCAAAACATTGATTTTCTTTAAATAAAAATCTGTTTCAGAATCCCTACTGCTAGATGCAGAGGTATATGAGTCAATAAGCTCATCGACCTGCTGTTCTCAAAGATACCGAACCTACAAAAACCCCCAAAGAACCTCAATCTACTCCCTCTAAAGAAAAATTACTTTCTTCAGCTATACCCATTAAATCCTGGATTGAAATGGTTGAAGAAGAACAGCGATTCCAAATCATATGTAGGAAATATTATATGATTTGCATCATCTCTGAGAAAGAGTCTGGTAAAGAAGGTGGTTTTGTAATCTTGAAATTCACTAAGTTTCCTACATCTTAAATTATGTAGTAACTCAGCATTTTTATTTCTAAGGTGAGAAGGGTCACCTATGAAATGGAGGGATATTGTTAGGATCAGGGTGGCTGCGGCATCTCACGGCCACCATCTTAAAAGTTCTGAGCCCAAAACAATGGGGTGACTTACTCCATAATAAAAAACGTTTTCCTTCCAATTTCTAAATGCGTTTACCACACTGTTTGGTTTTCTCCTACTGGGATTACCAACAAGCTTGATTTAACACATTTTTTATCCAAAACCCAAAGAAATCCCATTCATGGTTATTTTTCTTTAATTAAAAAATAACTGTTCAAAGCCTTCCAAATTGGTTTAAACAATGGTGGAATCATTTTGGCCTAATCCCTGATATCCTAACACCAAATGCAATCCACTGTTTAAATTTGTTTAAAGCCCATTATACTCCTTTTGAATATGAGAAAAGGTTTCCCCCATTTCTCTGTTTCTGTACAAATTTCTTCCTCCCATGGGTATGGATGTGGAATCTCAGATATCACACCCAAGAAACCCAACTTGTACTACAAAGAACATTTAAAGTAAAATGGTGGTCGAAGTTTGATGAACAGTCAAAATTGACTGAAGCCTTAGTCCAAAATTGGCTCTCTGCCAAAGGTTTTCTCCAACCCACAATTAAACACTCCAAAGCCCAACAAACATTCCTTACCCAAAAATCCAAAGCCCAATCTCTCTTAGACAGTGCTAAAACTGAAGATGAGTATTTTAAAGTTATGCAACAGCTTCTCGCCACGAGATCTGAAACATCTGTTGTAAGTTCCTCCTCAAGCACCTCCGGAGATTAAGAACCTTTTATTTCCCTTGGTGATGAAAATGAAGATGACTGCTTCGGCACATTCTCTCCATTAAAGCATTCCAAATAAAGATCGTCCTGATGTAAAAAAAAAAGAGTAAATCCATTTTACCATTTTCTTGTAATTACTTTGTTTGTATATCTTCGGGTGGTCCCCTGGACACAAGTGAGAGCGCACATGTCTCTTCACCCGTATTGTATTTCTACAAAGTCACTATTTCAACATACGCTCCAAAGATCACTGTTACATACGATCCAAAGCTTACTGTTTGCTTCAAATTTCGCTACAGTGAACAGTGCAGAATTCTAAAGATTACTGTATGCTACAGTTCCGCTACAGTCTATAGAATTCCAACTGGGATAGATCCCTCAATCATATTGTAATTGTGGGTCTTGATTTGCAAAATCATGCTTTTTAAAATATTTTTGTCTTTAAGGGAAATTGTTATGTTTGGATAACAATCAAAAGATATGGGGCCTTTACATAGACTTGATTCAATACTACTTAGTAAAGAATCATCAAAAGAGATGAATCGAGCATCTCTAAGGACAGCGAGGATGGAAGTATCCAAGCCCTCTTTGGTTAAGGGTTTTATTCCTACCTGGATTAGTCTTATATGAACATAATTAAAATTCTTTTCTTTTAATTTCTTTAATGAATGCTCTGAAAATAATTGAATTGTTTCAAATGGCTTTGAAAGAGTTATATCTCGTTCTTCAGTCTTTATAACATAATTATTTTTGAAAAAATCAAGCTTTTTTGTTTTATAAATCTTTTCTTTAGAAACTTTTGGAAGTTCCCAACAATCAATTGCTTTATTGAAGTTCTCAATAACGAATTCTTCTGAACTCACAACATGCTTTGAATCACTAGTCTTCCCAGAAGAAGAGTTAGAAAAGGACGATGCTCTACAGAGCAGAGGATCCATGGATAAAGAACTTATGGTCTATCTATGGTCTTGTTGGAATGGCTACAGGTATGGTTTTATAGCCCTAAGTGGAAATCCTTTATCCTATTTCCTTCTGGTATCAAAGCCAAGGGGAGGATAGTGTAATACAGTTCAGAGTTTTGTGCTAAAGACTTGTGTTTTGTTTTAATTTTGTTTGAGTAGTGAATTCCTTACTGGTAGTAAGTCTCGCTTTAGGATAAAGGATTTCCGCTTAGGGCTGTAAAACCATACCTGTAGCCATTCCGACAAGACCATAGATAGACCATAAGTTCTTTATCCATGGATGCTTTGCTCTGTAGAGCATCGTCCTTTTCTAGCTTTTCTTCTGGGAAGACTAGTGATTCAAAGCATGTTGTGAGTTCAGAAGAATTCGTTATTGAGAACTTCGATAAAGCAATTGATTGTTGGGAACTTCCAAAAGTTTATAAAGAAAAGATTTATAAAACAAAAAAGCTTGATTTTTTCAAAAATGATTATGTTATAAAGACTGAAGAACGAGATATAACTCTTTCAAAGCCATTTGAAACAATTCAATTATTTTCAGAGCATTCATTAAAGAAATTAAAAGAAAATAATTTTAATTATGTTCATATAGGACTAATCCAGGTAGGAATAAAACCCTTAACCAAAGAGGGCTTGGATACTTCCATCCTTGCTGTCCTTAGAGATGCTCGATTCATCTCTTTTGATGATTCTTTACTAAGTAGTATTGAATCAAGTCTATGTAAAGGCCCCATATCTTTTGATTGTTATCCAAACATAACAATTTCTCTTAAAGACAAAAATATTTTAAAAAGCATGATTTTACAAATCAAGACCCACAATTACAATATGATTGAGGGATCTGTCCCAGTTGCATTAATTTTTAAGATTTCTTATAAAGCCATGATTTCTGCATTTAGCACGCAACATAAATTCCAGTCAAAAAGAGATGAGACTCTTCTCTTGCAGACTGATTTGTCTAAAGCCAATACTGTTATTCTAAAACCAATCCAATGGAAAGATGTCAATCTTCCAAAAGAATGGGTTCTTGAAGGATCCGCTCCACCAGCGATTCCAAAACAACTTGAGCCAAATACAGAGTTGCAAAATGTGACTCAGTATTCTGATGGTAGAGTCAAACTATCTTTCAAGAGGTCTAACTCAACCAAATTTTCTGATAAAGAGTCGTGCTTAAGCATCCCTTCATTATAAAGGAAATTTATAAAAATCCCTTCTGTTATAACTCTCCCTGATCAGCCAGTAAAAAGTCAACCGAGGTTTTCCACCTCAGATATACCAAGTTCATCTATTAGCTCTGTTGACTATGGAACTAGAGTTCCTCATCCTATTTACATTAGCAGCCAATATGAGCAGAAGCAGGAAGAGAAGGATCATTCTCCTCCAACTTCTCCTACATTTTCAGCAGTCACAGAGAATGTAATTAATGTCATTAAAAAAGAATTTGAATTGGATAAAAATCTTCTTCACAATGATTTTTACTCTGACATTAATAAAGACAAAAGACTTTGGTTTTTTAAGAATTTTTTAAACCAAAGAAAAGACATCCAACAAATCTATTATGAATTCGTAAACCTACATCAAGTTCATATATTGTTTTTTGATTGGTTCGAGATATATTCTTCTAAGAACAACATTTCTTATCCCTTTAAAGAATCAAACCCTATTACTGTTAGGAAGAAAATTCCTGAATGGAAACTTTCTGATAGTGATAGAACCATAGAATCTGAGCATCCAACTCTTTGAGTTTAACCATC
>NW_006262139.1:10759987-10762335 GCF_000493195.1 Citrus x clementina | reverse complement strand
AAAGCCAAATGATACAGATGAAAATTTAAGTAGTATTATCCAACAGAATAATTTCTGTAATACTAACTTAAATACTATTGGAAAGCAATTGACCCGTATAGAAAACCAATTCAAAAAGTCAACCATAGCCATTTCTTCTGTTTCTCCTGTTCCATCAAAATCGGATTCCGACAAAAAGCTTAAGGAGCCTATTTTCAAACCTTTTCAGGTTTCGAAAATTAGTCAAAAGCTTGTTCAGGAGTCAAAATCAGATTTTGCTAAAGCCATTAGAGAACAACTAGATAGGATAGAAGCTGCTTCTTCCTCATCTAGCAAAATTCAAATAGCCCCTGATACTCCTCAGTCTAGTAAGATTGGAGTATTAGAACAAGACCAAATGTCTACAATCTCTTATGATCTAGAAGCCTTTAAAGAATAACCTACCCCGAAAGCCAATAAAATCCATTGGGAACTAGCCTTTCCCACTGTCAAGTCTCCACCTGATTTGACCATAGACAATAGGCCTAGTGCATTAAATCAGTCTCGATATAATACATCCTCTGTCTATGAGTGGAATATAGATGGAATGTCCGAGTATAACATCCTAGGATTGTTGCAACAGATGACCATGCCAGCCAATGCCTATAAAACATAATCAGGAACTTCTGACAAAGCCATTGTAGAGATTCTTATTGCGGGTTTTATAGGTCAACTTAAAGGTTGGTGGGATCACCTTCTCACCAAGCAGCAACAATTAGAAATCCTAAATGCTATCCAAATTGATGAAAATAGAGCCCCCATTCTTGACGAATTTAATAACCCAATTCAGGATGCCGTAGCCACCCTGATCCTAACAATATCCCTCCATTTCATAGGTGACCCTTCTCACCTTAGAGATAAAATTGCTGAGTTACTACATAATTTAAGATGTAGGAAACTTAGTGAATTCTAAGATTACAAAACCACCTTTTTCACCAGACTCTTTCTCAGAGATGATGCAAATCATATAACATGGAAAGAGAAGTTCTTAGCAGGTTTACCTACTCTTCTAGGTGAAAATGCTAGAAATTCCATTAAAGCCCTTTATGACAATCGTATTCCTTATGATGAGCTCACCTATGGTGAACTAGTCAATTTCGTCAACGAAAGAGGTTTAAAGATCTGTCAAGATTTGAAATTATAGAAACGACTTAAATGAGAGCTTAGGAAATCTAAGCAAGAATTAGGCAGTTTCTGTAAACAATTCAATTATGACCCCTTTAAAACTTCAACTTCCAAAGATTGTAATGGTGAGTGTTCTTCCAGACCTCACAAGAGACATTACAAATCTAAAAGCTATAGAAAGCCATTCCAGAAATTTAGAGAATCTTCTTATAAGAAACCCCAGAGGCCTTACAAGAAGCCCAACTTCTCTAAGAAAAAAGATTTTAAACCTAAACACAAAGCCCCTTTCAACTACAAAGAAGCCATATGCCATAAGTGTGGTATAAAAAGCCATACTGCAAAGTATTGCAGAATGAATCGAAAGCTTCATGAACTTGGCCTTGATGAAGAAATCCTCTTTAAAGTTGCCCATCTTCTTATAGAGTCTTCAGACTCTGAGTTTTCCATGTCGGGAGATAGTGATCCCCTTCAGGTCGATGAGCTTATTGACTCAGATACCTCTGCATCTAGCAGTAGGGATTCTGAAAAAGATTTTTATTTAAAGAAAATCAATGTTTTGACTAAAGACCAAGAAACCTTTCTTGAGCTCGTAAAACATATTTCTGATCCAAATCTTCAAAAAGAATATCTTGATAAGCTTTTGAAAACCCTAGATTTTAATAAAGCAGAGACTTCCAAAGTTCCAATTGTTAAAAAGAATTCTTATGATCTTACTGAGATTTTAGATAAGAAGAAAACAAAGAAAACTATCCCCAACATTCAAGACCTCCAAAAGGAGATCAAAGAAATCAAATCTGAGATTAGAGAATTAAAAGAAAAACAAAAAGGTGATTCTGAAATTATCCAATTTCTTTTACAAAAACAATTACAGGATAAATCGGATAATGAATCCAATTCTAATGATGGTGATAACAATGATCAAAGCTTAGAAAACATTGAATCTGTACCCAATGATTTTCTATTTGTTTTAAAATAAATCACCATGAGAAAATATTTGATTAAAATCACTTTAATTTTTTCTGATGATTTTGCAATTGATGCCATTGCCCTTTTTGACACTGGTGCCGATTTGAATTGCATAAGAGAGGACATTGTCCCCAAGAGATTTCATGAAAAAACAAAAGAAAGACTTTCTGCCGCCAACAATTCAAAACTTAATGTTAATTCTAAAGTTGAAGCTTCAATTCATAATGATGGTTTTGAAT
>NW_006262139.1:10753063-10759887 GCF_000493195.1 Citrus x clementina | reverse complement strand
TTGAAAGCCAATTACAAAATGATTTCATCCAAAAGAAAATCTCTGATTTTAAAGAACTAATTGAGAAAGAAATTTGTGCTGATCTACCTTCAGCCTTTTGGAATAGTAAACAACATTTGGTAGATTTGCCTTATGAGAATTCTTTTGATGAAAAACAGATACCTACTAAAGCTCGTCCAATCCAAATGAATATGGATTTGGAACAACATTGTAGAACTGAAATAAAAGACTTGGAGTCTAAAGGACTCATTGTAAAATCTAGATCCCCATGGTCTTGTGCTGCTTTCTATGTAAATAAAAATTCTGAAATTGAAAGACGAACACCAAGACTAGTCATAAATTATAAACCCCTTAATAAAGCTTTGAAATGGATTAGGTACCCAATACCTAACAAAAAGGATTTGCTTCAAAAACTGCATTCTGCTTTCATATTTTCCAAATTTGACATGAAATCAGGTTTTTTGCAAATTCAAATTCATCTAAAAGACCGTTATAAAACCGCTTTTACTGTTCCTTTTGGACAGTATGAGTGGACTGTTATGCCATTTGGGTTGAAAAATGCACTTTCAGAATTTCAAAGAATTATGAATGATATTTATAACCCTTATTCTGAATTTTGCATTGTTTATATCGATGATGTTTTGATTTTTTCTCAAACCATCGACCAACATTTTAAACATCTAAAGACCTTTTACCTTGCTACCAGAAAAGCTGGTTTAGCAATCTCTAAGTCTAAAGTCTCTTTGTTTCAAACTAAGATCAGGTTCCTAGGTCACCATATTTCCAAAGGAACCATTACCCCTATTGAGCGTTCTCTTGTCTTTGCAGACAAGTTTCCTGATAAAATCCTTGATAAAAATCAATTGCAAAGATTTCTGGGAAGTCTAAATTATGTTCTTGATTTCTGTCCAAATATCAACAGGATGTCCAAACCTTTGCATGATAGGTTAAAAAAGAATCCTGTTGCCTGGACCGATGAGCATACTAAAGTAGTTAGACTTATAAAGAATTCTGTAAAAAGCATCCCATGTTTATTTCTTGCAAATCCTGCATTACCTAAAATTGTTGAAACTGATGCATCTGATTTAGGTTATGGAGGCATATTAAAGCAAAAAGATAATGATAAGGAACAGATAGTTCAATATGTTTCTGCACATTGGAATGAATGCCAAAAGAATTATTCAACCATCAAAAAAGAAATTCTTTCCATTGTTTTATGCATTTCAAAATTCCAACATGACTTATTAAATCAAAAATTTCTACTTAGAATCGATTGCAAAGCTGCAAAACATGTTTTAGAAAAGGATGTTCAAAACATTGCATCAAAACAAATTTTTGCACGATGGCAAGCCATTTTAAGTGTTTTTGATTTTTATATTGAGTTCATCAAAGGTGATACAAATTTTATTCCTGATTTTCTAACCAAAGAATTTTTGCAAAACAGATAATGCCGCCGAAGAAAAGAGACAAAGGTAAAGTTGTTCTCAAAGATACCAAACCTACAAAAACCCCCAAAGAACCTCAATCTACTCCCTCTAAAGAAAAATTACTTTCTTCAGCTATACCCATTAAATCCTGGATTGAAATGGTTGAAGAAGAACAAGAAACCCAATACAAAGCTATCTCCTCTGAATAACAAGTAAAAGAGTGGATGGAATCCATTACAAAGTCCCCCGAGCTTATGCTTGCCTTACAAGGCATTTCAAAATCTAAAGCCCTTTCTCAAATCCCCGAGGAAGATAACCCATCCTCTAAAGAGATTTCAAAACCTCCTTCCCAAAGTCAAAATGTTGTTTTATCTGGCGAAAGTTTATCTTCTCAGATTGTACTTTCCCAACCAACCTCTTCAAAGAAAACCTCTGATTGGTATGATAAAACCTATTTTCAAAACGTTTTAACAATGGAAGATGGTTTTTACCACACTGATCCTTTCCAAGCAATTTCAAAGTTTTTCCCTAAAGGCTAGTTTTTTAAACCGTGGGATTTAACAAAACCCCAGCCTTATTATTAAAGTATTTTAGAAACCACTGAGTCTGTAAAGTTTAAACATTTCTTTCTCAGTGAAACACAATCTGAATCGGCCTATTACACGGCCACCATCTTAAAAGTTCTGAGCCCAAAACAATGGGGTGACTTACTCCATAATCAAAAACGTTTTCCCTCCAATTTCCAAATACGTTTACCAGACTGTTTGGTTTTCTCCTACTGGGATTACCAATAAGCTTGGTTTAACACATTTTTTATCCAAAACCCAAAGAAATCTTATTCATGGTTATTTTTCTTTAATTCAAAAATACTGTTCAAGCCTTCCAAATTGGTTTAAACAATGGTGGAATCATTTTGGCCCAATCCCTGATATCCTAACACCAAATGCAATCCACTGTTTAAATTTGTTCAAAGCCCATTATACTCCTTCTGAATCTGAGAAAAAGTTTCCCCCATTTCTCTGTTTCTGTACAAATTTTTTCCTCCCATGGGTATGGATGTGGAATCTCAGATATCACACCCAAGAAACCCAACTTGTACTACAAAGAACATTTAAAGTAAAATGGTGGTCGAAGTTTGATGAACAGTCAAAATTGACTGAAGCCTTAGTCCAAAATTGGCTCTCTGCCAAAGGTTTTCTCCAACCCACCATTAAACACTCCAAAGCCCAACAAACATTCCTTACCCAAAAATCCAAAGCCCAATCTCTCTTAGCCAGTGCTAAATTTCTGCACTTTAATTTTAGCAATTTACTTTAAAGCAATTTAACTTTATGCATCCTCTGCAGACTGATCTGTATCAGATTTGCTTTAAAACTGCTACGTTCCTCTGAGGCAACGAGACCATATCTCAATCCTCAATTGTAAATCTTCTTTTCTCCCTCATTTCCCTCAGAGCACCATTTCTGGGAACTAGATCTGATACTGTGTATGCACCCAAGCATTTTAGATGCATGTTTGTTGCTAGGTTTGCTAAAGAATTTAATAAATAATTGGTAAAGAATCTTTAAAAATTTGACCAACCTCGTTTAAAGAATCTAATAATTACTCGGTAAAGCAAAATTAAAGTGGTATATCGGCTGGAAAATCTGGACATGCGGATTATTAATCTGTTCTAAGTCAGATCTGGATCCTATAGGCTCGGCTTTGATTCGAGCATTGACTAGGGAACCGAATGCCACGTATCTTTTTAATTATTAAAATATTGACCAACCGCGATCCAAAGCAAATTTATTTAATAAAGCCGACCCAATTCAAGCAATTGTTTATTTTGAGTTTTAATAATCGAAATCCAACGAAAGCACATCCATCCTTCGATCCTATTTCCTTCTAGCACCTAAGCCTTTTAGATGCATGTTTGTTGCTAGGTTTGCTAAAGAATTTAATAAATAATTGGTAAAGAATCTTTAAAAATTTGACCATCCTCGTTTAAAGAATCTAATAATTACTCGGTAAAGCAAAATTAAAGTGGTATATCGACTGAAAAATCTGGACATGCAGATTATTGATCTGTTCTAAGTCTGTATCTTTGCAATTGCAATTTAATAAGTTTCCTGATAAAATTATTCTGTTGGATATACCAAGTTCATCTATTAGCTCTGTTGACTATGGAACTAGAGTTCCTCATCCTATTTACATTAGCAGCCAACATGAGCAAAAGCAGGAAGAGAAGGATCCTTTTCTTCCAACTGTAGACTGTTGGAGGGAAAACGTTATATATATATACCTAATCCATTTCAAAGCTTTATTAAGGGGTTTATAATTTATGACTAGTCTTGGTGTTCCTCTTTCAATTTCAGAATTTTTGTTTACATAGAAAGTAGCACAAGACTATGGGGATCTAGATTTTACAATGAGTCCTTTAGACTCTAAGTCTTTTATTTCAGTTCTACAATGTTGTTCTAAATCCATATTCATTTGGATTGGACGAGCTTTAGTAGGTATCTATTTTTCATCAAAAGAATTCTCATAAGGCAAATCTACCAAATGGTGTTTCCTATTCCAAAAGGCTGAAGGTAGATCAACACAAATTTCTTTCTCAATTAGTTCTTTAAAATCAGAGATTTTCTTTTGGATGAAATCATTTTGTAATTGGCTTTCAATTCTTTTTAAAATTAAATCATTTTGTAAAAACATTAAATCACTTTGTCTTGATCTGAGGAGATTGTTGATTTGATTCTGATAGACAGAACATGCTTTAACAATATTTAAATTTCTTGTTTTTGGCTTTTCAATAAACGGGAAAACAAACCTTTTGTCTTTTGCTTTGAAAGATATACTATCATAATTGACAGTATAAGGAGTGATAAGATTTATAAAAGGAGTTCCTAAAATGACAGCATGGTGTATGTTATTTGTAAGAACAAAAGAAGTTTTAAATTCAAAACCATCATTATGAATTGAAGCTTCAACTTTAGAATTAACATTAAGTTTTGAATTGTTGGCGGCAGAAAGTCTTTCTTTTGTTTTTTCATGAAATCTCTTGGGGACAATGTCCTCTCTTATGCAATTCAAATCGGCACCAGTGTCAAAAAGGGCAATGGCATCAATTGCAAAATCATCAGAAAAAATTAAAGTGATTTTAATCAAATATTTTCTCATGGTGATTTGTTTTAAAATAAATAGAAAATCATTGGGTACAGATTCAATGTTTTCTAAGCTTTGATCATTGTTATCACCATCATCAGAATTGGATTCATTATCCGATTTATCCTATAATTATTTTTGTAAAAGAAGTTGGATAATTTCAGAATCACCTTTTTGTTTTTCTTTTAATTCTCTAATCTCATATTTGATTTCTTTGATCTCCTTTTGGAGGTCTTGAATGTTGGGGATAGTTTTCTTTGTTTTCTTCTTATCCAAAATCTCAGTAAGATATTAAGAACTCTTTTTAACAATTGGAACTTTGGAAGTCCAATATATATATATGATTTCTATATAATCATAAAAAATTATGATCCTAATTTAGGTTAATTATTAATTAAAATAAATTTTTCATTATAATGAATTACAATTTTTTTAGATATTATCTTAAAACATTTACCTTCATATAATAATAATTATATAAAAAAATTGTCTTAAATTATTTTAAAAATTAAAGATAAAATAAAATATTTTTCTAAAATTACCTAGGACAATAATTTTATTTTTTAGAGTTTTTACTAAATAATTGTATAACGAGAGAAAACCAAATATAGAATGCAAACGTTTAGACTTTCAAAATGATTTTACTTATATATTACTTGGATTAAGAATAATTAAGTCAAACCAATAATTTTCTAATTATACCTATATTAAGTTATATCCTGCTAATAATTAAAATCTATGTTTTCAGAGCCATAGTTGGAGCCATACTCGTCCTTGAAATCTATGTTTTCAAAATCTGCTCTTCTCATCCAAAATGGTATGATTTGTTCTTTATTCTGTTTTGTTTTCTAATCTTCACTACGCAGAGAGATTTTCTCCTTCATGGCTTCCTCTTCATCTTCAACTCCGGTTACTCTTTCTTCTACACTCTCTTTACCTAAATCTTGTACTTCTCATACAACCAACAAAATCGAACACCTTGTCGAATATTCCTATATCCCTGAATCTGCCCAAATTAGTGAGTCCTCTTACCCTCTCCTCAGTCCCTATCAGCTTTACAAACGTCCTAGTTCTATTGCCCGCAGTATCCGCACCCTCATCTCAACCAGACGCCCCCATCCTAAAGAGTATATCCAGTCTTCTCGCCTGGATCAGTGTGCTCTCCAAGCAACCTCTGCTGAGCAATATGTCACTCTGGAAATACCCTCCGAGCTCCTCTCCCACTGGAAACGTGAAGGTTATACTCATCTTCATCTTGGCGGTATCAGATTAATCCTTACCCTTCATGGTCGAAAAGGATTACCGGTTACAGCTCGCCTTGCTATGCTTGATACCCGGTTTAAACAGTACCAAGATGCTGTTATAGGCACTGTCCTCACAACCCTCCATGCAGGAAGTGTCTTGCTCACCTTTTATCCAAACTTTAACCTTTCCCTTCAAGATCCCAACTTGCCCACAACCCTCAAAGTTCAAATCCAAATTCAAGGTGCTGAACAAATTTCCTCTGCCAAAATAGCCACCTTACACCACCAACTAGTCTATAGGCTTCAGAATCATGCCTTAGATCTACCCACTCCAGAGCACCACTCTGACACCCTCATGGTGTTAGCTGAATCTGACCAGATCCCTACCATCATCCAGATCCCAAGACAAATTCCCCGTCATGAGCTTCTCAAGCTTATGCCTCTTGAATGGATCTCCAACTATGAGCAGTTCCATAATAATACAGCTCCAATTCAGACATCTGAAAGCATGTTTGAAAGACGACAGGATGGAACTGTCAGACTGACTTTCAAACCACCTCCCAGTGCTCCACAAGAACCTCCTTGGCATTCCTTTACTTATTCCTCAATGCTTACGGCTGTTTCCACAGCCCAGGAAGCCCTGCCCATTTCCGGATTTAATTCCGATGGCTATCCTGTTTATCCTGCAAAGCAAAATGGACATTTCCTATGGGATGTCCCAGGTTCAGGCATGTGTGACCCAACTTGCCCCTGCTGGGATGATTGGGAAGACGATGATGATTATACTACCAAAAGAAAACCCAAAAAGAAAAAACCTCCGGCCTCCTGTCACCACTATGATCCCAAACCACCATCAGATCCTCCACCTCCACCGGCTCCATTACCCTTTTACACAAAAGAACTCAGATGGATTGCCAAACATTGCAAAACTGAGACTCCATCCCCAACCCCACTTCAAACCCCACATTTAGCTTGTATGATGTTTTCCTCTACCTCTTCAGACTACTCC
>NW_006262139.1:10746449-10752811 GCF_000493195.1 Citrus x clementina | reverse complement strand
CACCAAATCCACCAAAATCTCCAGTCCAGGATTACCCAACTTGATTCTGAACTACGCGCTATGCTTGCCCAGCGCTACTATGGTCCAGAATTTGATCAAAAAGAACGAGAAATCCGTCGCCTAAAAACTGAGCTTGCTCAGATTGAAAGGCCTTCCCTTTTTACCTCTTCACCTCCTATTCCTTCCGTTGGTCCAACTTATCATCCTTTTGCCTCTATGCTTTCCCCCATCAAACCATATGATCCATCCAAACTCTTTGGCATGACCCATACTCTTTTTCGTGATAATCCACTGCCCAAACCTAAGCCAAAACCTAGATCACAACCCCGCTCACAACCTCGACCTGTCTCACTACACCCTTCTTCTCTATCCATTCCTGGTCAACCTTTAGCTCCTCCTGCATAGATATCTCCGCCAGCTCCACCAACACTACACCCTCAACCCAAAGATAAACAGCCCATGCATCAATTTAGTGCCCATACAGTAAACCATTCCTCTACTTCCGATGACCAAACTTCTGATTCCAATCTAGCTGTTTCTGATAGTCATACTGAATCTGACACAGCCTCCTCACCATCCTCAAGTGACTCTGAAAAGTCCTATGCTGATATCACCCGAATCTTGATGACCCAACCTGATCAGCCTTCTTCCGGACAACCCTCTCATACCGAACCTTATGTTGATATTCCCTCCGAAGTTGACGAAGACATACCTGAATCTTCGGCAACAAACCAACCTCCTCCAGCTCAAACCCAGCCTAGTTCCCCCAGTCAAAAACCATCCAATGGTCCATGGTTCACATTTGATGATCTTCCATCCCATAAATGGCGTGACCGACTCAATGAAATGTCTGCCTGGATTGACCTCCAAATGCTCAGACCCGGAGCTACGACTGAATCAGTCCTTAGAGAATATGCTACTCGTTTTACGGGTGCTCTAAGAGATTGGTTTGATTCTCTCGGTCAATACCGACAGCTACAGTTTGTCCAATTACCAGAAGTCTCAAGTGCTCTTGCGGTTATCCACGATCAATTCCTTGGAGACCCCTCTGCCATCTTTGAAGCTGCAAGACGAGACTATCTCAACATGAAATGTTGTTCGCTCAATGCTAAGGATCTTGACTTCCATTATAAGCGAATGTCCCTGTTGTTCTATAAGCTTAATGGATTCAACGAGCCCACACTAAAGCATGTTTTTCTGTCATCCCTTCCAGATGAACTCCAACCAGACATCCAACGACAACTCACCGCCTCCAACCTTGCTGTTGAAAACATCTCCCTTGGCAAAATCTTCCAGCTTGCCAAAACTTGCCTTGACAAACTTTGCGAGCAAAAACAGTTTTTCAAAGAACTGTTAAAAGACAAAGAACCATTCCGAAGTGCTTGCAAAAAACCTTATCTGCAGATCAAATGCCACAAGAAAAAAGATTGTGATTGCAGTCCTAAGAAAAAAAGGCATTTTAGGAAATTCAAAAATCCAGAATCTTCATCCAGACCTCGCAGATCCAGAAAACCATACCGATTCTTCCGCAAAAAGTCCTCTTCCTCCAGAGACTTTCAGCGAAGAAAATCAAGCCGATGTTTTATCTGCAAAAGAAAAGGTCATTTTGCCAAAGATTGTCCCAACAAACGAGAAAAATCTATTCGGTTAGTTGAGCATCTTCAAGCCACTACCGATTATTCTCCAGCCACGGATGAACTGGAATCCTATTTCTCTAAACAAGATGAACCTAATGATGAAACAGTGTTCGCACTACAAAATTCCTCTGATTCCGACAGCGATCAGTCCCAAGTGATTTTCCATCAACAGTTATTGTCCCTAGACACTACTGTTCCTATTCCATCCATCAAAATCCAGATCTTACCCTCCAAATTCCAAAGGCCCGTTCCAGCAATTGGTCTCATTGACACTGGTGCCCAACGCACCATGTTAAATCCCCATATTCTTCCATCCGAATATTGGACCAAGTCTGAAGAACATTTCAAAGCTGTCAATGGCAAAGTCTTCTCCACTTCTTTGATTACCAAAAAACCCATTGGTATTCAACTTTTCCCCAATTGTGTCATTTGGACTAAAGTTATCGGTTCCACCCTTCCTGATAAGGATGTCTTGTTAGGTTTTGATGTCCTCCACCAGTTCAAACACCTCCAAATCATTCCCACTGGAATCCGAGTCAAGTCCATGTTCAAACCATACACAAACATTCTGAAACTCTACAATCTGTCTGAAACACCCCAGTCCTACCAGGATATTTCTACTAAACTTTTGAGTTTCTGTCCCGAAACCCATTTTGAGTTTACCCATCCAAACCCTTTGTGGAAAAATAAGTCTTTCTTCATTAAGCTCCCTTTTAAGCTCAATGAAGACGTTAACCCAACCAAGGCCACTCACCCAGGAATGAGTCCTTCTGACTTACTCCTAGCTCAACAAGAATGTTCACAATTGTTAGCCCAAGGTTTAATTGAGCCCACAAATTCCCAATGGGCTTGTCAAGCCTTTTATGTTGAAAAACATTCTGAAATTATCCGAGGAAAGAAACGCCTAGTCATTGATTATCAGCCCCTAAACATGTTTTTACAAGATGACAAGTTTCCATTACCCCGCAGACAAAGCATGTTTACTTTTCTCAAAAATGCCCAGATCTTTTCCAAATTCGATTTAAAATTCGGTTTCTGGCAATTAGGCATTGAACCCTCTGACCGTTCCAAAACTGCCTTTTGTATCCCCAATGCCCATTTCCAATGGACAGTTCTGCCTTTCGGTCTCAAAACAGCCCCATCCATTTTCCAAAAATCCATGGTCAAAATCTTTGAGCCTATCCTGCATCATGCATTAATTTACATTGATGATATCTTGCTTTTTTCAGGATCCCACGATGAACATCGCCAGCTGTTAACTCAGTTCTATGATATTGTTCAACATCATGGAATTATGCTATCAGCCAAGAAAAGCACCATTGCTACTGACAAAATTGAATTCCTTGGTATGGTCATCACAGATGGTCATTACCAGCCTGGAAAACACATTGCCCAAGAGTTGCTTCACTTTCCAGATCAGCAACTTTCCAAAAGACAAGTCCAACAGTTTCTCGGCATCATCAATTACATCCGTGATTTTATTCCACATGTGGACCACCACACTCATCATCTTTCGGCTTTATTAAAAAAGAAGCCCCCCGAGTGGAATGCTGACCACACCACTGCTGTCACTACTCTTAAACAGATCGCGCAAAATCTGCCTCCTTTAAAGTTGATCATAGATGGCAAACGCATCCTACAAACTGACGCAAGTGATGAATCATGGGGTGCCATCCTCCTCGAAGAACTTAATAATAAGGATCACTTTATTGCTCATGCTAGCGGCCACTTTTCTGACACTCAGAAGCACTACCATAGTGTGTTCAAAGAAATCCTCGCCGTAAAAAATGGCATCAAAAAATTTGAGTATCATTTGATTGGACACCACTTTCTCATCCGAATGGACAGCTCAGCCTTTCCCAATATTCTCAATTTCAAAGGTAAAACTGTTCCTGAGAAAATGTTACTCAGATTAAAGGATTGGTTTTCCAAATATGATTTTTCGGTTAAGCATATAAAGGGGTCCCAGAACCTCATCCCTGATATGCTATCCAGACTTTCAAAACCAGAAAAACCTTTCACCTTGTTCTCCACCACATATCATTTTCCGATAATCTCCATGGCTACATCCCTTCCCCCAGAAGCTCTCACCAAAAAAACTTTTCCCTTCAACAAAACCTTCTCTTCTGTTTTTGATATCCAAGAATTTGCAAAAAAAGCTCTTTTTCGGTTCTTCATGAAAGCCTATCTTGTCACAGACCCTTTCCCTTTTCCCTCTTTCCACCCAGAGAATATGTTTTCTACAGGTTTAACCCTTGATCCATCCAGAGACACCACCGAAGACGTATTATGGTACATCTGGTGCCTAACAGTCCTTTATGCAACCAAGTTGATCCTCCCAGTTACTCCCACACTAGAACATCTCCTTCATCCCGACAATGCTACCTCCCTTACCTGGACGCTCCTTGAATGGTTCTCCCCAATACCATGGTGGAGAAAGAAGCTTCAACAGCTCTCAGAAATTCACAACCTTGATCGTATGCCTACCTCTGAAGCAAAATTATGGACAACAGTTTTCATCATTCACAGGCCCTACTTCCAACATCCAACCACCAACCTCTTCTGGACTCAAGATCAAGCATATGAATGGTTCACTGCACCACATATAGCTATCATTGACAATGATCTTCAAGATGTTCTGAATGATTACCTTTGTCAACTAAACCACAAACCTCCCCCACTGAAAAATATCTCACACACCTCCTTAGGACCCCAGCATGAAATCCTTATGATCCCGACTCCTTCAGCCGCCTCTAAACCTAAATCCACAGGAATTGTCATTAAGGAAGAACGTCCAGACTACACTGACTTCCTCTACCAAGACTCCCAGGACCCTTGGGAAGACTTCCTTCCTCTCAGCCAACACCTTCACCAATTCCCCCAACCTACACTAGATGAACCTGACCCTTCTACTCCAGAACCATCACACCGACCTTCCAATACCCCAGTTCAACCCTCTCAAGCCAACAAAGCCACCCAAACTTCCCCAAAATATACTCCAAAGGGTACTCCGAGGGAATACAATTGCCCTCATCCCCCATGCCGTGGTCCCTCCTGCAAACATCCCAAGCTCAAGCTCTCCAAATCTTTTTTCCAAAAGCACTCTGGTGACACGGACCCCGATGCGACAGAAAGCTCCTCTGAAGATGACTACATGAATCTCTCCTCTCCATAAAAGTAGTTTGTCTTCTTATGCTTTACTTTATGTTTTGTCTTATGTAATCATTACAGCTTGCTTTTACTTTAAACTTTTGCTTTTGCTTTTGTCGAAAGTTATGCTTTAATTATTAAAGCATCTTTTGTCCTTTTGTAATAATTAAAGGTGTGTCATGATGTATATTTACTTTTACTTTTGTAAAAGATAGGAATCTTATCCTATCTTCCTGAGTTTTCTCCTATATAAGGAGTTCTCTCTTCTCTTGTAAGATATAGAAGTTTGAAAGAAATAAACTCGTGTGTTTTTCTCCATGACTCCCTAAAACCCTCTTCTCTCTCTGCAAATGAAGATTTAGAAACGGAAAAAAGAATAAAGAATTAAATCTGTTCATTTTGAAAACCTAAGGAAGTATGCTCTGCACTTGCCTTCTCTAAGGATCCTGTGCATCAGAAAACTTTTTGATCATTTCTTATCTGGTTTGGTACCCTGTTTTAGACTAAAGGAAAGTCTGTTTTGGGTTGTATAACCCGAGAAAAATGTTTTAAAAGTTTTGCGAAAGTATATCGGCTGGAAACCCGAGCTTGCGGACTACTGGTCCTAAGAACAGTCTTAACTGTTGTAGTTCTGGTATAACAACGCCACGTACTTCACCATGTTGTAGTTCTGGTATAACAACGCCACGTACTTCACCATAACTGGTATCAGAGCCATACTCTAATTAAGTCAAACCAATAATTCTAATATTATGACTATAAAGAAGTTTTATTGTATACGGTAATGTATTATTAAGAAAAATATTTGCTTTACTTTAAAATCATTTTCAACTTGAATTATAGTTTTACTGGAAAATCTTTTTTTTTTTTGTGTGTAAATGCTGTTAGATAGTTTCATTAATATCTATTTATTATTATTTTACTCTATTTTCTTATCAAAGTTGCATTTAAATTTAATTTTAAATTCTCTCAAATAAGTATATAGTCTAGCCCAAATGTATATGTCCACATAAGGCCCATTTCTCACTCCTTAAGTTATAAGAAGACTTGAATAATTTCCTACACGCTTGGAGAAAAAAGGTGAGAAACACCAAACTAAATGATAGGTCTAAACATGTTAATAAAATATTGACCACAGAAAACTAACAATACAAAAGAGATTATTTATTAGAACTTAAGTACTACTCTTTAGGCTTTTACCTTGGAATTTTAACCTTTATGATTATTAATGTAATTACTAAAAATATAATTGAAAAGAGAGAGTACGTTGTTTATTTATCATAAATATAAAAAATATCTGTAGTCAAAGAAAATATGTAGATCTTATACCCTTAATAGATTTAATATCCTTTTATATAATTTTCTTAAGTTATATGAATAAATGATAATATAATAATAAGAAGGAAAAATTTCAAATTTCCCCTTAAATATAAGTAAGAAATATTTACATACAAACTCAACAAGATTGTAATATTTAACACCTCTAGATTTTGATATGCCACACTTAACCCCCTAGAAATAAAGATATTGTATTGAATTATAATAAGATGAGAGACGTCATCCAGACTTTAACTC
>NW_006262139.1:10745023-10746349 GCF_000493195.1 Citrus x clementina | reverse complement strand
TTTTCTTTTAGTAAATTCCCACTTTAAATGCATCTCTAATCTCGCATACATTGCAACTAATTCCATAAAATATAAAAATTGCCGCCAACAAGTAACCACAAAATACAACAATTACAAGCAAAACAATAGCCATCAATTTGATTGACAAACGGTAAACATATAACTAAGATTTTATTACGCAGTAAAAACTATAGATATTAGGTTATAAAAAATATAAAGAGATAATTTTTTATATTTTCAATATTTTATCTTCTTATGCTCTAGATTTTATGTTTTCAATAAAAAGAATTAGGTTAAATTTCCCATTTGTCCCTTTTTGTTTTAAATTCTAACGGCAGAATTAGTAACGAGATATTATGAAAATATTAGAGTAGTAAATGATTAAAAAAAAAAATCTTATTAAGAGGAAAAGTGGAAATCTCCTCAGATATGAACAAAAGCTTAGAAGATGCCCATATCCAAATTTGGGTTATAATCTAAGATAGAAAAATTCCAAACAAAATGTCAATTTTGGGAATATATCATAAGATGTTGTAGAGTAGAAATTTTGAAAAAACATTAAAGAAAACTAGGGTCGGTGATTATTGTCAATAATTGACGAACATCAGGCCCATAATAAATTTAATTAACTATTGTTGCCTTGATTATTTTAAGCATTACTTGTAACCCACCATTTATGTGATATTATTATATGCTATCCACTTGGTTGTCATTTTCTAGTGTTGGTAAGCATTATTATTAGCTTAAGAATTTAGGAGCATGAAAATCGTTAGATAAATCATAATGATAGATCAAATTGAGTGTTTTCTACTCTCCGGGCAAAGAAAATTAATTCAACATAAAAAACAAAGTAGAATAATGGGTATGGCGGTGAAGATGCTATTGTTGGTTATGGTTCTTCCATACCTTAGCTTTATTTAGCGAAATTCCAAGAAATAGAACATTATTATGGAGACATAATAGTCCTTTTTTAAAAAAAAATTGACATAATAGTCCAAAATGAACAGTTTAGATTCTATTATATGTTTTTTCCTCATTGAATTTTCCTTCTCAACAAATTTTTTTCGGCCAAGCTTAAGTCTTTTTCAACATGAATCGGTGTTTATTCCTTTCACGTCTCAAAAAGATTGGACATACATGCTTGTTTTCATATTTAGGGTAGAAATTCTTTTATCAAAAAAGTTTTTTTCTGATAAGATGTTGCTTCATCAAATGGGTGAGGCTATTTTCATTTTAACAAGTCGGTGGGGGGCTTCAGTCCACAATAGAACTACTGTAAAACATTCTTATAGTCCATGTAAAATATCATTAAATCTAAGTAAATTG
>NW_006262139.1:10740324-10744751 GCF_000493195.1 Citrus x clementina | reverse complement strand
CATTATCTTTTGTTCCTTTTAACTTATTTTTATAATATTGCCCTATTATAATAATTTTTTAGATATTATTAAAAAGAAAAAAATAACCCTATTATAATAATTTTTTTAGACATTATTAAAAAGAAAAAAATAAATTACCAGTTTAACACCAAAAAATAAAATAAAATAAAATAATATATATTAATTTTTGTGGAACACACTCTTGAGATAAAATATTTATTTTTCTAAAAAAATTGATAATGTAATTTTTTAAGATATTAATTTTTTAGACATACGTGAGCTTCCACAAAAATTAATATATACCTTTTTTGTTTTTATTTTATTTTTGAGTTTAATTTGATAATTTAATTTTTTATTAATATCCAAAAAAGAAACATTATTGTAAAAATATAATATTGTAAAAGCAAGTTAAAAATAATAAAAAATAATGGCATAAGGGTCAATATTTAGTAGCAGGGATGTTTTGAGGTGTTTTTAAAAATACATGGACTAAATGGACATTAACCTCATAATATAGGGACTAAACAAGTTTTTACCCATAATATTATTACTCGTAACACCCATAGCCGGCACACTCTTTCAGCGAACTTTTTGTGCCAACATTTTGACAAATATTTATGGGAAACAAATCAATAGACAATGACAATAACTTTTATTTAATGTTTTATGAACTTTTCTACATACTTTGTTATGCTTTTCTTGAGGAAATTAATTCTTTATTATTAATAATTACTCTTTTTTTTTATAGTGATAATATAAATATTTATATTGGTTCATTTTTTAAAGCCAATTATTGCACATGCTAGATCATAAGAGCAGTAAAATGTAAAAGCAAGAGCAGCATTTACTCGAAAAGAAAATAAAAATGGGAGGCATGACCAAATAAATAAATAAATAAATAGTAGTTGAAAATTTGAAAAGCAACGGCTGTTAAAAGTTGTATAATAATTATATACATCCATATATCTCAATTTAGGTACGTTAGCCGGAAAAATCATGAGGATTTGAAGTTAACATAATATTTCTTAGTACATATACATTTACTTTAATAAAATCAATTTATCACAATACTGATCGAAATAAAAATTATTGGAGAAAATTTGGAATATATGTCATAATATTTCTTAGACAGTCTGACACATGATATAGTGAAAACATATCACATAAGACTTTGACATATTAATCATTGAAAATATCGGTATTGCTGCACATCTTAAATTTTTTATTTCAAAAAATTATTTCAAATAATGTGATATTCATTAATTGATTAGTGAGACAGTACAATTAATTCACTTAAATTTTATAAATAATTATCAATCACTTAATAAATGACATATCATTTGAGATAAAATTTAGAATAAAAAATTTAGAGTATTTATCATTACTCATATTATAAAATACATAGAACAGAAATGCGGGAAACCCAAATCAAGTTAAATTCAGTATTTAAAGTATGTCATTGTCCTAGGTAAAAAAAAAAAAAAAATATGTCAATGTCCGTACTAATACACAGCATCATTGTTTTAGTTTTTTTATTATTTAATAGTGGCTTTGGATCATTAATTTATAATCCAATTTAATTTTTTTTAATTATGCTCAATTTTATCTCATCCATGCACAGCGACCTAATTAACCGACATCAAGAAAGAAGATGACCCGGATATTCCAGGACTTTGCTAGTGAAATAAAAAGAAGTGCTCTTCTAGCTGTAATATGTTTTATTTCTAAATGCAGAGTCTTTGAATTTGAAATTATTATTTTATAATAAAATGTGGATTAAAATATCACCATGAATTAATCACGGAAAACATTATGATTAACACGTGAACATGAATCATACCTGATATGTTATCTTAAATATTTTAGAAGAATAAGTATCGGGAAAAATAGCGAAAGCCCCTGTTGTTTAATAAAATTAATCGAATTTTTTTGTAATGTTTTAAAACACATCTAAATTCCCTTAAGCGTCAATTTTTTTGTTTGTTAATCTCATCATTTTATCTTTAGTAGTTGTTTTAGGTTGGCAATATGAGTAACTTTAATTATTTGATTAATTGAATAATTTTTATTCATAAATAATTAATTGAATATTTTTTAATATATATATATACATATATATACATACACTTTTTTAATTTAATTTTTCAATTAATTATAATAAAAATTATTTAATTAATGAACTAATTAATGGTATTCTTATTCCCAACATCAAGCAACCATCGAGAATAAAAGAATAAGATTACTATAAATATTGATATCGAAATAGATTTGAATCTGTTTTAAAACATTAAAGGGTTTTGATTAATTTTGTCAAATAATGGAGGATTTGGCCCGTTTTCCCAATAAGAAGTGGGTATGTGCATGCATGATTCAATTTGCATAAATTAAATTAAATTTTAGTTTTGTTCTATTAAAATGTAGCTGTGGTGGCGTCTTTCCTTTTAGTTCATGGTTCAATTTTGAGCTTCTCTAATAAAAAATCTTACAGACATTTATCAATTTCAGAATATATTATAATATATTGTGTTGGCGAAAATTTATAGAATTCAATATTCGTTTGCAAAACCAATAAGCAAGAGATTATAATTAATTTTGTCCTCCCAATTGAATTAACTAATATATACCTCTCTTATTAATGAATTACGAGAATATACATGAAGTTAAGACAATAGTTTATGCACCGACAGCTTCAGGCCAAGTGTGTCCTGGCCACATTCCTGCATCAACAAACATAAAGAATGAGGTATATAAAATTTTAAAGGAAAAATAGTAACATTAACAAACAGTAAAGTTATGAGTATAAATTGAACACGCATTTTATGTGAAGCTAGTTATTTTTCACTCATTATTAGGATCGGTATTTTTGAGTTGGTTGAAATAATTTTAAATTTAAGGATCTGTTGGTATTTATTGAGGATTGTGGTTGAAATGTTAAAAGTAACTTATCTTACAAATTTTGGCGAAAAATGTTTGTTAAAATATTTTCATATATCTATCCTTAAAAAAATAAATTAATATCTACTTATTTTATAATTTTTTTTAATTTTTGACGATAATTTTTTAAGGTTAGTAGATGATTATTTCTTAATGCAGCTTATAAAATGAACAACTACATAAATAACACTTTCTGTGAGGGTTTTACTTTCAAAAAAAAATTCACTCAAGCAAGTGAATAGAGAAGATTTGGTGTGTCAAAAAGGAAAGAAATGTTGAAATAAAATTTCCATAATCTTTGTAATCTGTAAGATATAATTCTGAAATAATCAAGATTTATATGTATTTATGATAATCTTTAGTTTCCTTTTTTTTTTAAAGATAATTAAAGGCTCAATATATTCCTTTTTCTTTTAATCTTTTCGTTCTTTTCGTTCTCTCACATGATCACATCCTTCATTCTCTTACAGAGAATAGATGAACAATTTAGTCCACTAAAATAATATTCTCCGTGAGTTTATACACCATATGTAATCAAGACTACTTGGGCGCATTTAGTTAGTTTGTTAAACGGTGTTTTATAATTTTAATTTCTAAAAATAAAGATGGCGTCTGTTTTGGATTCAAAAATGCATTGGTTACTTAATATATTTAATTGCAAGAGTGTTTTGGAGTATTTTTTTTTTAAGTTATAGAGACTAAACAAACACTTAAAATCAAAATATATGGACTAAACAAACATTTATAAAAACCAATTCAAATGTTGAGTTTTAAAATATTATTGTTTAGTGAATTTTGAAATGATACAAAAAATTACTATGAAACTTCTTTAAATTGTTATTCACAATGAACGCTACATCATATGCCTCAAAATTTTTTGGAATAGTATTTATGGTTCCATTACTCAAAATTTTTGTAAGTTTCAAGTTAATTTATCATGTCATCACACTATTACTGCTATTTACTATATTCACAAGTCACTTAAAATTTAATTTAGAATGTATAGCACGACCCTAAATGAGCTAATACATGTAAAGTTAGCATAAATTTTTATTGCATCAAGAGTGAATTAGCTTAAATTTAAACTGAGTATCTATGTATTTTGCATGTAAAATGAGCTAATAAAACTAATTGGTTCATTTATCTAATCCCAGTCCAACCTATTAGCTTAAATTTTTATTGCGTCAAGAGTCAATTTTATTAATTTAAAATCAGATTAATTAGACTGCACAGCTTACAAAATTGTGACAAGACTCATAGATACCAAAATATCTTGCTTATCAAACTGAAAATTCTGCCTAAGTACTAGTCCATTTGAAGAATATCTAACAAAACAGCGCAATTTGTGGCACTGATAAATTTCTTCGACAACTTCAATAATCATCAACATTTATTTAAATAATTCTTCCTATTTTAATATCACACAACAACAAGTAATAATAAAGAAAGAAGATGGGTTTTCTCAATACGTGCATTGTGGGGGCAGATGGGAG
>NW_006262139.1:10735492-10738859 GCF_000493195.1 Citrus x clementina | reverse complement strand
CACATTCGGCATTACAGCGGAAAGGATGCCGATGGGAGGGAATCTATGTAATGGGATGTCGTATCTGGTCGGATATAGAAAATAAAAATAATTAATAAAATATAAAATGAAATATATTCATTCTCTTGCTCAAATCAAAATCTAGGAATTAGAGTTTCTTTAATTTCTTTCGATATAAAAAAAATGAAATTAAACAATAATAAAAAAAACATGGGTGCACGCGATGGGTTCTTGTTGTTTGTGTGATAAGCTTTGGATACCAACCGGAAGATGAGGAAGCATCAATTATGTAGAAGAAGATCCGAATGCATGCAGCCAAAAGCGGTTGAATATTCTATTACTATATTGTTTGTACATATCCCATATGTTGATGTACACATTTTAATTCTGTTATGAATTTTAAATGTATAAAAGATCAAATAGTGGGTGCATGTTGAAATGGTTTGATGGGTCACGCGATGAAAGGGTTACTTTTTTGTAAGATGAAGTCAACTGGCCTTATGCTTATTGTTCCAAGTCGAATGATTATTTTACAAGAAGATCAGAAGTTAATCAAGTGATAGGAAAAATCTTTGACGTCCATTGAGATCAATTATTTAGTTAACTTTTAATTCTTAAGCCAGGGCCGGCTCTAATAGTTTGGAGGCCTTTTGCAATTTTATTTTTCTTTTGAGGCCTTCTTGCATTAAATAATATGACTCTAAAAAAAATTAAATAACTTAAAAATTTAACTATCTTTAATAATATCTTGAATTTCAACGATTATCAACAACATTATAAGATCCCAAAAAAAAAAACGAATAACAAAAAGATTTCTACATGTTCTCAAAAGAACATTCACTGAGTTCACCATGTTTATTAAATTTGATTCAATTATCAATATTTGCGGTTGCACTATTTAAATCACAAAATTCACAGTTAATTCAAGTGATATATTAATACAACAAATAAAAAATACAATATATTTAAAAATAAGAGTTATAATAATTTAAAATAAAATAATTGGAATGATAACAGATAGGGGTGGGCATATTTTAACCGAACCGATCCAAACCGACCATTTGGATCGGTTTGGATTGGTTTCATTAGTAAAAAAATTGGTTTCGGTTTATTGGATTGCAAACCGACATCACTCGGTTTGGATTTCGGTTTGGAAGGATTCCAAACCGATTCAAACCGATCCAATCCAAAAATATTATATAATTACATTATATTCTAAGTTAAGTAATCTAACTAATTATATTTATCATTTTATATAGATTTTGACAAATCAAAAGTAATTGGGCCATAAGTTTTGACGGACAAGATGCACAATATTTGAATTGTCAAATGTTGTTCAAGTTTATTTTAATTTTATGAGTTTGTTTTGAATGAACAGGCTATAAACTTGTATGGATATATCTTTGAATTCTTATGTAGATATCAAAGTAGATATGAATAATATAAAAGAGATATCAATTTGGATTACGGACACAAAAAAAAAAACAAATAATTTAGGTAAAATAATATAAAAAAGTGGACTTTTAGTTAATAAACTCAAACCGAGGACTCAAACCGAGGATTCAAACCGATCCAGTCGGTTTGGATCAGTTCGGCTTGAAAAAATTTTAAGTTGATATCGGTTTGAAAATATTTCAAACCGATAAGTTTGGATCGGTTTGAGAATATGTCTCAAACCGATCCAAACCGAATTTGCCCACCCCTAATAACAGATACAAAGTTGACTAGTTGAGATGAATATGATGATCATATGATAGTAATGAATTTTATAGAGAAGATCAGGAGAATTTTCTTTGTACATTTGAGAGTAAAAATTTTTTAATTGAGTACCGTTAAATTAATATCTATTAGTTTTGAGGTTTTAAATAGAGTTAATAGAGTAAATTTTTTTTTTTGGAAAGGGAAAGTATTGAATTTGTAATAGAGTAATTAATAATAGAATAAAAGTTTCAATGGATTAAAATCATTATCATATGGTAAAAATCATATTTTTATTAAAACAAAGTATTTCATCAAATGTAGGGATAATTATGAAGGGGAGTAATAATAGGGAGATGCCTAAAAATTAGATTTTCCTAACTTAAAAAATTAGAATTTTAGAATAATAATTATTATTGTATTAATAAATAAATACCTAAAATTTGTGGCCTTCCTAAATATGGGACCTTAGGTGACCACTTTGTTCACTTAGTGCTAAAGTCGCCTCTGCTTTTTGTATAAGTTAACTTGATAACTTTTATGCAGTAGCATCCCTCATTTCATGCATGGAAAGGCCAAATTGTGTAATGTAAATTTACCACGCTATATTAGAAGTTAGAAATACTAGCTCTTTTATATTTTCTACAAAAGCATTTCAAAATTAAGTTCCCTTTTTATTAGTTATTTTTTTAAAAAAATTAACCTATACTATGGGAACCAGTTAATGACGTAGTGATAAACCACTGATTCGAGTTTTTCGATGTATATTTTGGGAGTTAATTTTCTTTTGTTTTAAGTCTAAATATCTGACATATGACATCATGATAGAGCTGATATAAGGCTAGATATCAACTCTAAAAGATATTATTAACTATTTAACAAATAATACTCATAATATGGGAAATTTGCAAAAACGGCCATAAAACTTTTGCGTTTTTTAACTTTAACCCTCCAAAGTTTTTTCTATCATAACTAGCCAAACGCCCTATTTTTTTGACCAGATTACCCTCATCACTTTCATCAAATTTACAAAAGCATGCCACTTTTTCAATTCCAGCACAACTAAATACAAAAATGCAAAAGTTTTATGGCCATTTTTGTAAATTTCCCAAACTCAACTTTAACTCCCCAAAGTTTTTTCTATCATAACTAGCCAAACACCCTATTTTTGGACTAGATTACCCTCATCACTTTCATCAAATTTACAAAGGCATGCCACTTTTTCAATTCCAGCACAACTAAATACGGATCTTCCTCAACAACTTAACAAACATTCATCACTCTCACAAACTTCATCACTCTCACAAACTTCATCACTCTCAATAAATCAACAAATTCCATCAAACAAACATTACATAATTGAAGATATAATCATCAATTGTAGAGCTTCTTAAACTTATTTTTTGCTCTTACACAATGAAAACCTTTAATCTATTGATTTTATCAACTAAGTTCGAAATTAAAGTGGGTGTTGTTGCAAATTGTGTTATTTTTCATTTATAGAATGATGTGATTTGTGAAAGAACTTAATGTGATCTAAGAAATGAAATATCAATCCTCAATAAACACTGCGCAAGCTGGACTAGAAAGAGAAGGCAAACAACTTTTTCGTCGAATAATGAGACTTGCGCGTATTCTCAAACAAGCTCATTGTGTGTATGTCTGTGCT
>NW_006262139.1:10692941-10735392 GCF_000493195.1 Citrus x clementina | reverse complement strand
CTGAAATTTAGTGAGACAGGCACCTGTCTCACTAAATTTAGTGAGACAAGCAGTGGGACAGGTGCATGTCGCACTAAATTTCAGATATGTTTCGAAAGCCATAACTTGGGCTACATGTGTCCGTTTTAGGCGTATAATATATCGTTTCGAAACTTACGATGAGACAAATCAAATCCAAAATCATATACTCCATAAAATCAGTGGGTTTGCATTTATGTGAGACATGCACATGTCCCACTGTCTGTCTCACTTGTTCTGTACTTCATTTTTTATCTGATTTTTCTGTGTTTTCAATGATTTTTTTTTTCATTTCTCAACTCAAACTAAGTACTTTAACAAATTACATTATTTTATGAATGAAAAATAACAACATTTGCAACAAAACCCACTTTAATTTCGAATTTAGTTGATAAAATCAATAGATTAAAGGTTTATATTGTGTAAGAGCATAAACTAATTTTAAGAAGTTCTCCAATTGATGATTATATCTTCAATTATGCAATGTTTGTTTGATGGAATTTGTTGATTTATTGAGAGTGATGAAGGTTTGTTAAGTTGTTGAGGAAGATTCGCATTTAGTTGTGCTGGAATTGAAAAAGTGGCATGCCTTTGTAAATTTGATGAATATGATGAGGGTAATCTAGTCCAAAAATAAGGTGTTTGGCTAGTTATGATAGAAAAAAGTTTGGGGATTAAAGTTGAAAAATGCAAAAGTTTTATGACCATTTTTATAAATTTCCCTCATAATATAAACTGATTTGTCTAAAGTTGTTCAAAAACACGGGAGTATTTAGGAAAATTATTGTTGTTAAGGTCCCAGAACTTCGGATATTGGATTAAAACTAGACACTAAACTTCTTAATTAACAAGTCAAAAGTGATCAACTTCATAATAAACTAACGTGCGCATTAATTGAAAACTCAATGAGTTGCTAAAATTAATTTATACTGACAAGAAAATTAATCTACACGAGACAATAAAATTAATTGATCAACTCTTGATTTAGTTTTTTCTGCTTTTTGAAACTTTAGGTATGATCATGAGTCATGAGATGATCATAGACTAGTTTTCAAGATTAAGTAATTTTGGAAATTAAAATAACTTTTTAATTTTATATTTAATTATAAAATTAATTAAGTATAAAGATTAACCTACTTTTAGTTTCAATAAAAAATGACATTAATTATTAATTGTACAATGCATGCATGAAAAGATAATTAGGAAATAATTTGTCATTGACTTTAATTAGTTTTTAGCATTTTTAACAAGAACATGAATTGTGTTCTGTCCTCTGAAACAAGATTGACAAAATAATTTGAGAATTTTTGTTGATAGGGTAGGCATTTGAAAGATTTTTTTTTTTGGAGAAATAATAACAACCTATAATCAAAGTTTCTTATTTCACAAAGAGAGTTTTATTTAATTCAACTAAACAGTATAAAATAAATAAAATATTTTTTATTCTTAAATGTACATCTACAAACACACTAAAGTTATCTTTGGCAGTTTGGGCTGCTTAGCCTCAAGGGTGGACTTGAGCTGTTTTTCTTTCGTTCTTTCTATTTTTTTTAAAAAGAATATTATAATACAATTTGATTAATATTCAGTTTGGGCTGCTTAGCCTCAAGGGTGGACTTGAGCTGTTTTTCTTTCGTTCTTTCTATTTTTTAAAAAAAGAATATTATAATACAATTTGATTAATATTCAGTCAAGACCTATTTTGATATAGTTGATCTGAAGTTCAACTTAAAAATATACTCTAAAGAAGGATGAGTAAATGACCAGCTCAAAAATATACTCTAAAGAAAGATGAAATATATCCTACTCTTTAATTATTGGTACCAAAATCCACTAGTTGTCATATGAGTTCATTCACGCATGAGTTTAGTTTTCACACCATACATAAATCCACAAGTCTAATTTATAGTAGAAAAATAGTTTGAGTTGAGAGATTACGTAAAGTTTAAATTCTTAAGTTATCATAAATTATTCTCAGCCGATGTGAGATAGTCTCCTTGACACTTCATTCATCCATGTTATATGTACAAATAAAAATTCAATATAATTTTCATACTATTACCCAGTTCACCCATCCATGTTACACTCTAATAAAAAGTAAGCATGATTTTCATATTACACTCTAATAGAAGGTTATTGGCCAACTCATATTTAGAAATCATGAATTGTCGGTTAATCCTAATCCATAACATTTTGGAAAGACGCAAATATCTCTTCTCCTTCCTGCAACAACCAAACCCCCCCCCCCCCCCCCCCACTTTTCTTTCATGGGAATAAAACTATGTTAAGACATGGCGGCCATAAGACCCCCAGTCCATAAAAATTCTACGAAAGGGGAGTTATTTTCTTGAGTTTTTACAGAATTGTTCGTTAATTTCACATTTTATGTTCTGAATTTTACAGATTTTATTTTATAACCTCTCCACTATGGTCCTATACTCCTATCGAACCAAAACCATGTTCCTTCATACTGATGCTTTCGTTAAAGTAATAATGCAACGAGTATATACTTCAGCATACAATAGAAACATACATAATTACAGACGTACATTACATGCAATCCATCAACTCACAGCACGTAGTAGTAAAATTCTGTAGAAATAGATAAAAAATTATTATATATATTCACTCTCACATCACGTGCAATCAAACTTTTTGAGAGATGGTCCATGGATCCAGCAAATAAATGGCCCCCACACTCAAAAACACACTAAGTGTCAGTGAGACAGGTATCACGGACGGTCCTATAACCTCATGACCTGCCTTGGAAAACGTAACTCACCTTCTCTCTCTCTCTCTCTCTCTCACAGGCTTCGGTTCAGCTATAGCTGCTGCTGCTGCTGGTAGCCTGCATCTCCTTTCTAAATTGCGTTGTTACTTTTCATTATGTTTTAATCATTTTTTTTGGCCTCATCAAAAAGCACCATTTATAAAGCTAACTTGATCACTCACATATTTTTATCGCAACCTTTTCTTCTGTTCTGTTAGTAATAAGAGTCCCATCATTTCACCTTTTTACTTGCATGGATCCCCTCGATCGTTCGGTTCCACTAATCACCCTTTTTTAATTTAATAATTATGCACTTGACAAAATCACATTCGTTTTGATGATAAATTATAGAAGTTGATACATCACACTGCTACTGAAAAAATAAATCTAGAGTTTTTTTTTCTCCTTTTGATAAAAGTTCTAGAGTTTAGTTGTTTAATTTTATATGCTTAACTTAAGAACTAATTTCAATTAATGTCAGCTAATTTTTCTAACACTCAAATTACATGCACGTCGATTTTTTTATAAAATTATAATTAAATGATAAGTTTTTATTGTAGACTTACTCATATATGAATATGACTTTAATATTATAAAGAACTTACAAAACTAATTCATACTAAAAAAATAACTCTTAAATGAAGAATTATTTCAAAACTTACATATTTGGTATAGAAATTATGATCGTGCATATATTATTCAATAGCACTTTTATACAAGAGAGTTCTTAATATTTTTGAACTTTTTTTTTTCTTTATATCTGGGTAATCGAGCTCTCGCAAATTTACTTTTTGATTAGTTCGAAGTTTAGTAACATCATCCCAATTAATTAGTTAAGTAAAAATTGTAACACAATAAAATAAAATACCTTATCATATTCTTTTCTTTCTTGAATTTGAAAATAATTGGGAGCTTGAGCTCAAAAGATACACAACCCTACACATTCTGGTTACACGAGCAGGTAAGCAGCAGCTTACTGTCTGTCACTCACACAGTACAATTTACACATACCGCAAAATTCCACAATCGCCAGCGCGTGTCTGAAAAATAGAGAGTGGGTCCCACATGAAATCAATGGCTGATCGACTTTGTGGATATGAATGAGATAATAAGCGCAACGATGTGTGTATATGTAACCTAAGAAGAGCTTACAAAATAAGAGCAGATAATACTCTTCTTGAGATAGCAGCAATCATAAGTTGTTGGAGTTTTCTTTTGAAATTGATCAAAACAAAACCAGATCTCTGTAACAAGAGTCCGAAATATATTTTTGTTTTTAGATTAAAATTTTGAGTTTTTTTTTCCTCCTTTCCTTCTCTTTTCTTGTCTTTTGGCTTGAATCTCAGAGTCATCAGAATTTGAATATATATATATATATATATACCAAACATTTATCAGCTTCTGTTTGGAGGAAAAAAAAAAGCACAAAACAAAACCCTTAGTTTTTTGCACTTTGATAGCTTGCAAATGATGTCTGGTAATGCTTTTACAATACCCTCTTCCTTAGGAGGGTTTGTTCATCAAGAACAAAATCCCAACCCTAACCCTAAACCTAATCAGGCTGCCAGTAAAAAGAAGAGGAATTTACCGGGAACTCCAGGTAATTAAGCAAACTCTCAAGCTAGCTCGATGCACTTCAAATCTTTTAATTTTTTTAATTATTAATTTCTTATTTTTGTAATTCATGAGCAGATCCAGATGCTGAGGTTATTGCTCTATCCCCAAAGACACTCATGGCAACCAACAGATTCATATGTGAAATATGCAATAAGGGTTTCCAAAGAGACCAAAACTTACAGCTTCATCGAAGAGGACATAATCTTCCATGGAAGCTGAGGCAAAGAACCAACAAAGACGTCATCAAGAAGAAAGTTTATATCTGCCCAGAAAAGACTTGTGTTCATCACGAACCATCGAGGGCTCTCGGTGATTTGACGGGTATAAAGAAGCATTTTAGCAGAAAACATGGAGAAAAGAAATGGAAGTGTGAGAAATGTTCAAAGAAATATGCAGTTCAATCTGACTGGAAAGCTCACTCCAAGACTTGTGGCACCCGAGAGTATAAGTGTGATTGTGGCACTTTATTTTCCAGGTATACGTGTAAATAAATTAAATTAATAAATGCTCATGAGTGTTATTGTTTTGTTCTGAATTTAATGCCACGGGCATTTGATGATCTTTGAGTAACAATTAATTCAGGGTTTAGTGGTTTCAATTAATTAATTTCTTTAATTGATAATCAACAACAGAAAAGATAGCTTCATTACGCACAGAGCTTTTTGTGACGCCTTAGCCGAAGAGAGCACAAGACTCGCTTCATCAGTAGTTGCTGCTGCTTCAAATCTGAATTTCAGAACTGATCATACCGTAAATCTGCCTCAGGGTGTACCCCAAGATGTTGCTGGCAGCATTTCTCAATTTGGATCCGGCTTTGCAGGTTAAAAATTAATCAGCATAATTTGGTAGTTAATCTTTATTAATTTGGATCCCGTGCTATAGACGGCGCATGGCTAATTAGTGCAAAAATAGCTTCACATAAATCTCAACTCAGCAATGAATTCATATCCATTAATTTTAATCAATGTTCTTAATTTATTCTTGTTTTAATTAACAGGTTTGGCTGAGATGGTGCAAATCGGTTCAGTCAGTAATAATCTGTTTGGCTCGTCATCCTCAAATATGGGTAATTTTGGTCATCAGTTTCAAGGCTTTCACAAGAGCATGGCTGGTGCTACTACAAATTCAAAAAGTGCAAATCTCACATTATTATCGGAATTAAAAGAAGAAACTTCTTGTCTTTATAATTCTGATAGTACTCATGAAAACAAGCAATTAAAACCAGTGGCTGTCGGGCCAATGTCAGCGACGGCGCTCTTGCAGAAAGCAGCTCAAATGGGTTCTACAAGAAGCAATAATAACCCAATTACTTCAATTTTCGGAAACGGCAGCGGCTTCAATAATGTGATGAGCTCTTCTTCATCTTCGTCGAATGCAACAAGCTACAACAATAATACCTCTCTTCACAATACTAATCTCTCGGGATCAGCAGTTACTTTAGCCACAAGTGATGGAGTAATGGGTAGTTCAAATTTGAGATCCATGAACACAACAGCAACAGCAGCAGCAGTGGCAACAAGTGATACGCTTAATCAGCTGATGATGATGCAAACAAGAGGAGATCAACAAAATGAACAACAACAACAAGTTCAATTGAAGCTAACGAGAGATTTCCTTGGCATGACTAGCGGTAATCAGGGTCAATCCGTTCGTCCATTTCTGCCACAAGAGCTTGCAAATTTTGCCTCAAATATTGGATCAGTATCACCAATTGGCTTAAGTCAATTCACTAGCAATAACTGAGATAAAAACTTGTGAATGACGAGTGGGGCGCCGGTGGGGTTACTTAGCACTTAGAAGTGACCAAACAAACACTGAGCGAAGTTCAAGTGATGCATGATGTTGTATCGTACTCTCACTGTTGTTTTCTTTCTCGTGTCTTAAAGCCTTTTAATTTTTATCGTATTTTGGTTCAACCTTTTTCATCTTTATTGGAATTGAACAGCTAGCACAGAAAACTACGTAGCATTTGGTTGACCGTCAGTCAAACTTAAGCACTCATCTCGTCAACGTTGGTGGGTACATCTACACAAGAAAATTCTAAAGTCTTTGTCTGCGATTTAATTTAATTCATTTGAGCCAACTTGATCACTGACCCTAAATTATTAATTATTTAAGCTAGCTAGCTTAGACCACTAATTAACGTTCCTCTAATTTATGATACAATTAGTGCAAGAAGGCCTTACACGTCTCTTTTTCTTTTATGCTAAGATTACACTAATTTATGATACAATTAGTGCCATGTTGGATCAAAACTAGCTCGTAATAATCTAGCTAGGGAGGTTTATATAGTACAGAAATTCATGGCCGTCTGATCTGTCAGGAAAAAGCATGATGGGATTTCAAATTCATGCACGATGGGATTGATGAAGTATGATTATAGGCAAATTGCTAGAAACCCTATACATCGTTTACTTTCTTAGCTTAGCTTAGGCAAATTTCTTTTAAGGTTCTGTTACTCTTGGAATTGACTTTGTATTGGTTTTCCTGGGGAAATTTTCACATGGGATTCAATAAACTGTACTTATATATAAATATAATTGAAGCCTCCCTGTAGCTTGACTAGTAACCTTTTTCCTGTAAATTTAACCAGATTTGCCTAGACATGCATCATGTTTACCATGAATATGTCGAGTGTCACGTTCAATTCAAATTCAAAATCAGTAATCCAATTTCAGTACGTAATTTAAACAACTTAATTTTTACGTATAAAACATTAACACTTAGCTTTAATTATTTTGAGAATTGTTCTAAATCGGTGTGAAATTTTACTTAACATCGGTTGATAATAAGGAGTTGGAGTTTGGTCCAGAAAACATTTTCTTTCTTTTTTTCCCCTAAGGGTAAAAATAAAAAAAAATCGTTTTCCTGCAGTATAACCTCCCAAACCTCGGAAGTTTTAGCTTATAGCGATTGTTTAAATTTCTTCATTTATCAGTTTAAAAAAACTAAAAAATAGAAAGTTTTCCCTTGTCAGTGTAGAGAGGGGGACTCTAATAATAAATTCAAGTAAAACTTTGGTTTGGGGTACCTTCCTATTCTAGGTACTGTTGTCCCTAAACCGATGCCTTGCTGAGACAGTATTTGACTTTAAATAGCCTTTATTATTAAGAAATCTATAAGTATATAGCCCTCTAAATATTTTTAAAAAGCCCTATATTATGTAGAAGCTGATAATTTTTTCACCATGCGGACAGGCGAAGCGACAGCCCCTCGGATATAAATTAAAAACGGAGTCACATGAAAAATTGCACGAGAAGAGAGAAAAAAAAAAAATTTTGTGCAGATTAAAATAATTAAAACTTTATTGTAATGAGAGTATCGCCTTTTTATTGGTACTAGTCAAGATCGACCAGCTTTTTGAGACCTGGGCTCGTAATATTTTTGAAGTTACAGCTGTTACATGCAACAATTCCATCAATTGTTTTTAGAAATTAAAAAAAATAATTTATGGATCTGACTTTACAAAATTTTATTTCACATTATTGTAACTTTAATTAATTGTTTTGTCATCAAGATATAAAAACAGGCTGAGTCGGCGGTCACGTACCCAGGAACTTTGTCATTGCTAAGCTGCCTTTGGATTTTGCATGAAATGATCCGAAGGCTACAGATTTTACAACTGGGTTTAAATAGAAAAAAAATAGTAGATAGGATGCAATTGCGTCGTTCGGTGCAAGATGAAATAGAAACAGTTAAGTTAGAGAGAGTGTGTGTGTGTAAAAGAAATTTTCATAAGTCTATCAGTTGACACTCATAATCGATTTTTATTTGAGTCGCCATGAACCCATGTTTAGGTTAGAGAGAGAGAGAGAGTGTGTGTGTGTAAAAGAAATTTTCATAAGTATTTATTAGATTTCGTTCTAGCGTATGTTCTTAGAAACTTAAGAAAGAGAGCTCTTACAAAGGAGAAAATATTTAATATTATTAAAGAGTAGCTTGTGTCAAGAAACAAGTATAATAAGCCTATTTATACTAGTTAGGATTATTATATTTCTAATAAAATTATGATTCCTTATAAGAAAAGGAATATAACTTAAATAAAAAATATAAAATAAATCTTAATCAAACTAGAAAAAGGGAATTTAAACTTATACTCCTACTATGACTAGATTTGCCCTACATCAGTCTCCTCCCCTTAGAAGAACTCGTCCTTGAGTTGATTCAATCATATGGCAATGGTGGATGTCCATGATACTCGAACAAGTCTTGAATATTGAAAGTCTTGGAAATATTATAGTTCCTTGGTAGATCCACGACCTAAGCATTGTCATTGATTTTCTGAAGGATGTGAAATAGTCCAATCTTCTTTTTCTTGAACTTGTTGTATTCTCCAACAGAAAATATGTCATCATATAAATGAACCATTACTTGATCTCTTACAACAAAGGATTTGAAGCGCCTATGCTTATCTACATCTGCCTTGTACTTAGTAGCAAATTCTTCTAATTTCTTCTTGACTTTCTCACTCACATTGATTACTTTGTCTAACATATGATAAGGAATGATACTCATTCCAGGTAATTTAGGCATAGGAACCAAGTTTAAGGTATATGATGGTTGTCGAAGCCAACAAAAATAAATACCTACTCTAATAAATTGTGTATATTGATTGAGCAGGGTCGTGTCCACAGAGATCGGTAATTATTTAAATCATTTTAAAATATAAAATGCAAAATAGGGGGATTGTTGACAATAATAAAAATCAAATTAAAATAACAAGAATGCAAATTAAAATTGTAATTCAAATTGGGGAAAGCTCTGGTTGAAGGAATTAACTCAACTTGATTCGACTATTGATCACTGATTCAAATATAAATCATTACTACTTATGAATAGACCGTTTATAGCTACTGAGACTCTCTAATAGCCAATCTCTCCTTAACTAGTCGATAACCAAGGTACGACCGTTGGTTATTTCCCTAATCAATAAACAACCCTAGATACGATCATAAGATTTAATCAATTGACAGCCTGAAAAACCAAAGAGACTCAAATCCTAATCAACAAACGCATACGATGGTTCATTTAAATTAGATTATTTATTCTCATAACACAACGCACTGCTATGCTATTTGTCACAAACATTAAAATCTTCATATGATGAATCTTGTAATTGACAATAGATTAAGTTGATAAATAAATAGTGGCCAATTATCATGACAATAATTTAGAGAATAAACAAATACCCAAAAAGCAATAAAACAATTAAAGCATAAGAAAGATCTCACAGTAGTGACGAATCAAAGCTTCATTAACCTTTAACCAGAATAATAGGTTTAGTTCTTCATAGAGATAAGAGAAAAATTTAGATCTAGGGTTTCTCTCTTTTCCAAAATCTCTCTTTTCACAATAGATTCCTCTCTTAAATACTCTTCTCTCTCTTCTCCTCTAGAGTTCTTTTTAAAATAAAATACTAATATCTGAAATATTAAATTCGTAATTACAAAAACAACTAAAAATATAAAACACGTTAAACTAAAAACTGCAGGTCTGTAGTTGACAACACGCGCCCACGCCTTATCAACAAAGTTCTTTCGACGCTCATAATTTCTCCAGGAAAACAATCATCCTCAAACATCATCTTGTAGCTCAATTTTAGTATCAATCAATAGAATTGCACCTACAAAAATAAAACACAAGTAAATCACTATTATTAAGTGCAAAACATCGATATTAACGGAAGTAAACAATGCAAAACTAGTGCATAAATTGCACTCTAACAAATTCCCCCACACCAAGCTAATGCTTGTCCTCAAGCATATAACTCAAGACTAATCCCAAATCTCCACTCAATTCTCATCTCAACTTATCCGAAAACAATTCTAAGCAAGCATACCTCAAGAATTTAAGTCGATCAACATTCGAGAGATAAAGATTTTAAAGCATAGGATCTCGTAAGCTAATATAAAAGAAAAACATTCAACCACCAAGAAGATCCATTCAAAATTCAAGTGCAATAAGATTTAATAGCCCTCTCATTGACTTCACTCCATACACTCAAAGTATTTAGGGTATCATTTATGCACTTAAATCAAATCAAAGAATGCTATTACCATAAGCTTGCTTATATATCACATCTCAATACACAAAACATGAATTAAATGCAAAAATCTAAGGGTCTTAAAAAGGTTGTAACGGGGTAAAATGGGTTAAATGAAAAGTAAATGTCTATGAAAGAAAAATAGATCAAAATGAGAAGAATGAACTCATTGAATGAACATTATGATATCAAAACCCTTATTTCTACTCAAGTCGCCAAGAATGTAAACACATTTTTTTTCAATTTTTTATTTTTGTTAATCAAACAAAAGAAATGAACCCTGCACAATTTAATCCAAGCATAATGCTTGTTGATCTAATTGAGAACCGTTAATTCAAGGTAGCAAGAGCAACAAAATATATCTAAACAATGAGTCCAAAAATCTCCTTAAATTGAGGCTCAAAAAGAAGGAAAATGGGTAAGTAGATGGAGAGAATTAGATGGGTAATGGTTAAGGCTCAAACAAAGATAACAAATAAAGGTCTTCGGGTGGAGAAAAAGAAGAAAAATACGAAAATAGAAAAATGGAAAGTGGTTTGCCCTTATCATTTTAATGCATAAAATCCCGTACTGGGGCTTCAACATGCATAACAAAGCAAGTTCTAGAATAAACAAACTAAGATTGATATTCACATAACAAAAATAATTAGAGCAAAGTGGTTGCTCATAGGCTTAAATCCTCATAAAGTTGGTAAATTTGCCATCAAATCATGTACACTCTTCAAATGAATCAACCATCAATAGTGGTGTAGAATGAGAAGAAAGTATGAGTGATATATAAAAGGAAAAGTAAAAATGATAAGAAGCGAGAAAGATGTATGTAGTAATATAAAAAGTGAAAGATAAAATTTGAGTGATGAAAGAGTATGATAGAATAAAAATAGATGTAAATAATTTGATATAGATGGGAAAAGAGTAGTGAAAAAGAAAAGAAAAGAAAATTATAATATATGAAGCATACTAACTTCAAAATCATTTAAGGATGAGCAGAGTGAAAATAATACTTCCAGACATCAATATTGCAAAAATCCCTCCCCCACACCAAGAACTTACATTGTCCCCAATGTAAGATAATCAAAGCTCACATAAAAATTAAAACGTAAAGATAAAAGATTAAAGGCAAAAACTTCCCTAAATTGTGAGCTTTGATCCACATAACATCTATGGGCTTGGCAGAAATGGTAGGATAAATCCCACACTCTCAAAGTATGCAACCAAATTCTGCTCCATCTTGTTCAGCTTGTGCTCCATTTTCTCTAACTGAATGCTCAAAGGTAGTGCGGATGTAGAAGGAATAGTTGGTGGGGCAGCAGTTTCGTCGTCAAACTCGTCATCAGAGGTAGCACCACTCCTAGCATAAAGTTTCTTTGGAGGTTGAGTGGGTCCTGGTTCAGTAAACTGAAATCTCCCATCCTTGAATTCAACCACACCTGTTCTTTCAAATACAGACATATCCAAAAATTCCTTTCTTTCTCTTGTTGAGTCGTGAATGTGAGGCACGCTCCGAGATTGGATTCTGCAAGTGGCAAAACACTCATGCCCTTTACATGTTTCGATCTTTGTCTCATGACTTAGCGTGAATTTGAAAATGTGTTCCATGGGACCGTAGTGGGAGCGGCAATCTTAGATTTCTTTGCGACGAGTTTCTTTTTAGATGTTAATGACTTGGAATTTGATGCTTTCCTCTTCGACATTGTTATAGTAATTTCACTCACGGGTTGCTGGACTTGGGCTGCTTGCACGGGATTGCTGGTGAGCGCGGAATGCTAGACTGGTTGTGCGCGCGGGATGAAGCTGGTTGCTTGTGTTAACATAAATATTTCTTTATTGATTTTGATGATAACAAAATTGATTAAGATTGATTAATCTTTTAAAAGCTCAAAATAATTTTCATTTATTTTGACAAGTTTTATAAAGTGTTTTTATAAAGATTTAGAGACAAACAGTTATCTTGCAAAATAGTTCACTGCAGCAGTTTCTGTGATAAAACGGCGATCCGACAATTTTGATAAACGGCTCGCCGATATCAAACAGAATGGAAGATTAGTCTCTGGACCTAAACGGAGATCCGACAAATCTGATAAACGGCTCGCCGATATTGAACAGAACTGAAGATCAGCCTTTGGACCTAAACGGTGATCCGACACCTAGATAACAACGATCCGACAAATTTGAAAATCAGCCTAACAGTCATATTGACTAGTCAAACGGCGATCCGACATTTAATTAACGGCGATCCGACATTGTGCAGAAAGTTAATAACAGCTAGTTTTCAGCTCTAACTATAAATAAGCTCATTCAAATTCAAACAAAGATTAATCACAACACGACCATTGAGCTTATATTCGAGAATACAATTTTCATAGAGCTTTAAAACACATTGGGCATTGATTTGTAATCTTAAATATTGTGTGAGAGAAATTTTTTTTTATCTTCTACTTTGACTGTTTGTAAGTGTTGGGATATACTTGGGTTAAGAGATTGTGGATAATCTCTTGTTATAAAGGTTCATTGATACTTTGGAAGTCAAGTGTAAGCATTTGAAGCCTTGGAGGCTTGCTTAGTGAAATCCTCAAGCCCGGAAAGCTTAGAGGCGTGGACGTAGGCAAGGTTGGCTGAACCACGTAAAAATCTTCGTGTTTGAATCTCTCTTCCTTTATCTTTTTATATTGTAATTGGTTTAATTGTTATTCCATTAAATTTATTTTAGATTTGCATGATAATTTGTTTTAGAATCTAATAATTGTTAGAATCCCAATTCACCCCCCTCTTGGATTGCATACTTGTATTTCAATTGGTATCAGAGCTTTGTTCTCTTATTAGGAATTAATCATCTAGAGTAAAAGATCCATGGCAACCCTAAATGACTCAACTTTTAGAGAAGGGCAATCCACAACTAGACCACCGTTTTTTTACGGTAATGACTATGCATATTGGAAAACTAGAATGAGAATCTATTTGCAAGCTTTAGATTATGAAATTTGGGAAGTTGTTTGTGATGATCCATTCATGCCTATGTTAAAAGATGAAGTGGGAAATGATATTCTTAAACTAGCAAGTCAATAGAGTGAGTTAGAAAAGAGAAAAATGTCCTTAAACTCCAAGGCAATGAATGCCTTATTTTGTGCTCTTGATAAGAAAGAATTCCATAGAGTATCTAGCTGTGAAAGTGCACAAGAAATATGGAATAAACTTGAAGTTGTCTATGAAGGGACAAATCAAGTTAAAGAGTCTAAAATTAGTAAATACACTCGTCAATATGAATTGTTCCAAATGGAACAAAATGAAAATGTGTATTTTATGTATACTAGATTTACAGACATAGTGAACACCCTAGGAGCTTTAGTGAAGACCTTCTCAAATAGCGAGAAAGTTAAGAAAATCCTTAGATTACTTTCAAAAGAATGGAGACCTAAAAGAACCGCTATTGAAGAGGCCAAAGATTTGAATACTTTACCTCTTGATGATTTAATTGGTTCTCTCATTTCATTTGAAGAAGATTTAGTAACAGAAAAAGGGCGTGAGGAGAAGAAGAAAAGCATTGCTCTCAAATCTTCAAAATATGAGAGTGATGGGGAGAGTGAACCAGATGATGAAGAGCTGGCCATGCTAGCAAGGAGGTTCAGAAAATTCTTCAAGAAAACCGGAGAGCGAAGAAATTTCAGAAACTTCAAGAACCAAAGGGAGAAGAAAGAAGTAATCACATGCTATGAATGCAAGAAGCCTAGCCATATAAGATCGGAGTGCCCACTCATCAACAAACTCAAAAAGAAATCCATGGTTGCAATTTGGGATGATAGCAATGAAGATTCAAGTGATGAAGAAGAGTCACAAGAAGTATCAAACCTAGCGCTTATGGCAATAGGAGGGGATGATGATCTCAATGAGGTAAGTGATCCCACCTATGATGAATTGTATGATGCTTTTAAAGAATTGCATAATGAGTTGATGAAGATTAGTAAAAAGAATGTATGTCTTAAAAAGGAAATGGCAAAGTTTAAAAATGAAAATGAATCTTTAAATGCAAAAATTGCATGCCTAGAAGTAGAGAACAAAACATTGCATAATGAAATTGCATTATCAAATGAGAAACCTAGCATCTCACATGAGCATTTAGAATCACACATAGATGATTTGAAAAATGAAAACGAAATCCTTAAGAAAAAGAGCAATGAGTTGAATGAGATTGTTTTGAAATTTACAAATGGGCAAAAGATGTTGGATAATATGCTTAACTCACAAAACTGTGTTTTTGATAAAGGAGGACTTGGGTATAAGCCTAACTTGAAGCAAAAATATTATAAGAATTATTTGGTTAAAACTACCTCCACAAGTGATCATAAGATTATTTGCCATTATTGTAATCAAAACGGTCACATGAAATATAGATGTCCCATGAAAAAGAATGCATATTATGGTGTCAAATGTATTTGGGTTCCAAAAGGAACCATTGCTAACTCTCAAGGACCCAAAAAGCTTTGGGTATCTAAAACTTGAGATTTTCTTTGTAGCGCTTAAAGAAGAAGAAAAATAAATGGTACTTGGACAGTGGTTGTTCAAGGCACATGACCGGAAACTATGCATGGTTCTCAAGCTTCACCAAAATTGAAAATGGTAGAGACGTATTTTTGGAGACAACTCAAAAGGAAAAATTCTTGGAATTGGAAATGTTGGTAAAGTTTCCTCAATTCTAATTGAGAATGTATATTTGGTTGAGAACTTGAAACACAACTTAATTAGTATTAGTCAATTATGTGATAAAGGTTACAAAGTTATCTTTGATAAATTTAGTTGTGTTATTGAGAATTCATGTGATGGCAAGATCTTATTTGTTGGGAATAGATGTTGTAATGTTTATATCATTGACATAGAATGTGCTTCTACTCTTGATAAATGCTTTTCCGCATTACATGATGATAGTTGGTTATGGCATAGAAGGTTAGGACATGCAAGTATGGATTTGATTTCAAAAATTTTGAAAAATGATTTAGTTAAAAGTCTTCCAAAAATTGGTTTTCAAAAAGATAAGATTTGTGAAGCTTGTCAATTTGGAAAACAAATCAAAACATCTTTCAAAAATAAAAATCATCTTTCTACTTCAAAACCACTTCAACTTCTGCACATAGATTTATTTGGGCTATCTAGATATGCTAGTCTAAATGGCAAATATTATGCATTTGTGATAGTGGATGATTATTCTAGATATACATGGGTATTATTCGTAGCCAATAAGGATGATGCTCTTGATGCCTTTAAAGTGCTTTGTAAGAAAATACAAAATGAAAAAGGGCATGGTATTGCATGCATTAGGAGTGATCATGGAAGAGAGTTTGAAAATCATGTATTTGAGAATTTTTGCAATAATCTTGGCATTGAGCATCAATTTTCATCACCTAGAACTCCACAACAAAATGGAGTTGTTGAGAGAAAGAATAGATCCATTCAAGAAATGGCTAGGACTATGTTGAATGAAAATTCATTGCCTATGTAATTTTGGGCTGAGGCCGTCAACACCGCCTGTTATGTTTTAAATCGTGCGTTGATTAGACCTAACCTTAACAAAACTCCATATGAGCTTTGGAAACATAGAAAACCCAATATTGGTTATTTCAAAGTTTTTGGATGCAAATGTTTTATTTTGAACACAAAAGACAATCTTGGCAAATTTGATCCAAAATCTAATGTTGGTATTTTTCTTGGATATTCAAACTCAAGCAAAGCTTATAGAGTTTATAACAAAAATACACTAGTTGTAGAAGAATCTATGCATGTTACATTTGATGAGTCTAACCCCTCCTCTGCAGAGAAAGGAATAAATTATGGTGATGCAGATGGAGAGTCACAAGAAAAACCATCAAAGGATAATCAAGAGAATGCACCACAAAGAAATCAAGAGGATGAACAAGAAGAGCAAACAAATATGGAGCAATATGAAGGTACTTCTCAAACACTCCCCAAGGAGTGGATGTATGTTTCTTCTCACCCTAAAGATGTAATTTTAGGAGATCCCTCACGAGGTGTTACAACTAGATCATCGCTTCGGAATACTTGTGAGCATAATGCATTCATTTTTCAAATTGAACCCAAATCCTTTGCAGATGCGGAAAATGATGAATCTTGGATTATGATAATGCAAGAGGAGTTAAATCAATTTGAAAGAAACAATGTGTGGGAATTAGTTCATAAACTGGAACATCAATCCGTCATAGGTACTAAATGGATATTTAGAAATAAGATGGATAAATCCGATGTGGTTGTAAGAAATAAAGCTAGATTAGTGGCTCAAGGTTACAACCAAGAAGAAGGAATTGATTTTGATGAAACTTTTGCACCCGTTGCTAGACTAGAATCAATTAGAATGTTGTTGGCATTTGCATGTCATAAAGATTTCATCTTATTTCAAATGGATGTGAAAAGTACTTTCTTAAATGGGTATATTATGGAAGAAATATATGTAAAACAACCCCCTGGTTTTGAAAATGAAAAACTTCCAAATCATATTTATAAGTTGTTTAAAGCCTTGTATGGATTAAAATAAGCACCTAGAGCATGGTATGATAGACTTAAGAATTTCTTGTTAGAAAATGATTTTTCCATGGGTAAAACGAATACTACTCTCTTTCTTAAATATAAGGACAAAGACATACTTGTTGTTCAAATTTATGTTGATGATATTATTTTTGGTTCTACTAATGAATTGTTGTATCAAGAATTTTCGTCTTGCATGAGTAATGAACTTGAAATGAGTATGATGGGAGAGTTGAAGTACTTCCTTGGGCTGCAAATAAAACAAAATGAGGAAGGAATTTTCATAAATCAAGCCAAGTATGTAAAAAATCTACTCGAAAGATTCGGCATTGATGACTCAAAGACCAAAAACACTCCAATGAGTAGGGGTAGGCATTGGATCCGATTTGGATCAATCCGATCCGATCCGAACCAATCCGAACTTGTTCGGATCGGATTCGGATTGACCTCCAAATCCGATCGGATAAAAAACTTTACAATCTGATCGGATTTGATTCGGATCGGTTCAGATTCGGATAAATCCGATCAATATGATCGGATTGCACTTTGTAATTAAAAAAAAATTAATTGAACTATAAATTAAAAAAAAACTAAATCCCTAAAATCCCAAATTAAAAAGGATGAAAGAAGCCCTTGCAACCGCATGAACCCAGCCAAAGAATCGAAGAAGCACTTGCAGGCTCCAGCTGCACGAACCCATCCAAAGAATTGGAGAAGCACTTGCAGGCTGCAACCTCATGAACCCAGCCAACGAATTGGAAAAGAACTTGCAGCTGCACGAACCCAACCAAAGAATTAGAGAAGCCACACAAACCCAGCTGATCTCTTTGAGTCTCAAGTAGTCGACGCCTTAGCTGCACATCGACGAAGTCAACCGCTGAGCCCGTGAGCTGCACGTTGCTACGCTTCCAGCTGATGCCGCAACCACAAGTTGATGTCCCAAACCTAGTCGCTGCATCTATTTGATTATTGCAATGGTTTCCAACAGAGTTGATCTATCAAAGCTTGTGAGTTGCATAGGAATAAGAATAGATACTTTGATTTTCAAAAACTTGCAGAGATCTCAGTCTTTTGTGCTTTCAATTTTTGTGTTTCTTTTCTTTATTTGTTGGCTTGTTGCTTTTTTTTTTCTTGTTTGTGTGATTTCAATTTTGCCTTGCAACTTGAAAATGACTTGGATTCATTTGATTTATTTGAGCAAAGACGAATCCAATTTCAATATGATATTACTGATGCGAGAATCCAAATTAATCTGAATTATCCATCCGATCCGAATATAATATTCGGATTGGATTCGGATCGGTTTTAAATTCGGATTATAATCGAATGATTTTTTCACCAATCCAAACAATCTGAGATCCAATCGGATTGATCTGAATCCGATCCAAATCTAAATTTACCCACCCCTACCAATGAGCACAACAACCAAACTTGACAAGATGAAAAAGGCAAGGAAGGGGATGTCAAAATGTATCGAGGTATGATCGGATTTTTACTTTATTTAACTATAAGTAGACCCGATATCATGTTTAATGTATGTTTGTGCGCAAGATTTCAATCATGTCCCAAGGAATGCCATTTGCTTGCTGTTAAAAGAATTTTCCGTTATTTGAGTGGAACCATAGATATTGGACTTTGGTATCCTAGGGGAACTCATATAGATTTAAGATGCTATTCGGATGCGGACTTTGCCGGTTATAAAATTGATAGGAAAAGCACTAGTGGAGCTTGCTATATTCTAGGTCACTCACTTGTTTCATGGTTTAGCAAGAAACAAAATTCTATTGCACTTTCAACTACCGAGGCTGAATATATAGCTGTAGGAAGTTGTTGTGCGCAAGCTCTTTGGATGAAACAAACACTTAGAGACTATGGTGTTAACCTAGAACAAATTCCTATTAAGGGTGATAATACTAGTACTATAAATCTTTCAAAGAATCTTATTCAACACTCTAGAACCAAGCATATAGAAATAAGACATCATTTCTTGAGAGATCATATTCAAAAGGGAGATATTGCATTAGAGTTTATTTTTACAGAAAAATAACTCGCCGATATTTTTATCAAACCCCTTGGTGAAGATTGTTGAGTGTTAGAAAATGCATATTTATAAAGGAGAAAACCGTCATTTTACATTTTAAGTCTTACTAACAACCCTTACTTTTATATATTTAACCTTCTTGTGATTTAATTACATGTGTTTTATTTTAATTAAGTATTTTATGTATTTTAGGGGCATTATAGTCATTTCACAATAAAGGAGAGATCAGACGGCAAAACGGACATCACTTTTGAACTCAGGACGGTCGAAAACCTTAGGAGGAGCATAAAAGGAAAAATGGCACTATTCACATGTACGGTACTATTCACGTGTACGGTACTGTATACGTTACTGTTCACGACACTGTTCACATAGACGGATGATGACGTGGCATTGACCGATGATGTGGCATTGACCGATGAGGTGTCACGATCCTGTTGGACTAAAATTCTTATGTACTGTTGATGGTGACGTGGCAGCATATCAGTGGACGAAAAATCTCGCGTACGGTGCATGCATCACATAGGATTATTTTCAACCAAACCGCGTTACTGTTCAAAGTCGGGTCAAACCGTATTACTGTTCATCCGCGTGGTCAAACCGTGGACTGTTGACTGATGACGTGGCGCAATCCTGAGCGTCCAAACTGTTTTTAATCCGATGGCCATGATTTACTCCATGTATCTATAAAAAGGGGGCCTCCCCCCTAATTTGAGATCTCTGAATCCATTTTTGGGATCCATTTTCTGTAATTCCCTCTCCATCTTGTATTTTCTTCGTATTTTAATAAATTTCCATTTTGCCCCTAGTTCAACTATGAGTGGCTAATTTTCTTTCAAGCTTGGGTTGAAGGTGAAGTCTCAACATGTGTCATGGGCTTAATTTGGTAAATTTATTTTCTCTTCCCCTCTAATTTTTGTGGATGTTTTGACTTCTCGTCGACAAATAATAATAGTCTTGTCTAGATACCGCCTTGGTTACACCGGCTCTCTAGTATAAGGTTATTATTATTTGGCACGATAAGCCCTTAGCACCATATTGATTAGAGCGTGGTTCATGAGGTGTGGATTCCCCCCTCATAATTTAATTGGCATTAATACGGATTATTTAGCCCATGATGCATGTTGATACGGATCCAGATACCCAAGTACGTTATTTCAATAGAAGTCTCTTCAATTCATTCTCGCCATTTTAATTCCAGTTTTAGAATTTATTCTCGCCATTTTAATTTAAGTTTTAGCATATTCCAAATCATTTCCACCATAAATCCAATCACCCATTTACAAAATTAATTCTACACAATTAAAATCCACCTCCTCGTGGGATCGACACTCGTCACCATAGATCTATACTACAATAGATTCGTGCGCTTGCGAGTACATTAAAATTTGCACAACAAGTTTTTGGCGCCGTTGCCGGGGAGGTAAGTAATTTTAATTCATAGAATTAATTTTTGTGAATAATTTCTTTTATTTGTTTTCTTGTATTTTTTTTATTATTAAAAAAAAAGAAAAAAAAAGTGAATCTACATTTAAAGGTTAGTATTTCTTTTCTTTTTCTCTTCTTTAAAATTCTGTAATTTAATTTTCCATTTATTTTTCTTTGTAATTTTTTTTTGTTTATCTTATTAATTTAATTTTTAGTTAATTTCTTTCACGTATTTATTTTTGTGTATTTTTATAGAAAGGTTGTAATAGCGCAATAAGGTTAGTATCGTAATTTCTCACTCTTCTTTATTTTTATTTGTTTTGTTCCCATCTTTATTTTTTGTTTTGTTTGCATCTTTATTTTTATTTTATTTATTTTGCATGCATGGTCGTAGGTCATTATTACCTAATCTTGAACCTATAGACCTTGAATTAGAAAAAACACTTCGCACACGCAAACACGTTAAAAATAAAATGGATTTACAAGCACCACATGAGAGGCCATTTAAGGACTATTTTAGTCCCTTAGCTAATTTGAGCACGTCATGCATAAGATACCCAAATGTAGCTGCTAGGAGTTTTGAATTAAAACCTAGTGTGTTAAATTGTCTCCCTACATTTTATGGCCTAGAAAATGAGGATCCATATAATCATTTGAATGATTTTCATGCCATTTGTCAAACATTCAAATATGAAAATTTTTCAGATGATGATGTTAAACTTAGACTATTCCCATTTTCTTTAAAAGATAGAGCTCGTTCATGGTTAAATACTTTACCTGCTAATAGCATTTCATCATGGGAACAAATGGTAACGAAATTTTTGAATAAATATTTCCCAGTGCATAAAACCAACGCTATTCGCAGGGAAATCTCGGAGTTTACCCAGAGAGAGGATGAGCAATTTTTCGAAACATGGGAGCAATTCAATGGGCTACTCTTGAAGTGTCCACATCATGGGTACGAGAAATGGCATCAATGCCAATACTTTTTGGAGGGATTACTACCAAATGTGCAAGAATGGCTAATGCAACAAGTGGAGGAGAGCTAATGTCAAAAAGTGCGTCAGAAATTTGGGAATTCTTCCAGCGACAAGCGGACAATTCCCAACAACGGAGTCGATCACTCAGGAATACTAGAAGGATTAAAGGAGTGAATGAGGTTCACATTGGCGAGTCAACTTTGGTAATCAAAGAAGTCAAGGAGATGGTTGAAGGTCTTGCTCGACAAATAGCATCATTATCGACTGTTAAATCAACAGAACCACATGACCATGACTCATACTCAGATCAAGCCAATGCCATAGGTGTAATGAGAAAGCCATCAAATTACAACCCATACTCCAACACATATAACCCTGGATGGAGAGATCACCCCAATTTTTCATGGTCTCAAGGATTCCAACAGAATGGACCAGCAGCTCCAGCTCCACCAATGCAACAAATTTCTCAAACTCCTCAAGCCTCTCAGCCACCATTTAGACCATACAATCAGAACCAGAATTACTCTCAGCCCAGACCATGGGAGGATTCATTCCAGAATCTTAAGAATCTTACTCACTCCACGATTGAGCAACAGAACCGCACCATTGATGGACTACGAAATGAGTTGAGAGCGGGCTTCAACTCACAAGCCCAATCAGTTTCAAGCCTCGAGAAGATGGTGGGACAACTTGCTTCTTCAGTTCAGACCTTGGCAATGACCGTTGAGAAAGGTAAGTTTCCAAGTCAACCAGTGCCTAACCCTAAAGGAGTGCATGAAGCAAGTACCAGTTCACCACAGCAGCATGGAGAAGTCAAAGCAGTCATGACCTTGCGAAAAGGAAAAGAAGTCGACAACAAAGTGGAGATGCCGGCGAAAAAAGAAAATCAAATTGTACCTATAAATGTTGAGGAATCATCACCGGAGGAGAAAGAAGAAACCAACCCACGAGAATACGTTCCGAAAGCTCCATTTCCTCAGAGGTTAGCGAAAGGCAAGAAGGAAAAATCCACAGGTGAGATTCTCGAAATCTTCAAACAGGTAAGTGTTAACATCCCTTTGCTTGATGCTATTAAACAAGTTCCATTCTATGCCAAGTTTCTTAAAGACCTTTGTACTAAAAAGAGAAATATGCATGTTCAAAAGAAGGCATTTTTAACAGAAAACGTTAGTTCTATACTCCAACATAAAATTCCTTTAAAATGCAAAGACCCAGGCTCCCCCACTATCTCATGTAGTATAGGGAACCACACAATTGAGAATGCTTTGTTGGATTTAGGAGCTAGTGTAAATCTTTTGCCTTACTCTGTATTCGTGAAACTTGGACTGGGAGAATTACACCCAACTTCAGTGGTGTTACAGCTTGCAGATCGGTCCACGAAAATACCTCGTGGTATTGTGGAGGACGTGCTTATCCAGGTAGACAAATTTTATTTTCCTGTTGACTTCATTGTAATTGACACTCAACCAATACAGGATTCAAGAAAGCACATCCCCATTATTCTAGGCCGACCTTTCTTGGCAACTGCGGATGCTCATATTCAATGCAGGACTAGAAATATGCAGTTGTCTTTCGGCAACATGACTATGGAGCTGAACATCTTCAACATTGCCAAACAACCTCACAATGCAGATGATGGAATTGTTGATGTGGATTTAATTGAAGCATTAGTTGATGATACTTTTGTTTCAAACCTTAGTGATGATCCTTTACAAACATGTTTAACTCACTTTGGTTTTGATTTTGATATTGACAGATCAGTTGATGAGGTCAACGCCCTGCTTGACTCAGCACCATCTATGGATACTAATAAATGGAAGTCAAGAGTTGAACAACTAGCACCATCAGAGAAGCAACTCATTCCATCATCAGAATCACCACCGAAACTCGAGCTCAAACCATTGCCCAACACTTTGGAATATGCATTTTTGGGAAAAGAAAGTACTCTGCCGGTAATCATCTCATCATCCCTCAATGATGAACAAAAAGGTAAGTTGTTGGATGTTTTAAAAGAGCACAAAGGAGCATTAGGATGGACCATAGCAGACATTAAAGGTATAAACCCAGTAGATTGCATGCATTACATTCACCTTGATGAAAATGCTAAAACTACTAGGGAGATGCAACGTCGGTTAAATCCTAACATGAAAGAAGTTGTTAGAACTGAGGTCCTTAAGCTATTAGATGCAGATATCATTTACCCAATTTCTGATAGTTCATGGGTCAGTCCTGTACAAGTTGTCCCTAAAAAGTCAGGAGTCACAGTAGTTACCAATGCTGATAATGAATTGATACCCACTAGAGTGACTACAGGATGGCGTGTATGCATTGATTATAGAAAATTGAATTCTGTCACACGTAAAGACCATTTTCCTTTACCATTTATTGATCAAATGCTTGATAGATTAGCAGGCCATGAATTTTATTGCTTTCTAGATGGTTACTCAGGATATAATCAGATTCCCATAGCACCAAAAGATCAAGAGAAAACTACTTTCACTTGCCCTTTTGGCATATTTGCATATAGGAGAATGCCATTTGGATTATGTAATGCACCTGCTACATTTCAACGATGCATGTTGAGCATTTTTTCTGATATGGTGGAACGATTCCTTGAAGTCTTTATGGATGATTTTTCTGTCTTTGGTGACTCGTTTGATCAATGTTTACATCATCTAACACTAGTTCTGCAGAGATGTATCGAGAAGAACTTGGTCTTAAATTGGGAGAAATGTCATTTTATGGTAAAACAAGGTATTGTTCTCGGTCACATCATTTCGAGTAAAGGTATTGAGGTTGACAAAGTCAAGGTGGATCTCATTTCTAATCTTCCTCTACCCAAAACAGTCAGAGAAGTAAGATCTTTCCTTGGGCATGCTGGTTTCTATAGACGTTTCATTAAAGATTTTAGTAAAGTTTCTAGACCCTTATGCAATTTGCTTGCTAAGGATGTACCTTTTGTCTTTGATGATTCATGTCTTGTTGCGTTTGAAAAATTAAAGCATTTGTTGACATCATCACCCATCATTCAACCCCCGAACTGGAAATTACCATTTGAGCTTATGTGTGATGCATCTGATTATGCAGTAGGAGCAGTATTAGGACAAAGAGTTAATCGAATTCCCCATGTTATTTACTATGCTAGTATGACATTGAATAATGCACAGTTGAACTATTCAACTACTGAAAAAGAAATGCTAGCAGTAGTGTTTGCATTGGAAAAATTTCGATCATATCTCATTGGTTGTAAAATAATTATATTCACAGATCATGCTGCTCTTAAATATCTTTTCACAAAGAAAGATGTAAAAGCCAGACTAATTCGTTGGGTGTTACTTTTGCAGGAATTTGACTTAGAATTCAAAGATAAAAAAGGGACAGAAAATGTTGTGGCGGACCACCTCTCTCGTCTCCATTTTGACACAATTATAGAACAATTACCATTAAATGAGTCATTTCCAGATGAACAATTAATGAGTGTGGAAGTATTACCTTGGTATGCTGATATAGTTAATTATCTTGTTACAGGTAAACTTCCAGAGCATTGGACCAAGCAAGACAAGGCTAAATTCTTTGCAGAGATAAAGAATTTCTTTTGGGATGACCCGTATTTGTTCAAGTATTGTGCGGATCAAATTGTTAGACGATGTGTCCCAGAAAGTGAAATTCAGAATATCCTTTCATTCTGCCATGAACAAGCTTGTGGAGGCCATTTCAGTGCTAAGAAGACAGCGACTAAAGTTTTACAATGTGGTTTCTATTGGCCATCTATATTTCGAGACGCTTACACTTTCTGTTCTTCATGTGATAGGTGTCAACGAATGGGAAGCATTACACGAAGGAACATGATGCCACTAAATCCAATTTTAGTGGTTGAGATTTTTGACGTATGGGGTATCGACTTCATGGGACCCTTTCCCCCTTCTTTTGGCCATCAATACATATTGGTTGCTGTTGACTACGTATCAAAATGGGTAGAAGCAATTCCATGTAGGACCAATGATCACAAGGTGGTGATAGCATTTTTGAAAAGCAACATTGTTTCACGCTTTGGATTCCCTCGAGCAATAATCAGTGATGGTGGTGCCCACTTTTGTAACAAAGCATTCAAAGCACTTTTGACAAAGTATTCAATCACACACAAAGTGGCGACCCCGTACCATCCGCAAACCAGTGGCCAAGTTGAGATCTCCAATCGAGAAATAAAGCACATATTAGAAAAGACGGTGAGGCCAGACAGGAAAGATTGGTCATTAAGACTTGATGATGCATTATGGGCATATAGAACGGCTTTCAAGACCCCGATTGGGATGTCACCCTACAGGCTAGTGTATGGAAAAGCTTGCCACCTACCTGTGGAACTCGAGCATCGTGCATATTGGGCCATCAAGAAATTCAATTTTGACATGCAGCAAGCCAGCTCAGAAAGAAGATTACAGCTGGCAGAACTTGAAGAAATTCGCAATGACGCGTACGAAAATGCCAAGATTTACAAGCAACGAATGAAATTCTTCCATGATAAGCAAATTATGAGAAAATCATTCACTCCAGGTCAGAAAGTGCTTTTATTCAATTCTCGCTTGCACCTATTCCCAGGTAAGTTACGCTCTCGTTGGTCTGGCCCATTTATTGTTCATATTGTTTTTCCACATGGGGCAATTGAAATTAAAGACCCAAAGAATGGTGTCACGTTTAAAGTTAATGGTCAAAGATTAAAGCCATATCTAGAGTACCAACCACATGAAGAAGACACCGAAATAAATTTGAGTGACCCACCAAATTTGAATTGATTTTTTTTCTTTTCGTTGATTTGATTTTTCTTTTTTCTTTTTATTATTATTCTTTTGCTAATTGAAATTGTTTTTGCATAAGTGTGTTTATTTTACCATTAAGTTTTCTCTTATCATTGTTAATCATGAGTCTCATACTTAGACCGTTCCTCCTGAACATTCTTAAACCACTTCAACGTGTCAAAACTCATCTCAAAAGGCAGATTCAATTTTGTAAAACACAACGCATTTGGGCTCTACAACCACCAGAATTAGTAGCCGATGTTGAGGGTTTAGAAAGCCAACTCAGAGACATTGAGAGAAGTGTTTACGACATCCAGTTGGAGCTTGAGGTAAATTCAATAAGAGGACGATTTTAATTTTCTTTGTGTGTTTTAATTTGTTTTTCTGTTTATGTGCTTTAGTTTGTTACCCCGGTGAAGTGGCGGATAACGGTACTCCGTGACAATCAAGTCGGTTACTTCAATTTCCCATAATAACTGATATTCTGAGGCGAAAGTATGGACAGAAATGAGATTCTAGCAAAGCTTCACAAGCGATTCCCTTCACTTCCTCAGAATGCCCTCCTTACGATCTATAAAGCTCGGTCCGAACGCATGCGATTACTCATGAGGAATAACATACCTGCTGACATTCGTTGGTTAATCGAGGCTAAAGTACGATCGGCAGGTGAGTTACCTCCAAAATTTATTGCATTCATGCCTGGTTGTGGTAAAGGAAATTATGCAAGAAAACGACGAGCTCGAAGAATTTCTGTTGCTTGTCATAAGTGTGCCAGAATGAGTTGCAATAAAAACCCATGTTCTTTAGGAATGGTGTCTGATAACAGGGAAGATAAGATTCAATTCATTAGGGATGGCTTGAATAAGGAGTCATTGGATGATATCCTTTTGTCTCTTGAAACGCATCCCAGTGGATATGTGCAAGGAGCGATTCTCCAGTTATGACCATTATTCCAGAAAGAGCATGCACGATATAGTCTCGGGAATCTGACTATAAACGACCCTGTTTGCCAGTTTATAAGAAAACTGGATAGGAAGCCTATCCTCGACCCATAGAGGGCGTTCAAGCCGTTTCTGGACGTAAAACCAGAGGAAGATGTGAGCCACAGTTGCAACTACCTGTAAATATCCTTTTACTTTATTGTTATTTTATTTCACTATTGTCTTATTGTTTGCATTATTGTCTTTAATAATTTTATTACTGTTTGCTTTTTCCTTTTTACTGTTTTCTTTTTGACTTGCGAGCACGTGCTTTACGCGTTATTTGACACTGACATATTACCTCATACACAACCATGACCCACTATCACCAAGACTCTTAAATGTGATTTCTTTTTTGTCAAGCACTCACAAATTGTTTTTGAGAAGTATCACAATGTCAGCTACTCCCAATAGACAATTCAAGAACATTTGTGTGCTTTCTGGATTTACATATGGCAAACATAAAGAGTTCGTTGAGGCAGCCATAGATCTTGGTCGAAGCGTAGCAGCGAGAAAATTACACTTGGTGTATGGAGGAGGTAATCGAGGGTTATCAAAAATGGTCTCAGAAGCAGCTTTTATCAGAGGAAGTCAAGTGTTAGGCATCATCCCAAGAGTCTTAAAACCATTGGGCAGTTCATCTGACTCATCAACTGGAGAAGAGTTAGTCGTCTCAGGTATGCAAGAAAGAATAACTGAAATGCTTAATCATGCTGATGCATTTATTTTCCTTCCAGGAGATCTTGCAACACTAGAGGCACTTATCACGCTAGCATCTTGGGCCCATCTGCACATCCACCAAAAACCCATCGGTTTGTTAAATGTCAATAATTTTTATGATGGCTTTATCGCATTTCTTAACCATGCAATAAAAAACTATTTCATTCCCGCTAATGTGAAAAAACTTTTTATTTGTGCTCACACTGCTAATGAGCTACTTGATCTGTTACAAGCTTATAGACCGGAGCCAGACCCCTGGACCTTCGTGTTGGAGCGTCCAAATAATGATGGTAACAGTAGCAGCAGTAAGAAGTACAAATTAGATTTAACTCTCCGCCTATAAATATTTTCTTCTGTGTTGCACCACCCAGGTGATGTCTTCTAAACTCTACTTCTTTTCTTTCAAACATTGAGGACAATGTTTCGTTCTGGTTGGGGGGAGGGAATAGTCGACAATTGTGGAATTTTGGTTAAGTTTTTACTAATTTTTGTTGTAGAAACTAACTGTTGCTAACTTTTTGTGTTGAAGATGGCTGAATATGGAGTGTAGTGACTCTAGAAACGCATCTTCATCGTTTATATAAAAAAAAAAAAATTCAGACATTTTCTTTTTCTTTATTATGTGTTTATGTTTATTCTTCTTCTTTAATTTCTCCTCTATAAATATACATTTTCCAACTTTTGAGTCGAAGATGGCTGAATATGGAGTGTAGTTCCTCTAGAAACGCATCTTCTTTTTTTAAAAAAAAAAATCATTTTCGTTTTCTATCATTTTACGTGTAACTTTTCTAATTAGTTTTTATGCATCATTTTCACATTTCTACATGCATATTTTCCTTTCATGTTTAGAATAGGTTGGGGGGTAGAATGATGTTTAAAAAAAAAATGTGTGATTTGTTTTAACATTGGATGACATGATTAATTTCAAATTTTAGTATTTGTATTATCTTTGGTCTTAAGTGATGTTACGCTATGTTTGCTACTTTACATGTTGATGTCGGAGACAAATGTGAGTTGCTTGAAGGAATGAACATGTCATAATAAGTACCAAGTGAGTTTTTGAGCCTATTATTTTTCTTGGAGAATAACCCTTTTGCCCACTCTTTATACAGCTTAGCAGTTTATTATTTTATACAGGATCTCTAAATTACTTTTGAGTTAACCCTTAAAAAAAAAATTGTAAAATAAAAAAAAAAGAAAAAAGAAAAAGAAAAAAGAGTGTGTTGCTACATTTGGAGGCTCATCTAACTAGTAGATATGGAAGATTATTTAGAGCCCTAAAAGACGATGGAGAGGCCATCTTTGATCCGTTTGAGCCTTTCAAGCCATCCCTTTTATTTAATATCCATAGTTAACCCTTTTGAGCCTTTAAAAAAAAAAAAAAAAACCTTTTCTTTGTCAACTTATCATCTTGACCCACTCCGATTTGGAGTATTACCCGATATCTTATAAGTTCCATCACCTATTTATATTTGAGAAAATGTAAATAATTATTTTGTTCAGTGAAGTTATGCCAAATAAAAGCAAAAAAAAAAAAACTAAAACAAAACAAAAACAAAAGTTGTTGTTTCAAAAGAATAAAAATAGGTGAAATCCACCTTGCAACTTCCAAAAAAAAAAAAAAATTCTCTGCATTTTTCTCAAACATACACTTTGTTTTCCTTATTTTCCTTCTTTGTTAGCCATGTCCCTAGCCTACGTTTCGTCCTAATAAAAGTCCTTCTTGATTTTAGGGAACTATAGTTTGAAGTAGAAGCTAGTTATATGGGCTAAAAAGATGTAGTGATGCATAATTAAAAAAAAAAAAAGATAAATAAAGTGGGTTGACTAACATTTTATTTGCTTGAGATCGTATTATTTCTAAGCTGAGGGCATATTTATTTCATCTTGGTGAGAGCATGTGATATCACTTCTTTATTATTTTCTCTCTCAATTATCATTCATTGGAGTGACTATTTTTATTGGGATTAATTTATTTGTGAGAGTGTCACTACTTCCAGTGAGATTTTGGGGTTTGACATGTCATTCTTGAGAGTAGCTAAAACAAAGTCTACTGGGCTAATTCATGTGGATGGTTGATGTGTGTGTGATGTTGCTTTAGACTGGAGATAATGCTTATACTTTTATTTGATTGCTATCATTAATCTGATGGAATAAATACGAGTGTTTCTATTAAAACAAAAAAAAAATTATTTTGAATTTGAATTTTTTTTTCGCTTTATTTGCTAGGGACTAGCAATAAGCTGGTTGGGGGGTGTGTTGAGTGTTAGAAAATGCATATTTATAAAGGAGAAAACCGTCATTTTACATTTTAAGTCTTACTAACAACCCTTACTTTTATATATTTAACCTTCTTGTGATTTAATTACATGTATTTTATTTTAATTAAGTATTTTATGTATTTTAGGGGCATTATAGTCATTTCACAATAAAGGAGAGATCAGACGGCAAAACGGACATCACTTTTGAACTCAGGACGGTCGAAAACCTTAGGAGGAGCATAAAAGGAAAAATGGCACTATTCACATGTACGGTACTATTCACGTGTACGGTACTGTATACGTTACTGTTCACGACACTGTTCACATAGACGGATGATGACGTGGCATTGACCGATGATGTGGCATTGACTGATGAGGTGTCACGATCCTGTTGGACTAAAATTCTTATGTACTGTTGATGGTGACGTGGCAGCATATCAGTGGACGAAAAATCTCGCGTACGGTGCATGCATCACACAGGATTATTTTCAACCAAACCGCGTTACTGTTCAAAGTCGGGTCAAACCGTGTTACTGTTCATCCGCGTGGTCAAACCGTGGACTGTTGACTGATGACGTGGCGCAATCCTGAGCGTCCAAACTGTTTTTAATCCGATGGCCATGATTTACTCCATGTATCTATAAAAAGGGGGCCTCCCCCCCTAATTTGAGATCTCTGAATCCATTTTTGGGATCCATTTTCTGTAATTCCCTCTCCATCTTGTATTTTCTTCGTATTTTAATAAATTCCCATTTTGCCCCTAGTTCAACTATGAGTGGCTAATTTTCTTTCAAGCTTGGGTTGAAGGTGAAGTCTCAACATGTGTCATGGGCTTAATTTGGTAAATTTATTTTCTCTTCCCCTCTAATTTTTTTGGATGTTTTGACTTCTCGTCGACAAATAATAATAGTCTTGTCTAGATACCGCCTTGGTTACACCGGCTCTCTAGTATAAGGTTATTATTATTTGGCACGATAAGCCCTTAGCACCATATTGATTAGAGCGTGGTTCATGAGGTGTGGATTCCCCCCTCATAATTTAATTGGCATTAATACGGATTATTTAGCCCATGATGCATGTTGATACGGATCCAGATACCCAAGTACGTTATTTCAATAGAAGTCTCTTCAATTCATTCTCGCCATTTTAATTCCAGTTTTAGAATTTATTCTCGCCATTTTAATTTAAGTTTTAGCATATTCCAAATCATTTCCACCATAAATCCAATCACCCATTTACAAAATTAATTCTACACAATTAAAATCCACCTCCTCGTGGGATCGACACTCGTCACCATAGATCTATACTACAATAGATTCATGCGCTTGCGAGTACATTAAAATTTGCACAACAAAGATCAATTTTCAAAAATTTGGCATGAACTTGGGATGATGAAATTTTCGCATTAACGTCTCTATTCATGCTATTGAGTGTATTGAATTGATTGACTTATTGGTGATTTAATAGTTATGAAATGCTTAAGCTTGATATTCAAATGATGTATTCACTTTGTTAATTCTTGATTGATTATATTAATTAATTGCTTGAATACATGTTCATGAATCATGCATTAAAATGGCTCATAAAACATTTTAGATCAATGAAATGATCTTGAAATGTATTAATTGTTGGCCAAATACTAAAATAAATGTGCGAAATCATACGTTGTAGAAAATGAATTGCCGTTATTTCAGTAAACGGCTAACCGTTTTAGGACAGAAACAATAGGGAACTCTTTGGACTCTGTCGGCTCGCCGATATCCTTATCAACGGCTCGCCATCCTGATGAAAATTTTTTGGGAACTCTCTGGACCCTGTCGGCTTGCCGATATATATATAACCGGCTTGCCGTCATGATGCAAAATTTTGGGGAGCTCTCTGGATACTGTCGGCTCGCCGATATTTCCATAACGGCTCGCCGTTATCGCGTGATAAGTGAACAGTCCTTCGTCTTTCTTTTCATTTCGTTCTTGCTCTCTCTCTCAAACCCGCGACTAACATTTCCTTTCTCTCTCTCATCAAATTGAACCATTCGAAACCTTTCTCATCTTGTTTAGAACCTTTTTAACCGATCAAAACTCGTTTTTGATTCAAAATTTGAGAAATCCCAAATTTAAAACCCTAGAACCAGCCGCACTTCTCTCGCCAAAATTGAGCCAAATTTCTTCCAATTTCAATCACATTTCAACTCGTCATTACTCTCTCATCACTCAAACTTTATTTTCCATATTCAAACTTCTCCAAACTCATCAATGGCAGAACGACCATAGAGGCGTGCTCGAACTAAGCACACTGCTCCGCGTTGTTCCAGTCCCTCCAGGCCTTCCTCTCAGGACTTCGAGAGCCTCTATTTTTCCAATGACACCTCTGCTCAGCGATTTCGTGACAAATTCATGGGCAAACCAGTAACTCCCTCATTTTCTCTTAACATTACGGAGTTTTCGGATATTACCATTTATGGTCGTACTATTACTCAATTGCTTAGCCATTGGAATGAACCCTTAAGTATAGAAGAGCCCATCTATGAAAATCTAGTCCGTGTCTTTTATTCTAATATGAAACTCTCCTCTTCCCGTCGAGTTGAACTTTATACTTCTGTAGGAGGAATTCATATTGAGCTTGATGAGCCAGAATTATGTAGTATTCTTAAAATTTCTTATGGAGGCTTAGACATTTACACAGCTAGGAAAGAACTTGACTTTAGTGATTTTCGTTATGTGGATGGTGTATGGAATATTTGTAGGCATCGGGATCTTTCCGATGACGTCTGTTCTTTGTCCTTTAGGTCTCAAGATTCGAATACTTCATATCATTCTCCAACACATGGTCACCCCTAGACAAGGTCACACTGATGAGGTAACTCGACTTGATGTTGGTTTATTAGATTCCCTCATCCGTAGACGGCATGTGAGTTTATCTTACACTATCCTTTGTCATATGCTGTCCACACCTAGAGTCTCAAACCGATCCCTTTCATATGGCAGTATCATTACTAGGATCTTGAAATTCTTTAGAGTACTTATCACTGAGCCTGTTTATCTTGAGACCCGTAAGCTCGGTCGAGAGATTATTTCTGCGATCGGATTTTTTAAAAAGCGTGGGAAGTGGGAAAAGACAACATCCTCTAAGAATGAAGATACTCTGCTTGCACCAGCGGATGATCGTATGTTAAATGATGTCTATTCCGAGGATAAGTTACCCGATTTCCGCCTTGGGGCTAGACCACGTGTCCCTCGCAGAGCAGCAGCAACAACATCAGCAGCAGCATCAGCAGCAGTTTCCTCTCAAGATGACGAGCCAGCCGAGACCGCCGTCCCTCTTGTAGCATCGACCGTTCCTGCGGATCGCTTTCAACAATTGTTTGACAAAGTGGAATTTCTGTCCAAGTAGCAGCAGCAGCAGCTTTAATCTGATTTCGCGACCTTTTGGCAGTAAATTTCAGATCAGCAGATAGAATTACTTGCTGGCCAGCGCCGTATTCTTGGTTACTTTGGTTATGACCTAAGCATCTCTTCTTCACAGCCCCCGTCTTAGTTTTCCGCCCCTCTGATTTTCACACAGATATCACTCATTTCATATAATTATTATGATGATATTTGTCTTTTGTTTATGCTTATAATGCTTTTGTGATATTTTCTGTTGGATATGTGGACTTTATTTATGTTTGAGTTGATTTTGATGATATCTTGTTTATCTTGCTGATCTGTTTGATTGTTGGCATAGAGGTTGGTTGATAAGTTGGTATCTATATATATGAAAGTGTTTCTTTTAACTCTTTATATTGTTGAGGATATGCTCATTTTTAAGGGGAGATTCTGCCAAAATTTTTTTTCCAACATAAGTGAATCCCTCAACCTCTCTTTTTAATCTTTTTGCGCTTATTTCTTTTTTATGATGAAGGGGAGAGAATTATTATCAAATCAATATGTTTTTGTTTAAAATTATTTTTGAGATTAAAACTAAATGGACACATATTTAAGGGAAGTTAAAAATTCCTTAAAAATTTCACTTAAGGGGAGCACATATTTAGGGGGAGCAAAATTGCACAAGTATTTTCTTGAAAAGTCTGTCATCATAAAAAGGAAGAGATTGTTAACATAAATATTTCTTTATTGATTTTGATGATAACAAACTTGATTAAGATTGATTAATCTTTTCAAAGCTCAAAATAATTTTCATCTATTTTGACAAGTTTTATAAAGTGCTTTTATAAAGATTTGGAGACAAACAGTTATCTTGCAAAATAGTTCACTGCAGCAGTTTCTGTGATAAAACGTCGATTCGACAATTTTGATAAACGACTCATCGATATCAAATAGAATGGAAGATTAGTCTCTGGACTTAAACGGCGATCCGAAAAATCTGATAAACGGCTCGCTGATATCAAACAGAATTGAAGATTAGTCTCTGGACCTAAACGGTGATCTGACAAATCTGATAAACGGCTCGCCGATATTGAACAGAACTGAAGATCAGCCTCTGGACCTAAACGGTGATCCGACACCTAGATAACGACGATACGCCAAATTTGAAAATCAGCCCAATGGTCATATTGACCAGTCAAACGATGATTCGACATCTAGTTAACGGCGATCCGACAGTGTACAGAAAGTCAATAACGGGTAGTTTTCAGCTCCAACTATAAATAAGCTCATTCAAATTAAAACAAAGATTGATCACAATATGACCATTGAGCTTATATTCGAGAATACAATTTTCATAGGGCTTTAAAATACATTCTTGTTTCATCTATTCACACATTGGGCATTGATTTGTAATCTTAAATATTGTGTGAGAGAAAAATAATTTTTTAATCTTCTACTTTGAATGTTTGTAAGTGTTGGGATATACTTGGGTTAAGAGATTGGGGATAATCTCTTATTATAAAGGTTCATTGACACCTTGGAAGTCAAGTGTAAGTATTTGAAGCCTTGGAGGCTTGCTTAGTGAAATCCTCAAGCCCGGAAAGTTTGGAGGCGTGGACGTAGGCAAGGTTGGCTGAACCACGTAAAAATCTTCGTGTTTGAATATCTCTTCCCTTATCTTTTTATATTGTAATTGATTTAATTGTTATTCCATTAAATTTATTTTAGATTTGCATGATAATTTATTTTAAAATCTAATAATTTTTAGAATCCCAATTCACCCCCCTCTTGGATTGCATACTTGTATTTCAGCTTCCGCGTTGGAGACGCTTGCGCTGACAGGAGCTGCTAGTCGACTGGAGAAGGCCGGTGCTACAAGGGAGATGCTGCGCTGGTGCGCACTGGTTGCCTGGCTGCTGGGCTGACGGGAGATGCTTGCTGGTTCATGCGGGCTGGTTTGCTGCTAGCAGCTACTGGAGAAGAAAACAAAGTTTTGTGAATTAGGGATTTTGTGAACATTGTTTTTTTTTTCGTTTTTTTTATTTTTATTTTTTTCAAATAAAAAAAAACTAAAGGAAAAAAAAACCTTTTTTTTATTTTTAAATTTTTTTAGTGATGAATCACTTGAGACACTAAAAATTTCAGAAGTACTTTTTTAATAAGCACGTGGGCACGCCTTAAAACCATTTTACTTTAAAATCATAGAAGTACTTATTAGTTAAAACGTGCGGTGATTTAGAGACTTTCCGGTGGTGTTCGGGTAGCAGTTCAATGGTGATATAGGTTGGGTTATAGTTGACAGCGCCTTCTTATTTTTATGAAGGAGGAGATTGAGGGAAAAGATAAAAAAAACGATAGCAGCGGTAGTCGTGTACAATGGCTGTGAAGGTGGCTTCAAGTTTTTGTTTTTTTTTTTTTACTTCGTGGAATTAATGGATGATGGAGAGAGAATTTGTGGATGAAAGGTAGTTTATGGTTAGGAAAGCTCTGTCTGGTGTAAAGAAGTGTTCTGATACCACTTGATGCAGGGTAAAGGAGATACTAGATTTCATTCTAGCTTACATTCTTAAAAACTCAAGAAGGAGAGCTCTCAGAAAGGAGAAAGTATCTTAATTGAGAAAATACTGAATATTATTGAAGAGAAACTTGTGTCAAGAGACAAGAATAACAAGCCTATATTTATTAGTTAGGATTATCTTGTTCCTAATAGAATTATGATTTCTTGTAAGAAAAGGAATATGACTTAAATAAGAAAATATGAAATAAATCTTAATTAAACTAGAAAAAGGGAATATAAACTCATATTCCTACCATAACTAGGTTTGTCCTACATCACCATATAAAAATATATATATATATACAGGTGCCCACATGAGAGAATGACTAGTGTGTGTGTATAATTGTTCGTGGAAAAATTGTTATTAAAAAAGACGGTTCGATTTTTGTTAATTCAGTTAGTGTTAATGTAGATTGAGAATCCATTGTTCCAATGTGAATTTTTAAGTTTTGTTTTAGCAAGTTGCATCATTAAACGGAGGTTGCAGCTGAAAATTGATTTTAAAGAAAAAAACTTGTAACTGTACATTCATGAAAAATTTCCATTTGTCGGAAAACGAAGATGGAAGATATGTTTGGTAAATAAAAGCCATGGTCAAATTGTAATAAATTAACATATGTCATTGGATGTTTATCGAGCATACTTTTTATCTCCCCATTACTAACCCTTTATCTTTCCATAGCTTCTATGATCTCCCTAAATTAGGGATTATTGGTTTTTACATTATCATCTATTTAATTACTTATTTATGATTTTATCTTTATAAAAGGAGGCTTTTCCCATATTTTGTATATATATTTGAGATTGAATAAAATTCCTCCCTAGATATGTGTCTCTTATTTGCTCTCTCTTTCTCTTACTATATTATTGTGCTCCTATTTAATAAATAATTTAACACATTATCAGCACAAGACACAAATGATCATATGGTAAATTTCTTTTTGTTCATTTCATATGGTAAGTCTATAGTATTATCTTTTTTCTTAATATATTTGACAATCTAAACATTGTCTAATCATATATTCTATACCATCTTGATGTTCTAGCATAATGAATTCATACCTTTATTCATTGTTGCTTATATTCCCGTGCAATTGCTTGTTAACGTTATTTTACCATCATTGATATTCTGGAAAGATTATATCGATTGTAATTTTCAATATTAAATATGACCGTGAAGTGCAAATATTGTAATATAGAATGAAAGAAGATTTAGAATGGATTCCTTAAGGATTGAACTACGATGAAAATTTCTTTAATTATATATTCCTGAAGAACTATACTAATTGCTGATATTGTTCATTATCTTGTCCTTAAACGACAACAAAATTAAAAATAAGTAGTTTCCTATTTTCATATATCATTTCCTTGTATGAGGAAAGATTATAACGTTTATGAAAAGATGACTATGAATTTTTTTCATGAAAGAATATGAAGGAACAAAATTATCATTAAATGTTGAAGAAGTGTTTTTGAAAGCTCATATATGTGTTTTTCTTATACTAAATTAAATGAAAAAATACCATAAGAAAATAGTTATGGCTCAAATATGTCCCCGATACATGAAGTTATAATTTTATTCACCATCATATCCTAAAAGGACTACCAAATTAACAGATTATAATTTCTTTATCATTCTTGAACAATATAAATTAAAAGATCATGATTTTCCTTTATCGTCATCTCCTTGAAGGAGTTGAAATTAAATATTTTATGATAAATTTTTAATTTATTTCTTTGTAGCAATTTAAGGGAAATCGTAACTTCAAGAACTTCAAGAGTTGATATTTCAAAAGTCCATGTGATTTTCTGTGTTAAACTCCACGCACGATGAAAGAAAATTACACGATGGCTTGAATAGCTTATTACAATTATTGGATCGCCCATTTTTGCTTGTATGCCATATTGGATTGTATGAGGTGGGTTCTTGTCTGTTAACTAAGTTTTGTACTAGCTAGTGGTGATCTTTATGTTCTCCATCAACACCAAGTCGATAAACATATTTATGGATCTACCATCAGATGAGTGGAATTTACATTACACGCAATTTGATTAATAATTGATGGATAATTTAAGGAAAAGCAACTTAAACATATATCTACGTTTGTAAATTTGTCAATTAACATATAAAAATAGGATAGCCTTCTCTTTGTTTCCCACTGTTCGGTTCTTAAAATTATCATCTATTTCTAACAATCTACAAATTTTATTCGCTGAAGTGAATGATTTTTATTTGATTAATAAAGAAATACAAATTCCCAAACTTGTAGCAGTTATAGGTCTTATCATTTGATATAAAAAAAAATGAAAATGCAAATAGGGCTGAGTGTATGAAATAAATAAAACTAACTTCAATAAGGATTCCAGGATTCCTGTGATGATTCATTATTGTAACAATAAAAAAAGTAAGATGAATTTCAAATAATTGTGAAAGTTATCCTCTAAATTGGGGAAGGAAAGTGTTCTATATTTGATGGACAACATAAATTTTATATCTTACCTTTATCCAATTTTGTTTTCTACATGAGTTAATTTACTTGAACTTCAAGTTCAAAAGAATTATTAGACAATGCTTATTGTTATATATTATCAAATGAACTTATAGATATAGAGAAAGTGATAAAAATCACGAATAAAAAATACCCTAATATGGGTAGTTATCCTTGAAGGATGACATCTAGTGATACAAGTGTTGGGAAAATATGCTCTTTAAAAGCATATGTGTTTATTTAATTGTAATGAATAATTTTTCTGATTAATATAATAAATGAGATATTTTATTCAAATATCTTAATTGCATTAATATTTGTATTAAAGTCCATTTAATCATATTATACGTATTTATGTGATCACCATGTGGATTCACAGAAGACATAAATACAAGTTATCTTATGATTAAATAAATTTAGTTCGCAGTTGATAAATAAAGTTGGGCACTTTATTTAGGTATAGACTATAATAAATTCATTGAATGATTTGTCTTAATCATGTATGAATTTATTGATGTAGTACGACTACATTGAACATGATCACATATGAGATTTAATTAACTTTGTAATAATTGTCAGACTTATTAAATTTCATAGGCGTTGATTTTACTGTAATCTTAATCTTGAGTTAATTATGATTCCATTTGAGTTACCAATGGGCACGACACATCCTTGTGGTCAAGATTACCCAGTATCTTGGTGAGAGCAATTATGAGTATTGGAGTTATGGATTAACAATATAGAATTTGTACAACACATCTCTTGATGGGTTTTCGGCACTTGATCATAGAATTCTCTGGCCAGAGTGTGTCAACATATTTAGTATGTTAAAAATGATCATTAGAGAAAACCAGTAAAGATCAAGGAATAAGATGTTATTAAATTGATTGGACAGTTGAGATATCAATTTAATTAACGATGTGGTACAAATGATTGTGCAGTAAAGAAATCAATGTGGCTTGGGACGAATTATTATTCGATAATACAATTATGGAAGTCAGTTCCAATCTTTTAGTGGAGTAGATTTGGAATTAAATAAGTGGGCTAGTTTAATTACAGGCCTAATTATTGTAGCCACTATTGTATGTTCCCAAATGATCCCCGGGTTAGCTCATGTAATTGATTGCACCACTACTGGACTAATAAGTAAGATAACTAGCTATTTGGGTCAAAAGCCTAAATATATCATTTAGTGGGAGGCTCCATTTAATTAGCTTTTGTGTAAGGGGCCTTATGTTATTTTACAAGGTGGGTCCCCTATTGAAAAAGTAAATAACATGGGTTTTGTTTTTTAATTATTTGGAGCCTAGGGTTTTCACACAATGGTGATATAAAAGGCTTATTTTTCTCTAAAGAAAGAGGGAGAAGCCACTTTTACAAATCAGAGAAAAAGATTTTTCTCTCTATTGTTGAGAGAAAAATTTTCTCGTGCTAGTTGCTTTGGTAGTGATAAAGGCGCCCACACGTCAAGTGCAAATCGAACCTGAGTCATAACCTGGAAGATCATTGGTGACAGTTCGTGATCTAACAAGCGTGGTGGTGACGGATCATGATCTAACAGGAGTGGTGGTGGCGGATCGTGATCTAGGAGCCTAAATCACTTCAACGGAAAAATCCAAATCGGATTTTCAAGGTACGATTTCTGGATTACGTATTCCTATATATTATATGAGAGCGGTCCTTAAAAGGTTTTATAAAATTTTAAAAACCTGATTTTTCCCCAACAACAAGTAAATATACTAATGCTTGAAGCATGTGTGTAATAGATCAAATGGTGCAAATAATTTAATTTCCGGAAAGATGACAAAATTCTTGAAAATGATTTTGTGCTGCTGATAAAACCATAGCAAACACATTTGATCTATAATTAAATTATTGAATACATTGCCTTTAATGAGACATGTACCAACAAGTAAATGAATCACAATTACCCTTAAAGAAAAATATAGTGAGAAATAAAGAGATTCAAGTTGTGTTATATAGACTTGCGTGCAAATTAAGAAAGAAAAAATCTTTAGCCCTTATAGAGACATATATAATAGAAGCTTCACAAGATTTCCTTGGGCAAATATATTTGAAATATAAAATATTTGATCAATAGTACTTGGTGCAAGAGAACAATTGAAATTAACATAGATTGTTGTTAATGAAAACTTGTGATATGATAAAATATTGAGGATCCTGGGCCACAAAAATGTAAAAGAATATCTATTTAAATGATTGGCCCAAATTTGGATGGTAGTCCATATGCTTGAAGTTGTAAAATTTATTAGTAAAATGTGAATTTGAACTACAGTATGTCAAAATAAATTGATATACTTATCATTGAAGGATAAAATACTTGAAACAAGTTCTTAAAGTAATAAATAAAAAACCTTGCACCTTATATATTCTGATAAGCCATAATCATACTTGTGCATATTATAGTAATCTAGAGTGATAAAAGTATAATCACTTGGGAAAAAATTCATTACAAGTGGAATATGTTATTATCGATTTTGCTTTGTGATTTTATTAAAAACTAGAAATTAAATTTGAGAAAAGAACATCTACATCTGTGAAGTTTAGGAAAATGGTTACAAAGAACTAGGGATGGCAAAATGAATAATCGAATCCTAAACGAATTGAGTCAAAATTTTATTGATTCAGATTCGATTTGTTTATTAGACGAATTGAAATCTCAAGATTCAGATTTGGCTAATTTATTAAACGAATATTCATTCGATTTGTTTAATAGAATTAATAAATTAATCGAATCGAATCCAAATTCGTTTATCCTAATAATAAACGAATCCATAACAAATCGAATTGAATATGAATTTGTTTAGAAAAATTAAATAAATAATCCAAACCATGAAATTTTTCATCTCATGTATATATCGTCTTATTATTATTTATAATTACTAGATTAACCTTCAAATTTTAAATTTTTTCATAAATATTTAAGAATGAATAAGTAATTTAATTAAACGAATAAATTGTATTTGGTTCATTTGATAACCCATTTATTGAATGAATCCTAAACAAATAAACAAGAAAGTGTCGTCAAACTCGGGTTCGATTAATTTAATTAACGAATTGAATCGAATTCACCCATTTATTAAACGAATCAATTTTTTCAAATCTAAATCCATTTAATTCTTTTCAAATCGAATTGACTAAATGAATCATAACCCAAATTGTCATCCCTACTGATACGACTTAAAAGTGTTTAATTTACTCCCAACTATAAGAGTGCCTAATTATACTATATCTCAGTGAGTCCAAGGTCAATCCACAGAAAAATGATTTAATTTTTTTATTTAAGTTTATCTAAAAAAAAAAGAAAAAAATTTAAATATATGTAATTTGATTTGAGAAAAACTATGAAATTAAATTAGTTAGGGTTATGGATCCACTCTTAGTAATAAATATAATTTAATGAATTCTTTTTATTTTTATTTTATTACCCAAAAGATTAATTGTATAAATTACAATTATTTTCCCATTAATTTTATTATTGTTTAAGTATTTAATGTGCCAAAACTTAATTTGTCTGCAATAAGTCAAAATACTATTTTACCATACTTTATACTAAGATATTAAGAATTCATTGTGCCAAAATTTCATGTTTGTGTACAATAAATAAAAATTTCAAAATATAAAATATGGATAAAATTAAATAGAAAATAATTTAATTTATATAATTAAAAATAGAATTTGATTAAGTCATATTTATTTTCTAAGAGCTTCACCTTACCCTAACTATTAGTATTTAGCTAAACATTATTGAAATAAAGGGAACTATAAAATAAAAAATATAATTAAAAAAGTATTCGAAAATTGAAAATAAAACTAATTTACTTATCGAAATATATTACA
>NW_006262139.1:10691598-10692841 GCF_000493195.1 Citrus x clementina | reverse complement strand
GTGTGTTCCCCCCCTCTATTTATATTAATATAAGATTAATCCACACCACACAAATAAATAAAACTAATTATATCTTAACCTTATATTTGTCTCACTAATAAAATATAAACGTACTTAATCCACTCAAGCACATCCAACACATTCCACCAACAATTACCATACCTAATATGATAAAAACTTATAATTTCACAATTACCACATTTATCGCAGTAAAAACTTATAAATCTACAACAAAAGTGGCGGTTCCTCCTCGACAATGACCTAATTTCTCGGACTTCCGAAATCTAAATTTGAAATCCGTACATTTGTTTAGAGCCCAAAATTGCGTGAAATTATTATTTTTACCTAATAAACACACAAAAATACACAAAATCAAATATTTAGAAAAATAATTAGAAATTCATAATATGTTACATAATTACAAATGTAAATTATAAAAAATTATTTTTTCATTAATTTTATTATGGATTAAGTACTTAATGTGTTAAAACTTAATTTGTCTACAATAAGTCAAAATACCATTTTACCATACTTTACACTAAGATATTAAAAATTCATTGTACCAAAATCCTATGTTGTCTACAAGAAATCAAAATTTCAAAATATAAAATAAGGATAAAATTAAATAGAAAATAATTTAATTTATATAATTAAAATTATAATTTGATTAAATCATATTTATTTCCTAAGAGATTTGCAATACCCACTTTTTCTTTTCTTAAATTATGTTCTATCCTCCAAATCTTTCAGAATTTCAGTTTCACTCCAAAGATCTTTGATTCAGGCCATTCTTCTCATAACTGTAGTTTGACCATAAAATTAAAAAAAAAATTCGAATAGGTCCCTAGCCAATATTTCCCAGAATTCTCAAATTCGGACCTATAACTTGAACTTCTTTGGACCTTATTTGGACTCAATAAAAAGAATATTGATTTTAAAAATTACTACGATGGCCCATTAATTTGAATTAATCAACTTAATTGGTTGGTAATTTTTAAAATTTGAAAAAAAAAATAGTCTACTCTTTGAGATAATTATTTCTTTTTTTATTTATGTAATTTAATTTTCACATTTTTTTATTTTTCTTTTTGCCATGTACTTTGTTTATATATTGGGTTTATTGCTTATTTAGTTATTTTAATTTCAATTAGTTAATTTTTAGTTGATTTATTTATTTTTATATTACATTTTTTTCTTGTACATTTATCTTGTTTAATTTTTATTTTTTTAATTGTGTAATTAT
>NW_006262139.1:10669530-10691497 GCF_000493195.1 Citrus x clementina | reverse complement strand
AGGTTATTTCATAGATCTCATCACTACCATCAATAATGGATGAGATCCAAGATAAAAACATTTTGAACCAACTTAATCCTCCAATTGATCAGGGAGACAACCAATTTCAACATGATTAGAATCAACCAAGAACTTTGAGAGATTACATGAATCCAACAAGAACTGGAGCACTGTCGTGTATAGTATTTCCTCCAGAAGCGTCTCGATTCAACTTCAAATAAGGTATTATCTAACTTTTACCAATATTTCATGGTTTAGAATATGAGAATCCATATTTGCATCTAAGAGATTTTGAGGAAGTTTGTAATACATACACAAACCAAAATTGTAGTATGAACATAATTAGATTAAAACTTTTTCCTTTTTCACTAAAAGATAAAGTTAAAACTTGACTACGAAACCTTAGATCTGGATCAATAAGAACTTAGAATAACATGCAAGAACAATTTTTTAAAAAAATTCTTTCCACCTTATAGAACCAATTCTTTTAAAAGGCAAATAACTTCTTTCACTCAAAAAAATGGATAAACATTATACCAATGTTGGGATAGATTTAAAGAATTGCTTAACATATGTCCACACCATGGTTTTGAAACTTGACGATTGGTCACTTATTTTTACGAGGGCTTAACACCCCAAAGTAGATAAGTTATAGAAATGATGTGCAATGATGAATTTAGAGATAAAAATCCTGAAGATGCACTAGATTACATTGACCAATTAGCTGAACATGCACAACATTGAGATACTGTTGGAACTTTTGAATTGAAAAATAAATCACAAGTATCTCCATCTAGTAGAGGAATCTATAACCTTAGGGAAGATCATGATTTAGAGAATAAAAAGAGTGATCAAGTAAAATATGTTCAAGAAATTGCATGTGATGTTTGTAGTTCTAATGATCATTTCACTCAAGATTGTCCCACTTTACCTGCACCTAAAGAATATTTGTATGATTAAGCTAATGCCATTAACACTTTTAACAAGCCAAACCCATATTCAAAGACTTATAATCATGGTTGGAGAAATCATGCAAATTTTAGTTGGAGGAATAATAATAATGCATAATCTTCACAAGCACCCCCTTCATAAAATTTTCAAAATGCTCAACCTTATGCACCATATGTTCCACCACCATGGAAAAATTTAGAAGATACAATGCATTAATTCATTAGGAAGCAAGATACTATTAACAATCAAAATGCACAAACCTTTCTAATTTGAAAGATACTTTTGCTAAAATTACTTCTGCACTCACAATTCAAGAAAAAGGAAAATTTTCATCTCAACTACAACCAAATTCTAAGATTCAACAAAATTCACCCATGGACCAAGTCAAGTCAGTTATAACTTTTCGTAGTGGTAAGGTTATTGATAGACCTATTCCTGAATTTTGTGAAGATAAAGACAATGAAAATTCAAAAAGTAAGGGAAAAAACTAAATAAACTTACACCTAATGAAGAAATAAATATTATTCCATCTGAACCACCATTTCTGCATGCATGGAATAAACCAAGGAAATCAAACCACTCTTCTAAAATTTATGAAATCTTTAAGCAAGTGAACATTAACATTCATTTGTTAGATGCAATCAAGCAGGTATCTTCATATGCCAAATTTTTAAAGGACTTATGCACACTGTCAAGAGGAAATTGAAGGTAAGAAAGAATGCTTTCACGACTAAACAGATAAGTACCATTCTATCTACTAATAATAAGTTGAAATGTAAAGATCTTGGTTGTCCTACTATTTCTTGTATTATTAGAGGTCACAAAATTGGGCATGCTTTGTTAGACCTTGTTGCTAGTGTTAATTTGCTTCCATATTTAGTTTATCTTCAACTTAATCTTGGTGAGTCAAAATCAACTTCAACTTCAACTACACCTTTGCTTGCCGATAGATCAGTTAAAGTACCAAAAGGAATAGTGAAAGATGTTTTAGTCCAAGTTGATAAATTCATATACCATGTAGATTTTATTGTCTTAGAAATTGAACCTGTTGTGAATAATTATAAACCAATTCTTGTAATTTTGGGTCGACCATTTTTAATAACTGCTAGTTCTTTGATTAATTATAGGAATGGTTTAATGAATTTGTCATTTGGAAATATGACTATGAAATTGAATGTTTTCAACATGTGTAGGCAACCTAATGAAGAAAATGAGAATGAAGATGAGTTGATAAACAAAAGAAATTGCTTGAATCTTGTATAGAGGAGAATATTCGAAAAAGGATTTTTTCTGAACTTAGTGATATTTGTTCGGTTAATTCAATTTAATCAAATAAGCAACTTGAACATGATACTTCTAATATAAATCTATTGTTTGATTCTTGTTTAATTTTATCCATATTTTATATTTTGAAATTTTGATTTATTGTAGACAAACATGGGATTTTGGCACAATGAATTCTTAATATCTTAGTATAAAGTATGGTAAAATGGTATTTTGATTTATTGTAGACAAATTAAGTTTTGGCACATTAAGTACTTAATCCATAATAAAATTAATGGGAAACTGATTTAATTTATATAATTAAAAATATAATTTGATTAAATCATATTTATTTCCTAAGAGCTTCACCTTCCCCTAACTATTAGTATTTAGCTAAATATAATTGAAATAAAGGGAATTATTAAAATAAAAATCATAATTAAAAAGTATTTAAAAATTGAAAATAAAACTAATTTTATTTATTGAAAATATATTATAAAGAGAGATGAGAAGAAGAATTTGAGGGGAAAGAAGAGAAAAAAAGGTGTGGAGAGGTGTGTTCCCCTCCTCTCTTTTTATACTAATACAAGATTAATTCATAATACACAAATAAATAAAACTAATTACATCTTAGCCTTACATTTGTCCCACTAATAAAATATAAACCTAACTTAATCCATTTAAGCACATCCAACACATTCCACTAACAATTACCATACCTAAAATGATAAAAACTTATAATTTCACAATTACCACATTTACCGTGGTAAAAACTTATAAATTTACAACAAAAGTGGCGGTTCCTCCTCAACAATGACCTAATTTCTCAGACTTCTGGAATCCAAATTTGACATCCGTACATTTGTTTGAAGCCCTAAATTGCGTGAAATTATTACTTTTACCTAATAAACACACAAAAATATAAAAAATCAAATATTTAGAAAAATAATTAGAAATTCATAATATGTTACATAATTACAAATCTAAATTATATTATAAGCACAAAATAACATTTTTATCCCTTAATAAACATACAATTTTTAACACTAATCACCCACAAAGAACCTCAAGTTTTCAAAAAGGGACGCCAAGACCCCTCTTTGTCAATAATATCCTTTGCCTTTGTTAACCCCAAAATTTGGCTACAATGTTTTGTAACAAATAGAAATATAATATAAAAATAAAAGTAATAATATAAATTTTTAAAATAATTTCAATATTTAAAAACATTTTAATATTTTACAATATATTAGATACATTTTATTATATTAAAATAAATTTATTAAAATTTAAATTATTTTGAATATTATATAAAATAATAATTTTAATATTAGTAGTATGTGAAATCTTTTTTAATTGTAAAATGCATTTAATGAACATATTTATTTAAATCTCTACAATAAATATAAATATATTATTAAAATAAATATAATAATTTACATATTTAAATTTATTTAAATATGCAAATATTATTTTTCTACTAGATAGATTAAATTATTTATATAATATTTGTATTTATTAAAAATTTTAATCACTATATTCCAAGGGGATTATAGTATAAGGGTTTTAGTGTCTCTTTTTTTTAAAACTTAAGGGCTGCATGATCATTTACCTAATCCTTGGAGGTGTTGATGTTCTTTTCTCTTTAAATTTGCAATCTTTGCAAAATGTGTTGGTGACTTGGTGATTTCATTATGAAAAACTCTTGAAGAGCTTATAAATTTATTTCTTTTAAGAATAAAATTCAAGATGAAAGATCTTAAAGTGAAAGAATTTCTTTCAAATTATGGATTGAAATTTATCAAGTGGAATGCTAATACTACAAAAATGTCAAAAGTATTTGATAATTAAAAAAATTATTCTACTTTAAAATACGATGTATGTGTCTTAGTCCAGAAGAACCATATCTATTCGAGCTTGTGCCTGCAAAGGCATTGGAAATTTGCATAATTGCTTATTAAAATATGTTTAGCATAAACTTTAAAATATCAAAATAGTGTGAAAAAAGTATATCACACTCTTTCCTTGATAAGCTTGGTTTTATTTAAGAAGATCAACATTATAAAGACTATACATGAAGATATTCTTCAATCAAAATGATGATGTCTCAAATTAGTTTAGGTATTTAGTCTTTTGAAAGATGAATGTTGATCGTGTAGATTATTTCACCAAAGTATTATAACAAAGTATAATTGATTATTGAAGCACTCATGTCGTTATGAGGGCAAGCATATTTAACAAGAAAAGTTTTTGATATGGAGGACTGCATGCACTGTACAGTTTTTCTTTCACCAAACTAGGGATGGCAAAATCCGGGTTCGGGTCCGGGTCCGGGTTTAGCCTTTCTGAATCCAGACCCGGATACCATTTTCTTTTCTCGGACTCGAATTTTAACCCGAATTGTTTTACCCGGGTTCGGGTTCGGGTTCAACTCGGAAAAATTCGGGTTTCCGGATTCCGGGTTTTGAACCCGGATCAATGAATCAATATCAATTTCTAAAATTCTAAAAATAAAAAATTAATACATTTCCAAGCAATAACACATCTAAATTAATCAATAAAATTAATTAAAAAATAATATTAAAATTAGATATCCGGGTCCAGGTTCCGGATGTACGGGTTAACCTAAACCCGGACCCGGATCCGGATATATTCGGGTTATTAAAATCTATTACAGACCCGAATTTTTTTACATTCCGGTACGGGTTCAACCCGGCCCCGATTATCCGAGTTCGTCCGGGTTTGGGCCGGGTCCGGGTTATTTTGCCATCCCTACACTAGACTTTTGTTACAATGAGCTTTTCCTTATAACGTTTTGATGAGGTAGTTTTGTACCTCTATAAAATATAGATAAATTATATGATCTTTTTCCTAAGCTAGTCTTTTTTTCCAATAGATTTTTACTAGTAAAGATTTTAATAAGACATATTCTCTATAGGATGAACATCCAAGGGCGAGTGTTATGAAAATATTAAATTTTGTGTGGATGTTCATTAAGCATACTTTTTATCTCCCTACAACCAATTTTTTAATCTTTCAATAGCTCCTATGATCTCCCTAAATTAAGGATCATTGTCTTTTACATTACGATCTATTTAATTACTTCTTCATGATAAAAGGAGGTCTTTCCTTATTTAGGTCGGCTTACACAGGCTCGCAGGCTTTAAGCCCAGCCCACAGGATAAAATTATGGATAAAGGCTCAGAAAATATAAGGCTCACATATATAGGGCTTGGATAAGGGCCCTTTAAATATATATATATATATATATATATATATATATATATATATATATATATATATATATTATATAAAAAAAAAAAGGAAACACCCAAAGTGCAGTAACAACCAATAGTGAACAGTTGCACCTTCAATTACCTTTGCCTCACACCAACATGGAGATGATTGAGTAAACAATTGTGACAAACAAAGACCCAGATGAGAAAAATGAAAAAAAGGCCACCTTTGGCTTTTGTTTGTGGGAGTTATTTTGGTGCTGGGCTGAATAATGGTTTTTTTTTTTGGCTGATTCTGGGTTTAATTGCTATGTTGTTAGCTTGCTGGGTCAGGTCATTCTTTTTCTCCCTTGATTTTTCTTATTATTATTTTAAGCTTAATTGGTTCTAAGTTTTATTCATGCACTGTTAATTGGTTGTTGCACTTGGTGATTTTAATCTTTTTGTCAATCTTGATGCTTAATTGGTTTGAATTCTTGTGGCAATATTTGATTTGAACAGTTCTTGTCTTAATAGTGTCTTGCTGATTCCAATTAATGGCATCACATCATAGACTCTAAGTGAATACAGAAGAAAATTTTATACTGCATCATAAAGGAAATTAAATGTGGATGAATCTCTATATAATTTCACTTTCTCTATTTTTATGTTTTTATTTTCTTTCTATTAATATGTATAAAAATATATTATTGTTAAAATCAATTATTTATTATTTATTATTTATGTTAACATTTGTTTTGGTTAGGTGGAGTTCCTGACGTAGAACTTTTTACTAGAGAGGAATTGAAAGATGAGGAAGAAGTCGGCCTGCAAATATTGGATTAATTTGTTTTCAATATTAATATTTGTGATTTATTATATTGTATTGCTAATATTTTGTGTATTGGTCATTAGTTTATTATGTATTAGATAATCATTTTTAAAGATTTTTTTGCTTTATTAAAAAAATAATTTAAAAATTCATAGAAGCCCAATCCGATATTTTTGTTATTATGTATTGGATAATCATCTTTAAAGTTTTTTTAGTTTTATTAAAAAATAATTTAAAGGTTCATGGAACCCCAAGTCCACCCAGGCTCACCCTAAGCTTTTAGAGGGCCTGGGCCTAATGACAAAAACATGGGCTTAGCCATGGACTTGAAAAAGCTCAGTTCAAGCCCTTAATTTGCCAACCCTATTTCCACACTATATACTTGACATTGAATAAAGTTTTCCATGGACATTGTTCCTCTTATTTGTTTGCTCTTTTTTTTTTACTATACTGTTGTGCCCCTGATTGATAAATAATTTAACAATATAATATTTATGTTCTCGTGTGTGATATGTGTGACAAAATAACAAAGGTTTCATTGAAGTTGAATTTCCTTAGTAAGGTGAAGTTGTGATTAAAAATGAATGTCTTACTGATGTGAAAGTATAAGTTGATTGACTTTAATGAATAGAGGCATAATTTATAGAGATAAGAAGCCCAACCATACAACAAGTTGTCACTATTTGAATCCACTTTGGCTGAAGAATGGACAATAGCAGTATAATATCTCAGAGTGTAATGGAATATCAAATTGTTAGAACTTTTCATTTTTGATAGTCTACACATGAAGATCCTTAAAGCCACCTATGATCCACTCTTCATTAAGTAATGGCCTTTTTTAGTATAGTGCTAAACTATCTGGTTTGGTTTTGGATTTTTTTAGAGGGGATCATTTTTTATGTGCTTCCAAGAGACCTAATTATTTAGCACTGTTAATAGCACATGTATAGCCCCAATATCTATCAACACAAAAAAGGAAACAGTAAATAACGAAAGACGAATTGTAAAAAGTAGTGAAGTCAACTTTAAGCCCAAAGCCAAGTTTAGGGTTATTCATCATTTGCAAAAAAAGGTACAAATAACTAGATAAGCAAAGATCGTCCATTTGATACTATATTAGTGACAGAGCAAAACAACTCTACTAATGAAATATATGGAAATCATTAATTCAACACTTGATTGAAGCACATCATGACTAGAGCTCCATAATATACCTTAATCTGTATATGTTATGCGATAAAGATGAAACTGCCTTTGAAATTAAAAATGTGTATATGCTCTGAAGGAAATGTATAAATATTATATAATAGAATTAAGAGAAATTATCATTCATCTATCTTAAGCTTATCTTATTTTAAAAAATACTATAAAATTTTGAATTTGTTCGATTTTCCTCCCTAAGTTTGTAATTTATATAAACCATCCACTAAAACGATATAATTACCTTTACTAAGTAACTAATATTATAATTTATTTTTACTTTTTTTTGTCATTTTATAAAGGTATTTGTGTCTTTTTAGTGGATAGTTGATATAAATTGCACACTTAGGGAATAAAATTGGAAAAAATTAAGGTTTTGTAGTATTTTTTTAACAACAAGGTTTTCATGCATAACATTATAGCACTAGAAAAGAAAACAATCTAAGGAAATAAAGCTAACAACACCACAAAATTTACGTTAAGTTAAAATTTTTAAAAGCAAGTGTCGTGCATTAGAGTCCATTAGCTGGACTATCTTTAAGTAGCTGGTGGCATTTGGTTCACCAAGTGAGATTCATCTTCGTTTTACCTAAAGTCTTTTCCCCAATCCATCATCTGGTGCCTTATACTCTTCATCACTATCAATTATCAAGGTATATTTTGTACCCATTGTTCGGAGATCTAATAGAATTCAATGCGATATATTAGTTTTGGCTTTGCACTCTTGTCTAATGAGACAAAACACACATACTTGTAATTATTAGAAATGTTAATTTCAACGATCGATGGGAAGCATAGAAGCTTACGGGTCTTCAACTTAACCTAACATGTAGATCAAGAATTAAGGGTTGTCCAAGTCTTATATTCCTAACCCAAGTTTAATACTCAAACAGTGGATATAGGATATTTTTCCTAACACACCCCTGTCGCTTGTAGACCAATCTTTTTGACTGGTCCTTGTCATGTGGTAAGGTAACATGGGCTCACTCGTATATGAGTTTGTCTCTTATACTTTTTAAAAGCCAACAGGCCTAACTCAATCTAAAAGTTAGCTCAAAAGTTGAGGGTTAAAATCTTATATGCTTAATTCAAGTTCAATACTTAGTTGATGTGAGATATTTTTCATTAATATCCCATATTGACTAAGTATTGATCTTGGCTTAAGTATATACGGCTTGGACAACCATCAACTGTAGAGTTAGCTTTTGGGTTGAATTAGGTCATAAGATTCTATATTGTATTGGGGCCAAGCTCATGCACGGGTGAGCCTACACTACCTCATCATGTGAAAAAGACTAGTAAAAAAGTCCGGACACGTGAGAAGGTGCTAAGAAAATATATCACATTAACTGAGTATAAACTTGGGTAAGTATATATGACTTGAACAACCCTCAACTCTTGAGCTAGTTTTGGGTCGAGTTAGACCCGGAGACTTTATTAAAAGTAGCTTGTTTAGTTATCTCTGATAAGATTAGCCATGTGAAATACACTACAAGACATTTCCTTAATTAGATACTAGCTATGTTACTGGCAAATGTGAAGGAATACACAAACAAACATAAATAAAAAAAAAAAGGTTTTACTGGATTATAAAAAATGCATACTGAAAAGTATTCAGTAGACAAATTCGAAAGGAGATAGCACGAAATGGTTGATCATCAAAATGTTTCAACAAATAATTGGATAAGTAAAGCCTATGATAATAGGAAAATTAGGTAGAGGCTTATTAAAGGGGACAATTCTTTTGATGATATAAGAAGCACACAAAATACAAAAGGAATGAATGCAAATTTAAACCATTATGTTAGCAGAAGACTAAGAATGATAGTCTTTATAAAATAGATGTGTTATATCTTGGAGACAAATTATTCCAAGAAACTCAAAATCAAAGCAAGAACAGAAAACAAATCAACAAGATCAACGAAATCAGAAAATACCACAATGATCAAGCTTCAATGTTTGAAAGAAAAACTAACACACTTTTGTTACTCAAATTGCCCAAAGTTAGATCACCCTTTCACAAAGAGGATTAAAAGCATTACTCAAAATCAAAAATCAAACATTTTTGTTTAAGAAATGAGTTAGAAAAAGCCCATACTTCAAGTTTTATGCATTAGCCCCTTTATATTGTTGTTTCTAGAAATTTTCTAGAATCAACCTAACAACCTTTAACGGCTTTTGGTCACGTTAGCAAATTATTTACAGCGAACCAAAGTTGATATGTACTATGACCTAAAAAATTTTACTCGATTATATTTTGGTCCAAAAATAGAACTCATTATCTTGACAATCTCCACCTTGCAGATCTAATTCAGTTTGACTCATGACTATAAAAGCGACTTGAAAAAACCTTCAAGCACACAGCTATCACAAAATTACTCAAAATAATTAGCAAGAACAAGTCATAACTCCAATCAAGTCCACACAAAACTTGAATTTTATAGTGGAGATTACCTTTGTAAGCACATTAGTAGGATTAACATCAATGTCGATTTCAGACATTGTCACAACACTATTAACTACTTCATCTTTAATGAAATGAAGCTTGGCATCAACATGATAAACCTAATTTCTAATTAAATGAATAGCACTTTGATTACACAAAAGATGGTAATTGTCTTTTGTTCTAACCAAAGTTTATTCAAGATCCTAATCAACCATTTTAATTCCTTTATAGCTTTAGTAGTAGCCACTACTAGAAAAATGATCTTTACTGACATTAAAATAGTGTCAATAATAACTTTTGCTGACACTTGTTAATTGTGTTAGTAATTTGACAGTCAGAAAAATAGTGACACTTGTTTGTGGTGTCACGAATTTACCATCACTAAAATCATGACACCATAGTATCAAAATATTACGATATTGTATTAGTGTTTGTTATTATTGTTACTATAGTATCAATATTTGATTTATTATTTTAAAAAATAAAAATATAAAATGACATGTTGCCCATTGATTTGTTGATAAAATTAAGAGGCACTTCAAAATAACAAACGCAAACTCAATTTATATTTTGAAAATCTTTCATTATATATCCAAATATTATTAGTACATATTGCACATTCTAAAGACTTCAATAAACAAGACCTCTCATAACAGAATAATTTATACATAAAAATTTCTATCATCCAATTAAATTCCTTCTATTTGTAGCTAAATTTAAGGGTTAATTTTAACAAATCTAGAAGCTAAATAGAGAAGGATTATTGCCTTTCACTCTTTTAAACATAAGAAGTGCGATCATATATATCAGACCAACAACTTCTCCATTCAATGGATTGGATAGATTAGAACACATGAGAAGTTGTGGAAGAAACACTTTAAACACATTCATAAATTCTGCAAAGGAATACAAGGAAAAAGAAAAATAAAAATGGTTGCCAATTTCCGACCGCAACAATAATTAACAAGAAATAGAGAAACTATAGTTAACAAAAATAAACATTTTTTTCCAAAGCAGAAATATTCATAAGCTAGCTACAAATAAACAAGTTATTAGTGTAACATATAGTTTCAACACAAGCAAGTTACTCTATCCACACATATCAAATAAGTTTATTGGCTAGTTAAAAGCTACACACTACTAGAAAAATGGGCTTTACTAACACTTTGTTACTGACACTTTGCAAAAAGTGTCAGTACTTATGTACATATGCACCATTTTCCGCTTTTGACAAATAGGAATAAGAGATTAATGATACTAGGATGTCAGTGAACTAAACATAAAAAATCACTAACACTAAAGTATCAATGATAAAAAAAATTCATAAAAATTTTGTTTTAACTCCAACTCGAACCTGAGAGCTCTAAGATTTAAAGCTTTAATGTTTGGAGCACAGACCATCAAATCTCGATGAGTCAAAGTCATAATAATATTTAAATTATTAAAAAATGAAAATATAAATAACGACAACATAAAACATACTTGACTTTTCCCCATCTAGACTATATCAATTGTCTCTATCTTGCCTTCATCGTTCACTTTCGCTTTCTTTTTTCTCTTCTCGATCTCTTCTGTTTTGCACTATCCATTTACAAATTCAATTCAATTAATTTAGATAGATAATGAAAAGCTAAAACTCTGTTTCATTTTTCCATTTTCCCTAAATTGAAACACAAACCAAAACCCTAATCGGTGGTTATCGAAGGGGTTTTTCTCCAACTAAACCATCCAGTGCCTATACTAGGCAAGCAAGTAAAAGCCATTGACAAGGGGTGAAGTGGCACCATCGGTTCGGTATTCAGGTAATCTCATTCTCCCTGACAAGTTAAGTCTAGAGAAAGAACTGTAGAGGAGGTTATCAGCTGGTAATGGCAGAATATTTTATTTTTTTGGGCAATATAATTATTGGGTTTATTTTAATTTGGCTTATGAATAATATTTTTGAATTTTTATTTTTGGGTTGTTACAGATATTCAGAAATTGAACAGTAATGCAACCCTGGTGGGTTTTGTTTTCCAAATCTTTTTTTTTCTCTTATTTATTCGTAACTTGAAATTTTTTTCTTATTTTTCTATATCTTCACTCACATGCAGTCCAAAAATCCAGGCATTTTAAGTGGTGCATTACTTAAACTCAAAACACTTGCTGCTGCGACTCTATTTTTTTTGCCACATTTGAGGTCAGTTTCAAACTTTTGTGCATGTGATTTACTGTCATTGTTATTTAAAACTAAGAATGTGCATTTTTTTTAGTTTATGAAATAAATTGTTAGCTCCGTTTCTTAACTTTGAGCAATAAGTTAGTTGATTTTGTATGTACTAAAATATGAAATTTCATTTTAGCTTTTGCCTTTGTGATTAGGAGATGATTGTTTGGGTGTTATATTGGCTGAATGACTATGTATTTAGTGGTTACAAACCATTTACATCTCTGTTTCATGTAAAGAGAGGCAAATTTTGTTATATAATCCTACTTGTTTATTTATTCTATTTTGGTTGGACGATTTGTAATAGAGACAATGACTATGATATGAATTAATTAAGTTCGTGGTTGTGAGTATTTTGAGATTGTATAAAGTTGATGAGTTGTGTTTGATTCAATAAAGAAATGCTTGTTTTAAAGTAGTTCTGCATGTTGTATTTGAAGTTAAAAAATGATTTATAGAATCTTAAAAAATGGCTTGCAAAGTGGTATGAAGACATTATTTACTTGAACTCTTAACTTTTGTTAATTACTTGACTTATGAATTAGTTCGACTACTTAAAAAGTCATTAGCACCCATCTTACCTATTAATCTCCTATTTAAGTTTCAAAACTTCTTTTGTTTCAATTTCAGGATTTTGTCTAAATTATTATTATAATTAATGATTTATAGGGGCTATTAATGATTTTCCAGAATTATAAGTTTATTATTACAACTATAATCATAATAACATTGAACTTTAAATTAATCATGCAATTTAATTAAACTTAAACTGACATTACATATGTGAACAGGTAAAATATTTGAAATGGACAGAAGTTGGATAACTTGTGATAGATTGTCTGTAGAGTATCGTTCTGGAGTTGCTGATTTCTTAGATTTTTCCATTTTGAATGTTGAAAACTGAATGTCAATTAGATATCCTTGCACCATTTGTTGTAATATGGAGTTTCATACTCCTCAACAGGTGAAGGATCATTTATTTGAAAAAGGTTTTCTCCCAAGATATATTGTTTGGACTTGGCATGGTGAGACTGACTCTAAATCTACATTTACAAACTGTGAAGACCATTCACATAGTCAAAGATTTAGATGTCATGATTACAGTAATATAATTGACTTGGTCGAAGATGCTTACGAGCATTGTGATAGAGATCCTAGTTCTTTTAAGGATATGCTTAAAGATGCTGAAAAGCCTTTGTACCCGGGTGTAAAATATTCAAAGTTATCTAGTTTAATGAGACTTTACAATGTGAAAGGGAACTATGGGTGGTCCGATAAAGGGTTTTTTGCTTTGTTAAAAGTCCTTACTGATATTTTGCCAAATAATAATACTCTACCTATGTCAATGTACGAGGTTAAGAAAACAATGAAAGTGCTAGGCTTAGAGTATGAAAAAAATACATGCATGTCCAAATGACTGCATTTTGTATAGGAATGAATTTTCTGATCTTACTGAATGCCCAAATTGTGGAGCATCTAGGTATCAAATAAAAAAAGATAGCTCAACATAATTTAGGAAAGGGGTTCCTAAAAAGGTATTATGGTATTTTCCACCTATTCCTAGGTTGAAAAGATTGTTTCAATCACCACAAACAACTCAAAATTTAACATGGCAAACTTCGCCACCCAGCAGACTCACCAGCCTGGCAACTAATTGACAATAAATGGCCAAAATTTGCACAAGAACCTAGAAATCTACGTTTAGCTCTCTCAACTGATGGGGTTAACCTACATAGTACACTTAGCACTACTTATAGTTGTTGGCCTGTTATATTAATAACATATAATCTTCCTCCATGGTTGTGTATGAAGAGAAAGTTTTTGATGTTGTCACTTTTGATATATGGCCCTAAACAACCTGGAAATGATCTAGATGTATACCTAGCACCTTTGATTGAGGACTTAAAAACTCTATGGGATGTAGGTATTGATGTATATGATTCTTATAGAAAAGAAACCTTTAATTTACGGGCTGTCTTGATGTGGACAATCAGTGACTTTCCAACATACGAAAACCTCCCTGGTTGTACTGTTAAGGGCTATTATGCTTGCCCAATTTGTGGGATAGACACTTGTGCATGTTGGCTGCCACATAGTAGGAAAATGTCATATATGGGCCATCGCCGCTTTCTACCACTCGGTCACCTATTTCGGAAACTGAAAAAGGTTTTTAATGGGAAGCAAGAGTGGAATGAGCCTCCTAAAACTTTGTCTGGTGAGGAAATCTTTAATATGGTGGAAGATATAGATATTAAGTTCGGGAAAAAGAAGGCCAAAAAGCGGAAACATGAAGGCGGTGATGTTGATGAGAACATAACTAAAAAATTGTACAAAAAAAAGTCAATCTTTTTTTAGTTAGATTATTGGAAGCATTTATTAGTTCGCCATCAATTAGATGTGTGATGCACATTGAAAAAAATGTGTGCGAGAACATATATGGCACATTACTTCATCAACCAGGCAAAACAAAAGATGGGATTAATGCTAGAAAAGATCTTAAGTCTTTGAAGATCAGGGGAAAACTAGTTCCTGATGAAACAAACAAAAAAAACAAAGTCCTACCTCCAGCTCCTTATACTTTGAGTAAAAAAGAAAAAAAATAGTTTTGTAAAACCTTGCTGAGTGTGAAAGTCCCTGATGGGTATTATTCCAATGTCCAAAACCTTGTTTCAATAGATGATTGTCGGCTTCAAGGCCTTAAGTCCCATGACTGTCATACTTTGATGCAATAATTTCTACCACTAGCCATTCGAAACTGTTTGCCTATAAATGTGAGAAGTGCCATAATCAGGATGTGCTTATTTTTTAATACATTGTGCTGTAAAGCGGTAGATCCTAATACTCTTGACCAATTGCAAGAGGAACTTGTAATCACTTTATGCTTACTGCAGCAGTACTTCCCACCTAGCTTTTTTGACATAATGATCCATTTAACAATCCACTTAGTTGAACAAGTTAGGTTATGTGAGCCTATTTATCTTCGATGGATGTATCATTTTGAGAGACAAATGAAAACTCTCAAGGATTATGTTCATAATTGCTACCGTCCTGAGGGTTGTATTGTAGAAAGTTATATTGTAGAAGAAGCACTTGCATTTTGTGCTGAGTACCTCTCAAATTGTGATGTTATTGGACTGCCTACTAGTTGTCCAACTGATTTATCTATCGAAAAGCCTTTGGGAGGTGCAAACATAAAGGTGGTTAATGATCATTTGTTGGCACAAGCACACCGGTGTGTTCTAATAAACACCCCTGAAATCTAAATATATATCGAGTAAGTTGTTAATTTTTCCAAAAAAACATTACTATTATATTATTAGATTAATATACTAGTTTTTAAATCTTAATATGTCTCACTGTAGGGAGCATATGCATTATTTGGCATCAAGAAACCCCTATAAGGCAAAAACAAATATGTGGTTGCAAAATGAACACATACGTACATTTTCTGGTTGGTTACAAGTAAAGGTTAGAATTACTTAACTAAATACAATATAGGATATAAACTTAACAAGATTTTTCTACATGTTACTAATTACTGTACTTGTTAATTTAATTTATAGGTGGCACATGATAAAGCAAATAATGTGCCGATTGACGAAATAGTGTGTTGGTTGGCAAACAAACCATGCTCAAGCATGGTGACCTTCTTTGGCTACGAGATAAATGGCTTCAATTTTACAACGAGGGACCGAGACTGTAATCGTGTGACCCAAAATAGTGGTGTTAGGGTTGTGCTAACACTCTACAGATTTCAAGCTCAAAAGATAAAAGTCCTCATTTTAGAGACATGACGTTTTATGGAGTCATTGATGAGATTTGGCAGCTTGATTATCTAATGGTAAAAAAAACACTTTTCAAGTGTGATTGGGTAGATGATAGAGGGGTTTGCACTGACAATTTAGGTTTCACTGTAGTTGATTTAAATCGGATTGGCTATAAATCTGATTGCTTTATTCTGGCTTGTCATGCAAAGCAAGTATTTTATGTAAAGGACTAGCTAGATAATAATAAATCAATAGTTTGTTCAGTGACCGACAAAGCTTATAAGTTAAATGGGGAAAGATGTGAAGACGTGGATGTATTTTCTCCATTATCTAACAAACTTCCAGTATGTGAGTTGGATGAGAAAGATGATGAAGGAATTTATGACAGAAAAGATTATGATGTTATTCCAATAGATATTGATTTAGAAAATCAGTGAATGCATTATTGTAGTTAGTTTCTAGTAAGTGATTTATTTATTTCATTATATGCTATTGCTTTTGTATTAACTTATTAATCTAAATGATATACTTATTTATTTTAATCATTTTCAGGATTGTAGGAGATGGCTAACGATGTTGAGTTCACTCTTCCGGAGCTCGACGGAAGACTAAGGAGAAGAAAACAAACAAACAAAAAGGTTTGCAAAAACAAGAAGTTAGTCATGAAGCTACAATTGAGTACAATTCTTATGTTGTTCCAGTTGGAAAGGGAAGAAATGATCTTAGGAGTTACATTGGAGTCATTGTACGTGAAACAATTTCAATTTTACTTGATGATTGGAGGCGTGTGCCACTGGAGATGAAGGAAACTTTGAGGGTTCATTTTCAAGTTTTGTTTTCTTGTTTCATAGTATGTTTAAAGATTTTATATAACTTCCAGATTTGTTTAAAGTTTTTTCTAATCCATGTGATTGGTTTATAGAAAAAATTCAAATTGAGCTTGAAATGCAAAAGCCAAGTATTAAAGTGGATGGGGGTTGCATAAAGAAACTTTCGATGTGAACTGGCAACTGAATTCGTTCTACCTAACAAGGACGATCGAAAGTCACTAAGGTTGCCTCCTATTGAATATCCAAGCATTAAAAAAGAAGATTGGAAACTTTTTGTTGACAAAGTTTTGTCTGAACAATTTCAGGTGTGTTGTTTGTTAATATTACCTGATTTAATTGTTGGTAGTTACTAATAATCAGTGGTAACTTTTTGTTCTTCATATAAACTGTTTGTGCAGGAAAAAAGTAAGAAGGCAAAAGACAAAAGAGCAAAGAATGTCTACAACCATCGCTTGGGTAGCACAGGATATGGTGGCATGTTATATAGAAAAGTAAGTGTGGTAATATGGAGTAATTACAGTAACATAAGTAATCTAATACGTATAATATAATAGAATCAATTATTTATGTTTTATGTCACCTTGTAACAGAAAAAGGAGAGTGGAGTTTCTGAGCGGGAGATTGATCGCAGTGAAGCTTGGTTAATGGCACAAGCAGACCGAGATGGCAAATATGCTTATGATATGACGCCAATTGCTGAGAAAATAGTAAGTCACTTGTATACTTAATTCTTATGAATTTTCTTTATAATATGTGTGTGTGGGGGTAGATATTTACGTACATATATACCGTTTTTTGTAATAATTGTATGGCAACATTTACAATTGACAGAAACTCAGTAAGATTTTATCAGAACTTATTTCTTTGCATATAAAAAGGTTAAAACTTGTGTGAGGTGTTGTCTTGTAATATTTTCTGTAGTTTCAATTTGAACTGTATATGGATTTGCCCTTTGTTAAAGATTTAAGAAGGATATTAGTTTAGTTTAGCTGATATCTTGTACTCGTAATTGCAAATTTACAATATTTTTTTTTTGTAGAATGAGCTGAAGAGTCAGGTTGAACAAGGAACATTCCAATCATAAGGGTCACATGACATTCTAGGTGAAGCTCTTCAGAAGCAGCCAAATGGAAGCAGGGTGCAAGGAGTGGGGCAATTCGTCACCTCATCTATGTACTTTCATGTCCCTGATGCCACTGAATTAGCAAGAGAAAGAAAGATGTATCAAGAGAGTTTCCAATTCATGTCTGCTCAATTAGAACGTATGAATGCAAGGTTAAATGTGTACAGCAATACTGAAGTTGGAAGTTCTAACTTTTCTAAGCCCAAAACTTCCACTGGTGTTCAAATTAACAATGATCAACAATCCCCTGAAACTCTTGGAAAAAGAAAGGTATATGGCCTGTTACATGTCATTATTTTATTTCCATTTGTATATGCATGTATTACTACTAATGGTATGTATTTTTATTATTGCATAGGCTGATTTCCCATCGGGTAAGTCGACTCCAAAATCTGTGAAGAGTAAAATCAAGGGCAGTCCCACCACAATTTCCCAAGCAACTCCTCAACAAACCCCCGAAAAAGTAGAGTGTGAAATTACTTCAAAGCTCACTCCGAGAAGATCTCCTAGACTAACTCCTAAAGTACTAGATAGGCAGTTCTCCTGTCATGACAAAATACCCAACAAAGAACCACCAGTCATCAGACCAGCAGAAGTACCCAAAAAAGAACCACTGGTCATCAGACCAGCAGAAGTAGCCAAAAAAGAACCCAGAGTCATCAGACCAGCAAAAGTAGCCAAAAAAGAACCCCGAGTCATTAGACCAGCACGATCAAGAAAGAATGACATGAGTGAATATATGAACACGTTTACCATGTTCATCGAGAATTCTTTACCTCCGTTGATTAGGATTCGGCATGACACAGTAACCTTTGGTGAAATTTGGGAAACACACTTGGACAAAATGATTTGTGCTGAAATCATCGAGTTTAAAGAGGTCTCAAACTGTATCATTAACATATGGATCAAGTACGGTAAATCATAACTTATGTTTTAGTAAACTAGGCCCTATTATTTTGTTTCCTATATTCAAACTTACTTCGTTATGTATATTTGTTTCCTCTTAGACACCTGTATGAGGAGATGGAGAGCAATGGAAGTACTAAACCAGTTCAGTTTGGGCTTTTTGAGAAGCTATTTCCAAGGGTCAGCTTCAAAGACAGGACTCAATACATTTCAAAACTGTTAGGCTTGGCAGAATTGGGACAAGTCATCGTATTCCCGTATAACCCTGGGTATAACCTTTTTCATTTGCTAGTTATATTCTTTAATTTGTAGATTAATCACGAAGTTAAAAACTTTTACTTGTAATTCATGTGTGAGAACAATTTTTACTTTGTTTAGTGCCCACTGGGTGTTATTGGCAATTGATATGGTGAGACGTACAACCTATTACCTTGATCCTTTGGAAGGTAGTCCTGATGAAGAGCTAATACAGATTGTCAATCAGTTAAGTTTGTTATTTGTACCTTTGATCCTGCTATTTTATTTTTATGTCTTATGCTAATTATTTGCTAACATTAGTTATATCTTTTAATTGTAGGGGGATTCGAATACATCAGAGTTTAAATTCTGATACAAAGGCCAATGTTCAATGGACACCTGTCAAGGTAAAAATCAGACAAACCTAACTAATTATTGTTAACGTACAATAAAAAATTAATGTAATTTTGATCTTGTAGTGTCCGAGTCAGCCAAGCAGCTTTGAATGTGGTTACTATGTGATGAAATACATGTAAGATATCATCACAAATGTGAATGTTCTGAAAAATAATGTAAGTATTGAAAATGATTTTTACAATACTGCATCATATTGTTTTAATTTATTGTGAAATGAATCAGCTCAAACACCTGTGTGCTTCTTTACAGTTATCTTTTTATTGCGTATTGTATGCATTTTATAAACTGTGAGGGTACTTATAATGGTGACTATGTTGCATACTGTTGAATAGATTATATGAATATCCATATAGACATGAATTAGGATTTGGGATATACACAATGTACTGCATATCCCAACACAAAACAATTGTTTGGGTTGCAAAGTAGTTGCTAGTGGGGATGTGCTATGGTGTCGTTGCTTGTACTTTACTTTGATGAGGATAAGTTGTCATCCTAATAAAGGTTTTGTATCTACATCCATATTTGTATTAAATCGCGTACTGTTGGGGTTCACAAGTTGCTTCGGCTATCAAGTATTGTTGCTGTTGGGGTTTACAAGTTGTTGTTTTTTTTGGAATTACCGTAATCAGGATGTTCAGTATTTACCTATATAATTTTGGATAAAACAAATATATTTAAATGAATAATAATTAAGTAGTTTAGTCAAGGATTTTCGGTGAATAACTTGTTGTTTTAAAATTAAAGTTCAAGGGAGTTGAGGAATACACTGTCAAGGACCTCTCGCGACTTCGTGATCAGTGGGCTACATACGTTGCCAAGTTAATTACAGCCTACAATCGCGAGGTAAAATACAAGTAATTTATGATTATTTTTCCTTAAAAATATACAAGACTTATTTTTTGTGGTGTGCTAATTGATTTTATATACTTGTAGGTGGAAACAAAATGAAGGCATCTGCAGACTCCAAAATCAGTGACATTGTTATATATTTTTTCTTCTTGGCTAAATTTTCCGAAATTAATTTAGTACTTTATCGTGTATACTACTTGTTCAAAGCTTAATTTAGTACTTGAACTTGTTTTTTACCCCCAAACAATGATGTATTTGAACTATTTTAATTTAACTGATGTATTTGAAATGTGTATTATGTGAATTGCATTACAAGATTTGGTATGTTTAATATATTTTGGGTTTATTTTAATTGTAAAATAAACAGGAATAATGTGATTAAAAAAATAAAACACAACCGGTATAGCACCGTTAATACTGACACTAATTATTTAAATGATGATAAGAGTTTTTTATGTTACTGAGTCAGTGGATTCCTGATACTGTAGTCACATAAATCAGTAACATGTAAATAGTATCATTAAATGCTAATACAATTGAGTCACTATCCTTGTGACTCTCTAGTGACACAAAATACTGACATAGAAATAGTATCAACTGATACTAACATCATAGTATCACTATTGTGGTGATACTATAGTGACACAAAATACTGACGCAAAAATCACTGACACAAAAAATTAGTGTCAGTGTGTTCTGGCTTGAGCATTACTGACACAATTAACAAATGTCAGCAAAAGTAATTACTGACACTAAATTGGTGTCAGTAAAGCCCATTTTTCTAGTAGTGACAGGTGCTCTATTATAAACTAATCACCAATCATTTCCTTGATCTATTCAATCTTAAAGCTCTATTAACAAGAAGGCAAAAATATAGTAGACCTTATTGAAATCTCCTAATATTAATGTTAAAATATATAATATATAGTGGACCTTGATAATAATTATGATAAATGAAAAATAACAAGAGCACGTGAGTGAAGATTAACATATAAATAACACAATAAAGGTACTACATACCCCTTTTAAAGAAATCTAAATTCAAAAAGTCGATAAAATAATTTATCAAAATCAAAGCCCCTCCTTACAAATATGAATAGCATAAAAGCACCCTTCCATAAAGTTCACATATCATGAAATAAATAATGATTAGAAGATTCTCAAATATTTATCTAAAACAAAGTAAAGCTTAAATAAATTCATCATAAGAAAAGCTTAAATAAATTCATCATAATCAATTTATAGAACAGAAAAAAGTGTTAAGACTAAAATTTTAAACCTTATTTGAATTTAACAAAACAAAAAAGAGTATAGAGACTGCATACATAAACTTCATACATGTGCATGAATACTTCTAAACTTCAAAGTTAAACTTAAATAAAGATAAACATACAAATTACAAAACAAAGATGAGTTTTGTTCGTTTAAACTCACTTAAATACATGTACACGTTCAACAAACCAACAAAACATGCATATACATTTTAATTTTTCATTTCATTTATTTAACTAATTCTTTAGATTGTAATATCTCATTTGGCACAATAAATTAGTTTGTTTAATACATATCCCATGTCATTGTAGTATTCTATCTTTTGGTTTCTTGAACTTAAGGATATTTTACACAAAACAATTCATACCCATATAAAACAATCTTACAAATTGATGCAAACAAATGAAAGAGCATTTGAGTATAAAACAATGAATTAATTAGGCAACTTAC
>NW_006262139.1:10665352-10667111 GCF_000493195.1 Citrus x clementina | reverse complement strand
TCCTCAACTATAAATTGACTCAAATCAAACTCATTTGATATGATGCAACCATTAATATTTTGAGCATTTCTCTGCAAATCTAAAAGCATAAACTTTGTGTATTCATTTCATTTATTCACACATATTGGGCTTTCATTTGTATTCAAACACATTGTGTGAGAAAAGTTTTTATAATCCTTTTTGTAAAATCAAATTGAGAGGTTGTAAGTGTTGGGATACACTTGGGTTAAGAGATTAGGGATAATCTCTTATTGTAAAGGTTCATTGACACCTTGGAAGTCAATCGTAAGTATTTGAAGCCTTGGAAGGCTTCGATAATGAAATCCTCAAGTCCGGTGTGCTTGGAGGCGTGGACGTAGGCAGGGATTGTCGAACCACGTAAAAATCCTTATGTTTGTTGTCTCTTCCCTTACTCATTTATTATTGTGATTTATTGAATTTATTGTTTTTGAATTTATTAAGACATTAGATTGAAGTGTTGTGTGATTTATTTAACTTAAATTTTTAAAATCCCAATTCACCCCCCTCTTAAGTTGCATAACTTGCATTTCATTGATGCGGTGACACGTGACGGAGGCTTGACGGCATGACAGAGAGACTTGACGCTGTGACTTGTAATGAAGGCTTGACGGCATGACAGAGAGGCTTGACGCTGTGACCCGTAACGAAGGCTTGACGGCGTGATAAAGAGGCTTGACACATTAACGGGAATGTATGAGACGTGAGCCGGTGGTGGAGCACTAAATTGAGAGCAACAACACCTCTCTTTCTTTTAAAGTATTGTAATGTTAATTGTTAGGGACTTAGGGTTTTTTTTTTGGCGCCTTATGAGTGTGAGATGTGAGGTATCACGTGCGAATGTGTGCGCATTTTTTTTTTCAATTGTTAGTGATACCTTAGTGTCATTATCACAATTTTGAATGGTTTTTGTCTAAGACTTAAAAGCTTGATTTTTATAGGCCTTTGGTTCAAGTTCTATTTGAAATAACATTAGAATTATTTTGATTTTTTTTACTGACACCTTAGTAGTAGTGATCTTTGATGTAAAATTTAGAGCCACCATAATATCAGTACTTTGTGATACTTATATAGTAAACATGGAAAATGGTCTACATGTATATAAATACTGATATTTGTTAATAAAGTGTCACGAGCTAAGTATTACCAAATACTATTTTTCTCGTAGTGAGCAACAAACTATGTCTCTAGAGATTACAAAGCAACAATAGGCTGTAGATTTACTTTCTGACTAACCAAGCAACCAATCACCATGAATAAGTAGCTAGAGATTGACTTTTGCCAGCTAAATCTCTAGTAAAATCAAAGTCAATATATCCTACAACTTTATTTTCATCCTGTGTAGCTCTTCAACACATCAAACCATGATTACAGTGCCTTTAAGGTATCTCATAATCGACTCTATGGCATCCCAAAGCACCTTACCAGGATCACTTATAAATGTGCAAACAATACTGAATACATAAGCAATATTAGCCTTGTACACGCTTTTGCATACATAAGACTTCCAACTGCTTGAGCGTATGGTATCTCAGACGTTAAGAACTTATCTTGTCGTGTCACTGGTATTCGTACTTTAGAGAGTTTAAACTGATGGCCTAGAAGAGTCTGAACAGTTTACAATTCAACATATCAAACGTATCAAGAATCTTTTTATATGTACTTTTGTTGACTTATAAAAAAAGTTCCAACACTTCTATATATGATAATTCCATGCCAAGTATTCTTTAACAGAACCAAG
>NW_006262139.1:10661882-10665252 GCF_000493195.1 Citrus x clementina | reverse complement strand
GATTGTGTTTAACTAGAGGAGAGAAAACCTTATTAAAATCTACACATTCTCTTCTACAAATCCCATATAAATTAACTTGCCTTGAATCTTGAACCTTTAGCACTTGGACTCCTTTTTTTTTAAAAAAAAAAAATCCATCTACAACTAACTAGTCTTCTGTTTTTGGATTTGGAACAAGAGTCCAAGTATGATTTCTAATTAAGGAATCCATTTCTTCAGTCATGTCTTTGACCTATTTGCCACTATCACTGCTTTTCAATGTTGTTAAATAGTTTCTAGACTCTTCAACAACTATATCTTTTACATTGATGAGTACATATGCAATTATTCTAGGTCAGGTGGTTTGATATCCCTTTTGATTTTATCTCTTGCTAATTGGTAGTCTTGTAAGTCAAGGATAAGTATTCTTGATTCATCTATTTCCAATCTTCCTTGAGAGATTCTCCAAAATCGTCATCTTTTATTTTATTTTTACTACTACTAGATGACTCTACCTCAACTTTAGGACATTTCACAGTTGGTATCTTCTTCTAAATTCATCAATATAGGAATTAGTATCAAAGGTTGCAATGTTAGGCTTCTTGATCAGCGTTTCCTCATGAAACACTACATCCTACTAATAATACACTTGTGAGCAGTTCACATTAGACCTTATGCCCTTAACTCTCTCTAGATACTCCACAAGTACACCTTTAAAGCCCTTGCATCAAGCTTGTCTTTCTTAATATGGACATATGCTGGACATCAAATATTTTAAGATGCATGTAACTTGCAGCACACCGGTCCAAAATTCTTCTAGTGTTTTGAACTTTAGAGCTGAAGAAGGGCTTATGTTGACCAAGTAACAAGTTGTGGTAATAACATCTACCCAAAAGCTTCTTCGTAACTTAGAGTTTATTAGCTAATATCTTCTTTTGTCAATACGGATCATGTTCATTCTCTCAGTCAAGCCATTTTGTTGAACAGTGAATTTAACAATCTTATTTCTAATAACTCAACAGTGAATTTAACAATCTTATTTCTAATAACTCACACCTCTGACAATATTCTTCAAACTCTTTATTGTAAAATTCAAGTCCATTATCAGTTCTTAATGCATTTACCTTCATACCATCTAATTTTTAACAAGAGCTTTCCAAATTTTGAAATTTTTAAGAGGATGATCCTTTGTTTTGAACATACAGTGATACTTTCCCAGAGTAGGCTTATATTAATGTTATGAAGTACTCTCCACCACTTAAAGATGGAATTTGAGCAGGCCCCCACAAGTCAAAATGTATATAATCCAATACATTCTTAGATTTATGCACTTAGTTTACAAACTTTACCCTGTATCCCGTCCCAAAGATGTAATTTTCATAGAAATCCAGTTCTTTAATGTCATCACCACACAATAACCCATGTTTACTCAATTCTTGCAAACCTTTAGCACTCATGTGCCAAGTTTTAGATACCACAACTTAGCTCTATCAATATAAGTTTTTATGTGCTAAACGGATAACACATGCACAAATGAGTTTTCCAACAAACAGAGTCTATTCTTCTTGACACCTTTTTCATTATCTTTAAACCATCATAGTTTGATTTAAAGAAGTAACCTGATCTATCTAGCATGCCTAAAGAAATCAGATTCTTCTGTAGTCAAGGCACACACCTTATATGCTCTAGTATCTTTGTGGTTCCATTATATATTCTGATTTTGACAAAACCCATACCAACAATCTAATAAGCATTATAATTACCAATCAAGACTCGACCACCATCAATAGATTCATAATCATGAAAAGGACTCTTATCTGGACTTATATGTAAAAAGCATCTAGAGTCAAGAACCGACTGACATCTAATCTTTTCATTTGATGCATATAGCAAATCAACACTATGATAGCCTTAATCAAAAGAGTCATCTGGGCCACAACATGATCATTTGATTTCTTCTTATTATCTCTATTTTCTTAGCACAACTCGTAATCTAATGACTAGATTTCTTGCAATAGAAACAATTTATTCTCTTTATCTTTTCCTTGTCAGACTCATCTTTTTTTTTATATATACTAATTCTTGTTCTTCTTTTTCTTCCTAGGTTTCTTTTTTTTTTTTAACCTTTGCCATCAAACGTTACTTATATTTATATCCAAGTCCTTTGAATGCTTTTAAATTTCTTTTGAGCATAGGGAAGCCTTCACATCTTCTAATGTAAGAGTTGTTCAACCATATAACATGGTATCAACAAAGTCCTCGTAGGACTTTGGCAATGAACTCAGTAAGAGAAAAGTCTTATCTTCATCACAATCTTGATATTTTCAACCTCCTTAAGATCAAGAATGGTCTTATTGAAAATATCAATATGCTCTTGTGTTGACAACCATTTTTTCATTGAAAAGTATACAATCTTTTTTTAAGAACATTTTGTGAGCACGTGACTTCTTCATTCACAAAGCCTCTATTTTATTTCCTTCAATTTATTTCAAACACCTGGAGCTATTTTTTCACCTAAAATCTCCCTTGAGATTGAGTCATTAAACTCAAAATCAAGTTGCTATGAGCTTTGTTTAAGATCTGTCTTTTCTTGTCATTAGAGACGGAACTTGATATTTCCTAGAATCTTTTTCTTCTAGAACAGATTCAAGATCCTGATGAAAAAAGAGTCGTCATCTTCATTTTCCAAAGTGAAAAATCACCACCAATGGTGAATTTCTCAATTTCTAGTCTTAGAAGTGACATGGTTGAGAACCAACTAATGCTCTAACACCATTTTTTGTACTTTGAGACAAATTATTCCAAGAAACTCCAATTCAAAGCATGAATAGAGAACAAATCAACAAAATCAACGAAATCAGAAAATACCACAACAATCAAGCTTTAATATTTGAAGGAAAAACTAACGTGCTTTCATTACTAAAGCTCCCCAAAAACAGTCATCTTTTTCCAGAGAAGATTAAAAGCTTTACTCAGAATTAAGAATCACACATTTTGGTTAAAAAATGAATTAGAAAAAGCCCATGCATCAGATGTTGTACAACAGCCTCTTTATGCTGGTGTTTCTGAAAATTTCTGCAAGCAGCTAATAACCCTTAACCGCTTTTGGCCACGTTAGCAAATTTATCTGTAAAACGAATTCTGCACAACGACCTAGAAACTTTTCTCAATTACATGTTGGTCTAAATTACTTGTCTTCACAAGAAGGACATGGACAGGTTTATGGATAGGCAATGCGAAGTGAAAGGAAAGGAAGACGCTGAAAGTTGTAATGTGAAACTAGTTTTAACTACTCATTTGAGGCAGCATAGGGAGCAAGTAGGTGGTTGCCTATGTAGGACGATTTTTTACTATCTTCCAAAACAAAATTTTTTTATTTTAAAGGTTTTTC
>NW_006262139.1:10654806-10658163 GCF_000493195.1 Citrus x clementina | reverse complement strand
TATGTTGGTGAAATAGCAAAGGAGCTCAAACATTGATCTTAACAAATGCTTGTACACAATGTATCTGATAATATGAAGAAAAATACTCAACTGCAATTTATCAAGGGAAACCTATGAAATAAAATCGTCTGCCTTTAAAAATGAAAGCTGGCCTGTGCGCATTGCTCAATCTTTGTAGCTTCCACGTATACTTATGATGCTAGCGAATGATCTATCATGCTAGCAAACATGACTAACTTATGCGCTGTGTCCCAAACTTGACATGCGTTCAGATAAATGACATGCATTCAGATAAATGCTTACGTAGACTAGGAGAGGATCATTGTTTAGTTCGTAACTAGATTGTAATTTTTCATTGTGTGTCCTTGGAGTTGGTTTTAACTTCTAGGTCCATGGCCTGGGCAAGCTTTCACACCTTTTTGTGACACATGCACGCACAAGGGAAAAGATAACTGCCAGCTGAGTAGAAAGTGCTTCAACTTCAATGGAGAATGTCTGGCGGGCATCATCGGGTCAGGACCCGAACCCGGTAGATTACAAAGGAATAGAGTTCTGGTTCCAACCCGGAGAGATCGGGCCGGCTAACAAAGCAAGGCGACTACATCAAAACCTGGCTCCGCCGTTGGTTCATCTAAAACAAGGCGAGCACTTATGGTTTAAAGACTCCCACAACATCACCCGCGGCTCCACTCCTCGCGGCTTCATCCCTGTGGGCACTTGCCTCACTGTCAAATGCGCCGAGGACGTTCTAAACAAACCCTTCGCCTTCGAGCTCTCCAGGGGGAATACACGATGTACTCTGTGGCGGATACTGAGAAGGAGAAGGGGGAGCGGATCAATTCGATTGGTCGGGCGATTGTTCAACACTCGCGGTCGGTGACAGAATCCGAAGTCGTTGAATATGATAGCAAATGGTGATTGGTTTGTGAAATTTTCAAGTTCTTAAATTTAGTGTAAAAAAAGTATGAGCCTTCGTTAAAAATTATTCCTTTTTTTGTGGGCTCATGTCTCAATTTGAGCTTACTCGGTTTAGCCTATCAATTTTAAAGGGCCCCTCAGTGATTATTGTATGTGTTGCTTGAAGTTAGAGATTTGCTGTACCTCAGTGGTGGATAAAGCACCAACCATTCCTAGGTGACTTTTCTATTTCTTGCTTTTGAGCTTGTGGACGAAGAAGCACAACACTAGATAAGGATATATATACAAGCAGAATTGGTGGATTGTAAAGGAAGCTCATTGTGCTGAGCTTATGAAGAATAGAAAGGTGAAGAAGCCGATAGTTTCAGCAAGTGAAGTTAGTCAATCATGCCAGCTCAGCAGTGCCAAGTCATCAGAGTTAGTTATGAAATACCAAGTCAGCACAGGATGTTAAAGTCTGTTATTAATAATTCTTGTGTGCATAACTAACTCGTGTGTATATAAGCTGTGATTGATTAAGTTGTAAATGACTTTTGTGAATTGTCCAGATTCAATGAAATAAAATTTTCTCTGCAATTTTTCCTTTAAAACAAACAGCTCAAGTTTTCTTTTATGGTATCAGAGCCACAATGGCTAGTTCCAGTACAACTAATCAAAATCATTCGATTGTTCATCAAACTCATTCTCATCAAATTTCATTTACTTTTGCTACAACCGTCAAGCTTGATCGATCTAATTTTCTCCTCTGGCGTAAGCAAGTTCTGACTTCGATCAGAGGAAATAGACTTGAAGGTTTTATCTCAGAAAATCAAAATATTCCAGAATAGTATTTGTCTCAAGCTCGAACTGATGGATCTGTGGAGAGAACTGAGAATCCAGCATATGTAAATTGGAGAGCTCAGGATCAGACTCTGTTAAGCTGGCTCTTTTCAACTATAAGTGAAGGTATTCTAAGCTCAGTTCTTAATTATGATACTGCATTTGATGTCTGGAAGTCAATTGAAAAGCAATTTGGAGTTCAATCTGAAGCAAAGGTTATGCAGCTTCGATATGAATTAGATACCTTAAGAAAAGAATCAATGTCGATTGAAGAATATTGCTCAAAGATGAAGATACTTGCTAATAAGCTTGCATGTGCTGGTGATAATATAACTGAAAAAGATCTGCTAATAAGAACTCTTAATGGATTAGGATCTGGCTATCTGGATTTAGCTTCAATAATTACAGCAAATAAAATGAGTTATGATGATGCATATGCACTTTTGTTGACTCATGAGGCTAGATTGGAACAAAATCAGAATTCTCAGAATTCTCAGGTCATGTTTAATGCTAATCACAGTATGATGAATGCAAACTATTCACAAATGAGGGGAATTCCTAGGAGAAATACTTATGGTAATGGATCCTTTGGTCAATTTGGAGGAAGAGGTCAAAATTTTGGTCGAGGCATGTTCTTTAACTCTTATCCTAGAGGTTTTCCAGCTGGTAGTAGTACTGCTGGTGGTTTTGGAAGAGGCCATACTGCAAGCTTTGGAAGAAATCAACAGTTTACACATCCTCATAGGTCACCACATGTAAGGAATACATTTTTACCTGGAATGAGCTCAAGCATTTCTGCTGGTGAATCTAATGAGTCAATACCTGTGTGCCAAATATGTCACAAACAAGGTCATACTGCTGATGCTTGCTGGTATAGATATGGTGATAATTACTCTCCTTTTCCAAAACAATTTGGAAGAGGAAAGATGATGGGACCTAAAGCAGCATATATGACTAATTTTGAGCCATTCTCATACCACCAGTCAGCTATTGAAGATCCTTATGAACTGTCTGGTGTCAACTCTGGCTGTCAACCAGTTCATTACTCCCCTGTTTCTTCTTATTCATCAGAAGCATTTACTCTGCCTGAAGCTTATGTTGCAAATCTGGAAGATTCATCAGATGAAGGGTGGTATCTGGACAGTGGTGCCACACATCACATTACAAATAACATGGGCAAACATGCATGTACGAGAAGAATTCAAAGGTTTAGACCAGCTTACCATTGGCAATGGACAAGGTTTGATCATTACTCATATTGGTGATGCTTGCTTTAACTATAAATGCCTTCATACTGCCTGCCAGGCACACACCTATAACACTTAAAGATATCTTATTAGTTCCTTTCAATTACTAAGAACTTAATAAGGTGTATCTAAGTTTGACAACTGATAATAACCTTTCCATTGAATTTGTTGGCAATGTGTGGTTATGTAAAGGGATTCACTGAAAGGGACAGGGTGGCTTTTGGCAAGGTCTTTGCTGGAAAAAGGATTATACAAGGTGCTGTTAAAGTCATCTCAGACAATCACTCCTTCTTCTTTTCTTAAGGTCAAGTTTTCTTTCAAATAAGCCTTTGTCTTATGCTATCTACTTGTCATCTTTTCATTTTCCTGTTAC
>NW_006262139.1:10578896-10654706 GCF_000493195.1 Citrus x clementina | reverse complement strand
ATTTTGTAAAATTTTACTATAATAGCTGAATTTATTTCTTAAAAGAATAAATCCTAAAATTTTAATAATTTAGGGAATTTTTATTAAATCCCAAAATTTTACAATTATTTTTATAATTATAATTTTTATTAAAATAATTTTTATTAAAAATAAAATTTCTAATTTTGGGATTTATTTTTATTAAATTTAGGAATATTTTTATCATTATATATATATTTTTAAAGTTTTTATAAAATAAAATAGTCTTTTAATTTATTTGGGGGTAAAATTATTATTTTATTAAAATTAGTTAATAGTATTAATGCAAAAGTGGCTAGTTGATACAAATGTAAAAAGAAAGGTGGTGCAAAGTACATGTTAGAATTTTGTAGTGGTTGGATGAACATAAGGCAAAATAAAAGTGGTACAATGATAATTTTTATTTATTTAATAAACCACTTTAAAAGTTTATAGTGCACAAGCCGATGGACAAAATCTCTTTTTTTAATAGCTGAATAATTTTGTTTTGAGTCATATGATAGACCTTTTGAAGATCTGCTTCATATTTCTAAAAGAATAAGCCTACAAAATAGACTCAAAACGGAAATAAGCGAAACTTATTAAAAAATCAGCTTTTAATTTGGTGTACTTGATCCCATCTCTTTGGTATCAGAGCCAGAGAGGAGTAGAGATGTACTTACATGAGTTTATTTGAAAAATATTTAATTTTATCTGACGCTAAACCATTGCGGTTATGGTCCCGGCATTTTAAGACAAGTATGGCGTCGTAAGACTGTTCGTCAGCAACCGTAATAGGTGGAAAATAAAAGAAAAATGTTTTAATAATGAACTATTTATCTAGATCAATGTCTGCCTTCGGTTCTCGTACTGGAGACGGAATCGTGAACCAAGAAGAAATCAAATTTCCTGAAGAAAATGACCAAAATTATGCCAATACTTTTGCTTTAGGCAATTGGGATACATGGTCAGTTCCAATAATTCCAGCAAACAAAATCTAAAAATATAGTTGTAGATTAAATTTCTTAAATCTGATAATATTTTCAAAACTGAAGAAAGAACTGTTGAGATAAAAAAGTGAAGTTGGATTAGTACAAATTGGATTTAAACCATTGAGATAAACAAGTCTTGGCAATGGACCAATATTTTGATTGTTATCCAAGTTTTACAGTTTCATTAAATGAGAAAAATATATTGGATGTCTTAACTTTGAATATTAAAACACAATTATAAAATCATACCAGGAACACTTCCTGTAACTTTAATACATAGAATTCACTACAAAGCAATGTTCTCTGCTTTCAACACAAAAGATTTAAAACAGATCCCAAAAGAAAAAACTTTATATTACAAACTGATCTCCACAAAGCAAATGTAACTATTTCAAAATCTATTAAATGAGATCAAATTACACTCACTGAAAAATAGATAATACAAAAAAATATACAATTTAAAATAGTACAAAACACATAACTAAAAGAAATAGAAACAAAAGCTGATGGTAGTGTAACAACACCATTTGCCAGACAGAGAATCTCAAACTTGAACTTAGGATCCTCCGGGCTGAAATTTGGATAATCCTCAAGAGAACCAACTAGAGCCTCCAGTTTTTCATTTCTTAGGCCTCCAATAAGAATTGATCTTAGCTAGGTAGACAATGACAATTTCTTCAAACATATCAACTCCATATTATCCTGTTAACGAACCTGAATATGTCCGAAGTGAAAGTACACAAATGAAGTCTCCGAGAATGTCACCTACACATTCATCTATAACCGATCATAATGAATTATTTGTTTTAGAGAAAATTTTTGAAATCAATAAAGAATATTTGAGAAAAAAAACTTTTATTCACAGACAAATGAAAAAAGACGAATTTGGTTTCTTGACAATTATAGGGGACTAGAAAAGCTAGAAATTCGAAGACAATATTATGAACTCGTGAATAAGAATAAAACTCATGTGATGTTTGGAGAATTGCTAAATCAGCAAGCGGACAACATCCGTTTATTTTTGCAGGTTACTGAAGAGTTGCTCGATAATTTAACTAGTTGGGATGCGTTGCGTGAAGCACTACTTGTTGGGACCGCTAGTGGAGCACCCAAGGTACAGTTAAAACTTCACACAAGTGTTTTCTTGATTTATTATTCTTCTAAATTCTTAGATATTCTCTATTGATTGACTGCCATTCAATCTTATAATTTGATCTTGGAGAGCATCACCAGTGTCATATGTTGAAGGACCTCTGTTGTTTATTGCTGTTGGTATGTTTTTCGTTCCTCATAATTTGTTGTCTTCATGCACTGCATGTCTTCTTTAATCCGACTTTGTAAAGAAAATGTGGTATATGATTGTTTGCTCTTCAAATTATTTTACAGATTGACTGCTGTAACACAACTAGCACATTATGGTATGCTGTTTCTTCCACTTGGTTACAACTTTGGCCGCGGCATGTTTAAGATGGATGAGGTGAAGGGTGGCTCTTCTTATGGCGCAGGAAGATTTGCAGCAGATGGTTCCCGCCAACCCGCAGAGTTAGAACTCGAACAGGCGTTTCACCAGGGTAAGTATGTTGGTGAAATAGCAAAGGAGCTCAAACATTGATCTTAACAAATGCTTGTACACAATGTATCTGATAATATGAAGAAAAATACTCAACTGCAATTTATCAAGGGAAACCTATGAAATAAAATCGTCTGCCTTTAAAAATGAAAGCTGGCCTGTGCGCATTGCTCAATCTTTGTAGCTTCCACGTATACTTATGATGCTAGCGAATGATCTATCATGCTAGCAAACATGACTAACTTATGCGCTGTGTCCCAAACTTGACATGCGTTCAGATAAATGACATGCATTCAGATAAATGCTTACGTAGACTAGGAGAGGATCATTGTTTAGTTCGTAACTAGATTGTAATTTTTCATTGTGTGTCCTTGGAGTTGGTTTTAACTTCTAGGTCCATGGCCTGGGCAAGCTTTCACACCTTTTTGTGACACATGCACGCACAAGGGAAAAGATAACTGCCAGCTGAGTAGAAAGTGCTTCAACTTCAATGGAGAATGTCTGGCGGGCATCATCGGGTCAGGACCCGAACCCGGTAGATTACAAAGGAATAGAGTTCTGGTTCCAACCCGGAGAGATCGGGCCGGCTAACAAAGCAAGGCGACTACATCAAAACCTGGCTCCGCCGTTGGTTCATCTAAAACAAGGCGAGCACTTATGGTTTAAAGACTCCCACAACATCACCCGCGGCTCCACTCCTCGCGGCTTCATCCCTGTGGGCACTTGCCTCACTGTCAAATGCGCCGAGGACGTTCTAAACAAACCCTTCGCCTTCGAGCTCTCCAGGGGGAATACACGATGTACTCTGTGGCGGATACTGAGAAGGAGAAGGGGGAGCGGATCAATTCGATTGGTCGGGCGATTGTTCAACACTCGCGGTCGGTGACAGAATCCGAAGTCGTTGAATATGATAGCAAATGGTGATTGGTTTGTGAAATTTTCAAGTTCTTAAATTTAGTGTAAAAAAAGTATGAGCCTTCGTTAAAAATTATTCCTTTTTTTGTGGGCTCATGTCTCAATTTGAGCTTACTCGGTTTAGCCTATCAATTTTAAAGGGCCCCTCAGTGATTATTGTATGTGTTGCTTGAAGTTAGAGATTTGCTGTACCTCAGTGGTGGATAAAGCACCAACCATTCCTAGGTGACTTTTCTATTTCTTGCTTTTGAGCTTGTGGACGAAGAAGCACAACACTAGATAAGGATATATATACAAGCAGAATTGGTGGATTGTAAAGGAAGCTCATTGTGCTGAGCTTATGAAGAATAGAAAGGTGAAGAAGCCGATAGTTTCAGCAAGTGAAGTTAGTCAATCATGCCAGCTCAGCAGTGCCAAGTCATCAGAGTTAGTTATGAAATACCAAGTCAGCACAGGATGTTAAAGTCTGTTATTAATAATTCTTGTGTGCATAACTAACTCGTGTGTATATAAGCTGTGATTGATTAAGTTGTAAATGACTTTTGTGAATTGTCCAGATTCAATGAAATAAAATTTTCTCTGCAATTTTTCCTTTAAAACAAACAGCTCAAGTTTTCTTTTATGGATCAAGAAGGAAAAGTTTGAAAATCTGAGATGAAGAAAGCAGAGCTCATATTCGTTCCATCACCAGGAATTGGTCACCTTGTGTCAACCCTTGAGTTTGCAAAGCATTTAACCGATCGGGATGATCGAATTTCAGTCACTCTCCTGTCTATGAAGCTAGCGGTCGCTCCTTGGGTTGATGCATACGCCAAATCACTAACAGATTCACAACCAAGAATCTGTATCATTGACCTCCCTCCTGTAGATCCGCCTCTTCCAGACGTTTTGAAGAAATCCCCAGAATACTTCCTCTCACTGGTTGTGGAAAGTCACTTGCCCAATGTTAAAAATATTGTATCATCCCGCGCTAACTCAGGCTCCCTCCAAGTTACCGGGTTAGTTCTCGATTTCTTTTGTGTGTCCATGGTTGACATTGCTAAGGAGTTGAGTCTACCTTCGTACATATTTTTAACCTCTAATTTGGGATTCTTGGGTCTCATGCTGTATTTACCGACTCGTCAGGATAGGATTAGCACTGTGTTTGAATCTTCAGATCATGAGTTGTTGATCCCAGGTATTACCAGCCCAGTTCCCGTATGTGTTTTGCCTTCTTGTTTGTTTAATAAGGATGGGGGTCATGCCACTTTGGTGAAGCTTGCTCAAAGATTCAAAGATGTCGATGGTATAATTGTAAATACATTTCATGAGTTAGAACCATATGCTGTCAACGCATTTTCGGGTGATCTAAATCCTCCCTTATACACAGTTGGGCCGGTACTTCACCTTAAAAGTCAGCCTAACCCTGATTTAGATGAGGCTCAGTACCAAAAGATCTTCCAATGGCTTGATGATCTGGCTGAATCTTCTGTAGTGTTTCTCTGTTTTGGAAGCTCTGGGAGCTTTGATGTGGCACAAGTGAAAGAGATAGCTATCGGGCTGGAGAGAAGTGGGTACAATTTCTTGTGGTCTCTGCGAGTTTCGTGCCCAAAAGATGAAGCTTCTGCACATAGATATGTCACAAATAATGGTGTATTTCCTGAAGGATTCTTGGAAAGGATCAAGGGAAGAGGAATGATCTGTGGGTGGGTCCCACAGGTGGAGATTTTAGCCCACAAAGCAATTGGAGGTTTTGTATCTCACTGTGGATGGAACTCGATCCTGGAGAGCTTGTGGTATGGTGTGCCAATTGCAACATGGCCTATTTATGCAGAACAGCAGCTTAACGCATTTAGGATGGTGAAGGAACAGGGATTAGCGCTGGATTTGAGATTGGATTACAGGGTTGGTAGTGATCTCGTGATGGCTTGTGATATAGAGAGCGCGGTAAGATGCCTAATGGATGGTGAGAGCAAGATAAGGAAGAAAGGGAAGGAAATGGCCGAGATCAGCAGGAAGTCTCTGATGGAAGGTGGATCTTCATTCAATTCGATAGGGCAATTCGTTAGTCTAAACTTTTAGAATGGTGTGTTATCATTAGTATCGAAGAAAAATGATAGGTATATTGCCTAGAAGCCATGAGCTTCCGCAGTCATTTCCTTTTTATGATCTCATGTTCTCTGAAAATATTTGTGAACAATATATATGATTTAATTTCGTGATGGTGGTGAATTTGTCTTCGCATAGAAGATGACTTGACTCGAGACTTGGAAAAAGGAGCAATGAATTGCGGAACTTCTGGTTTATTCCCATTTATCAGAGGAACATAGAATATGGATCGTGTTCGAAATTTTCTGATGCACGAGTAGTTATGTAAAATGTCTAAGCATAACCCTTCATGCATTTATCATTTAACAGTGGAGACTTGATTTGACATCTCTGTTATATCAAAAACATTATTGCCAAGAAAAGTCTCAACAATTTTCATCACTAGTTCTGGCAAAGCCATTTGAGCAAATTCGTGGAGACTCAAGTCATCGCTGAACGCGCTATCTGTGGGCCGCTTTCTGGCGAACATTTTCTAGCAAAAGAATTGCAAGGCTTTATACATCTCCTGCCAATGCCATTGACACATCGCCATCCATGCCATACTCTAAAAGAAACATGTTAATGCACTAATGTGTCAGTTAACATATAAATGAGTTCTAACATGCAGTACACGAATTAACAAAGAATAAAATCAGAATATCAAAGTATATAAAAAACATACATTTAGTTGGAGCTAGATAGTCTACAGAGCCTTTTATTCCAACTGAGCTTGATTTAGTGGACTATTTGATAGAAAATCTTGCAAATCCAAAATTACTCTCATAGACAACCATGTCCTGATCTAGGAAAACGTTGTTGGATTTCAGATCACCTTGAACGATTGGTAATTGATAGTAGTGATAAAGATATTAAATTATTTGCATCTAAATTAGAATCTCTGACTTTAATAAAGTAAAAAATAAATTAAAAAATAAAAAACACAAAATTTAATTTATAATATGATAAAATGAGTGTGTTTCTTTTATTTTTTAGTTTGTCCCTTATTTTAACACCAAAAAAAAAAAAAATGTACTCTATTGCCATATTCAATCAAGAGAAACTTTCCCACTTAAATGGTTTCCAGCAACATCAAGCCTTCCAAGATTGAAGAACAAGAAATCCAGTCAGGAAGAAAGCCCGTAAAACGGTTGCCATTAATTGAAAATGTTCTCACCTTTGGAAGATTGAAACCCAATGAAAGTGGTCGACTTCCTTTCAGTCTATATGGTGGAGTGAGCAAATACCAGAAGCATACAAATCCAAAGTTTCCCTAACCAATTATGTTTGACGATGAAATGTCACCAGTTATCTTCACTCAGCTCTACATAAGAAACCATTGGAAACTCTTGCTCCATCGGCAACGTATCAAAAGATTAATGTGCAGACCTCCTTTTTTGAACATAAACAATAATATGGCATATGGATAAGATTTCTGCTTTTCTTGATCCTTTAGACTGTCAAGATGGTAAAAGCAACTCATCTGAACCCCCATACAACTTCTCACTCCCAAAGAGTGAAATTCTTATTTTATTGTCCAGAAGCTCCTTTTATTGGTACCTCACCCTCAATATGATTGTGAGAAAGATTCAAATATTCCAAGAAAGATAAATTCTCGAAAAATATTTTGGAATCTAACCAGACAAATTGTTACTTGACAGATCCAACCATTTGATGCTTTTTAAGGAACTCAAAAAAAGTGGAATGGTTTCTCTGAAAGAATTATCATGGATATCAAAAATATTATGAACTTTGTACAAGTGCTTAAAGTCTTAAGAATCTCATCAGAAAAATGATATCTAAAAATATACAACTCAACAAGATTATTCAAGTTACCCACTTCTAAAGCAAGAGTGCCCTTAAAAAGGTTTCCTGGGAGATCGAGTATAAGCGAAAATGTTGTTATATCAAAAATTTGTTGTAGCAAAATACCATCGTCGACAGCCAATGCCAACAAACTGGTTGGACTCTATTGTAAATACCGTCAGATTGACAAGATTTCCTGTCTCAGGAGGAACGGTTCTTTTTATTTTGATTGAGATCATTGTGGTTGAGATGTTTACTATGGAATGGGGCGGCGGCCCTCCAAATTGATTGCCGTATAAAATGAGAGTTTCAAATTTGCTACAGTCTGTAAGAAGGTTAACAAAATCAAGATCATTGTCTACCTCAGATCCCAAATTATTGCCGCCCATAAACTTAGAAGTGATAGATTCGTAAGGCAGCTAAAATTAATCGACACTTCCCTTTGAGTTGATTGGCGGAAGGGTTAAAAAGCTCTGCAATTTGAAGTGTTGGACAAAGAATCAGGGAAAGAGCCGAAAAAAATTGTTTGCAACAATACTAAACTCTCTAAGGTTTGGAAGATTGAAACCAATGTCAAACAGTAACCTTCCACTGAATCTATTGAGCGTGAGATAAATCTTCTCCGGGGAAGAGATATTATAAATTGAAGGAGTAACCATGGAGAACTGATTTTTACCTAGGTAATCTCTAACAAACATTACATGAAGAGCTGAAAGATTTCCAATGAAAGCTGGAAGTTGTCTCCGTATATTAAGGAAGCACATCTTAGCTTCTTAGTCAAAGATCAGTCAATGCAAAGAGTGATCAAAGAGGCCAAGTCAGCAGAGTAATTGAGAGTGTGCCAGGTCATTGACAGCTCAGCCTCACTAGTGACACTTGTCTATTGTGCTCTGCATCTTTTATTCTGTTGTTTCTGTTTTAGTTCTGCAGTTAGTTAAGCTCACGAGCTGATATAAAAACTGATTGTATTTTCTATTTTCGATACAATAAAATATATTGATGAAATTCAGTTAAGAGATATTTTCTTTTCTCTGTACATTTTTCTTTCCATCCAAACAGAGTAAGGTTTTCCTTTATGGTATCAGAGCCTAGATCAATATGACTAGCTCCAATAATCCAATCGTAAACACAAACACTAATTCAACAAATTTTTCATTCAACAATCCAGTGAAGCTAGATCGAGCCAATTACTTAATTTGGCGATCTCAAGTATTAGCTTCCATAAGAGGCAACAGGCTTGAAGGTTTTATTAATGGAACAAAATCTGAACCAGAGCAGTATCTCACTCGAAGAACAGCTGATGGATCTACACAGGTGATTGAGAATCCAGAATTTATCACCTGGAAATCACAAGATCAAACACTTCTTGGCTGGCTCTTATCTTCAATAAGTGAAGGTACACTTGGTCTCGTTATTACTCTTGATAGTTCATATACTGTATGGAAAACACTTGAGAAAAAATTTGGAGTACAATCTGAAGCTAAGGTACTTCAGATCAAGTATGAAATAAACACTTTAAAGAAAGAATCAATGAATGTTGAAGATTATTGCATGAAAATGAAAGCATTAGCTGATAAACTTGCTTGTGCTGGGAGTCCTTTGAATGATAGAGAATTGTTGATGCACATTCTTAATGGTCTCGGATCAGGCTTCATAGATATAGCTTCTTTTATCACTGCTTGTAAAATGGATTTTGATGATGCATATGCATTGTTGCTCACTCATGAATCTAGAATTGAGCAACAAGAGCAAGATGCTAAAACTGTTTTCAATGCTAATTTGGCACAAGGCATGTTTAATGCTAATTTTGCACAAACAAGGGGAAACTATAGAAGAGGTGGTTATACAGGAGGTTTTCAAGGCAATTATTTTGGTGGGAGAGGATCTGGTACTGGTAGAGGTTTTCCTTCGAGAGATTTTTCTGGATTTAATGGTTTCAATGGAGGATATTCTGGTTTTAGTGGTTATGGCAGAGGCCAAAACATGTATCAAATGAAAGGAAAACCAATCTTCAATGGCATGTCTCCTACTATGCCATGCAATTTTTCTGGAAACACACATCAAAATGCTGCTAGTATGTCTGAAGAAATGATAATATGTCAGATTTGTTCTAAACCTGGACATAGTGCTGATGTTTGTTGGTATAGATTTAATGAAGATTTTGTTCCAGCTTCATCTAGAGCCAATAACAAAGGAAAAATTCCAAAGTCTGCTTATATAACTAATCTGGAATCAGCTAATTACGTGCCATCTTATATGCCTAATTTTGATGAATATTCTGCTGGAATGTCTCCTGTATATATGCCTGGTTTTCATGCTTCATATTCCCCTGGAGCTGCATATATGGCCAACTGTGAAGGGCCTGCTGATGAAGGCTGGTATTTGGATAGTGGAGCTACACATCATCTCACAAACAACATGGCCAATATGCACATTAGAGAAGAATTCAAAGGTAATGATCAACTCATCATAGGAAATGGTCAAGGCCTACCTATCACTCATGTTGGTAATGCTTCTCTTCGATTTGGTCATACAGCTACCTGTATTTTGTTAAAAGATATGTTGTTTATGCCTTCTATAACCAAAAATCTTTTAAGCATATCCAAACTAACCTCAGATAATAACATCTCTGTTGAATTTTGTGGTAATGTTTGTTTTGTGAAGGACAAAATGAAGGGGCAAGTTCTTCTGCAGGGGCTTGCTGAGAAAGGACTCTACAAGCTGCAAATTAAACCCAGTTCACCCAGCTCACCTAATACTCAAACTCATGAGTCATATATGTCAGTTGTTCATTCAAATAAGCCTTTGTCCATGTTGTCTTTTGTTGACAGAAACAATCAGACCTCAAATAAATGTGATTCTTTTGCCAAGGCTTGTTTCAATTCTGTTTCATCAAATTGTACTCAAACAGTTGATTAATTAACTTTGTTGCATAGAAAGTTTGGTTATCCGAATTTGAATGTTCTTATACACTTGCTGAAGTCTTATAATTGTGCTAAAGTCTCTCTGAAGTTACTTAGAAATTCCAATCATAGTGTGTGTGAAGCATGCCAATTGGGAAAATCTCATAGATTACACTTTGCAACTACAGAGATAAAAACTACTCATGTTCTGGAACTTATACACACAGATCTTTGGGGGCCTTCACCAGTTTTGTCTAGGAATGGATATAAATACTATATTAGCTTTGTTGATGATTATAGCAGATATACATGGATCTATCCCCTCAAGCTTAAATCAGAAGCTTTAGAAGTCTTTAAGCTATTCAAACTTCAAGTTGAAAATCAGTTCAGCACATCTATCAAGATGTTGGAATCAGATTGGGGGGGAGAATATAGAGTGTTTACAGATTTTCTAAATCAAAATGGCATTCTCTTTAGACACTCATGTCCTTATACACATCATCAAAATGGATCAGTAGAAAGAAAACATAGACATATAGTTGAACTTGGTTTAACCTTGTTAGCTCAAGCAAATTTATGTCTTCAATATTGGTGGGATGCTTTTCATACTGCAGTATTTCACATTAATAGGTTACCCACTCCAGTGCTCAAAAATCAAACACCATATGAGAAGTTGTTTAACCACAAAGCAGATTATAGTTTTCTTAAGTGTTTTGGCTGCTTATGTTATCCATTCCTGAGAGACTATAATAGACATAAGTTTGATTTTCATTCCAGCAAGTGTATATTCATTGGGTACAGTCCATCCCACAAAGGCTATAAATGTCTTCATCCTTCAGGTCAAGTATACATTGTCAGACATGTTACATTTGATGAAACTTGTTTTCCTTCAACTTCCCTTGATAATAAAACCAATACCTCATCTTGTGATCCTGAGTCTGTCAAAACACTAAACCAGCAGCAAGTATCTCAATTGTCTACCTTGCCATATATTCCTGACAGCAGTTCTGAAGAGTCCTTCTCAGCAGGAACCAGCAGTAACAGAACTAAATCTTCATCAGGTTCTGATCATACAATCTCTGTTCAACAAAATCAACAACTCGATTTACTTGATTCTTCAGGCTACACACAAACACCAACTACAAACACTTCACCTGCATCAGCTCCAACTCTCCAACCAGAACCTCAAATTCCAATTTTGCCACATGACATATTAACCAACACACATTCACAGAACCAACAAACTATCCATCATCCTACACACAAAATGATCACTAGAGCTAAATCAGGTATATTCAAACCAAAGGTGTTTTATGCTGCTTTGTCAAATAGAGAACCAGATACAGTAGAAGAAGCATTAGAAGATCAAAGATGGTGTCAGGCAATGAAAGATGAGTATGATGCATTAATGAAGAACAATACTTGGATTCTGGTACCTAACACCTCTGAACAGAAGGTTGTTGATAATAAATGAGTATTTAGAGTCAAGTATAATACTGATGGGAGTGTTGCCAAGCATAAAGCAAGACTTGTTGCCAAAGGATTTCAACAAGTAGCAGGAGTTGATTATTTTGAGACTTTCAGTCCAGTAGTTAAACCAGCTACAGTTCGAGTGGTATTAAGCTTGGCTGCAATGAATGGCTGGAAAATAAGGCAAGTAGATATTAATAATGCATTCTTAAATGGTGATTTAGTTGAAGATGTTTTTATGAAACAACCTGAGGGTTTTATCAATGTTCATAAACCTGGTCATATTTGCAAGTTGAATAAGGCACTTTATGGGTTGAAGCAGGCTCCTAGAGCATGGTTTGATAAGCTCAAGGAAACTTTGATTAAATGGGGATTTCATAATTCAAGAGCAGATACATCACTATTTCTGAAGAAAGAAAAAGGATCTATGATTATGATATTAATCTATGTGGATGATATACTAATTACAGGTCCTAACAGCAAAGTTCTTGAGGATTTTATCTCTTATTTCAGTTCAGTTTTTGCCTTAAAGGATCTAGGGAGTTTGTCTTATTTTCTGGGAATTGAAGTCTCTTACTACAATGGAAGTATTTTCTTGTCTCAAAGAAAATATATCAGAGACTTACTAAAAAAAGCAGAGCTTTTAAGTTGTAAAGGATGTGATACACCAATGACTACTGGAACAAAACTTCAGAAACAAGTTGATGGTTCACTTGGTCAATTTATTGATGATCCTTCAGCATATAGAAGTTTAGTTGGTGGCTTACAATATGTGATACTTACAAGACCTGAGATAGCATTTGCAGTACATAAGCTTAGTCAATATGTTGCTATGCCAACTTTACAGCATCTAATGGCATGCAAGAGGGTGTTAAGATACTTAAAGGAAACTCAGGACTATGGACTGAAATTTGGAGTTGAAGGGGAGCTGACACTAACTGGATACACAGATGCAGATTGGGCTTGTGACATTGATGACAGGAAATCAGTTGGTGCATACTGTATTTACTTGGGAAACAATCTAATCTCATGGTCTTCTAAGAAGCAATCAGTTGTGACTAGATCTAGTGCTGAAAGTGAATATAGATCTCTTGCTGCAGCTTGTGCAGAGATTACTTGGCTTCAATCATTGTTCAGTGAAATGAATCTGCAGTGCACTTCAACTCCAGTGATATGGTGTGATAACAAGAGTGATACTGAGCTTGCAAAGAATCCAGTTTATCATTCAAGAACCAAACACATTGAACTGGACATGCACTTCATTAGAGATAAAGTTGTTGCCAAGGAATTGCAGATCAATTACATACCCAGTGAAGAACAAATTGCAGATGTCTTAACAAAACCCTTAACCTTCAATCATTTTAATTTCTTTAGAAGCAAACTCAATGTGCAACCTTGCCCGTTGAGTTTGAAGGGGGCTATTAAGGAAGCACATCTTAGCTTCTTAGTCAAAGATCAGTCAATGCAAAGAGTGATCAAAGAGGCCAAGTCAGCAGAGTAATTGAGAGTGTGCCAGGTCATTGACAGCTCAGCCTCACTAGAGACACTTGTCTATTGTGCTCTGCATCTTTTATTCTGTTGTTTCTGTTTTAGTTCTGCAGTTAGTTAAGCTCACGAGCTGATATAAAAACTGATTGTATTTTCTATTTTCGATACAATAAAATATATTGATGAAATTCAATTAAGAGATATTTTCTTTTCTCTGTACATTTTTCTTTCCATCCAAACAGAGTAAGGTTTTCCTTTACCGTAAGATTATTGAAACCAATGGACAGGCTTTTAAGCTTTAACTAGTAGCCAAAGGTCTGTTGGAATCTCTACCACAAGGTTGTTTTAATGGGCAATAAAAGTGATAAGGTTTGAGCAACGGGATAAATTGGTTGGTTTTTGTCAGAAAAAGAATTATTGGCCGGTATTGCATATTCAAGCCTGAACAGACGACCAAACTCACTAGGATTTTCACCCTGGAAGCCGTTATTTGCGATGAAGATGTACCTGAGGAAGCTAAGATTCCCAACATTAGGAGATAAGAAACCTCCTATGCTCTGGTTTCCAAAGTCTAACTTAGTCACCCTTTTGTGCCTACGACCGCAGGCTATTACCCTCCATTGACATAAGTTTACAGAAGTGTTCCATGAACTTGTGACTCCAAGTGGATCATGAAGCTGTGACTTTGTGGCGAGTAATGCAAGACGATCTATCTCGTTGGATCTGGCTACGATGATGGTGGAAGCACAAAAGAGAAGAAAGGCAAGCCCACTTGACAGATGTAGAGCGCTAGCAATCTGCATTTTTGTTATAGGTGAAAAGAAATGAGCAGATTAATCTTTGAGAGCACCTCTTTTGATCTCATAATTTATAGAGCTCAATCACTGACTTTTTTCAGTCGATTGTAAGTAGAAGACTAGAAGCCAAGGCAGTCTCATCATTAATTTAATCTTTTGCATTCGCTTCTTGTAATAAGGACCTGAATCATGCAATGTAAACTTGCCATTGATATTAACATTCTAATTAAATTAACAACACCAGTCAAGAATATGGGAGTCAATCCTTTGTCAAAAAGATATAACACTTAAAGAGACAAGGAGATTCCTCTTCCTTCATCTATACATATGTGTATAGCTGGTATAAACTAATCTTTGCATCTTTACCATCAAGTGCATTCATAAGAATTTTTTCCCAAAAAGAAAAATGACAAAATCATTCTCTATTGGTACCTACTATCAATAACGATGGGTCGAAGCTCATGTTGTGTGATAAAACTTAGGGTGGGCAAATAACCTGACTTGACCCGATTCAATCCAAAAAATTTGGGGTTCGGATAAAATGTGAATGAAGAATCTAATCCGACTGAGTTGGATTTTGGCCACTCAATTAGATCGGATTATGATCGGATCTGGTTAATTACAATTCACACACAAACACAAATTTCCAATTCATTTCAAACTATATTTGGATCAGATTAGATTACTAGTTCGAATTGATTTTGAATTACTTTTCTCCTAACCTAATTAACTCGAAATCCAATCAAATTGAACCGAAACCTAATGGGGTTCGATCCAAACCCGATCCTATTCTAAATTTGTCCATCCCTAATAAAACTTCCAAGTCCATGAGGATACAAAACATCGTTGTGTGTATGGCAGCTATGTATATATATGTTATGTAACCATGAATGAGTTATTGATTTATATGATTGTCTATATTTTATTATATGCATGAATTATATTTAGTTAATTTTCTCAGAAACTAATAAGGACAGCTTGAATCATCAATCATGATAAATAACAAGCTGGCCTCTAAGATCAATTTAAGCGATGAAGAAAATTAATTTCAGTAGAAGATTTTCATTAATTAATTCTATTTCATGATCGAACAAAATAAAATAGAAAAAAAAAGATAAATTTTGAATTATTCCACTCATGAATTACCTGTATTCTAAATATCACTCTATTTTTTAAAACCGCAAGTTAACCCTATTCAATTGCTATGGAAAAAATAGAAGTAGGTTGATATCTTTTTTTTTTTTTTGTCTTCTTAGTAAAAATAAAGAATAAATTGAGATTTTAAAAAATAAAGAAAATAATTTAAAAATAGTTAATTCATGGAAAAAAAAACTACACGACAAGTCGTCCGGTTTCACAGAATTCACTGGATTGCCGTGTCATTTACAAAAAGGGTCCGCCTACGTTACATGCAGTGTAACGTACACTCAGCCTGTGAAATTTCATCTAGTCCCTTATACTTTCTATTATTTATATTTTATTCATAAATATTATAAATTTTTTGAAATGTACAATTTCGTTTAACCCCTTATACACTCAATTTTATTTTATTAAAACCCTAGAGTATGAATTTGCCCCTATAATATTAAATTCTCAAAATAACCTCTATTTAATTAAAAAATATAATTATTGTTAAATGAATTATAATTATAATTATTATTTTATTATAATCATAAATATTTTTTTAATAGATTATTGTTATTATTAATAACAAGAATAAAAAGCATTATAATTAATTAATCTATTAACAATAATTAATAATATTTTTTATTAAATTGTTAATAATAATAATAATTAATGATTATCTAGATTTTTTTTAATATTTGGTATAAAACTTATTTTTATAATAAAAATTGTTATTACTCACACACAAGTCACTATCTAAACGCAAGGTATTTTTCCAGCCTCCGCTCTCCTGGCAGCCTAAAAGTCCACACACGCATGAGACCCCCTTGCCCAAACAACTCAAAAAATATTATTATAATCATAAATATGTTAATCGGAACTAGTTTATTCAAAATAAAAGTCTCCGCTCTCCTTTCATATTTTATTATAATCATAAATATATTAATTATCATTGATTATTATTATTATTATTAAAAATTTAATAAAAAAATATTATTAATTATTGTTAATAGATTAATTATAATGCTTTTTATTCTTGTTATTAATAATAACAATAATCTATTAAAAAAATATTTATGATTATAATAAAATAATAATTATAATTATAATTCATTTAACAATAATTATATTTTTAATTAAATAGAAGTTATTTTGAGAATTTAATATTATAGGGGCGAATTCATACTCTAGGGTTTTAATAAAATAAAATTGAGTGTATAAAGGGTTAAACGAAACTGTACATTTTAAAAAATTTATAATATTTATGAATAAAATATAAATAACAAAAAATATAAAAGGCTCGATGAAATTTCACAGACTGAGTGTACGTTACACTATATGTAGGCGGACCCTTACAAAAATATTGAACGGTTTAATCGGTTTAATTTCAACTTAATTAACGTCCCGCTGTCCATTCTTCCTAGAAAGGGAAATGAGAACCCACTGAATGATGACGGATAACCCACCACAACACATGGAAACTCTAAGCACCCCAGTTATTTCTCTTCCACGTCACCCAAACACCACTACCCTAACTGTCAATAACGGCCATCAACACCACCCGCACCCAGTTTTCTCACTAATCAAACAATGCAAAAATATAAAACAGCTAAAGCAAATTCATACACAAATGCTACGTACAGGCCTTTTCTTTGACCCATACTCAGCCAGCAAGCTCTTCACACCTTGTGCTCTTGGTACCTTTTCCAGCCTTGAGTACGCACGTGAAATGTTCGATCAAATTCCCCAACCAAATCTTTATACTTGGAACACCCTCATTCGTGCTTATTCATCAAGCGCCGAACCTATTCAGAGTTTTATGATATTTTTGCAGCTGGTTTATAATTCTCCTTATTTTCCGAACGAATTCACTTTCCCTTTTGTGATTAAAGCGGCAGCAAGGCTCGTTCAGTTTCGTGTAGGGCAAGCTATTCATGGAATGGTTATCAAGTCCTCGTTTGAGGATGATTTGTTTATTTCTAATTCATTAATACATTTTTATGCCATATGTGGAGATCTAGCTATGGCTTATTGTGTTTTTGTAATGATTGGTAAGAAAGATGTTGTTTCTTGGAATTCGATGATCTCGGGGTTCGTTCAAGGAGGTTTTTTTGAAAAGGCAATAGAGTTGTATAGAGAGATGGAGATGGAAAATGTGAAGCCTGATGAGGTGACAATGGTGGCTGTTTTATCAGCTTGTGCAAAGAAGAGGGATTTGGAATTTGGAAGATGGGTCTGTTCTTATATCGAAAAGAATGGGATAAAAATGGACTTGACTTTGAGTAATGCGATGCTTGATATGTATGTGAAATGTGGGAGTCTTGAAGATGCAAAAAGCCTGTTTGATAAGATGGAAGAGAAAGATATTGTTTCGTGGACAACTATGATTGATGGATATGCTAAATTGGGGGAGTTTGATGCAGCTATGTCAGTTCTGGCTGCCGTGCCAATACAACAGATTGCCACATGGAATGCACTGATTTCAGCTTATGAACAGAATGGGAAGCCAAACGAGGCTTTGTCCATTTTTCATGAGCAGCTCAGCAAGAATGTGAATCCAGATGAGTTCACTTTTGTGAGTGTTTTGTCCGCTTGTGCTCAGCTTGGAGCAATGGATATAGGTGTGCAGATCCATGCAAAAATGAAGAAGCAAGGGATAAAGTTAAATTGCTATCTCACAACCTCACTTATTGACATGTATACTAAGTGTGGCAATCTGGATAAGGCACTTGAGGTATTTCATACTGTGAAGAGTAGAGATGTGTTTGTATGGAGCACCATGATTGCAGGGTTCGCAATGTATGGACGTGGTAGAGATGCATTAGATTTGTTCTCTAGAATGCAAGAAGCTAAAGTTAAGCCCAATGCTGTGACTTTTACCAATGTACTATGTGCTTGTAGTCACTCAGGTTTAGTGGACGAGGGCAGGATGTTTTTCAATCAAATGGAGCCAGTTTATGGGGCTGTGCCTGGAGTGAAGCACTATACTTGCATGGTTGACATGCTTGGTCGTGCTGGCCTGTTGAATGAAGCTGTTGAGTTCATAGAGAAAATGCCAATAGTTCCTGGTGCCTCAGTATGGGGGGCTCTGCTTGGGGCCTGTAAAATTCATGAAAATGTTGAGCTTGCTGAATACGCTTGTAGCCATTTGCTGGAGTTGGAACCTGAAAATCATGGAGCTTTAGTGCTACTATCTAATATATATGCCAAAACAGGGAAATGGGATAATGTTTCTGAGTTAAGGAAACATATGAGAGTCTCTGGATTAAAGAAAGAACCGGGTTGTAGCTCAATTGAGGTCAATGGTGAAATTCATAAGTTCCTAGCAGGAGAGAGCTCTCACCCTCTCTGCAAGGAAATCTACTCAAAGCTTGATGAAATTGTAGCAAGATTAAAGTCATTTGGTTATGTACCCAACAGGTCTCACCTTTTGCAACTTGTTGAAGAAGAAGACGTGCAGGAGCAGGCCCTTAACCTTCACAGTGAGAGGTTAGCGATTGCATATGGGCTTATTAGTGTGGAGCCATCTCAACCAATCCGGATTGTGAAGAATCTTCGTGTTTGCGGCGACTGTCACTCAGTTGCTAAGCTCATATCTAAACTTTACAATAGAGAGATACTATTGAGGGACCGGTATCGATTCCATCATTTTAGTGGAGGGAATTGTTCATGCATGGATTATTGGTGAATATGGGAATTGCTACAAAGAAAAATCTAAAACCTGGAAAAGTGAAACTTTTGCATATTCAACAGTTTTCTGAAGCATTACAACCGCTCTGCAGATTTTTAGAATATCAAACAAGTTGAAAAGGGCATGAAAAACATTCTTGTCAGCAAGGAGAACGACTTATTTGCACATGAAGGGCAAGCAGAATCTTTTCCCTCCAGTTCTCCTAGGAATTAAGTCCCTTCACACAAGACATCTGGTGCCTGAGATGGAAAGAGGGTTGAGCAGCTCCCTTAAGGAGGAGGAAAATTTCTTCAAAACTCCTGGAGTGTTCTGGCATCTTCTGCACAATATTAATTTTACTTTGTGTGATATTTCATATGAACCATACATTACATGGATTATGTATGTCAGGTTCAGCCAACTGAATGCTTTTAAAAATTGAACAAAATTATCAAATTACAAACAATGTGATGTCAATATTTCGAAACTAAGAAATTTCTTTGCTATTATATCGAAACTTAGAAACTAAGTCCCAATCATATATATCTGATTGTAAATATCAGTATAATATATCTGCTATAATAACAATTGTTGTAAATATTTGTACAATACAGTAATCTGATGTATAATCAATATTAAAAAAAAAAAGAAATTTCTTTGCTATATGGCAAAAATTATAGTGGTCATATATACTGGTCATTCTGTTTACCTGTAGGAGAGCCAAGTCTACGAAGAAATCTATTCACAACCATTTTAGATTCCCTATTTCCAAGTTCAAGCAAATTTACCTCTCCTGAGATTCGATCCCTGGCCAAAGCGTTTCTAAGGTCTGAACCGAACAATTAGGTATTAGTTTCAATACCGAGAGTGCCATTAAAATAATATACAATTCCATTAATATCCCTGTAACAAATTAAACTTAATTTCAGATTTTATAAATTAAATATATAATTTGAAAACTGACCGATGGGCGCTTAATATTCCGTCGCCGACTACGGAAAGTACTGCTTTGGTGGCAAATTGCACACTATCGAATATAAAATTTCCGATCATCTAACGGTGATACATTTATCGGAAAACTAGGCCACATGACTGTGAAAAATTCCACCCAAAAGGTGGCGGGATCATAACTTCGCCATTTAAGGGTGACCTGCTGACTTCGTGAAGTGCACGACCACCTCATCAATCTCAGCGGCTGCCGAAGACGAGAAATCAGGTGGCGATGCACCTAAATGAGCCGCAATTGTTCTATGGAATTACACAGCCACCACTTCTTTTCGTGGTTTTGCGCGAACAAACGACCATCCGTGTCGACAAAATTTGATCGGTTGTGCAGGATGGTTAAAATTTGAATATTTCGGTATCAGAGTTGTCACCAAATATTTTGAACTCGCCCGCGACGGCGACGGAATAGTGAATTTTGATTTGTTATTTTTAAGTTATTAATAAATTTAGTTTTATATTGTTCGCTTATTATTTATTTTGTTATATTAATAGCATTGAAAGACTACATAAAGTAATATTATCATGGAGTTATCCAATATTAAGAAATAATAGCATGTGAAATAAGTAGGAGCTCATGGGTAATTATCTATAATAGTATATGGTAATTGATAAATTTATTACATTAATTAGCATTAACAATATTTTTGAATTTTTTTAACTTTCTATTTATATTTCATAATAGTTATGTATTACAATAACCATATTTGGCCATTTTAATGTGTGTGTATATACATATATATCTACTTATTGAAAATTTTTCAATTAAAAAACCATGGTTTTAAAACTTTTCTGCACTTTAAGATTTTGAACTAAAAAACTACTAATGTACATTTATACACATGCACTTTTATAGTTAATTTATCAAATATAAATGGAAAATTATTTGACAAGTGATTATATAATAATTTAAAATTACCAAACATCTTGCCAATTTTTTTCATAAAACTGATTATTTATTTGAGAATTTAAATAAGAATTGATTACTTCCGAAGCGGAAGCAATCCCATACATTTCTAGTTTTCGGCTTCTATTTTTTAATTCTGACAGTCCCAAGATGCATGATTTGGATAAGCCAAGAGAAATTTTGATGAATCCCTTTCATCAGACCACCGTGCAAATCCAGAAAACTTAATCCAAATTTAAGCTGGAACCTATTCTTTTGTCAAACTGCTGCGACTACAACAACATACTGATTTGTGCAGACATTTAAGGATGCTTTGCCACCAAAGTCGAGTCGACAACTCTGAAACCGTGAAAAGTGGAGACTATATGCGTTTGAGTGTTTCTTCTCTTCTTGAGAAGTTGAGGGAGGCTGTCGGCTCCTTGTGTTTCCAAGTTGAGGGACTTTGTGCGTGCGTGTCTCACTTCACTCTTTAGTTTCAATTTCAGTTAATTTTTTTTTTTTTTTAAAGCCAACCCGATCGAATTGTGATCGGATTGGGTGAAAAATACATAGTTTTGTTAAAAATCTGCACTACAACAAAATTCTGTTTTGGTGACCAACTATTTTATGACTATTAAATTTTTAGCCATGTAATAGATTATTATATTACTAACATAAATATTTAGTCACACCATTTGCAGCCCAATGGTCTGAATTTTTTCCCACCATCGTCCATATTCTATGACTCTTTTACTTAGTCCTTAAAAGCCACATTAGGTCACAAATAGTCAATTAGTCTCAGTAAGAATCTTATCTATTGACACTTCATGCGACATCACATTTCCGTACTGAATAAAGGCCATCAACGACTGACATATTAATCACTGAAACATATGTTTTTGCCGCTAAATAATGCAGTCACTGTATATGGTAGAAACGTTTTTCAAAAGAATGATTATTTTTCTTTCTATCATCATTAACTTTGGATGACTATATAGTATAGTTATCCATACGCTTTTAAGTGACAATTTTGTATTTAGTTACAGATGGTATACATTTATTATGGGAATTGGGTTAAGAGACAAACATATTTAGTTGCAATCGGGGTGCTTAAGCAACTAAAACAAACAATCACTAAATATAATCAAATTAGGTGTAGAAAATGTGGTGACTAATATTGTTAGTCACAAACTGGAATATAATGGGAGACTATGGGAGATGACATTAAGAATTAGTCACCTTAAGATGATATTTATTTATCTACTTTTCTTGTCTAAATGACACTGTCACAATAAAGATTATGGAGCGAATATAGTTTACAGTCACCAAATAAAATTTAAATATGTTTTAAAAAAATAGTGTTCTTTATTGTTCGGTGACTAATTTTATTCGTCACTATATCAAAGCGTTTTCAATTAGGTTGAGAAAACATAGTGCGACTATTGTTCTTAGTCACAATATGAAATAAATTTGGCGACTAACATTAAATTAGTTACTTAAGATGAAGCATATTTTGGCGCCTCCTCTCCGCGCCATAATTATATTTGGCACCAGTCTACAAAAATGGAGGACGAAAAAATTGAATTAATATAATGACTAAAGACTTTAGTCCCAAAAGTGTGTATAAAATTATTGAATTATTTGGTAGCTGTTTTTTTAATTCAATAACCCCATCAATCTTTATTTGTTGCAAAGCTTATAAAATATTTAAATAGCATACAAGATATAAATAATAAAATTATCATTCATTAGTGTAACTATGAAATAGAATATTGCAGACAAGAAATCGGCTATAAATTATGAGAAATATCAATGAATAATTAAGGAAATAAAATGTCACATACGAATTTAATTAATTGAATTAATTATTTTCATTAAGTGTCACTTAACGTCTTTTTATAAACTGCACCTTGTTCTGGATAAAAATTGATTATAAAGTACTGAGACAATCAAGCCAATACATGTATGTGTAGTTTATATGGACCAAATGATACAAATCTAAGTTTCCTAGCAAAAGGAAAGCCATTAACTATTTCCGTGAAAAGGTTGATTCAAACAAGAAGAAATTATTCATCATAGCACTAATCATTTATGTTTTGATCTTTAGAATCAATAATAGGCATAGGCAGATTCAATTTATGTAAACATGTACTTAAATTTATTTTTATTTCTTTATTTCTGTGAAATTGAAACTCTTTCATTGTATGAAAATGTAAACTATAAATTTTGTAATAACTAGCTTATATGTCTAACTTTGTGATAAAAGTATATTATCAACTAAATAAGAATTATATATGATTCCTATCAAAATTATGTTATAACTAAACATATGAATATTTTAAACTGCTATAACATCAATTATAATTTATTAAATATTTAAATTACTGCTATAACATCAATTATAATTTATTAAATATTTAAATTAATCTTTCTTATTTACTAATTTGGATCTAAAATATAATGAAGTGATTATTCATAAACATAAAGCATGTTAATGTATCAATTAATATCTTTGTTAGACACGCTTGTTCGTTTGTATTTTTTTTAATATTATTCACATGCACTTAAAATATATCAATGATATTTACTTTGTAATTTTTATAAAATGATTAGGATTGACTTAAAAAGACTCAAACACACACTTTACTGCCTTAAAAAAGAAAACCCAAATTGCCTATAACTTTTCAAGCAAAACAACAGGCCCTAAATCCCTGTGAATGATGAAGTCCACGGCACAATGAGATTCCTGCAAACTTAAAATCCCTCTTATTTTAGTGAAAAAGGTACCAAACACGTTCACTGTTGATTGCATTTTGTATGTGTAAATCTTATGTTTCCCTATTATTTTCTTATTAACTCTTTCACTATAAATTGGGGTTTTCATATGCTATAGAGAAAATTCCTCTCGATATGATTGGGTTCTGAATTGACGCTTAGATTGGAGGTTAATTTGGATGGTTTGCAATTGTTATTAGAAAAATTAGTCTGTTAATTTTATATGGATTCAGTTCGTTGTCAATATGTTGAGAAAAAAAATCTTTACAAGTGAAGTTCGAGTCTAGTATTATATATTTTCTATGTATTTGTAAGGTTTGATTGAAAAAAGTTTGTAAAGTTTGTGCTCTGTGTTTGTCTTCAACCTCTATGTTATTGTTATTGTGGTCCCGCATGGTTCTTGGGATTTCGTTAAAGCAATTGTTTGGAAGCATGTAATTGTATCTATGAATTAGAAAAAGGACCTATGTGTTTTCTTAAAAGTTATTTTTTTTTTATTTTGCTATTGGGTTACTTATTTATGGTCCTGGAAGGGGATATGGCAGCATGTGGAGCAAGTTTTATTCGCTCCGAATGAGTGAAAGTCATGTTTTATCTGTTTAAGAGTTTACTTTAGCTTCATGCTTTTACAATTTATAGTTTAGGTTTTGAATAGTCAACATTCATTTACTCATTCATTTATGTAGAAAATTCTAAATTGAATACCATAAAATTCTTTGAACTCTTGGCTCATATATGGTTTTAGTGATATGCAGGATGCTCAATATATCTTGATGAATTAATACCAGAAAAATTCATAAATTTTGGCCTTGTACATATTCCTAACAATTGTGACCTTTGTTGACCAAATCTTGATTATCTTTAAGAATATATGTCCAAATTTGATTTTATAAAATTCTTTAGAAACTAGACACATTTATCTTTCCAATCATATCTAACAAAAATTTAAATATTTCTTAATCGATACAGTTAATTTGAAAATTTCATTGTCTAGTTTATCTAGTGCCCCATTCTATTTCATTGTCTATTTTCAGTTTTAGTAAATCTGAAAACACTTTGGTTTGCTTTTTTATTCAGGTTTAATAAAAAATTGACTTTTTGTAAAAAAAAAAAAAAAAAAAAAATCTATTATATGTTTTACATGTTTCCTGCGTCAAGGTTTCAAGAAAATATAACGTTTGTTGAATATTGAAATTGAGGTGAGCATTTATGAAGTTCACTTATCTATTGTTCATGTGTTAAGTGAATGCCTATTTTAAAGATAAACTAGTTGATTGTTAGATGAATTTTTCTTTTTCCCTAAATTGTTAGCCATGAGTAAAGGGACTTCTTTATTTATGGATCACTAAATTAACCAATCCCTTTGTTCATTAAGGAAGATCAAAGCAAGAGAGTGGGAAAGCTAAAAGTATATGGAAGATATTAATAAGTCTATGAATTAATTTTTTATGTCATTATCAAGATGGACCGAAGTTGGATTCAATTGCCAAATAGGTTATGCAAAGAATATGAAAATGGTATTGCTTCATTCATTAAAATTGCTAAAAGCATTTAAACGGTGATAGTAAAACTCATTGCCCATGTAGAGATTGCTTGAACACAAGGTTGAATGATATAAACACCATTCAACGACATTTCATTGAACATGGCTTTTTACTAAGTTGTCATAGATGGACTTTTCATGGGGAAGATGCAAACTCTCCAACCGATACCTTGAATGACATGTATGATGATGTCATTGATGAAGAAACTGAAGATAATGATCATGAACAATTAGACATGTTAAATGATGCAAGGAGATCGATAGAGATGCGTGAAGAAATAGGTCATGAAGATTTTGGTATTTATGTTAATAATAATTTAGATAATGCTAGCTTTGAAAATTTTAACAAATTATTTGAGGAAACTAGGCGAGAATTATATCCAGGGTGCTCAAAATTTTCAATATTAGATTTTGGGTGAAATTGTTGCATATAAAAGTGTTAAATCAGTGTAGCAATAAAACAATTGATATGTTGCTCTAGTTGTTGAAAGCTAGCTATTTGACCTGATGAATCTAATATTCCCATATCCTATTATGTAATTATGTAAGTATGATTGTGTGCTATTTTAGAAAGAGCACGTTGGAGCTGACAAATGTCCTGTATGTAATGAACCTAGATATAAAATTAATGATGGAAAGGGTAAAAAAAATTCCACAAAAAATATTGTGGTATTTTCCATTGAAACCTATACTGAAAAGATTATTTATGTGTAAGCATACTGCTTGTCATATGAGATGGCATAAAGAAAAATGTGTCGATACAGAAGGTATCTTAAGACTCTCGGCAGACTCTGAAGCTTGGAAGGACTTTGACAAACAAAATCTTGAATTTGCTCTTGATTCTCACAATGTTCGATTAGGTCTTACAATAGATGGTTTTAACTCATTTGGAAATATAAGTAATGCATATAGCATGTGGCCAGTTGTACTCATCCCAAATAATTTACCTTCATGGAAGTGGATGAAAGAACAATATTTTATGATGTCACCAACAGCATCAGAAAGAGATATTGATGTTTACTTGCGCCAGTTAATAGATGAATTGAGGGAATTGTGGGATGGTGGTGTCCAAACTTATGATGCCTATAATAGGGAACAATTTCGTTTACATGCGGCTGTTATGTGGATGATTAATGATTTTTTTGCTTATGGAAATTTGTTTGGTTGGAGCACAAAGGGTTACATGGCATGCCCAATTCGTAAAACAAATAAAGCACCACAAGCATTAAGAAGTTAAATATTTTACATCGGCCATAGACGGTTTTTGCCTTCCAAAAATGCTTATAATCTTGTACCAAAGGTGTTAACAAGAGAATAAATTTTAGAGTAATTGATTGAAGTTCCAAATGCTTATAATCTTGCCTTCCAAAAATACAGAACCACAAGCATTAAGAAGTTAAATATTTTACATGGGCCATAGACAATTTTTGTCTTCCAAAAATGCTTATAATCTTGTACCAAAGGTGTTAACTGGAGAATAAATTTTAGAGCAATTGATTGAAGTTCCAAATGTGAGTTTTGGAAAGCATCTGGATCACGTGACAAGGAAAAAGAAGCAAACTCGTGGGGAAAGAGAACTAAATTGGTCAAAAAAGAGCTTTTTTTTTTTAGCTTAAGTACTTGTCAAAACTAAGATTCAACATAATCTTAATGCAATGCACATTAAGAAAAACATATGTGATAGTATTGTTGTTACTTTGTTGAATATTGATGGAAAATTAAAGATACATATAAAGTTATGATGGATTTGTTTGATTTAAACATTAGGCCAGAGTTGCACTTAAATCCTTGTGGGACAAAGCTTGAAAAACCACATGCTTGTTATACACTCATTATAGATGAAAGAAGGGATTTTTGTAGGTTTTTAAAATCTGTTAAATTTCGAGATGGTTATGCAGCAAATAACTCTATGAATGTTAATGTCAAGGATGATAAGATATCAGAATTAAAAACTCATGATTGCCATGTGTTGTTACAACGATTTTTACCAGTGGGTATACATCGGTATTAGTAAAATGATGTATGTATTCCATTAGTTGAGTTATCTCATTTTTTTCAACAAATGTGTTGCAAAACTTATATGTAACTGATATGAATAAATTAAAGACATAGTTTTAATACTTTGTAAGCTGGAAAAGATATATCCTTTGGCAATCTTTGACATTATGGTCAATTTTGCTGTTCACCTACCATTGGAGGCTAAAATTACTAGCCTTGTTGGATATCAATGGATGTATCCAATAGAAAGATATTTAGGAAAATAAAAAAAAATGTGAGGAATAAAGCTCGGCTTGAAGGCTCTATTGCAGAGGCCTATATTGTAAATAAAGCATTGAATTGTTGCTCAATGTATCTCCGAGGTATAAAAACAATATTTAATCGAGCTGAACGAAATAATAATGAGGTGTATGGCCTAGTAGATAGAGGGCTTTCAGTATTTTCCCAAAAGGCTCATCTATTTGGGTCACGTCAGCTAATACAATTTTCACATGAAGATATCAGAAGGGTTCATTGGTATGTCATGAATAATTGTAAAGAACTACAGCCATATTTAGAGTACGTAACATTAGCTTTCTTTACTTTTTGTATATTGATTATCTTTTCTTCTTTCGAATAGATTTAAAAAAAAAATTGTATTATAAAAAATACATGTCTGTATAGGGAACACATAAAGGAGCTAGAAAAAGAAAACTGTGTCAATATACATCAAAGACAAGAGCTGTTATTTCCTTCATGGTTTAAAAATCATGTAAGTCAATAAATTGCCTTACATTATACATTTTTAAATCTACAAGTACATTATTTTCTCTAGTTCTAAAATTTAATTATGTATCTAGATGACCGTATCACACAATCAAAGTTCTACATAAGCCATTGATCAACTACACTCTTTGGCTTGTGGACCTGATTTTCGGGTAAATGTATATGTTGCTTGTATTGTTAACAGGGTATGTTTTCATAATCAAAATCGTGATAGTCGTCAATTAATTGACACTAAAAAGTGTACATTTAATAAGGATAAAATTATTAGTTTTTCACTTATTGTGTCGATTAATGCGTTCATTTTTTCTAAATTATGTTAAATTAATTCGCAAATTGTTAATTTTTATCTTATAAATATTTTTCAGGAATAAATTGGAATTGAAAGCGGGAACAAAGAAGAACTGCTAGAGCAATTTGGAAGCATTATTGAGGAGATGTAAATAAAATAAAATAAAAATAAAAAATAAAAAAAAATGAAAATGAATAAAAAAATAAAAAAGAATGATAATTACATAATAATAAATATATAATAAAATAAATTAAGTTAAAGCATTTGTTGCTTATAAAAAGGAGGCAACTGAGCGGAGGCGAGGGGAGCTATTTTTTTGGAGGAGCTTAAGCCGAGAGAGAATAGAGTGCAGCTAAAGAATTTCTTCCTTTCTTTGTTTCTTTTCTTTTCTTGTTTCCGTTTGTAATCAACTTTCTTGTAACGTATTTCAAAAGTTTATCAAATAAATAGTGTTATGTTTTCTTTTAATATAAGTGGCTAATTTTATTAAGCTGAGGTAAAGGGTGAAGCTCAATGTTTCAAACTATTAAATTTATTATTTTCTCAAATGAGTTTAAAGTCTATTTTATTCTTTTCTAGTTATTTTTATATCATATTAATTTATAAATTTCTTTGGATCTGTATGGTATTTTGACATAATGTCGACACATTAATATAGTGTGGCACATTAGGTACTTTATTTCATATTTATCCACACACATAGTTAGTTGAGAATTAAATGATATAATAATTAACTGGAAAAAGTGAGGCTAAAAATGAGAGAGTATTAAAATTATAGTTTGAATACTAAGAGTGGATTCCATAGCCTTAGCTTATTTTTAAATCAATTTCAAATAATTTCTTTGCCCCGCAATTAATTTTCTTAGTTTTACTAGATTTAAAACTCCCTATGGTTCGACCCTAGTCTCACCGGGTTATATTATAACTAGACACTCTTATACTTAAGAGTAATACATTTTTGAGTCGTGTCAAGTTTTTGGCGCCGTTGCCGGGTAGTTTTCTAAATTTGGTATTAGTTTGTATTTACTTTATTTTTATTTTTTATTTTTTTTTGTTTTGTCATTACCATCTTTCCGTGGTTCTATTTTATTCTCTTTTTGTAAAAATTCAGTTAGCACCCCTCTTCTTTTCAAACCTTAACATTATCCATAAATTTGTGAGAAATTTCATCTTAGCCCAAAAACCTTTGCAAATCAGTCCCCAAATCGGATTTATTTCTTCAAATTTCTGCAATTTACTTTCCACATTTATTTTAAATGGTCGGTTTTACCGCCTGACTGTTATTTAAATTTTGTTAATTTATGTATTTTTATTTATATGGTCGATTCTACCGCCTATCATTTTAATTTCAGTTTATTTATTTTTGTGCACTAATTTATTTAATTTTATGTTTTATTATATGGCTGGTTTCACCGCCTAATTTATTTATTTTATTTATTTTCATTTTTTAATTTTTATTTCGCATTTTTGCTTATTTAAATTTCCAGTTTACTTTTATTTTCTGTAATTTTTAGTTAGTGTTTTATGCATCATTGGTTTAGCACACATCATTAGTATTGCATGCGTCGTTGGTCTCGTACAAATAGTGGCAAATTAATTAGAAGATCACCTTCATCACCCTTAGATATGGCTGACACAGTAGCTGAAAATTTTTTTTCGGAGCACGAAAATGACCAAGCCTTGCAAAATCTTCATGAACAGCCTAGGACCCTTAGAGACTTCATGCATCCTACTAGAACAGGGTCACCATCATGCATAATGTTTCCTCCTGATGCATCACGTTTTAATTTGAAGCCTGGTATCATTCAACTTTTTCCTACTTTTCATGGTTTTGAGTCTGAAAATCCATATTTGCATTTAAGGGAATTTGAGGAAGTCTGAAACACATGTACTGATCAAAATTGTAGCATGAATATAATCAGACTTAATTTTTTTTCCTTTCTCATTAAAGGATAAAGCTAAAACTTGGCTACAAAATCTTAGGTCAGAATCCATCAGAATTTGGGATGAAATGCAAGCACAATTTTTGAAAAAATTCTTCCCACCCCACAGAACAAATTCTTTCAAAAGACAAATCACCACTTTCACTCAAAAATCAGGAGAAACTCTCTACCAATGTTGGGATAGGTTTAAAGAACTACTTAACATTTGCCCACACCACGGTTTTGAAACATGAAGATTAGTGTCTTATTTCTACGAGGGATTAACATCCTAAGGTAGACAAGTAGTAGAAATGATGTGTAATGGTGAGTTTAGGGATAAAAGTCCTGAAGATACATTAGACTATCTTAACTATATAGCAGAGAATGCACAACACTAGGATACAGTTCGTTCTTATGAGTCATTAAGTAAACCCCAGTCATCTCCATCTGGTGGAGGCATGCATAACTTTAAGGAAGACCATGATTTTCAAGCCAAATTTGCATCATTAGCTAGAAAAGTCGAAGCATTAGAGTTGAAAAAGAATGATCATGTAAAGTCTGTTCAAAAGATTTCATATTATGTTTGCGATTCTACTGACCATTCTACACAGGATTGTCCAACTTTACCAGCTCTGAGAGAAAGTTTACATGAACAAGTAAATGTCGTTGACAATTTCAAAAGGCCAAATCCAAATCCATACTCCCAAACTTACAACTCTGGTTGGAGAAACCACCCAAATTTCAGTTGGAGAAATGACAATCATGCACAATCTTCACAACTAGTTCCTCCACGTCAAAATTTTCAAAACTCCTAGAGTTACCCACCATATGTCCCACCACCAAGAAAAACTCTGAAAGTCACATTACATTCGTTTATTGAAAAACAAGAGTCGATTAATAACCAAACGATGCAAACCTTAACCAATTTGACAGAAACTATCTCCAAACTTACATCTGCTCTGACTATACATGAAAAATGAAAGCTTCATACTCAACCTAAACCAAACCCCAAGAGTCAACAACATCCTCAAATGGGAAATTCAGGAAACCAAAATATGAGTCAAGCCAAATCGGTTATAACCCTTCGTAGTGGTAAAGTGGTCGAAAAACACATTGTGGACCCTCGTGAAACTAGTAAAGATTCAATTTCAGAAAATAGGGAAGAGTCTGTCGAACCTTTAAACGATGAAGAAATAACCAACTCTCCTCTTGTACCCCAATTTCCTCAAGCACTGATCAAGCCAAAGAAATCAAACCACAGTCCAGAAATTTATAAAGTTTTTAAACAAGTAAAGGTCAACATTCCTCTGCTGGATGTCATTAAACATGTGCCTTCTTATGCTAAATTTTTGAAAGATCTGTGCACAGTGAAAATGAAACATAAGGTGCAAAAGAGAGCTTTTCTAGCAGAACAGGTAAGTTCCATTCTCTCAACCAATAGTGCTTTGAAATACAAGGATTCTGGTTGTCCAACTATTTCTTGCACTATTGGGGATCATAAAATTGGACATGATTTACTTGATCTTGGTGTCAGTGTTAATTTGCTTCCTTACTCAGTGTACCAACAACTCAATCTCGGTGAGTTAAAATCAACTTCTACCACTCTTTTACTTGCTGATAGATCGATTAAGGTTCCAAAAGGAATAATTGAAGATGTATTAGTCCAGGTCGATAAATGCATATATCCTGTGGATTTTATTATTTTGGAAATGGAACCAATTGCTAATGAATGCAAACAAATTCCTGTTATATTAGGTCGACCATTTTTAGCTACTGCTAATGCTTTGATAAATTGTATGAATTGATTAATGAATTTATCTTTCAGCAATATGACACTGGAACTTAATATGTTCAACATGTGTAAACAACCTCACCACCAAGAAGATGATGATAATGAGAATGAGGAGATTGATCTCATCGAGCCAATCATTGAGGTACCTACAGGTGATGATGACCAATCGAACTTTGAAGATACGGTACAACCTGAAGAACCAAACAAAGAGGAAGCACCAGATCTCAAATTAAAGCTCTTACCAGAAGAATTAAAGTATGTCTATCTTGGAGAACAACAGACATATCTGGTGGTAATTTCTTCCTAACTCATGCATGATCAAGAAGGTAAGTTATTATCTATACTAAAAATGCATAAAACTGCATTTGGTTGGACCTTCAAAGACATAAAAGGAATTAATCCTTTAATTTGCACACACCGAATACACTTAGAGGAAAATACCAAAACAACCCGTCAACCACAAAGAAGATTAAACCATCATATGAAAGAAGTGGTAAAGAATGAAGTCCTTAAACTACTAGATGTAGAAATTATCTATCTTATCTCTAATAGTAAATTGGTAATTCCAACACAAGTAGTACCAAAGAAATCTGAAATAACTGTTGTAAAAAATGAAAAAGGTGAACCAATCCCAACAAGAATTCTATCTAGTTGGCGCATGTGCATTGATTACAGAAAATTAAATGATGCCACTAGAAAATATCATTTTTCCCTTCCATTTCTAGACCAAATTCTCAAAAGAGTAGCTGGACATCCCTACTACTACTTTCTTAATGCCTACTCTGGCTATGATCAAATCCTTATAGCCTTAGAAAACCAGGAAAAGATCACATTCACATGCCCATTTGGAACATTTGCATTTAGGAGAATGCACTTTTGACTTTGTAATGCTCCTAAAATATTTCAAAGGTGCATGTTAATCATTTTTAGTGACATGATTGAAAATTGTCTAGAAGTTTTTATGGATGATTTAACTGTATGTGGTAATTCTTTTGATACATGTCTTGATAATCTAGAAAAAGTTCTGGAAAGGTGCAAAGAAAAATGACTAGTTTTAAATTGGGAAAAATGTCATTTCATGACCACTTCTAGAATTGTCTTGGGCCATGTCGTGTCGTCAAAAGGAATCGAAGTTGATAAAGCTAAAGTTGAAGTCAGTTCAAAATTACCCTCACCAAAGACAATTAGAGAAGTTCGTTCTTTTTTAAGACATGCAGGATTTTATAGGAGGTTTATAAAAGACTTTAGTGCTTATCTAGACCAATTTGTAACCTCCTAATAAAAAATACACAATTTAAATGGACTAAAGATTGTCAACAAGCTTTTAAAAAGATAACTAGTCTTTTGACATCAGCCCCAATAATGCAAACCCCTGATTGGTCTTTACCTTTTGAGCTAATGTGTGATGCTAGTGATTATGCCGTTGGCGCTGTTCTAGGTCAAAGAAAGGAAGGTAAGCCCTTTGTCATCTATTATGCAAGTAGAACTTTGAATAGTGCTCAAATGAATTACACTACAACTGAGAAAGAACTACTCACTGTAATATTTGCATTGGATAAATTTCGTTCGTATTTAATTGGTTCATCCACTATTGTTTATTCTGATCATGCTGCTATGAGATATTTAATGTCAAAACAGGATGCCAAACCAAGGTTGATACGATGGATTTTGCTACTTCAAGAATTTAACTTGACAATCAAGGACAAAAAGGGCACTGAAAATGTTGTTGCAGATCATTTTTCAAGACTTACGAATGAGTCTTTAATTGAAACAACACCCATCAATGATTCTTTCCTTGATAAATTTTTATTTTCTATAAACACAATGCATTGGTATGCTAATATTGTTAATTATCTTGCAACAGGTGAAATGACATCTGACTGGAGTTCCCAGGACAAGAAGAAATTCTTAACAGAAGTGAAAAGCTTTTACTAGGATGATCCATACCTGTTCAAGTACTGCTCTGATCAAATTTTTCGAAGATGCATACCAGACGACGAGGTAAGTAAGGTCATTCAATTTTGTCATTCTGAAGCATGTGGTGGCCATTTTTCTTCAAAAAAAACAGCTGCAAAAATATTGCAGTGTAGATTTTATTAGCCTACATTATTTAAAGATTCACATGCATTTTTTTAAAATGTGTAAGAATTGTCAAATGGTATAGTCTATTTTAAAGTGAAACATGATGCCTTTAAACCTTATTCTTGTCATTGAAATATTTAATTGTTGGGGAATTGATTTTATGGGCCCATTTCCATCATCATTTGGATTTGTATACATTTTGGTTGCTGTTGATTATGTTTTAAAATGGATCGCGGCGATTCCTTGTCGGCACAATGATCACAAGATTGTGATCCGCTTTTTAAAAGAAAATATTTTGAGTAGATTTGGAATACCTCGAGCCATTATCAGTGATGGAGGTAAGCATTTTTGTAATAAGTCATTTGAGTCCTTAATGAAGAAATATGGAATTACACATAAAGTTGCTACCGCTTATCACCCTCAAACAAGTGGTCAAGTTGAATTAGCAAATATGGAGATAAAAATTTTTTTAGAAAAGACAGTTAATCCAAACCGTAAAGATTGGTCTCTTCAACTAACTGATGCACTTTGGGCATATCATACTACTTTTAAAACATCTTTAGGAATGTCACCTTATCGGCTTGTTTATGGAAAATCTTACCACTTACCAGTTGAACTTGAACATAAATCATTTTAGGTCATTAAATCTTTTAATTCAAATCTTGATGATGCTAGTAATGTGCGTAAATTGCAAATAAATGAACTTGAGGAATTAAGGAATGATGCATATGAGAATTCTAGAATTATTAAGGCAAGAACCAAATTGTTTCATGACAAAAGAATTTTTCGGAAAACATTTGAAATTGGTCAAAAAGTGTTGCTTTATAATTCTCGTCTTCATTTATTTCCAGAGAAGTTAAAGTCAAAGTGGAATGATTCATTTGTTGTAAAAAAAAATGTGTATCCATATTGAGCTGTAGAAATTGAGAATCCAAAGGATGGTGTCACATTTAAAGTTAATGGGCAAAAATTGAAACCATATATAGAATACCAACCACGTGAAGTAGATACCGAAATCAATTTGAGTGACCCACCAAATTTTGATTAAGCCTTTTCATTTTAACGTTTTGTGAATTTGATTTACTGTTACTTTATCGTTTGAATTGTTTGATTTCTTTTTCTTTTTCCTTTTCCCTATGTCTTGAATGGAGTGCATTGCATTATTTTAATTGTCTGTTGTTTGACAATTGTGATTTAGCTCACCAAAGTTTTATACTTGTAGTGAGTACCTCTATGAGAAATTTCCCATTCGATCATCTTAAAACGCTTTTTCATGTAAAATTTCACCTGAGAAAATTGCTCCGATTTTATAAATTACATCCCATTTGGGATCTACAACCACCAGAGCTAGTGCCCCACGTGAAAGATCTAGAAAGACAACTTAAGGAACTAAAGGATGGTATTTATAATCTGCAATTGGAACTGGAGGTAAATTCAATAAAAAGACGAAGGTGAGTTATATTCCTTGTGTGTTTTTGTTTTATTTTGTTATTCTTCTTCACTTTTGATTTGATTTTGCAGATTTGATTCGTTTTGTTTTGATTCACTCTCCCGTATAAATGGCGGATAACGGTATTCCGTGACTTTTTAAGTCGGTATTCTCAGTTTCCCACAATAACTGAAACCTCAATGTCAAGCATGGAAGAAATACAACAAAATTTGCATCAACGTTTTCCTTCTCTCCCTCAAAATGCTTTTAAGAAGATTTACAAAGCTCGTTGTGAACAACTGTGTTTGTTAATGATCAATGAGATTCCTGCTGACATTCGCTGGTTAATTGAAGCAAATGTCTGATTGACAGGTGAGTTTTCTGATCTATTCATTTCCTACATGCCTGGTTTTGGTAAAAGTACATTTGATAATAAAAGAAGAGCTAAGGGACTTGGCTCTGAATGTTCTCACTGCATAAAACTTGCTTGCAAAAAGCCACTTTGTAAAACTTTAGGAATGGTTTCAGTAAATCGTGAAGATGAAATCAAATTCGTTAAGGATGGCATGAGTAAAGAATCGTTGGATGATATCTTACGATCTCTTGAGACGCATCCGAGCGGATATGTTCAACGTAAAATTCAAAATTTGTGGAAGCTGTTCCAAAAGGAAAGTGCACAGTTTAGTCTTGGGAATCTGACTCTAAAAGACCATGTTTGCCAGTTTATAAGAAAACTGGATGGGAAGCCTATATTCAACCCATAGAGGGCGTTTAAGCCGTTACTGAACGTAAAACCAGAGGAAGATGTGAGCCACAATCACAACTACCAGTAAATATCCTTTTATTTTATTATTCTTTTATCTTTTGCATTATTATTATTGTGTGTTTTTTTTTATCTAATCATTGTTTGTTTTTCTTTTTACTGTTTGCCTTTGAATTATTAAGGTAAAAGCTTCACGTGTCATTTGACAAACACACCACCCCATTTACAGATGTATATCATTATGTCTGTCACAAAGATCTTTAAATAGGAACTTCTTTTCAAGCACTCACAAATTGTTTCTTTTTAGAATTGTTCTAATGGCAGCAACTTTAAGCAGTCAACTTAAAAATATTTGTGTGCTTTTTGGATTTCACTATAGAAAGTATAAGGAGTTCGTTCAGGCAGCCATAGATTTTGGTCGTGCTATAGCAGAGAGGAAACTACATCTTGTATATGGAGGAGGAGGTGACCGAAGGTTATCAAAGCTTGTCTCTGAAGCTACTTTCATTCGAGGAAGCCAAGTGCTAGGCATCATTCCAAAAACCTTAAAACCTTTAGGATGTCTACCAGACCCACCAACTGGAGAAGAGTTAGTTGTCTCATGTATGCAAGAAAGAATATCTGAAATGTTAAATCATGCTGATGCTTTCATTTTCTTGCCAGGAGACCTTGTAACTTTGGAGGCGCTAATTACATTTGCTTCTTGGACCCATTTGAATATCCATAAAAAACTCATTGGTTTGTTAAATGTTAATAACTTTTATGATGGCTTAATAACATTTCTTAATCATGCAATTAAAAATTATTTCATTCCATCCTCAGTGAAAAAACTCTTCATTTGTGCTCTTACTGCTAATGAGTTACTTGATCTTTTGAAAGCTTACAAACCAGAGCCAGATCCCGTGACTTTAGCGTTGGATTAGGCAACTAAGGACGATGGCAGTAACTCTCGTAAAAAGTGTAAATTAGATTTAACTCTCCATTTGTACATATTTCCAACAGTGGCCAGGTGATATCTTCTAAACTCTACTCCTTTCTTTAGACATTGAGAACAATTGTTCTTCTAAACTAAGAACAATGTCTCTTTCAGGTTGGGGGGAAGGAATAGTTGATAATTGTGGAATATCTCAGTCTTAATGATGTTTTTACTAATTTTTGTTGTAAAGACTAACTTTGAATAAAAATTTGAATCGAAAATGGCAGAATATAGAATGTAATGTCTCTAGAAACGCATCTTCTTAAGTTTAGTGTTTTGTTTCCAAAAACAAAAAAATGTCTTCTAACGTTTTTTTTCTGTCTTTTTTCTCTTTTTCTCTTAATCATCTCTCTTAAGTTTCTGCATTCAGTCCCAATTTCTTTTAGTGTTTCTTAAAAAAAAAAAGAGTTTTCTTTTTCGGTGTGATCTTTTAACATTGGATAACATGACGATTTTCAAATTTTGGTATTTGTATTATCTTTGGCCTTGAGTTATGTTACACTATGTTTTCCCTTTTGCATGTTGAAACGTAAATTATGAAATTGGATGAGTGAAATTGATTAAGCCATTTGGAGGAATGTACATGTTATGAAAAGACCAAACGAGTTTTTGAGCCTATTATCCTTGGAGAGTAATCTTGTTTGTCTATACAGTTTCACAATTTATTGTACAAGATCTCAATATTTTCTTTAAAAAAAAAAAAGAAAGAAAGTTTGTGCAGCTCCATCTAAAAGTCCATTGAACTAGTGGATATGAAATATTATATAGAGCTCTAAAAGATGACAGAATGTCATCTTTGATTCGTTTGAGTCTTTCTAGCCAACCCTATTATAAAGAATCCATAGTTAACCCATTTGAGCCTTTGAAAAAAAAACTTTTTCTTTAGTAAAATTATATTTGAAAATAAGGATGATTATGTATTCCTAATAATGGTGCTATATTAAAAAAAAGATATGTATATATGAATAAATAAAATAAAATAAAAAGAAAAAAATCCAAGCAAAAAAAAGCACCTTGTAATCTCCAAAAATAACCCTATTTTCAAACATATATTTTTGTTTTCTCTATTACTTTTTTTTGTTAGTCATGACCCTAGCCTACGTTATGTCCTAATAAAAGTCCTTGATTTTAGGAAACTTTAGTCTGAAGTAAACCTGGTGATATGGACTAAAAGATGTGGTGATGCATAAAAATAAAAATAAAATTTTCCAGTAATTCCTTGGATTTGAGATCATTTTATTTCTAAGCTGTGGGCATTATTTTTCTCATCTTGGTGAGAGCGTGTGATATTGTTTTATTATTCTCTCAAATTTACCATATTTTTTTAGAGTGATAATTTAATTTGGGCTATATCTTCTTTTGAGAGAGTCACTCTTAATCGTGAGATTTTGGGGTTTTATGTATCATTCTTAAAAGTGGCTTGATTAATGTAGCTCTGATGATTGATTATTTTACAGGATTTTACTGAACTGTTTTGTATGGGTGTGATTTTCTTTAGGCTAAAGATAATGCTTATATTTTTATTTGATTATTTTCATTGATTCGATGAAAGAAGTAAACACAATTTTCAAAAAAAAAAATTCAATTTGAGTTTGAAATTTTACTAAACTTTTATCGCTTAAATTGGTAGGGCCTAACAATAAGTTGGTTGGGGGGGGTGTGATTGACACTAAAAAGTGTACATTTAATAAGGATAAAATTATTAATTTTTCACTTATTGTGTCGATTGATGCGTTCATTATTTCTAAATTATTTTAATACTTCCCAAATATATTTTATGTTAAATTAATTAGCAAATTGTTAATTTTTATCTTATAAATATTTTTCAGGAATAAATTGGAATTGAAAGAGGGAACAAAGAAAGACTACTGGAGCAATTTGGAAGCATTATTGAAGAGATGTAAATAAAATTAAATTAAATTAAAAATTAAAAATTAAAAAATTAAAAAAAAGAACAAAAGAACAAAAATAAGTAATTGGTTTCTCGTGATGGTCAAGTGGCCATCATGACCACTTGACCATCACGCATTTCAAAACAATGATAATGTAAATAATAATAAATAAATAATAAAATAAATTAAGTTAAAGCATTTGTTGCCTATAAAAAGGAGGCAACTGAGCAGAGGAGAGGGGAGCTATTTTTTTGGAGGAGCTTAAGCTGAGAGAGAATAGAGTGCAGCTGAAGAATTTATTTTTTTCTTTGTTTCTTTTCTTTTCATGTTTCCGTTTGTAATCAACTTTCTTGTAACGTATTTCAAAAGTTTATTAAATAAATAGTGTTATGTTTTCTTTTAATATAAGTGGCTAATTTTATTAAGCTGAGGTAAAGGGTGAAGCTAAATGTTTCAAACTATTAAATTTATTATTTTCTCAAATGAGTTTAAAGTCTATTTTATTCTTTTATATTTATTTTTATGTCATATTAATTTATAAATTTCTTTGAATCTGTATGGTATTTTGACATAATGTCGACACACTAATATAGTGTGGCACATTAAGTACTTTATTTCATATTTATCCACACACATAGTTAGTTGAGAATTAAATGATATAATAATTAACTGGAAAAAGTGAGGCTAAAAATGAGATAGTATTAAAATTATAGTTTGAATACTGAGAGTGAATCCCGTAGCCTTAGCTTATTTTTAAATCAATTTCAAATAATTTCATTGCCCCGCAATTAATTTTCTTGGTTTTACTAGATTTAAAACTCCATGTGGTTCGACCCCGGTCTCACCAGATTATATTATAACTAGACACTTTTATATTTGAGAATAATACACTTTTGAGTCCTGCCATCGATCATCTCAAAATAGTGGTGGAGTGACTGTAGCAGGGGACAATGATGGCCAAAAAGTTAACTTTTATGGGGTTTTATATGATGCTGTTGAGTTAAATTACATGTCCAATAATTGAGTTATTTTATTCAAGTGCAAATGGTTTGATACAAATGCAAAAAAGAAAAGAATACGTCAAGATTATCACTTTACTTGCATTAATGCAAGCAAACTTTGGTTTGAGAATGACCCATTTATACTAGCCATTCAGGGAAAACAAGTATTCTATGTCGAAGACTACAACTCTAGAAGAGATTGGAAGGTTGTTCAAAAGGTTCAACACAAACCTATAGGACATACTTGAGATAGATGACATTGAAGAAGATAATGATAGTAATCTTGTTACCAAGAAGATGAATCCTCACAAAATGAATGGATTATAAATGAGGATGAGTTGGAGGTTAGGAATTTTCACAGGAGTGATGTAAATCTAGAAGTGGTTGATGCTACTGTAATTAAGAGGATTGATAAACAAATATCAATTAATGATATTGATGATGATAAAGAGGATGAAAAATTGCATGAATATTGCAATGACCAAGAAGATTCAAATAGAGAAGATTATGACAATGAATAATCATTAACATGTATTTAGATATTACATTATGTAGATTGCCTTTTATTTTAAAACATTATATTTTAAATAACAATATTTTTTGTCATTATGTTTATCTATTATAGTTATATTTTCATTTTGCAACATCATTGTTAGTTATTGAAATAATTTACTAATTTTTGAATTTTTTTAAATTTATAATGGATAAATCTAATGTTTTATATTAATAGGTTTGGATTATGGCTCTTGGTACTAAACGACGTTGTTCAAATTCTCCTCAACAAAATGAGATGTTGTCAAGATCTTCCCACTTTAACTGATTCTTGTGGATCTAGAAATGGAGATGGTATATCGTCTAGCACTTAATACACTTTTTGGAGTTCATTTTTTGTTCCTTTTATATTAGTTTGTTATAGTATTTATTTCACCTGGAATCTTTATCATGGAATTATTGATATTTTGATACTTGTTTGAAAAAATATTTTAATTTAGTTAATTTGGGTTTATAGAGCCAATGCTAAAGAAGAATGTTCGTGGGAAATCGCGAGGACTTGGTTGTGAATGCATTTTACATTTGTCTAAAAGCAACTTGAATGTGGACTTTGAAATTGAGGATGGAAGACCCACTGACACTTATTCATCTAGGTTATCCACTGAAATAGGCATTGTTGTGACGACTTTTGCACCGTTAAAAGTTGATCAATGGAGACAAGTACCTCTTGAGAAAAAGAAAGAGACGTTTGGTCGAGTGGCGATAAATCTCTTCTAACTTTTAAATTTAGTAAAAATTTTATTTTAGTGTCTCATTTATTATTTTAATTCCTTATGATGATTATAGACCAAATTTGACATCAACACCAACTAACCACATGTTATAAGATTCCTTAATGGTGCAATGCATGTAGATTCAAAGGTTTCAAGTATTTCTTGAAGAAAAAATTCACAGAATATTCTAATTTAGTCGAAGCATTACAAAATTGCCCCAAAGAAGTTGTTAATCAAGAAGATTGTGATTCCTTTGTAAACGCTTTGACAGTGATCAATTTAACGTATAAGGAAAAATATGTCATATATTTCATACTTTTGGTAATTTCTAATATATATATTCTATTCTAATTATAGCAACGATCCAAATTTTATGTGGAAAATCGCAAGAAACTAAAATATGGCCATTGAGGTAGATCCAAGCCTTTTGTATAACATCAAAAGTAAATGGTATATTAAATATTTTATAAATTTTATTTTTGAATAATTTATAATTGAAGTAAATAATTTCTTTTTAATATTGTATATTATAGGCTAAAAGACTTGGACACACTCCAGGACCAATTTCTTTGTTTCATGACACACATTGGAGTGCAAGTAAAAGTTGGAGCAATGATGAAGCTAGAGAAAGATATGTAAGTTTATTCATTGCACTTATCCAGCATAGATTAATTAATAATCTTAATTTAGATGTGATTTCTATATTTAATCACTTCATGAAGATTTATGTCAGCTTCTTGTTGAAGAAATGAATCAAAAAAATTTTATTGTTAATCTTTGTTAAGCAATTTGGGATTATTTTATATGTTTGTGCTTAATGTATTGGCTTTTTCTTATTATATATAACTTGTGCTTGTTATTACAATGCTTGGAATTGTTATTTATAATGTTGGAAAAAATGATGAATTTTGGTTAGCCAAAAATGATGGATTTTGGTTAGCCAATGAATATGGTGATTTAAATATAGCTATAGTAGCGATAATTATAAGAAATTTGTATATTGTATTCTAAAAGATCAATCCTTGGTTGACCCGTGCCTATTATTCCAATGCTTGGTATTATATTAATGTGGTTAAAATTTTCATTTTATTGTCTACATTGGCAAAGAAAATGACAAATTTTGATTAGCCAATGAATGGGGATTTGAATACAGCTACAGTAGCTATAATTATAAGAAATGTATACTTTGCAGGAGAAAATGTTAGAGTTGAAAGAACGGTCATTGGCTTAAGGATCTAAATCAAGATTTGAGGCAGAAATTTGTGAAGAAGTTCTTAGTAGGAGTTCAGGATAGGTTAAAGGTCTTGGATTTGTTCCACTTCCTAAGACACATGCTTCATTCAAACAAACTACTACTAAGCTACAACTGAAGCTTTAATGTCAAAATGAAGAGATCGAGAGTCAGTGCACACAACTTCAAAGTCAAAATGAAAAAATCCAAAGTCTGAGTGAAGAAATTAAATGACTGCAAGAACAAAATGTGCAAATCATAGAGATTTTAAAGAAGCTGCCACTAGCTGGTGTGAACTTTTCATCCATTTATATTCCAACTCTATGAGATTTTATCATGTTTCTACGAATAGATCTTTTTAAGCTTTTTATCTACAAGAATGATTTTATATTACTACAACTTCTAAGCAGTAGACATTTTTAAAATAAACTTTTTATTATGTTATTAAATCTTGGAGATTTATCGATTTTTGATTTACTATATGATTTAGTTCTTGTCATTATATGACTACAAATAATTAGTGGTCTTATGTTGGCCGATGCTCTTTTAATTACATTATGGACAACGATGCATCATTTCAGTGACCAATACAATTGGTCTCAATTTAGATGACCAAATAAAAATTTTAATGCACTAAATATATAGTCACTAAACAATATCATTAGCGACTATGATAATTAGTCACTCAAACAAATATTCATTAACCAAGAGAAACAGTCACCCATATATATATTCATCGACTACAAACATTAGACACTAAAAAATATGTTCGTCGACCACAATAATTAGCCACATAAGAACATGGTTTTCGACCATATAAAATAGTAATGCAAACAATTCATTCGTGACTAAAACTAATGGTTATGAAATAATACCTTTGGTGGCCAATTTATGCCCTTCTAGGAGATCAAAGCAGACTAATTTCTTTTGACTTGAATGACTATTGCAATAGCCGTAAAAAGTTGCCTTTGGCGACTTCTATAATTAGTCACATATTCAAAGGTTCTATGGCCAACTTTGCATCCTTTTAATCAACCAAAGGTGACTCATTTAATTATCATCTATGACTAATATAATAGTCATTTACAAGTGTATTGAGTGACTAAGGTAGTTTAGTTATAAAAGCATTCCTCGATTCACATTCCATGTTTGTTGTACGATTAAAAATAAATAGTTGCATAATCATTCTATGATTGTTTGGATAAGTTTTAAAGACTAAATTTATAGTCACCAATACACAATTTTCTTATAGTACTGGTCCGATTCGAACCTATTATTTTTTGGATCGAGTCAGGTTGGGTCAGATCGAATTGGATTAGATATTTTGTCAAACCCTACTTAGTGCTATTTTTAAAATTTTGGAAAAGGACCTATTTGATAGTGGTTCAAAACCTTTTTGGTCACTTTCATATTTATAAAAAAAAAAATGAATCATAGATCATATGCAAAAACTTTCAAAGTTGGCTTGAGCGAAAGCAGTAGACTGATTCTAAAGATCAGCGCACTAATTTGTTATAATTAAATTGACCAGGGAGTAATTAGCTAACTAGTTTACTCTAAGCAATTAATTTGTTTGTTTGAATCCTTCAATGGTAAATACACGTATCAACAAAGCAGTGAACAGGTTTGTTAGAGTGGTAAATTAATTTTGTGCAAATTTGGGTTTTATGTTCCTAACAGAAATTTCTATATAAACCCAACTCCAAATCTTGATATTTTTAAATATTCTTGAGTTTTTATTTGCTTATCCATATATATTCATGCATATCTGAGCTATCACTTTCTTATATATTCTTGTGAGGAATACATTTTTTTGTGAACTTGATTTCAATCTTTTAATTGAGTGATTGTAAGAATGAAAAACACTTGTGTGAAAAGATGTGAGATGTACACATCAAATTTGTGAAGGTTTATTGACACTTTTGAAGTCAATTATACTCATTTTTTAGTCCTTTAGATATAAGACTCGGTGTTAGTAGAATCTCCAATCTTGGATTGCTTTGAGGGGCAGATGTAGGCTTGCCTACCGAATCACTTAAAAATTATTGTGTTATTTTATCTACTCTTATCTCTTTAATTTACTTATTATGTTTGTTGTTGTATTGTGATAGCTGGTGTTACAGATTGTGGTTCTTATTGTTGGGAAAAATTTTTAAATCTCGTTTCACCACTTCTTGGGTTGTTTAGAATTTCAGATTGATTGTTTTCCCTCTACTCTCGCAAGAGAATTCTTGACAGCTTTTTTTTTTTTTTTGGAGAGAGTACAATTGGTTTGTGTAACATTAAAATTTAAAAACATAAGAAGGATAACAACGAAGATGTCGGAGTGCTCTGAAAACGCTGAACTCCACGAAAACCCTAACCTACTAAAAGTATTTCCACCGCCGCTAAATGAAGATCGGTCCATTAAAAAGGCTCATTTTCGCAGCCATGGTACAGATGAGGATAATCCAACGCTGCTATCCTTCAAGGAAGCGCTGGTTCCCTCTAGCCAACACAGAAACGTTGATGATGCTGAGATGGAAGATGACTGGGACTTTGAACCTGGCGATGTGATGGTTGGAGAAGATGGCACTATGCCAACTATCGTTTTCTCGAAACGAGTCCATGATAAATTGACTAAACCTTGGCAGAATTCTGTGGTAGTGAAGTTATTGGGGAGAAACATTGGATATAAGGTGTTATGTAACCGACTAAAGGTAATGTGGCCGATGATTCATGATTTATCTGTGATTGACCTAGAGAACAATTATTATTTAGTTTGTCTCCACTCACCAAAGGATGCAGTCTATGCTTTAATCGAGGGGCCATAGGTGATTTTTGGACATTATTTGACAGTGCAACCTTGGACATTATTTGATATTGCCTCAGCCACTGTTTGGATCCGCTTACCTGGCATGGCATTTCAATTATACGATAAGCGTGTGCTGAGGAAGGTCGGACAACTTGTGGGCACAGTTATTAAGATTGATTACCATACCAAATCACGGAAGAGGGGGAAGTTTGCGGGAATTGCTGTCCGTATTTCTCTTTCTCAGCCTTTGGTGTCTCAATTTAATTTAGATGGAAAAATTCAGAAGGTTGAATACGAAGGGCTGCCAATTATATGTTACCAGTGTGGTAAATATGGCCACACTAGCATTACGTGTCCTGAAAAACAAGCTGCGAATGGGGCTAGGGCCGAGTGGTCTGAGAGTTTTCCAATAGTTAATGTGACAACTGATAAGGATGGTGTCTCAGCTATGGCGAATAACAGTAGTGAGAAATTTGGTCCTTGGATGATTGTGGCACGTAAATGGAGACCTAAAGTAGTTGTGGACAAAGAGAATATCACCGATTCGGAGAGGAATCAGCGATTTAATTATAGTACTGCCTCTCATTTTGCTGCCTTAATTGATGAGCATGATACAAATACCGCGACAGAAATTGCTGTTCAGAACCACATCATTGTCCCACCCCAACAACCAGCTAAATCCATTGTTGATCACTTCCACACCCGAAGAAACCATCCTCTGAAAACCCTTAGCACCTTAAAGCCTCATAATCACCTATCCAAAGCTAAACAAGTGGCCAAATCACAGCTTCCATGACCTAAGCAACAGAATCCCAAACCATCTACATCCATGCATGCAAACTTACGTCCCAATGTTCCTACGGATCACTCCACCAATAATAATGTCCTATCCCGAATCCCTTAGGACATCATCTTAGCTTGCCCGTTGAACATTCTTTCATCTTGACCACCCTGCATCCTCACAAACATATTGCCGTGACTTTTCCCATAACTAACTATGAGATTGTGGGTAATTCACCAGGCTACTCATGTGGGAAAGTGGCTGATAACTCGGAACAGCTACTCTACCCAAGGAAATTAGCTGATCCTCCCGATGGTGATCCTCAACTTGCAATTGGCTATGAAGAGAAAGATATTATGTCTGATGATGAAAATACTATTGTTAATGAAACCCCTGGCATGCATGGAGGAGGGGCTCTAGGGACTAATATGTAAGGGTTTTATATTTTTAATGATGTACAACATAATGTTTTGGAATTGCCAGGGAGCACTCTCGCCGGGATTTTGTAGGACTTTTAAGACTTTTGTCAGTAATTATAAACTGAATATGGTGGCTTTATTCGAGCCTCGCATTAGTAGATCAAAGGCTGATGGGTTCATTAAAAAAAGTGGCTTCCAGAGGTCTCACCGGGTGGAAGCTAAGGGTCTTTCTGGTGGCATTTGGATTCTATGGGATGACATTTTTTAGGTTGAGTTTATCATCAATCATAATCAATTTATTCACTTTAAAATAATTTATTCGAATGGTTGTAGTTCTTAGGTCATGGCAGTTTATGCGAGTCCGATCCACATGGCAAGGAAAATTTTATGGTCTGAGTTAGATGAAGTTGCCAAGTCCGTTGATGGTCCGTGGATGATTGGTGGAGACTTCAATGCAATTAGAAGAGTTTCGGAAAAAAAAAGGAGGGTCAACCAGGATCAGTGGTATGTGTGACCTTTTTAATGGATGGTTCCATCGAAACCATCTTATGGAACCTGTATTTAAGGGTCCCAAATACACATGGTCAAGAGGCAACTTATCGAAAAGGTTGGATCGTGTGATTTGTAATGAAGAGTGGATGATGATGAACGATGAGGTAGAAGTTTTCCACCTCCCCAAATTAAATTCCGATCATAGACCGGTGATGGCTCGTTGCAGGAAAAACAATTTCGCTCCTACAGGCGTGAAACCTTTTCGATTTTTAGCTCCCTGGCTGACCGACGAGAGGTTCCAACCCTTTGTGGAAAATAATTGGAGGTGCAGTTTGAACTACACTACGGCTGTTGCTGATTTTATCAACAAGCTGGGAAACTGGAATAAAGAGATCTTTGGCAATATTTTTAAAAGGAAAAAAGAGCTGCTGGCTAGAATTGGTGGCATTCAACTTTTTCTAGAGAAGCGTCACTCTAGGAGTTTAAGCAAGCTAGAGTCTAAGCTAAAGAGGGACCTTGAAAAAGTGTTAACTCAAGAGGAAGTGTTATGGTTCCAAAAATCTTGGAGAGAATAGATTGCCTGTGGGGATAGGAACACGGCCTTTTTCCATCAAAAAGCTATCGAGAGACGCCGACGAAACAAAGTGGGTATGATAAACAATGATGAGGGGCAATGGATCCATGACGAAGCTGATATTAAAGCCCATGCAATTTCTTATTTTTGTAATTTGTACACAAAGGAGGGAGGTGTTCATGTTCAATACCCTTTTACTCTTGATTTCCCTTTAATTGATAATGCTGTTCTTAACAGTCCGATCAGAGGTGTTGATGATGCAAAGATTAGAGATACTGTCTTTAGCATGAGCCCAATGAAAGCCTCGGGAATAGATGGCCTTCATGCTATTTTCTTCCAGACTCAAAGGCACGTGGTGAGATCCTCAGTTTGTCAGCTTATTAAAGATTTTTTCGCGGGAAAGCAATTGCCCAAGGAATTGAATCAAACTCTTCTTGTGCTGATTCCCAAGATCAATAATCCAGATTCTCTGAAATTATTTAGATCGATTAGTCTTTGAACAGTGGTGTACAAGACTATAACTAAAATGGTGGCTAATTGCCTCAAAACTATTCTGCCGCAAATCATTGGCCCTACTCAGACGAGTTTTGTTCCTGGGAGACATATAATAGAAAACGTCATTGTTGCCCAAGAAATCATCCACTCCATGAGGAACAAAGGGGGCAAAACTGGTCAGATGGCTATCAAGGTTGATCTGGAAAAGGCGTATGATCGTTTGAGTTGGGATTTTATTCATGAGACCCTGAGGGAGATTGGGTTACCGATGGACTTGATTCGTATTATAATGGAGTGTATAACCTCAGTTTCGATGCAACTTTTGTGGAATGGTGAGCTCACGGAAAGTTTTAGCCCATCTAGAGGAATCAGACAGGGGGACCCCTTATCCCCATATATTTTTATCATGTGCATCGAGAGGCTAAGTCACGGTATCAATCAAGCAGTTGGGAACGGGCGTTGGAAACCAATCAGGCTTAATCGTGGAGGTATTCCTCTTACGCATTTATTTTTCGCTGATGATCTTCTTCTTCTAGCGGAAGCTACTAGTGCGCAAGCTCAGGTGATTAATGAGGTCTTGGATACTTTTTGTGTAAGCTCTGGAGAGAAGGTGAGCAGATAAAAGACCCAAATTTTCTTCTCTCGAAATGTTCAGAAGGGCACAATCCGAGAGATAAAGACTACACTCGGATTTTCAGATACAAAGAACCTTGGTAAATATCTTGGTATGCCAATCCTTCACTCCCGAGTTACCAAGGCAACTTATCAAGATATTCTAGATAAAGTACAACAGCGTTTATCAGGCTGGAATGCCAAGCATCTCTCTCTAGCGGGCAGGATAACTTTGGTACAATCGGTAATTCAAGCCCTCCCAGTTTATGCCATGCAATCAACGAAAATTACAGTTTCGGTTCTTACCAAAATTGAGCAAAGCTGTAAGCATTTTATCTGGAGTGGAAATGCAGATCAAAGAAAATTGAATCTCATCCGGTGGGACACTCTATACCAACCCAAGTCTTGTGGAAGCCTTGGTCTTAAAGATTTATCTCATATGAATATGGCTTTGCTGATGAAAATTGGGTGGGGTCTAGTCAACTCTCCTAACACTTTTTTGGGTTCAGGTTCTAACGTCTAAGTACAAGGTTGATACCATGTGTCTCCCGGGTAGCTTACAAACGAGGAACGAGTCTTACTTGTGGCGTGCTGTGGGGAAGGTTTGGGATCATGTGCTGAAGGGAACTCATTGGGCTCTTGGGGATGGAAAAAGAGTGAAATTCTGGTGGGATTTATGGCTCAGTGAGGTTGATAACTTACAATCATATGCCCATAACCCAATCCCTGATCAGCTGATTAATCTGTGTGTGGCTGATTTTTCAGATAACAATGGCAACTGGAATTGGCATTTATTTGTTCATTTGCTTCCCAACCACATAATTCTAAAGATTGCTTCAGTTAAATTTCCTTGTGCTTATAGTGGTAAGGATCAATGTTACTGGGCTTACTCTAATATAGGACACTTCACGGCAAAATCTGCATACCTTTCCTTGCACCAATTCAATAATGTGGCTGATAAATCTTTGTGGAATTTGGCTTGGAAATGGAAGGGACCTCAAAGTATCAGAACGTTTATTTGGCTTGCCATAAGCAATAGGCTGAAAACAAAGTCGGAGCTTCTTCGAAGGCACATTACTATGGATGCCACTTGTTGTAGTTGCGGCCATCATCTGGAAGATACCATTCATGTGTTGAGAGATTGTATCATTACTCGGCAGGTGTGGTTGAGATTGGTTCCTAATATTTTATGGAATAATTTTTTTGATTTGGAATTGACGAGTTGGATCCACTACAATCTCAAGAACGTGGGTTTGGTTAGGAGAGAGGAAAATTGGCCTTGTATTTTTGGTGTTGCTTTGTGGCGGATTTGGTATTGGAGAAATCAATTCATCCACAATGATGCAAACATAAGTGTTGCAAATATGGTGCTTGACATCACGCACCGTGCGGCCGAAATTAATGCTTCCATGGAGAATATCTGTAGACCAGGCCATGAAAGGATAATCAAATGGTTGAAATGGTTGGCCCCACCTTGGCCTTTTTTTAAGCTAAATACATATGGTGCTCGGAAAATTGCAGGAAATACAAGTGCAGGTGGCCTCATTAGAAATTATTGTGGAGAATGGGTTCACGGCTTTGGTATGAATATTGGCCATTGTACTATTACTGGGGCGGAGCTTTGGGGTCTATTTCAAGGGTTGCAGCTGGCCTAGAATATTGGGATTAGACAATTACTTGTTGAAGTTGATAGTTGATGCATTACTGAGATCCAAGCCACAAAGTCCAATCATCCCAATGCTAACTCCTCTCTTATTCAGGGAATCAAAAGACTTCTTAACATGTAGTGGCAGGTATCTCTGTCACACAGCTATAGAGAAACAAATTTTGTAGCTGATTACCTTGCCAACTAAGCTCTTCTTTTGCCTCTTGGGGTCCATGTGTTTCCAACGCCTCCATCCGAAACTGAAGGGTGGCTGCTGCACGATGTATCTGGGACTGCTTACCCACGAATGGTCATTGCTTAGTTTTTAACTTAGCCATTTTTGTATAAAATAAAAAATTAAAAAACATAGAATATCCTATAGTTTTAAAATCTTTTTAGTTGAAAATATCAAGGAACTCAATATTTTTACATTTAAGTATTCAAAAGGAGAAAAATATGCATATTTAAATCTATTTAAATTTAGACAAATAAAATATTGTCACTTCCTTTATCACCTCATCATTCTCATTTTGTTGGTAATAAAGGGAAATTTATATAGGGGAATATCTTTTGCTAATTACAAATGGTGAGATGCCCAACCGTAACGAGTTTTTCAAAGACTATTGAGACTTGCCCAAGTATGCTGGTTTTCCTAGTTGAACTTGCAGCCACTTTATTTGTGCTCTTTTTGACCTTTCCCGTCTTCTCGATAAATCTTTCGAATTCCTATTTTTTTTATAAAAAAAAAAGTAGTAAAAGGTGAATTTCAATTACACTGGCCTTCAGCATTACATATCCAGGCCCAATCTTATTGTCCACAAAGTTTCACAAAGGGGCTTCTTCCGACCCTCCAATTATGAGGGCTTGTTTGGGCCCATTTGATAAAGATGGTTTCCAACCTCTGAACCAAACAGCTCCAACTCGGACCAAACAAAGCGGGACCGTATTACCACATGGCCGCTGTTCATTGGCCGGACGATTACCGAACACGTGGAAAGACATCGGTCCGAACTCCACGTGTAAATTATCAATTGGTCTAGCGACGTGTACTTTTACATGAAATCTAATTACACACCCAACACACTTAACATTAACCAGACTCGATCGGATATTATAAAAACTCCTAAATTTATGAAACTCGATGCTATCAATCAAATTTAATCCTTTTCGTCTTCATCGTTCTCTCTCTCCGTTTCAATTTTTCAAATCGAAAAGTGTCGTTTCACGAACGTTCGACATGTCATACGTATTGTAACTTCTAGATAATTATTAGTGACGATGAATCTCTTGAGTTTGTTTTCTGTAATGGACACTGTGGCGTGGAGAGGGCTTGTTTATACATTGTTTATTCTTCACTTTGTGTTCGCTTGTCAGCTCCTTTTGTTACAGCCTCTTGTTTCCGCTTTTGGTAAATTTTTTTTTTAACTCCGACTTCAATTTTTTTTTTCAATTTACTTTTCAAAATTAAAGCATTGTTTATTTCCTTATGGAATTAATTTGGTTGAAATTGGAATTACTTGCTTTGATCTATTGTTGCTGCGTAAAATTTTTGTTACTGATTAGAATCTATTGGGTGATAGTAGTAATTTGAGTGTCAATTTGGCTTTTTATATGTAATTTTTTTTTTTTTTGGCATGGTTAGATTTAGTTGATCCTCAACTTTCAGAAACTATATAAAAATAAATAAATTTTCTAGATTTAGGGTGAATGCTAGTTAATGTTGTTAGTGGGAGTAGATTTTCGAGCTAGACTCAGTATATTCTTGTGCTGTATTATAAATGTATCTAGCTAGAGTCTAGACCCCCAGGTTGTAATTTATCAGTAGATTTAAATAATTTTTTTTTAAAAAAAAAAGTTATGGTAGTCAACGTTTCTAGTGTTTCCTAATTTGTATATGTGCATGATGTTCAGGCTATTTTGTGTTTTAAAGAAACATGTAATTGGGTTCATTCAGCTGATATTCCTTTGTGCTCGAATCTGTGCAAAGAAACAACTGTTTGTGTTTTGACATAGTTGTGAAATTTTAGCTTCTTCGTAGGTTAAATGGGTTTCTGAGAGTTGGATGTTATTGATTTGAATGTATTTGGTAGCTGGTTGGTTGCCTCCTTGTGTGGTACTTAGTCCGTTGAAGTTTTACGTTGCATATCTTATGTGGTTTACTTGAATTTTGTAGATGGAAAACCTAGTAATGCGGCTGAGTTGTTCGAGAGAGTTTCAAAAAGTATAAAGATGAAACATTACAGCGAGGCACTTGATGATCTCAATACTGCTATAGAGGCTGATCCTACTCTTTCTGAAGCCTATTTTCATCGTGGATCTGTTCTTCGCCAGTTGTGCAGGTTGTTTAGTAGTGAACATATATATATCCTTTCTATATTTTAGTATTTCATTTTTCATGTGCCGTTCAAGAGTAACTAAAGATTGTGAACTTTTTGAAAGTTTTTGAGGCATTGATGATCGGTTAAGTCCATCTTCTCTTGATTGTACTTTGTAGGAATCCCAATTCTCTGTCACACCCTTATTGTCCCTTGCAATTGACAAATGTCCCTTCTTTATCTTTTCGTTCACATGAATGTTTGTAAACTATGCCTGTGATCATTATGATCCATGCCAAGCAGATTGATGCCACTCCAGCATACATGAACTCAGAGCTTTAAATTGTCTTTGTAGGAGCATGATTTTGTTTTTCGAGTCGGAAATAGAGCATGATATTGGCCTATACATGTCTGAACTATGTTGATTAGAAAAGAATGGAACTAGGGCACTAGTACATACCTAACAATCAGTATTGTTGAAGTTGGTTTCTCTAAAGTTGTAAGGACCAAAATGGCCTTTAGTTGTTCCTCTGACCCCAGCGATGAGTCTAATTCTAATCATATTCATTGATCTAATTGGAAATGGACGGTCATGGAAAGAAAATATGTATCATGTACAAATCATTTGAATATTAGAAAAGCCTGTGGAACATCCCTCTCTTTCCTCGTTCCTCCGACTTCTGATTGGAAACTTATATGATTCAGGTGCTTTTTCGATGTAGATATGAGGAATCTGAGAAGAACTACAGAAAGTTTCTGGAGTTAAAGCCAGGAAACTCAGTTGCAGAAAAAGAGCTCTCTCAGTTGCTACAGGCTCAGAGCACTTTCGATTCAGCTTTGAAGCTCTATGATTCAGGAGAATATACAAAACCCTTGGAATACATTGATAAAGTTGTACTTGTTTTTTCTCCCGCGTGTTCAAAGGTATCATATCCTTGTATGTGCTAACAAATTATTCTTAGATATATTTATGTTTGTCGTAATAGTTATTATTCCAGTGTCTTTTGGTAGATCCCTAGGGTTGGGATAAGTCGGAAAAGTTGAGCACTTGGAACGCTACTAATTTGATGCATGTTGCAGGCCAAACTCCTGAAAGTGAAGTTATTATTAGCAGCCAAAGATTATGCTAGTGCCATTTCTGAAACTGGATATCTGCTCAAAGAAGATGAGAATAATCTAGAGGCCTTGCTGCACCGAGGCCGTGCCTACTACTATTTAGCAGATCATGACGTGGCTCAAAGGTTGTTCAAGCTTATCATATTCTCAAGTTAATCTGTTTACAATTATAACTTTTTACTCATAAAAAATATGTTCTATTCAGGCATTTCCAGAAAGGTCTTCGCCTGGATCCCGAGCACAGTGAGCTGAAGAAAGCCTATTTTGCATTGAAAAATTTACTCAAGAAGACAAAAAGTGTAAGGCCACCAATAAATTCTTTGGTATTTTTTTTTTTTGGTTCTGTCATCTTTTTATTGAACTTTTCTGGGGCTTTAATGAAGTGGAACTACGCTTGGTGTTTTTCTCATCTGTGATCCTATTTAGGACTTAATATGGCAATTAACATGTGTGTATTATATATAATGTCTGACTACTTTACCTGAACTTGATTGTGTTTTATACAGGCAGAAGATAATGTAAGTAAGGGTAAGCTGCGGGTGGCAGTGGAGGACTTTAAGGCAGCTCTTGCACTGGACCCTAATCATACTGCACATAATGTGCATCTTTATCTCGGTTTGTGTAAGGTCTTGGTCAAGCTTGGCAGGGGTAAAGATGCTTTAAGTAGTTGCACTGAGGCACTTAACATTAATGAGGAGCTTATTGAAGCTTTAGTTCAGGTTTGTTGTGTCAATACATGAATTCTACTTATATTGCTTTGCCTTCCATCAGGACAAGGCCAATTTGTTTGGCTCCTTTTTCATATGACCGTGTTCATGTTCTTCCTTCTTGACATTTTCAGAGGGGTGAAGCTAAACTTTTAACTGAGGACTGGGAAGGAGCTGTTGAGGACTTGAAATCAGCTGCTCAACAGTCACCTCAGGTTAGTCATAGTATAGTTTCATAAATTATTTGCCTGAAGATTACATTATGCTCCAAAAGAAATCATAGGATGCCAGTATAGTTCCTCAATCAGTAAACTTTGGCACATGTCAAGTCTTGTAACTTTACATTTATCCTTCTCAATTAGTTATTGATTAGATCACTTTTGATTACCTTATTGTCAGTATGCTAGTGAAGATCTTGAAGTCTTGTTAATAGGTGAATGCTGTTGACATTCTTGTAAATATGCCTAGTTTAGAGCTTATTGTTTATTATGTTAAAGCATTTGAGTATTATTTATAGAAATTTTTACCTATATCTGTATTTGTAAGACTTAAAATTTTCTATATCTGCAGGATATGAATATCCGAGAAGCATTGATGAGGGCCGAGAAAGCTTTGAAGATGAGCAAACGCAAGGACTGGTACAAGATTTTGGGAGTTTCCAAGACTGCATCAATATCAGAGATCAAGCGTGCCTACAAGAAGCTTGCTCTCCAGTGGCACCCAGATAAGAATGTCAATAATAGAGAAGAGGCAGAGAACAAATTCCGTGAAATTGCTGCAGCATATGAGGTTTGACTCTGGAACTAATTTATTTTTAACTTCAAACACTTTTTTTTTTTCATGTTCTGCTGTTTTTGATGTCATACTTCTAATCAGCACTTGTATTGCCCCTTACAGGTTCTTGGAGATGATGATAAGCGTGCAAGATATGATAGAGGGGAGGATATTGAGGAGACAGGAATGGGTGGAGGTGGTTTCAACTATGGTGGTGGGGGACAGCAGTTCACTTTTCATTTTGAAGGAGGCTTTCCTGGCGGTTTTGGAGGTGGTGGTGGCTTTCCTGGTGGTTTTGGATTTAATTTTTGATTTCAGTGAAGCAAGGCTTATTCATTCACGAAAACTTTCAAGAGCAGAGTTGTTTCCATCAGCCGGGAGTGTACCAATTTGACTAATGCTGACTGGTAAATGGTGGTATATAGTTTAGGCCATCAAAGGAGGACTTGTTTATGGAAAAATCTCTATCTTTACAAAGTTTTACTCCGTTGATATCTTAATTCCTGGATTTTCTTTAGTTGATTTAAGGAAATTGTTAGCCCTTTTCAGTTAGTTATATATATTGCATGTACTCCCTTAGTTATCAATATGCCTGGACCCCAACTGACCAAAAATTCAATTCAAATTGTTTGAATTCTTCAACATAAAGAATAAAGTTATCCAGATTTTTACTATGACGAAGTTAAATGGTTGCATATACAATATTATCATTTGCAAGTAACTACCTCTGTGTATGCCTGCGATCGCAAACTTAACAGATTTAGCAAATAAAAGGTTATATCAGATCAAAATGGTGAAACTAGTAAATTGGCCAGGATTTTTACAGTGGCAACTGTAATTTTGTTTCCCCCTTTAATATGCTGAAGAGTTTTTGGTTACTTGCAGCAGAACTAGTTTCTGGGTTTGTTAGACTTTAATTTATGTTCATACAGGATTTCGTCAGTATCGCCTCACCTTGTAACCCCAACTGTTAAGACCAGAGAAGCTAATTCATAAAAACATGGAATTATCGAATTAGAAGACTGGGGGAAGAAAAGGATGGGAAGTCTTTTTCTCTTGAGATGGGAAGTCTTTTTCTCTTGACTAACTTCTGATGATGATTCAATTATTTGAAAGAATAAAGATTTCCATCCAAACTTTAAACAGGATAATACAAAGATCTGATCATCAACAAATACAAAATATCAGCATCAACCAAAATACCAAACAAAATCTTTAGCATCCCAGAAACATAACTATAACAAAGAAACAGCCGCAAAAGCTGAAATTGCAGAGGATGCCATTGTGAGTGCAAGATGGTTCAAACTCAAGGCTCGAGAAGTATCAACTGAGGCGTCAGTGGAAGACCCTTTTGGAGTTGCAGCAACTGGGACATCCTTTTCTGGCGTCGAAGGTGCTGGAGCTGGTGCTTGTGATCCGAAAAGGTCCAGTGGAAGTAGCACCTGATCAACCTGATACACAGCTAAATTGCTTCCACTAAATACAGTGTTAGCCACTGTTGCTTCGTTAACCCCAGTTGTTAAGTTCACTTGATTCCCTGAGGTTGTGACATTAAGCGGGAACTCACCATCATTGCTATTTCCAGCCTGAGTACGCAGAGGATTGCTAGCAGTTTGGAATTGTGATGTGGACATTGAAGTAGGGAGAATATGGAACTGCACAAGCTGGACCTTTTGCTGATCACTCAGTGAGTTGATTGTGCCTGATTTTAGATTAGCAAAAGCATTATCTGTTGGTGCAAATACTGTAAGGCCCTGGTTTGAGTTATTGAGCTGTGTGTTAATTTGGTCATCTTGCTGGGTGTTTTCGAGCAGGCGAATGAAGGAAGTAAATTGGCCACCCTTTTCAAGGATTGCAGTGATGTTTGGCGGGCCTGATAGTGCTGCAGCAGGCACTTGAGCAGAAGTTTTTATGCAATGAAGAAGGGAAACAAGAAGAAGAAACAACATGAAGCAAAATGGCTTTGTCATTATGTTAGCACGCTTCTTTTATTAACACTGTAGCCTGGACTATTCTTTTCAGCTGGTGATGAAGAGGAGCATTCAAGGTAGCATATATATTGACTGAAATCAGATGGAAAAGATTGTAAAAGTTAGGTGAAATGGTCCTATTTATGGTGGGGAGGAACTCTCAGTAGGGTATCTTTCTTTGCAAGGAAGATAATTCAAAAAAGAGAAAGAAAGATTGTATTCCAAGGCAGGGAAGTAACAGCCAAACAATGCAGTTGATTAATGAAGTTTGTCATGTGGCATATGCTTTTGCTTGTTTCTGGGGACAGCTTAATTTAAGATGAAAACTTTAAGTTCAAGTTGTGAATAGGAGTACCGGTCTATAATTATAATTATGACGACCATGATGTGGACCAATGCTTTGCTGGTCTCTAATTTTCGATACATCAAACAAAGCTTCAAACAAATTATAACCCAGCACTTTTTATTAAAAGCAATTCTTGTGAGAACGATTCCATAATGAGCAGAAAATAGATGGATCTTCGGCTTATAAGAGTATGTGGATCTACGGTGTCATTATGAATAGTTCGTGACTATAAAGTTAAGCCATTCTCGTAATAATAATATTACTACTCTTTATACAATTTTATTATTACTACAATTAGAAGTTCAGCGGGACTAATATTGATCAGCACTATAATAATGAGAGCAAATTGAAAATTGGTTATGAAATCAACGGAAGCTACTCCAAATAAATAAGAAATTTATGCTTAATACATATACCACCATAGGTTCTTTCCACAAGTTGGATAAGGGTTGCGAGAGTGCTCATTTCATAAAAATGGACAATTTTATCTTCAGATTTCATCTCCTCACCTCTATTCCTACTATTTCATGGGTTTATTATTGGATACTCACTTTAATTAGAAGGCTAGTCCTTTTAGTTGGGAATCTGAACGTGGCTTTATAGTTCGGATGTGGTGGACTCAATGTCAAACAAATTAGGTGGGACCAGTGTAGCTCTCCAACGGTAGGGATTTCTCAAGGTAGGGATTGTGTTAGGAAATTGGTGGGTGAAGCAGGACCGCAGTTCAAGTAAAATTGAAAGAAAATAAAGAACAAGCACAATAGAGGACACCAAAAATTACGTGGTTCGGCTTTTAGCCTACATCCACGGGCAAAAACAGAAAGAAAATATTTCACTAGTGATATGAAGATTACAAGTATTATAATATTTTGGCTCACTTCCCAGAACCTCAATACACCCAATCTCTCACTCACCAGACTCACAAGAGCTTTATAATTTTAAGCTTTACAAAACTCTCTGGTTTTCTCTCTCACAGTATCAGAGAAGAATTGAAGAGCGGAGTGAAGCCTCTATTTATAGGCTTCATTCCCTCTTCCTTTTCTATTTATTTAAATATTTTATTATTCTTTTCTCTCAACCACCTTTGAATTTCAAAGTTTCTTTATTCTTCTTCATTCTTCTTCAAACGTTTGCAGCTGCCAAAGTCTTCTTTCTTCCTCAACAATTTCGGCATTTTCAATCTTCAAAGCCGTGTGCCACCAATCTTGTTTATTCAAAGCTTCTAGATGCAGCTTCTAGATGCAGCCAATTTTGACATTCTCCCACTTGGAGATTAAATTGAAAAACAATCAATCTCCACACCATTATTTCTGCTTCGCCATAATCATGTTGCCTACGTTTCTGCTAGACCACAAGAGGATCTACTCCAGACAAACTTATCAGTATTTATCAGCTTGGTCAAAACATCTGCTAGGTTCTCCTTCGTATGGATTTTCTGTAAATCCACACTTCCATCTTCCACTACTTCTCGAACGAAGTGATACTAAACTCCTATATGCTTTGTCCTTGAATGAAAGGCTGGATTCCTTGCAATGTGCAAGGCACTTTGACTGTCACAAAACACAAGAATTTTCTGTTGTTTGTGGCCGAGCTCCTCCAATAATCTTTGTATCCAAATAGTTTCCTTGCAAGCTTGTGTAGCTGTCATGTATTCTGCTTCTATTGTAGATAATGCAACAACGGTTTGCAATTTCGAAACCCAGTTTATAGCTGCTCCCGCAAGTGTAAACACATAACCAGTAGTGGATTTCCTTTTATCAATGTCTCTTACAAAAATTGAATCCACATAGCCCCTGACAGTAAACTCTGATCCTCCATAACATAATGCAACATCTGAGGTTCCTCTGATATATCTCAGAATCCTCTTCACAGCTATCCAATGCTCTCCACCAGGATTCGCTATGTATCGACTAACTGCCCCCACTGCTTGTGCAATGTCAGGTCTTGTACATATCATAGCGAACATTAAACTTCCCACTACTAATGCATACGGTATTCGAGACATCTCCTTCCTCTCTACTTCATTGTTAGGACACATACTTGAGGATAATTTGAAATTAACAGGAAGTGGGGTAGAAATTGACTTACAATCTTGCATGTTTAAGTGCTGCAAGATTTTTTTCAAGTAATTCTTCTATGAAAGCCAAATCTTCATGTTATTTCTGTCTCGGTGAATCTGCATCCCTAGAATCTTATTTGCTGGTCCCAAGTCCTTCATTTCAAACTCCCTAGCCAACTGTGCCTTCAATTCTTGGATTCGATCTTTGTTGGGGCCTGCTACCAATATGTCATCCACATACAACAACAAAATGATGAAATCATTATCTTCAAACCTCTTGTAATATACACAATGGTCTGAACTGAGTCTGTTGTATCCAAGGCTCATAATGAAGGAATCAAATATCTTATACCAACACCTCGGCGCCTGTTTGAGACCGTATAGAGATTTGTTCAACCTGCAAACCAAGTTCTCCTTTCCTGTTTCTACAAAACCTTCTGGTTGGGGCATATATATTTCTTCTTCAAGTTCTCCATGAAGAAATGCAGTTTTCACATCCAACTGCTCAAGATGTAAATCAAATGTAGCACACATCGCCAAGACTACTCTGACTGTTGTGAGTCGAACCACCGGAGAAAATATCTCGTTGAAGTCAATACCTTCTTTCTGAGCATATCATTTCACCACCAATCTCGCACGATACCGCTCCACTTGGTCATTGCCATCACGTTTGATCTTGTAGACCCATTTGTTTCCAATGGCTTTTCTACCACGTGGTAATGGTACAAGTTCCTATGTCTTGTTCTTGTGTAGAGCTTCAATTTCTTCCTGCATTGCTGTCATCCACAAAGCAACATCTGAGCTGTTTAAAGCTTTATGGAAAGTTAAAGGCTCTTTATCGTCTGTTAGAAGACAGTACGCAACATTGATTTCTGTGACATACTCCGAATGCCACGTTGGCGGTCGTCTCTCATGAGTTGACCGACGAACTTCTGGAGCCTCGGACTCGACTGGTTCTTGTTCCTCGTGCTCTGGTGCTGCTTCAGAAGAATCTGAATCTTCTGGATTATTTTCCACATATACCGGTATAGTCTCAGACCTTTTTTTTACCGTGCTATCATCCTCATCTCTTCTTTGCAGTTGATCTTCAATAAAGATAACATCTCTGCTGATGACGATCTTGTGGGCAGTGGGGTCCCACAGACGATACCCCTTTACTCCATCAGCATACCCTAAGAAAATACATTTTCTAAACTTTGCATCCAGCTTTATTTTTTCTTGGGCATTGTACATCACGTACACAGGACATCCAAATGCATGTAGGTAAGAATAATCAGCTGGCTTTCCAGTCCACATCTCCATCGCTGTCTTCAGCCCAATAGCTATAGATGGCGATTGATTTACTATATAACAAGCAGTTTTGGCTGCTTCTGCCCAGAATGAATTGGGTGGACCAGCAGTCTTCAACATAGCTCTTATTCTTTCTGTAAGAGTTCTGTTGATCCGCTTCGCCACTCCGTTTTATTGAGGAGTGTATGCCACCATGAACTACCTCTGAATACCTTCTTACTTACAGAAAGTAAGAAACTCGCCGTCTGTATACTCTCCACCATTATCCGTCCTCAAGCACTTGATCCTTTTACCAGATTCAAGTTCCACCCACGCTTTGTATTCTTTAAACACTAGAAATATATCTGACTTTTTCTTAATTGGATACACCCAACATCTTCTGAAATAATCATCAATGAAAGTCACCATGTACGTTGCACCTCCCATGGATATATCCGGTGATTCCCAAACATCAGAATGAATCAAGTCTAGAAAGCATTTACTTCTAGCAATAGATCTACTGAATTTTAATCTATGTTGCTTACTTGTAACACAATGCTCGCAAAATGGTAAACTTACCGATTTGCGCCCCGGAAGCAATTTTCGCTTAGAGAGAATCTTCAAACCTTGTTCTGATATGTGGCCAAATTTGAGATGCCACATCATCGTTGACTCTTCTCCATTTGACGCGACACACGCATCGGCCTCATGTAGTGTTTCTCCTTTAAGCATGAATAGATTAGCACCGATCTTTTCTGCCTTCATCAATACAAGCGCTCCTTTAACAATCTTCATAATTCCATTCTCCACATGAGTTTTGTACCCATGACTATCCATTTGTCCCAAAAATAATAGATTTTTCTTCAGGCCATTGACATGTCGTACCTCCCCAATTGTGCGAATTGTACCATCAAACATTTTTATTTTGATAGTACCAATACCAGCGATCTCCAAGGCATGATCATCTCCCATATATACAGATCCTCCTCAAATAGGTTCATATGTGTGGAACCATTCTCTCCTATAGGTCATGTGCCAGGTAACTCCTGAGTCTATAAGCCAGACATCATATAGTCATTTTCTGCCTTTTGAAATAGTTGCTGCCTCGCTGTAGAGAATTTCGACATCATCTGTGGTACTTGCTACACACCCCTGAGCATTTGATGACTCAGGTTCTTTACCCTCTCTTCTCTTCTGGTTACTCCAACACTTTTTTTGACGTGCCCTTTCTTGCCACAGTTGTAGTATTTAACATTCTTCTTACTTCTAAATTTTGATCTACCATGATTTTGACTCCCACTGGGGCCACGTTCCGTTGATCTCCATCTCGTCACCGATAGCGCCTCCGCTTACTGCGAACTTGCTTGTCTGTTTTCCTTATTTTTCCGCCTGCTCTCCTCATTTAATACGGAGGCTGCAACATCGTCGAAAACTAGACTGTCCACTGGATTGTTGTTCGTCAGGTTGATGATAAGTTGATCATACGAATCTGGTAGACTTTGAAGTAGAAGCTCTACACGTTCATTTTCCTCTATATTATAACCCAACGTTGTAAGTTGTGAAAATAGAGTCTTCAAGGTGTTGATGTGGTCGGTCACCATTATAGATTCCGCCATTCAAAGAGTATAGAGTTTTCTCTTTAAGAAGATTTTGTTGTGTAGTGACTTGGCCTCATACAATTTTGTGAGAGTATCCCATATTTTCTTCGCTGTATTTTTCTCTGCCACACTAGATAATACTCCGTCTGCAAGTACCAAGTGTAGATCAGAAATTGCGTTGCCATCTACCTCGTTCCACTTGCCATCAGTTATCTTCATGGGCCTTTCTCCAATTGCTGCCAAGCAATTATTTTTCCTCAATACAGTTTTCATCTTCATTTTCCACAACGAAAAGTTATTTCCGTTAAACTTTTCAATTTCATACTTTGCCACCATTTTGTTGATAAATATCGCACACAAGCTAGTGTACCACCCTAAATAGTTGTGAGTATGTGTAAGAATGCACATTAGGAAAGTTCCCAAGAAAAATTGGAGGGGTCACAATGGTTCCACTTAAAACCCGTACTCCTTAAGCTCTTATCGCCTTTGTGACAGAACTTTCCTAAACATGTACAAAATCACACAGTTGTTTTACTCACACCATTATTTCCTGCTTTGCACTGTAAAATTCTTGGATTGCTCCTACCGTTTCTTGTAAATAGTACCATATACGTGAACAGTACCGTATACGTGAACAGTACCCCTTACGTGAACAGTATCCGACTCCAATAATACAACCAATAGCTCTGATACCACTGTTAGGAAATTAGGGGGTGAAGCAGGACCGCAGTTAAAGTAAAATTGAAAGAAAATAAAGAACAAGCACAATAGAGGACACTAGAAATTACGTGGTTCGGCTTTTAACCTACGTCCACGGGCGAAAACAGAAGGAAAATATTTCACTAGTGATATGAGGATTACAAGTATTATAATATTTTAGCTCACTTCCCAGAACCCCAATACACCCAATCTCTCACTCACTAGACTCACAAGAGCTTTTTAATTTTAAGCTTTACAAAACTCTCTGGTTTTCTCTCTCACAGTATCAGAGAAGAATTGAAGAGCGGAGTAAAGCCTCTATTTATAGGCTTCATTCCCTCTTCCTTTTCTATTTATTTAAATATTTTATTATTATTATTTTATTATTCTTTTCTCTCAACCACCTTTGAATTTCAAAGTTTCGTTATTCTTCTTCATTCTTCTTCAAATGTTTGCAGCTGCCAAAGTCTTCTTTCTTCCTCAACAATTTCGACATTTTCAATCTTCAAAGCCGTGTGCCACCAATCTTGTTTATTCAAAGCTTCTAGATGCAGCCAATTTTGACAGATTGTTGAGTAGTTAAGTTGTCTTATATTGCTTAAAATAATGATGATACATGTGCGATGCGCCTAAATATTGGATGAGTCACCCTATCTGAAGAGTAATGATATTTGATTTCCTCAAATTATCTTACCAACCCTCACATTTTAATTTATCTTATTACTTTTTAGAGTTATCCTTATTAAAGACAAAAATATTTTATTTTATTTTATTTTCTCATTCTCCAGCACCCCTTACCTCTATCTCTAGTATAACCATTAGTTTGCTACTTCATCAACAACAAGCTCATCATCACCACCACTACCATCACTACTACCACCTATCTTCTTCACCATCAATTCATCACCTCCATCAACATATGATGAGTTTCAATGTTAGGTTTTCTTAAAGTTTATGAACAAGTGGTGGGTTTTGTTGTTATTGACAATATTAATTTTGATTTTGTGTGATAATCGACTATTTTATTTAATTTCAATTTGGGATTTGATTAGGAGTTAATATTTGATTCAAATTGTGGTTCAATTAAAAAGTGAGAAAGAAGTGAGAGATGAGAAGTTGATCTATTGAGAGCTTGAGAGAACACTTTTGTATAGAAGATGTAAAGCAGATAATGGGTATTCTAGAGAAAGAATTTGAAAAAAAAAAGGATCATAATTGAATTACTGAAAAAAATGGAATAAGTTTTGAATCAAATGAATTTAGTGTAATTTTTCTATTTTTAATTAAAAAAAAAAGAAAATTTAAAATGGCTTTGCATCTTTAGACCCATTTACATATTTAGACCGGATAAAATTAAATATAAGTATCTAGGGAAATTCACTTTGACTTTGAAGTGGCTACTACTTCTTAGATACACGCGTTACGAAATTTTACAATTGAATCAGTTTCGAAAAGACTTATGGCCGGGGATGTTTCAATTGGTAATGCTGCTTCAATAAAAGGATGGCAAAACAATGGGCTGGGCCTGATTTGGCAACGCCTAGATCAGGCCCAGGCATGTTATTTGAACACCCAATATAGGTCTAAAAAATCTGGATTTTATGATATATTAACTTCAAAATTTTATTTCAGTAAAATTAGGCTATAGACTTTAATGTTTAAAATTTTAAATATATGTAATAAATTATATAAAATAATTTTTATTTTTAATACATTTTTTATAAAATTTGGGATTTCAAGTTAAACCTAACTTATCAAGTGAGGCCTAGGTCTAGTCCTACCTCATTCTCAAATTAGATTTGAGCCGGGTATGTATTTTTGACATCCTACTCTAATAACCAAGCACGAGACCGATATGGCATCAACAAAGAAGAAAGAAATATTTATTTTTTAATTATATTTTAGTTTTTAATAAGAGAATTATGGAATAAATAATAAAATTAAAAAATAGAGCTAATGAGATAAATTGAGTGATCAAATATCTTCAATTATATCTAAAAGACTAGTTGAAAACCTGGATAAACTAGGCACCGGCCTGACAAGCTGAAGTGGTTCCAAAGTCCAAATGGAAGGTAAGGAGATTGATTATGCTGACGATTTTGCTCATCTCTTGAAGCCATGATAATTATAGCCTTGTGGTTAGTGGTGAGTTAATCCGAGGAGCTGCTGTGGCATCATTATTTGTAAGAAGCTGGACTTGGGCTTCTCATAAGAACAAAAGTAGAGCTTTTAACGCCCCTTTAAATCTTGATAACACCCCTTTGAGTTTTATTCCTAAAATACTCTCAATTTAATTTATGAGAGATAGATTAAAAACACGTATATTAAACTTAACCATCTTTCTATGTATTTTCACTAAAAAAAAGCTTTTTATATTTTTATTTATAAAGCACATACAAATATTAAAATTTTAAAATATTTTTCTTATTACATGATTTTTATCTCCACAAATCTAAACTCTTATAATTTAATTTAAAAAATATTTTAATTAAAATTTAAAATATAAATACAAATTATGAAATGGGTGCGTAGAGTGTCTCTTAAAATATTTAATTGAATTTCCATTCAAAATAAGAAATGAATTAATTTACCTTTAGTTATTTAGGTAATTTCATTTAAAAATCAGTTTTATGAGAAACTTTGAAGGGGTGTCAAAAGGCTTACTCTAAGGCTCCATTTGATGCAATTTATTGGATAGAACTTATACCAATAACTTGTTTTGACAAAAAAGGTTGTCAGTTAAAAAAGTTCTTTTAAACTATTAGATTGTTTGATTCTACACAATTAAAAGTACTTTTGTATAATTAAATTACCAAAGAGGATATGAAAAACGTTTGTATCATAATTATACAATTTGTAACAAAATGCATCCAAGCTATCAATTAATAAGAAAAAATTAGTTCAACCATTTCTTCAATGTTCAAAATTAAAGCACATCGATAATATATTCTTCTAAATAAATAATAATATCCAAATTAAAATGTTAATCAATAACATAACTGAAATGTTAATGGTGCATAAGAAGTGTTGCAATTTGATCATGTTCTTGGTCCGTTTCATGTACATTAGATGAACTTCTACTTTGTTCTTCATTATTCTATTCCCTCTGATTCTCACTTTCACTTGTTGGAAGTGATTTCTCATCATTATCAAAAGGTTGAAATTCTTGATTATTATCTATTTATTTTCTTATAAAATCATGAAGAATCATTGAAGCAATCACAATTTTCACTTGGTTACCAAAAGGAAACTAGACATTTGGCATAAAATTTTCTATTTATTTTTCCAAACACCAAAAGTCATCTCAATTGTGCACAATGGCGGCGCCACATTAGGACTAGGGGGCTGAAGCCCCTCTTAACTTTTTAAAATTTACAAATTTAATTTGATATTTGTCTCATTTTTAATTTGATTTATCATAAAGCCCCTATTAAAATTTAGAAATAACTAAAAATTTTAAAATAATGAAAATATTAAGTATTTATTTTTACACTTCCAACCCACAAAGGAACATTGTTATTTTGAAATTCGTTGAGTCCTAACTCTCCTCACACAAAAAAATATAAATTACTTCACCTTACTGAGTTTATCCAAATGATTTTTCTTCAATAAATCTTATGGCACTTAAAATTCGACTTGGTGTCTACATTATGGAGGTGTGTTCTAATAAAAAAATGTTTGAAAATTGAAAGGATAAGGTAATAAGAAAAATAGTTGATACTAAAAAGGATAAATTATATTCATTAATTTATTTAGTGATAATATTAGTATTGATTTTACTAATTGTCATAAATACAGTAAAAAAAATGTATTTTTAGCTATGAATTTTGTGAAAAATTGTCTATAAAATCATATGATAGATCAATAATTGAGTGATATTATTGTTGTATATATAGAAAAAGATTTATTTTGTATTCTTGATTATAAGGTTATTTTTCAACGTCTTTAACATATGAAAACATGTCGAGATCAATTATAAATATATTGAATTGAATATATTAATGATTTTTTTTTGTATTTATTACTTGTCGATCTTTTTTCAATTACATTGTTATTTAGCCTTAGCCCCTACTAGATTAAATTCCTGGCACCGCCACTAATTGTGCATATCAAGGAAGAGTGGGCATGATTAAATATTTCTTTGTTTTTTCTCTTGGTTGACTTTCACTTCGAAAATCTAGAAGATGGTATCACTCACTTTTATAAGAACCTAAATAACCCGTTATGTGATGACATCTACCATCTACCAAGTAATATTTACCTATAAAAGTACATAATTCTACATTGAAAAAAAAAAACAACCTTATCTAGAAATGTAACATAAATAGTATTTTTTAACTAACTTGCGGGTGGCTGAGGAGAGTACAAATTCTCCTTACATAAGCATATTATGGGCAGTGCCTTCCCATCCAACTCGTGTAAATGTAAAATACATATTAAAATGACATGCAACCATCATATTTTGGATAAGAATCCTTTTTCATCCAATATACATTATTTGCTTCCATGTAAGCACTATAAGTAATATATGTGTCCCATCAATTACCCCAATATAGTATTTAAAAGATGGCCAATATCGTTCATCATCCCTTTTTTTTTGGGGAATTCTTTTAAATTATGGGTCTGATAGTTTCAGAAAATCAACAGCCATATGACAAGCATTATCTAACACTATTTCGAATCACCTTAATATAGTTTCACCAGAATGTTGAAATCTTTCTTGAACTATTCTATTCTCAAATAAATGATCTAATGTGATAAAAAAACATAGCTACTGTCTAAATTATAAATACATGTTTGCCTCTTTTAAGGCCATATGATTCACTCAAAACTTTACATCATTAAATACATGTTTTTCCATTCTAAATTGTTGTTGACATCTATCTTTATATATATTTAGCACCTCTAATACAAAAGAATGTCCTAAATGAGGTGATGTTCTACATGGTTCCTTTAAACTACATTTAATAAAATGATTGACATGTAATGCAACTCCAGTTTGTACTGTTTGTCATCATTTGTATCCAGCATCATTTTCATCAATGTAATTTTGTTCATTATTATCGTCATTTTCTAGAAATTCCATATCTATACACACGTATATAATAAAAATTATTATTATTCGAAAAGAAAAGAACAATAACCATATCATAACTTAAAATCAAATAAAAGGGAAATTATCACCGGTATACCCTTAAATGTCACCGGTATCAAACGTACTACAATACTTTTCGCTTATATCACTCGTATACCCTAAGTTGACAAAAGAGTTCTGGCATCCACCTTGCCATTTACTACCATTAAGAACTTAACAGAATTTGAGCAAAATAACTATTTTACCCTTTAAACTCAAAATGAGGTAAAAAAATAATTTTGCCTTGAAAATTAATGTAAATTTTCAATACACAAATTTTTTTTATTTTGTTATTAACAATATATTTTTTTATTAAAAAATGAATTATTAATGGTACATATTATTAACAATTATCCATAAAAAAATTCATCTTATACCATAAAAAATTATTAACAACATATTATTTATAATTATACATATTATACCATAAAAAATTCAAGTTGGATCTTGGAGGAGTAGATCTTCAATAATTTAGGTTAAATTTTAGAGGAGTAGATTTGGTTGTAAAGTAGTTTTTTTTTTTAGCAATTATTAACAATTATCTGATAAATTGGATGACATGTCATTTTTATCAAAATATATCATATGACATGTCATTTTTTACTATGTAAATGGGATGACATGTCGTTTTTAAAAAAAGATTAGATTACCCTTATGATGTCAGCGCTCGCAAACGGCAGTTAACGGATCGGTTGACGACATAAGTGTTTTGTCAACTTAGGGTATACGAGTGATACACTTGAAAAGTGTTGTAACACGTTTGATACTGGTGTCATTTAAGGGTATATGGCTGATAATTTTCCCAAATAAAATAAAAATATCCCAATTGGTTCAAAATAATATTCTTAATACAAGAACATAAATAAAATATATTAAAGCAAATAATATTTAATATAAGAACAACCATAAAATAAAAGTAGAAAGATTATTTCATGAACTTCAATCACTTTATTTGAATATCACGATTCTTGATTGCAACAAACATCTCCCTATTGTCCTTCTTAAGAAAAACTTTAGTTCATTAGCTCACTTTTTATCTCATTTTTAGGCATGTTATGTAACATTTCTATTATTTCTACAATGTTATCACAATTTTCACCATTTTTTACAGGTATAGATGGTCTAATCTCTATTGCTTAACATAAGCGATCCAATTGTTTAGAGAAGCTAATTGTAGCTCCATCTCATTTTTTAATTGGTAATTTTCTTGTCCTTTCATTATCATGTGTATATGGTATAAGAGTACCATTATCAATGTCAGTCTCAATATTCTTTAACCCATCAAAATTATTTGACTCAATATTGACATTCTCTTCCTAAAAATATGTATTATTACCTTCACCAACACATTCGTTAGAAGGTCCATCCTCACCATCATTTGGTACAAGATAGATGGCGCATATAATCCTTCCCCTGTAGTAGCAACATTTTTAAGCAAAATTTCTAGTTGGTCAACATTTCTCAAGCCTTTATAACAAAATTTAATTACTTTAGAAATCTCCTACAATAATGCAAAAAGATTATATGTTAAAAATATGTCTAAATTACTCCCAAAATCATTTCCTATTACATCGTAAATAAAAATGTTAGAAAATTGCACCTTCAATTTTCTCTCCCACCATCCATCACTAGTAGTAATTGTTTGTTTTATAGGATTCCATCCTAAATCTGTTTCATTTCTTAACAAACTTGTCCAAAGTTGCCAATCTTTTTTTTAGGATATCCCACTTGTTTTTATTCATAATCTCTACCAATCATTGAATAAAAACTTAATAATAAAATTTTTTTCACCCAATCTTATTAAAGTGACTATTTGGTCAGTTCCAACAAATGTTTCATTCACACAAATCTTAACAAAAACATCAATGGTAACATCGTCCCAATCTGCCTTTGATTTTTTTTTTCCTTTGTAACAATTGCCATTCTAGACAAAGGATATCTAATATTGTTACAAAAAAAAATATTGCACAAATAAAAGCAAAGAGGGAACAAATTTCAAACACAGATTAGCGATTGGCATGTTTGTTGACTAAGATAATAAAAAGAAAAGTGAAACATTAGCAAGTGGTGGCTATAATTCATATCGTGTAGATATACTTTAACAGTGATGAAGGAAATATTCATACCTACTACGCTCCTCACCAAAATGGTGGCTATGATTTTTCTATCAAATTGTGGCGATAATTTCTATTGCATAGGGTTTTGTATGTAATAGTAAAGTGGCAACAATCTCATTTTAAAAAAAGTGAAGTGGCGGCAATTAATTTTCTGTCAAATGGCGGCAATAATTTTTATTGTGTAGGTTTTGTATATAAATAAAGGCATTATATAATTAATGAAATGTTCTTAGGGTATTTTTGATATTATATATGTTTTGAAAAGGTTATCTAGCATTTGCTCCCAAAAGCCGAAATTTTGAAATTTTAGTAAAAAACTAACCTAATACCAACAAAAATTTTAAAAATAGCTTATGAGATTAAATAAGCACTTATAATCATTAGATAAGCAATACCAAACAATTAAGAACAAAGGTAGCAATATATTCATCGATGATGGTTTTAACCTTCTTTTTAATCTATTGATAAAACCACTGTTCTATTAAAATTACATTTAAGAACAAACCCTTTCTTTTTACTTTTTTTATTAATTATATTTATTCCGAGGAAGCTAGTATTTTTTAATTTTGTAAAAGAAAAAACATAAGAAAACTTTAAAAAATTTATCGCTCATAAGAATTATTTATGTGAAGAATGAGGTAGGAAGACTGCAAAAGTTTTTTTTTTTTTGTTTTTTTTCTTGCGACTGCAAAAGATTTTTCAAAGTGAGAAAACAACTACAAGTGAATGATTCAGATAAAAACAATGTTAATTTAGAGAAGAATTGTATTTTTAATATTAAATAGATATAATTGACAAACAGATTTTAAAAAGAATATAATGAAGGGTTCTTTTAAAGCCCGTCTTGTTCTTGGGTGGTGTTCTCATTGGTCATTATTGGGCCCAACAAATGATGCAATCTCTTGCGAGATAGGCTTTCTAGAGTTTCAAATTTTCAATCAAAGCGCCCACTTTAAATATTCTATAGAAAGTACCTTGTTTTTTCTTTAAAAAAAAGACGAAATAGTTTGAGAGACTAATTTCAATATAATTTTAAGGGTTGTGTTAATTTAACCATTAAAATTCCTTGGGATGAGGCTAACCTTCACTCACATAAATGGTGAAAGGATTTGACTGGTATGTTATTGAATGAAGATTATTTTAATGGAGATTATTTTAAGAGTGTTAAAATTATAAAATTCTTTTTTTCGTTTATTTTTGGTGCATCAACGAATTTTCTTTTCTTTTAAATAATTGAAAGTAAAGTAAAATAGCATTTATTTTTTGGTCTAAAATGTGAAAATGTCTAAATTTTTTTGAAGTCTAAATGAGTTTGAATAAATATATTTGATTGACTTATTTTTTTTAATTCCTGCATATAAGTGACATCTTATTTATTTTTATAAATAAAAATATTTTAAATATGAATATTTGATATTTACTCCCTTATAAATCAAAATAAAAAAGAATTAAATTTTATAATTTAAGAAATAAACATATTTCATAGAGATATTTTTAGAATATAATATTTATTTTTCATTAAAAATATTTTTTTATTCAAATAAAAATCACAATAATTTATCTTTTTATTTAAATGTAAATGTTCGAACAAATAAGTAAATTTTAAAAATATATTCCAGACTTAAAAGACATTTAATAAATAAGTCCTAATTTTGACAAGGCAAATAACATGTGTTGTGTGTGTTAATATTGTCATTAACTCAAAAACAGTACTCAAGATCCCACATTGATGAATGATTGTATATTACAGAATATGCTGTAATCACACCGTGTATATACTTTCCACCCAATCTACGCTGTCTATTTTATCTACCGTGCACCCAGGCGTACAGTATCATTTCTCAAACTATTTTTAAATCGATCAACAAAGCTAACCTTTTCACAGTTGAATCAATCTCCACGGAAAGAGAGTTCCCCTCCCTTCTCTTCTTCTCTCTTTAGTCTTTGCTTTGATTCGTAGTTTCACCGGTAACGAAATCATCACCGTCCGTTTCTGTTGACTTTATTAACCCGAAAGTCAAACTTCTATAATTAATGAAACAAAAATTAAAAAAAAAAAAAAACCACCCTTCAACGTTCACAAATCACAATAACAATCGCATAAGCCGCAAACCACAGGATCCAAGCCCATCCGTTGATCCGGCACCTGCTGCAGCCTGCCATTGAAGAGAGAAGACCCAGAACAGCGCAAAGCAACAAAAGTAAAAACAAAACACACTCTCACGAATCCTCTTTCGAGGAGGAGAAAAAAATAATCAAAATCAAAATCATAAAACCCTAGTGTCATGATCACATGCTCTCGGGTCTATCGTAAGAGAAGAAACAACCATGATCAACACGGCCAACGGAATGATTTCGCAATCGTCTTCATCGGCAAACGCGCAGTCTCCGGGTCTTAAGACCTATTTCAAAACCCCAGAAGGAAGGTATAAGCTTCACTATGAAAAGACCTACCCTTCAGGTCTCCTCCACTACGCACACGGAAAAACTGTCACTCAGGTACTTCAAATATTTTTTTAAATTTTTTTATTCTTTTAGAAATTTTTTTGAAGTACCCAGTATGTGAAATCGGTTTCTGGATGTATTCCTTTGGTGAATATTGAACCTTTTCACGTTGTTGTTAATACCCATTTGTCAATCTCTGATATATAGGCAATTTTCGTTGCGTCAATCGGTTTTTGTTTCTCAATTTTCACTGGGTAAATTTGAACAATTTGTGACCACATTATAAAGTTTTTTGAACACCAGTGCTTTTAGTCAATTATATATGTTTCCACGACATCAGAATTTAGAGCAAATTTTGGTTGGATTTGATTGCACAGGCTACCCTTGCTCACCTCAAGGAAAAGCCAGCTCCATCAACACCGACTGCCCCACCTTCAAGCTTTAGTGCCAGCAGTGGGGTGGTTCGGTCAGCTGCAGCAAAGCTTTTGGGCACAGGGAATGGGAGTCGTACACTTGGTTTTGGTGGAGGCAATGGGGGAAGTAAAAGCATTAGTGGTAGCAGTAGGATTGGTTCATTGGGTGCTTCAAGTTCAAGTACTTCCATGACTAATACAAATTTTGATGGCAAAGGGACTTACATAATTTTCAATGTTGGGGATGCAATCTTTATAAGTGATTTGAATTCTCAAGATAAGGTAATCCAGTGATGTGTGGTTTTTAGTTTGAATAATTACTGTGTATTTTGGTTTGTATATGAAAGTTTCATTGTTTTTTGTTGAATGTAGGATCCAATAAAATCTATTCATTTCAGTAATTCAAATCCAGTGTGCCATGCATTTGATCAGGATCCCAAGGATGGGCATGACTTGCTTATTGGGTTGAACTCTGGTGATGGTAATATTTTAACTTGAATCTGACTTACAAGTTTGATTGGAGAGGTCAAACTTTTCAAATTTATATGTTCTTTGTGTATTATTGTAGTCTACTCCGTGTCACTGAGACAGCAATTACAGGACGTTGGAAAGAAGCTTGTTGGGGCGCACCACTACAACAAAGATGGTTCTGTTAACAACAGGCAAGACGTCTCTTATGATACTCACTATGCATCTTTTTTGTTTTTATTTTTGTTTGTGTTTACTCAGTACGCTTGTTTGTATTGATTTCTCTTCTGAATGGAATATTGGGATCATGGGATATTGCTTAAGTTTTGCAGAGTTGCATGAGATGGTTTTATGATTATGAGTGGTCTTTATTGGGTTTTTTTGTTTAACTACTGTAATACATGCTTGAGAGTATACTGTTGAGAGACATCAAAGTCTGTCTAAAAATATTAAGGAATAGCATTTAGGCTTTCTTCAAGAATAACTAAATTTATTTATCATAAATTTTGAACATATTAGAGATAGATTAAGAATAACTTAAAATTGTTTAGGCTATATAGCCTGGTTGCTTAGGTGAGATGATGTTTTTCGACCTTCAAATTACATAGTTTAGATTAAGAATAACTGAAAATTGCTTAGGCTATATGTCCTGGTTGCTGAGGCGAGATGATTTTTTTGACCCTTCAAATTACGTAGTTCTTTATCAGACTTGCTTCGGCAGCATATTGTGATATAAATTAGGAAGAAGTTATTTTTTTTTCTCTACTTTGCCTTCAGTTCACAAATTTAGGATCATGGTTTTAATTAAGGGTGTCGATTCATGTAATTGTGTTGCGTTTGTGTTGTGTCTTATTTGTTTCATGTCAAATTTAAGCAAAAATGGATATGACCTACTTATTAATTATGTTGAAACGTTAAAACACAGATATTATCCGTTTATTAATTATGTTAATCATGTCAAACTATTTAACATATTTACTACAAAAAAAATAATAATTTAAAAAATAAAAAATATGTCCATACTATTATTAAGAATAGATCATAAATAAGTTAACATGACATGAATATGACATGAATAAGTTTATAACAAAATATAGATATGATGTAAATAATTAATTTAATGTCCAGCATATATATTGGTTGATTTTTTCAATAATATTATCACATACTAATTGATACTCGTGTTATAAACGTGTAATCGTGTTGAGGTGGTCCAACATAGATGCGACATGGTTATTTATCGTGTCAACCCATTTATTAATTGTGTAAATAGTTGTCAACATGAATACAGAAAAGTCGTGTCGTAACCCATTTTGCCATCTCTATTTTTAATTGAAATCACAAGACTATGACTCTGTTAAACATAGATGGTTCGAGTATTAGGTGAAAATTCTGTGGCAGTATAGTGGGAAAGATGTTTCAAATGGTCATGCTAATTCCTCCTATGTAAAAAATGAGGCTGTGTCCCTGTTATTTTGGCATCATTAATGAATTTTTACTCATAAAAAATAAAAATAAAAATAAAAATTCTATGTCAAATGACTGTGATCATTAAATTATTTCTTAATCTTTCAAGAAATAGTTTGATTTCCAGAATTTTAGGTAACCTGCCAACAATTTGAGTAGCGCTTTCAAGAGTTTCAAGAGGTGCAATTTATAAAGGAGATGGAAGATAAAAGTTCTGCGTTGATGTTTGATCTGATGAACACTTCAGTTTGTGGTTATATATTTACTTTCTTGTTGGGGGTGGGGGTGTTTTGTTCTAGACTTGTGAATTGTTCTTTATTTTCTATAATCATTATTGCGATTTCAATAGTCTAATAATGGATATCTATCACCCTACTTAGGGACTTGAAAAAGAAAAATGGGAAAAAGGGAAAAAAAAATTATGCTTGTTTATTGGATTGTAAATGATTAACAATAAAGATGTAATGCTGAGTTCTCTCGAATGCCTACTAAGACTCTTTAACCCTTGTTGTCTAGGTTCTGGCTATATATTCTTAGTGAAGCTCAGTGCCTGAGTTTGGAAAAATATTTAGTCTGGGCTCGAAACTGTTAGTTGGATTTTGTCAGTGTTCTTTGTTTTTTATGTTAAACTGTCCCTTGACTGATCTGAGTGAGTTCAGAAAACAAAAATATTTTCTAATTCATAGTTTAAAT
>NW_006262139.1:10567599-10576153 GCF_000493195.1 Citrus x clementina | reverse complement strand
TGTGTTGCATAATATGATTGTGCTTTTGCCTTCTGTCTTTAGAGCAAGGATGGTGCTGGTGATTCTTCATTCCCTGTTATCAAAGATCAAACCCAATTTTCAGTTGCACATCCACGTTACAGCAAGGTACTGGAGTCAACGTTGTATAAATCTTCTGGATATGATTCTTTTTTCCCCCCCTTTTCCTTTTTCCTTTTTCTCAATTTGCATTTAAGAGTTTATACTCTCTGGAAGCAATTGACTGTTGTTCTTTCATTAGTTAGGCTTTGTAGCTCTTTCCTTAATTTGATCCTTCTATATGTTTGGCTCTGCATAGTCCTGTTTAAAGTAGGATGAGGCATTGCAGTGTGCAGCTTCTTTGTTGTTGAGGCTAATTTTGTTTAGATTTACAGCAGGGAACAGAATCTATTAGTCTTGGAAAAGCTACATTAATTGTGATGTTTCAGATAGACCCCTTTCGGTGGGTTTTTTCCCTTTTGGCTTTCCTCTTTCTCATCCAAGAAAATACTCACTGTACACCTGGATAAAAGTTCAGTGGTTCCATTCGGTTGCCTCCTTACTTTTCTTTTTTTCTTTTTGGTTATCCTATATGATAGCCTTTTCAATTCGCATTTGCTCTCTCTCTCTCTCTCTCTGTGTCTCGCTGTGTGTGATCGCATGCATGTATGAGCTTTAACTTTGTCTAAAAAATCATTTGATAAATCTCTGGTTTCAGCCTCATGATATGGGCTGGGACCTTCTCCTGCTGTAATTAGCAGACATTGTGCATCTACTTGTTTTGACTGATCCACTATCTATCAAATTTATCTTTTCGATTATGTTTTCTAAGTGAAATGACTGTATGTATAGAATTTTAATTCTGTTTCTGTATCAGTAAATTCATTTTAAGCATTTTCATGCGGGTTATGGTTCAATAATCATATTTTATAACCCTGAACACATTAGATTAATTGACATAAATATCTTGTTCACCTTGTGCTATTCTTATGCAGAGCAACCCTATTGCCAGATGGCATATCTGCCAAGGTTCAATTAATAGCATTGCTTTCTCTACTGATGGTACCTACTTAGCGACTGTTGGAAGAGATGGTATAATGTTGACCTAATGACATTGATATCTTATGGACGCTCATCTTTAGATATTTTGTATGAGCTCAAGTTTTTCTCTAAGTGTAGGTTATCTACGAGTTTTTGACTATTCAAAAGAACAATTGATTTGTGGTGGCAAAAGCTATTATGGTGCTCTATTATGTTGTGCTTGGAGGTAAAAATCTTTTCTATAACCCTAGCTATTCAGTACTTTTTAAACTAATTTCTTTCTGAATCACAATTTTGTTTCTTTATCTAAACTTTATGTTCTATAACTCTATTGGCTTTTATAATATTATCTTCTTGGAGAACATAGGAGGCATATTATATTCTAACAACTAAGTGACTAAGTGCTGTTAAACAGCATGGATGGCAAATACATTCTGACTGGTGGTGAAGATGATCTAGTTCAAGTTTGGAGTATGGAAGATCGCAAGGTTGTTGCTTGGGGTGAGGGGCACAATTCGTGGGTAAGATTTTTATCAGATAATCTCAGATTCATTGATAGTTTAATGCATGTCACATTCATCTTACTTCGTTCTTACTGGAATAGTTCTTGCTGGATGGTATTGGCAGGTTAGTGGTGTAGCTTTTGATTCATATTGGTCTCAGCCAAATTCAGATGGCACAGCGGAGACGGTCATGTACCGGTTTGGTTCTGTTGGTCAGGTATGTGATTGGAAGTATCAGCCTGGTTAAATTTGTAGATAAGATGTTGGGATTCTTATTTATGAATGGTCCAATTACTCCCGCTGCTGCTTACAGAGAAATATACATATTGTTGAATGATTTTGCTCAAAAGCTTCATCCCTGAAACTACGTCGTTTGAGGGATCTTGAAATGAATACTCTTGTAAGAATTTCAAGTTAGCCTTAGAAAAGTACAAGATGGGATTTCGGTCTTTGGGTGGTTTGCATTTGCCAGGCTTCTGTTCCTGCTTGTTCTAGTAAAACTTTATCATGAAAACCATACGGAATGAAGTTAAAACAAGGGAACCAAGATAAAATTGGGTGAGGTTTTTTCTTTTTCCGATATTTGCCCCATATCTACCATGCAAAGTTTATGGTTGAAAAGAAGGCTCAAACAATTGACATTTTGACCTTTGATCAGAGTAAGAGTAATATTGTAGTATATCAGTTCAGCATTTTGCACTTCTACCTCCATTCACCAGTAGTATGCTTAATTGTTTGTGAGCAGGACAAAGAAAATGATAAACTTAAGTATTGCTTTCCTTAAAATCACCTTTGTGCTTCGAATCTTTGTACAATCATATCTAGCCATTGTTGCAACTTATCTATTTGTGATTTGGGAACAGGACACAAGGTTGCTTCTGTGGGACCTGGAAATGGATGAGATTGTAGTGCCATTGCGCCGAGGTCCTCTTGGAGGGTCCCCCACATTCAGTACTGGGAGCCAGTCAGCCCACTGGGATAATGTTTGCCCAGTGGGTACTCTGCAACCTGCTCCAAGCATGCGAGATGTTCCAAAGTTGTCTCCACTTGTTGCTCACCGGGTTCACACTGAACCCCTTTCTGGTTTGATATTCACCCAGGAATCTGTTCTTACTGTTTGTCGAGAAGGGCACATAAAAATCTGGATGAGACCGGGCGTGGCTGAAAGTCAATCTAGCAGCTCTGAAACTGTGTTAAGTACCAGTTCAAAGGATAAGCCATTGCTGTCAAGCAAGGTTGTCACCTCTAGTTACAGGCAATAGCAAACTGTCAATCATATGCGAGGCAAACGAAGCTGTTTTTGTCACGGTGTTGCATTTCTATTGCTAGCAAGGTCGTTCATCTCTTTTCATCCAGTTGGTTTTCTCAGGCTTAACATGGGGTGAAACATAATCTGGTGCAGTTAGATTAACCAACTGGTTCCATTGTATATTCAAGGTAAAAAATGCCGTTGATGGCACTTAGATGTTGGGAGGAAAAGAGAACTTCCATTGTAAGTAAAAAAAGGGGGGAAAAAAGTGGGCTGTCGCTAGAATATATTTGAACGACAGTTACAGGAATAATGTGAAATTACTCCTTTTAAGATATCACTTTGAGGTGCATTCATTGATTCAAGTGATTATTTATTCTACTGGCAATGCATTGTTACAATTACCATATAATTTTTGTTTCGTACGTTAAGACTGGCAGATTTTAGATAACTTTAGCCTTGTGAACATTGTTATTTAGTGTTTTTATGGAAATTTCATTGAGTTTGTGATATCTTTAATTCAATTGCTTCTATTATGTTTCCTCGCTGTTGTATCTTTATCAACATCAATTGGATAGCTTTATGCTTACAGTACTAGGTGTACAGAAAAATAATGCAAACACAAATGAAAATTGGTTCAAAATTTTGTTCCATCTTTTTTAGGGGGAAAAAACATCTTATTACAATTCAAAAACATCATAATGTACCCATATACAATTCCATTCCAATAAGTTCCGAAGAAGATAAAGAACACAAGAAGCTGGAATCCAGGAGATGAAACATAGATACACGACATATCAACTAATGGAGAAGACACTGTACACAAAAACATACAACTAACATAAGTGATGCAGTTTCTATACAGCCAAAAAAAGCATCATCTCTCATTGATACACCGAAAAGTTGTCAACGGTCATGTCAGCTGCCCCATGTGCTTTCTGAGTCTCTTACTTCAGATTCAAGGTGCAGAGATTCTGTCGGGGTTTGACGAGTGGTTGAAGAAAGTTGATCTGGTTGCGTCGATTCCCCAGTAACAGGCTGGTGCCTTGACTGAGCTTGCCATCTTCTCCTCCGCAAAGCGTCAGTGAGAATAGAAGTTCCAGCCATTGTGATTCCAAACCCAGCAAATGTGGACAGCAGAACAACTATGACAGCCTGCATGTGAAGCTGTGGATTTCCCACAAACACACAAAATTCACATCATAATTTTACAAGAAGCGGGTATTGAAAACAACATTTACATACTCCTAACCACATCATTGTTTTATTATTTGATTGTTTAGTTTAACAAGCGGAGTACTTAGATATATTTCCTAAGTGGAGTCAACGAGACATAATATATACTGAAATAGTTATTGTGAGCGGAGGTCCCTTACCAAAGAATAAAAAAGATGGGCAGAGAGAACCACCAGTCCAAATTGAATAAATGCATAAAGCCAGATAAAACTTTTCCTGACTGAACACAAACTTAAAAGGGTCAATACTGATAGCTAACTCCACACTCCATCTAAATTAAAAATATGAACTCAATCCTACCCATAGTTGTTGCTGTCGTAGAGGCGAGAAGACCCAATATGCATGAAAATGGAAGAGAGATGGCAATTGCACCAGACTTCATTTTTCCAACCTGTCAAGTTGACTGTTAACAACTACGACAATCTTGAAAGAGCAGCATGCAGAAGATTCCAAACTTACCAGAAGTTCCTCAAGAAAACAAAAGTAAGCAAGCATGCTGACAATGACAAGAATTGGAACATCCTGCCAGACCCTGACAAATTTGAATAAACAACCTTTAGATAGCACATTTTAACGAGATCCAAAATAGAAATCTAAATCCCATGGCCTCAATTGCTTGCCAAGATTACTTTCGAATAAAACGACTAATAATATTCAATATTTTAAAAAATACGGAAATACTACATAAAACAAGTAGAGAAGCTAAGGATGTTATTCAATGCAGCCATTAAAGGTAGGTTTCAGGCTTGCCTGTATCGAGTAACCTGAGCTCCACTGTCTGGCAAACTACTGGCCTGGACATTTTGAAGGCGTAAAAGGGTAACAGGTAGGTTTTCGACTTCTTGCTTGCACACCTCACATGTTTTGTTCCCTTTGATACTAAACCATTTTACAGCACACTCTCGATGGGCAAATGCAAGTTCGCCTTTGCAGCCGCATTCCATCTTGAGTGCATCAAACCCCTCTCCCAGTTCAATGAAGCAGATTCTGCAAACGGCTTCTTCTTCAGGAATATCTTCGCCACCATCATCCTTTTTATCTGAACAATAAGACTAAGATAAGGCATAGGTTGGTTATTGCAAGTTAAAAAACATAAATAAAATTTGCTGCTGAAAACCAAATATGTAGCCGTATGGTAATACCCCAGTATTCAGGATTATTCCATAGAAAATTTCAGGTTAGATCACTAAGAAAATTGATGAAACCAAAATATTACAAATAACTTGAAAGAATTAAAATGATTTAATTGCCTAAATATTAGCCAGTTTATACAGCCAAAATTTACTTCTACTCTCAATTTCATTCAAGCCAAATGCACCTGGAATTTAAGAAAAAGCTATATTGATTTATTTTCAGTATTATAAGTTTCTTGCACTGCACTTTAACTCAAATTTTTTAAATATTGAAATTTTCTATTATAGTCTTCATTTCCCTTGATTTTGGGGATGTGGAAATTATAGAATGAAGAGAAAATATGGGAGTAAAGTTTACCAGTAGTATTTGAAGGAAATGTGTTTGATGATGTGGTCCCACTACCCTCAGCCACTCGTGGAGTGGTAGGAATAACACGGAATACACCACCTAAAGAATCCATCTGCCTTATGCTTCCATCTTTGTTGAGCAAAGGGACTGAACGTGAACGATGAATAGGTAGTGGAGCTCCTTTCTGTCAACAGATAATTCTATAAGAATTTAGAGGAATGAAAAAGCCCCTTACATGTTATAATTGTTTAATACAAATGTACTATGAATGCAGATGTCAAGTCCTCATAATAAACATATATAGGAGTCAAAACTGAAATCAAATTGATGCAGGAAATTCCCACAGATTTTCCCTCTACTTAAAACTACTTCTGCTGCACAAGTCAATTCCAATGCATCAACTTGAACTTAGCTTATTAGACCCCCATAGACATTGAAATGCCAATAAGTGGTAATGAAGAGGTTGAGGGGAAGTCAGAGAACCCTTTCATTTGTGGATTCATTACCAAATGAAGGTTCTTGACAAGGTGAAATGGACACAATTAAATAGGATTTTGCTTTACTCAGAATTTTAGTATTTCTTCGAAAGCAACAGACGTTACTACCAAACTAGTATCCACGTTCTATAGCATCAAGCACTGCTAGTGTGCTTAATAGTCAACAAAAGTACTGAATACATAAATAAAATTTTCAAGCTAATATTGGGTCAGTACTCACAGCAGAATTCAGTAGATCAGTTGTTAGTCCCCCATGTGTAGACTCTGGATTCGAGTGAGAAACAGGGGTAACAGGAAAAGATGATGTTTTCTTCATTCTGGGTGTGAGGAGCTTTGTAAGCGATGATGCCCTTGCAATCCGAGGCTTCTCCCTTGTCTCTGTAAATGAACTTCCTAGTGCCAAGATTGCAGCCTTTTCAATATCTGAAGTAGTATTACGATATTTGAAACTTAGCTTTGGAAGGAGGCTTTTAAAGGTTGTTTTACTTTTTGATGAAGAAGGAACAGGGAAATCATTTATTTTGCCAAAACGAGGACTAGGCATGGGAGAAAAATTAACTCTTCTTGAAGTAGTTGGTGTTGAAGGCATGTCTATTCTCACAAAACCCTCATCCACTTCCTCAATTGTTCTCGATGGTATGTTTAAGACAAGATCGTGCTGTCTCTGTGGTTGACTAGGTGAGGTTACTTCAACTATTTCAGTTGCATTTTCAACCTACAAAGAAGTTTAACCTACATTAGCAGGAATACAAAGATTAAACTTCTGTAATGTAAAAAAATAATCCCCAAGTTAAAGCACAGCCACATAACCATCACACAAGCTCACAGCATCCAATAATTTATGAGATACCGACAAATAAATACTAGAAAATTAGCATCATCGGCTACGTCTAATTTGCATTCATGAGTCAGAGTAAAATTACTGCAAGCACTAGGGTCAGGTTAATACTTAGGTAAAAGGATGGACAGGTCTACAAATATTTTACCGAACAAATAAAATGAGAAAGCAGAAATCTTAAATAAATTGAACAAAGGCTCTTAAATACAACGGCTGTGTAACTTGTAGCCGTCAAGCTTGGCAAGAGTCATATGGGCATCCACATCGCACGAGTGAATATGTTCCAAGGGGATAGCTTAATCAGGTAGATCCTGTACAATGGGGCAACAGATCTAGAGATAAATTTACTGATGGCATTTATGAGTGAGTAAAGTCACAAAATTTCCTGGATTTAAAACAGAAAATTATAATTCCCTAACCCACCGTCCCACCCAAACAAATAAAATAAATAAAAAATAAGTCAAAGGAATAGCGTTGGCAGATTTGGGAGCCCTATGGCTATGATTTGTTTCGGTTAGCTAGAGTTTATTCTTCTTATTTTCATGAGATCAAACAGTTTTTTAGATGTAGCATACATTTAAAAATTTATATTTAAAAGCTCAAGCTTTAATTCTGAGATTCAATAAAGTATAAACAGATGTCTTTAAGTAGCCTTCTTAATTACTGAATGCAAAAAATTGAAAAGCTAATAATTGTCAATATAAACTTTTTAAAAAGCTTCAAACAAAAACATAACCAATTCAAGTAAAGGAGTCGAAACAACAAAGCAAAGACTACTTTAAACAAAGAGCAAATATAGAACAATTAAAAATTTTGTAAAAAAAAAAAATAGTACCCTTTGAAGCTGAGGCTCAGCAGCAATGTGGGAAGCTGCTTGTTCATCATCATTCACAGGTACTGGTTCTTCTTCTTCATTTGCCATATTTTTTAAAATAAAAATAATTTTAAAACTGTCCAAAAAATGGATGTTGGAGATAACAGCAAATATTAACAGAAACCCTGTTTGGTACCGCAAAATCTCTACTTTCTAAACAGCTTAGAATCTGGAAGTGAAAAGTAAGTGGTAGTGTTGGAAGCAAGTACCAAGAGAGATCATACGTGGACAAGTTTCAGCTGAGAAACACAAGACACAAGATGAAGGTGACAATTGGCAAATAACACTTTCTCTTGTCATGGCCGCAGTTTTGTAGTTTTAGAATTTAGACTGGCTGGCTGGTTTACGATGTCGATAATTCATAATCATCTAAATCTATTAGATTAGAGTAATTAGCATCCATGTCCCTAGTTTGTCTAAATTTCCTAATTAAGACATAGTTTTCTCATTTGTGTCATATAGGTCTATTTATTTTCTTCTTTTGTCTTTCCTAAAAGGTTTTGCTCAAATTCGCGTCAGCAAGGATGCAGAACGCAATCATGGTCCATTTCTATATATCTATAAGAAAATAACTTCAATACAACCTACTTTGGTTAAAATTAGATGTAGTAATTTAGTTTGGTGGGTCATGCCTTGTTTTTGTCGCATGAATTTAAACTAATGAAAATTTGAAATAATCAGGCCAAGAATCTCAAACATTAATTTGGCATAATAATTGAATTTGTTGTATTATGTCATCTTCCTTGTTGGCGTGGTATGAAATTCAAACCGATACAAATTCGAGTTAGGGTCAATTTGAAATTGCAGTGACTGATTAAATAAGTTATTTTTTTTGTG
>NW_006262139.1:10544094-10567499 GCF_000493195.1 Citrus x clementina | reverse complement strand
AATTCGGTTGTCCTCTTCGGAATTACCAAATTTTGGACCTAATTGATACAAACAAATACATTATGTTCTTACTTGAGACAATATAAAATTTCAGGAATCCGGATACAAATTAGCCCACGATCTAATTTGGTTGGAAGATCGTTTTATCTTTATCCCTTCACATATCATGTGGAGTGATCTAGTAGAACAAGTATTCTCATAAGTTTTAAGTTTAGGTTCAAGACAATGATGTTATGGCGAATTTTTAATGGCATATATTATATAATATCTATAATGTATAAAATTACTTAGAGCTAGTTTGGTAATATTGTAACTTTTTGAATAATTATTATTAGTTTTGATGTAAAAATGAATTAGTTAAAGATTTTGGAAAAAAAAATATTTTTAAAGTGCTGTAAGTTTTAAAAGCAGTCAAATGTATTTAGTAAATGTTACTATTAAATTGTGGTATGAATATAAATAACTAAATTAAACATAATGTTGAATAAAATTTATTTACACATTTATAAACATGTATATAAATTTTTTTTGTCATGTATATATAATAGTTGATAACTAAAATAAAGATTTCATGTTATTAATTTATATTTTATTTTTTTATCTCAATATAATTGATAATAATAATAATCCCTTTAAAGTTAATATTTTATTTCCTAACTAGTAAGGATGATTTTAGATTTTTATAATATATATGAGAATATATATGAAATGGAATTAAATATAAAACTAATTCTCAAAAATCAGATTTTGAAAAACTACTTCTTTCTTACTTACTTTTCGAAATCTATTGTAGAATAAGCTGATTTTACCAAAAGTGATTTAAAAAAAAAATAATTTTGAAATTTCAAGTTCACTTTTGAGTCCAACTGAACTTTTATAATTTTGATGTAAATTTATAATACTAATTGGGTCTTATTAATTATGAATAAGACATTGATTGTTATATAAGTATTACATTACAATCCATTATAGAAGAGAAGTTATTTTGATTATTTTACAAAGATTTTACTTTCGATAACACAATAATTTTCTAGTCTTTGTTTCTTATAATCTATATTTCAACTTCCAAGCATGTTATATATAAATTAGCATATAATTTGTTTTATTATTTCATGTAATCTCCGTAAAATTAAGTTAAGATATAAATTTAAATTTGAAAAGACTTTTGGAGATGCATTTTAAAAAATTTTAGTCTTCCAATTTCTTTCTACAAATAACAAGAACTTTGAAGCTCAACAAACAACAATCATACTATTCTAACGAGGATTAATCAGTTAAATGATCAAATTTATTCTTAACTTAAAATTTTTTAAAAATAATATGAATTTTTTGTAATTAATTTTTAGGTTTGAGTTTGCACAATTTGAAAGATGAAATGTAACCGCCCTTATTTATTTTATGGGAAATTTGTAACCTACCCCCAAATAAATTGACATTTTGCACCGCGTCCCCAACAAATTTGACTTGTTGCACTGCACACCCAAAAAAATTGACATTTTTGCATCACGCCCCCAATTCCGTTATTTTCTCAGTTAAGTTTAACGGCTCCGTTTAACTTTTGATTGAATGACAAAAATGCCCCTCTATGTAAAAAAACAAAATTTTTAGCTCATTTAATTTTTTTAAAGTTTTTTTTTAATTGCAATAAAAAAAACAATTCTTCTTACATGTTCATTGTCCACTATTATTTTTTCTTTAATTTTTTTAAAATTTTTTTCAATTTTAATAAAAAAAATTCTTGTTATATGTACATTTGTCACCACTATTATTTTCCTTTAATTTTTTTAAAGATCTTTATTTCAATTGCAATAAAAAAAATTTCTTGTTACACGTACATTGTCACCACTATTATTTTTTCTTTAATTTTTTAAAGATTTTTATTTCAATTTTAATAAAAAAAATTCTTGTTACATGTACATTTATCACCACTATTATTTTCCTTTAATTTTTTAAAGATTTTTATTTTAATTGTAATAAAAAAATTTCTTGTTACATGTACATTGTCACCACTATTATTTTTCCTTTAATTTTTTAAAGATTTTTATTTTAATTACAATAAAGAGAATTCCCATTAAAATTAATTTAAGGAATAAACTTCCAATTTTACCCCTCCACCGTTAAACTTAACTGAGAAAATAACGGAATTGGGGGCGTGGTGCAAAAATGTCAATTTTTTTGGGTGCGCAGTGCAACAAGTCAAATTTGTTGGGGACGCGGTGCAAAATGTCAATTTATTTGGGGGTAGGTTACAAATTTCCCTTATTTTATTTCGCTGGGAAAGATTCGGTGGAAATAAAACTGTCCAAAAATTCAACAGATTGTTGAACTTCGAGTTGTTGTGAGTCGAAATCACAACTTTGAGCCATTTGAGCTTTTTACTTGTATTTATAGAGAGGCATTTGGCTTCTACATTTTTTTCTTTTCGAGAGGTTGGCTTTTGCATATTTAAGGAGTCACATATTCTTATGAAAAATAAATAAAAAAGAATATTAAGGCTACTGAATGTGTATAATATGTTGCAAACCTTACCACATTATGATATACTCAAAACATATTGATTCTTCGACCATATGACCCTTTTTTTTTATTTATTTTCATTTTTTCCGAAAGTCTAATTCAAAGAAATATAAAATCATGGACAACAACTATGAGACGTTTCTGTCATTTTTTAATTTGAAAGTTTTAAGTCTCTTCTTATGTGTTTGTGGAATTAATTATCATATTACAATTCATTTATTCTACATCCACGTAAGTTTTGGCAAAGATCTTCATGTTTTTAAATTTAAATCTTTCTATTTTGATAATTTTTAGGATTATTGGAGGGAATTAATACCAAAATACACTCTCGAGCCAGGGTTTAATTAGATGCTATTGATTCATGCTGGCATCTACTGATTCTCCATTTCTTTTTTGAATTATGCAGCATTTGAAGGATCTCTGAGCTTTTCAACAATTGATGACTCGTAAGTTGTAACTATCATCACATCACATCGCAAGTAGTCACCTAATTCAAAAATATGAAAGTCTGTTAAATATTTGGGAGCTCATTGGTGGCTACAATTAAATTTTTCTCATGTGGATGAAGTTTTTTTTTTTTTTTTTTCTGGTTATTTAAGTGTGTATATAAAACACCCTGGATACCAATTATTTTGCGATATAAGTGAGAAATGAGATACAAATTAAAATGTGTAGTATTATTTATTATTTTGAGTTTTTTATTTCTCCACTATGTTGTATTAGTAGGAATTATGTAAAGTACAAATAGGAGTACAAAGTACAAACCCAAAAAAAATACATTTTCCTTATTTTTTGTCAAATAATAGGAAATAAATAAGAATACACTTTTTCGTTAATATTTTCAAAAACATTTTGAAAATATTAAAATCAATTCCTGAAAAACAGTGGGTAACCATGAAATCTATGGGTGCAGCAGCCGGCTGAAGATTCATGTTACCAAAAGACTTATTAATTTTATTTAATTGGTTGATGCATTTCATTCTTATCTGGCAACTTGCAGTAGACAAATACTAATGAAAATTCTCTTTTGATTTTGAGATTTTATTTCAATAATTAAATATGTAAATTAATTAATCATTTTCAATCATACATGAATAAATCTTTTATTCTCAACCTTGTGAAATACAATTGAGTCTACTAGAACCAAGACGAGGCTAACAATTAATTGATGACAACTATTGTTAGTTTGTTAGCAATAAGCTCTGAAAAATATGAATAAACTATTAAGAAACAAAGAAAAAAAAAGGTTATATACAGAGATGCTATATCCGCATCATTATCCCTCTTCTTCCTTGGATTTGTCACTTTCAAGTGAAGAAAGCAAACTGAAAATGTATTGTCTTTATTAATCTTATCATTATTAATAATGATAATACATTGTTATTAATATTATCATTATTATTATTATTTAATTGTGCAATCAACTTAACGTGGAGAGCAAGGACAAAGCTGACTGAAGTAAAAATTCCTAGTTGCGGGGGAAAAAATGATGGTCAAATTATAATTATGGATTCATTTCAAGTGGGTGCATATAAATTAAATCAATAAGTGCAAATTATAATTTGCCCTTTAGTCCTCTTGCTAGATTTCATTTCCTAGTTTATTTTATCTTTTTTTTTAATAAATGTAACAAGTGGATAAAGTCTTAATTCATTTTTAGCTCCTTATTTCTTTCAAAATTTAAATATAAAACTACTTCAAAACCACTCGTCCACATTCCTAGTTAGTCATTTCATTTTAAAAAATAATTCAAAATATCTATATCATTATTATTTATTATCAGTGTTAAATATTACTTTTCTTATGAAGGAAAAAAATTACTTTAGATTAATCTAATAAGTAATGGCAACAAAAATGTTTTGCATCTTTTATAAGAAAGTAGGTTTTTTAATCTAAAAAATTAAAATTTAAAAATTAATAAAAAATAATTACAGTTATGTTTATTTATTTGTTTGTTTAATAAAATATTTACTTTGAACATCCATATTGTTGTAAAATTATTTATTATAAAAATACCTAAAAGTAAATTACTATTAAGGACAAAAAATTACAATTTAAAATAAGATTATTACTTTGACCACTCATTTAACAAACCCATCCAACATTTAATTCTCTTACCATCTGTTGATGGTTAATTTTAGGCCAATTGAAGGAAAAGTTCAATAATGAAAAGGATATGTGAAGGCAGCATCAGGTAGGTAGGATCTTTAAGCTTTTGGAGAGCCTCCAAGCTCCATAGAGGATCCCGTGAAAGGAACGTGATCGAAGGACTAAGAGTAGGATACAAAGGGAATACGGTAAAGTGAGGAACACTGAAGCCTGCCTAGGATGCCTTATGATTCAGAAGCTGCTTCTCCATTTCCTGAGGTCAACCTCCTTTATCAACCATCGGTTCTGAAGGGATGAGACAGATTCTCAAATAGGAAGCTTAAAAGTTAACGATAGGTGATCACCAACTCAGAAGGAGGGATCCAAGAACCTTCGCTTATGTCTTAAGCTTATCCCAACACTCTTTAGGTACTATTGTACGGAACAATAGTCCCTAGGGGATAAATAGGTGTGCCAACATCAGGAAGCTCAAGAGGAGCCTGACTCTCCTACAAATTATTAGAAAGGCCAAAACCCGACACGTGCATGACTCATGAATGTTTTTTGTAATGACTTAATTTTCTGAGACAATAGGTGGTTTCGTCCCTAAATGTTTTTTTTTTCTATGACTAAAATTAAATTCATCACAAAACCTCATTTTTTGCGGCCAAACACAATTTTCGTTGCAAATGCATTTGCCAAATATATTTATTTTTAATTTATTTATAACAAAACAAAATTTCATTGCAAATTCTATACTTTCAACAACCACTTGAAGATTTAGTTGCAAAAAAAGTGTAAAATTAATATATAACTATTTTTTGAGACAACTCAAATTTTCATCCCAAATATCTACTTTTTGTGACCTGTTTCAATTTGTCCCAAAAAGTCAAAGATTTTGGCGGGAAATCTACCGCCACACAAATTGTTGAAAGATATTTATAATACTTTTTGCGACAAATCATTGTTTAGCAACAACTTTTTTGCGATCAATTTTAAATTAGTCACAAAAAAAAGGAGTCAGGCTACAGTACAACTGTGGTACCATGCTACAGTTGCACCAATTGTTGGATCCACTCAAATAAATGGGGTCCACTTGAATAAGTGGGAATTCAACGGTTGGGTGTAACTGTGGCACGGTACCACAGTTGCACCACAATTTTATCCCAAAAAAAAGATATATAAATTTTTGTTTTGTAACGAATCATGATTGGTCGCAAATTTTATACTTTTAGGCTTTTAGCAACAACTTTAAAATATCGTCACAAAAAATAAAATATTTTAGCGGAGATTCAACCACCTTACATAGTTTAAACTCAATTTGAACAACTTTTTGTGACCAAATCTAAATATGGTCGTAAAAGACTTACATGTTATATATATATTTGAATTATTCTTCTCTCTTTCCTTTTCATCTCTAAGTTCTCTTACTCTAATTATTCTCATTCTCTTGTTCTCTCTCTATCTTCTTAGCTAATTTTTCTTACAATTTTTTATTGTTACACAATTTTATTTGATTATCACGTGTAAAAGTTAACTAACTAGAAATTAAATATTGAAGATCATATATAAACAAAGAGGTAAAGAAAATCAAGACGCAAGGAGGTAAAGAAAATCAAGAAATTTATGAATAAATGTAATTGTTCCAAATATTACCTGTTATTTGAAGATCATTATATACTTGTTTCAAATGTTTCAATTATGTAATTTTCTAAATAATATAATTTCATTTGCTAAATATTTTGTGTATTTTTTTATCAATTATAAATTTTTTAATTTAATTCTTTACTTTCATGATGTTGGTCAAAAATATATTTTTTTGCGACTAATTTAAGTATGGTTGCAAATATTGTAAATCTACGATGAAATAATTGGTGATCAAAAAGTAATAGAAACAAAGTGAAGTTATATTTTCTGACCATTTTTTTGTTGGTAAAAGTTATTTTTTGTGACTAACTAATAAAGTGGACTCAGATACTTTTCCTCAACAGACCTAATGTCATCAACTTGCGATCATAATTTTTTGGTCGCAAATTATTTTTTAGTCACGAGTTTAATATTTTCTGCGACAAATTTATTAGTTGCACGTGACCATAATTCTCGTTGTGTTTAAACACCTATATTTTTACAAAACTATTTATTACAAAAATATCAAAGAAGTAAATTACTATCATAAGACAATGAATTATTAACAAATATATCATAATTATTTTGAACACTTATTTAATAAACCCATCCAACATGTAATTGTCTTACCATTAAATTCTGAAATCAATAGTTGATTAATTTTGCCTATCTACGCCTTGAAGATTCGACATATTCCTCCTCCTAGTAACGAGCTAGTTGATGCATTAGCCGAGAATGCTCTTGGTGCACGTGTCTGATTTTCTGGTTTGGATGAAGGAAATTTCATGCCATTTGACTTGTTTCCTTTCATTATTAGTGTTCTAACGCAATTTAGTTTCTATAAAAAATTAATAATAATAATAATAACTTGAAATTGGTATCGGGTGAAAGAAAAAAAAATTAACTAGTTAATAAAAGCTTATTGGAAAGAAGAACAACGAGCATAGAAATTGGATGACTCCGTTTTCTTTTGTAGTATTTTGATGATTGACTTTCAAACCAAACAAAATTTAATAAAAGAAATGAGTGTCCAGAATTAGTTTTTGAGTGTAATACAACTTTTATGTGTGTGGAGTGATTAAATATAATTAATTTAAAAGATATAAATGAGGACCTTTTTCTCTATATTAAAGAGTATATAAAATAATAATCAACTTCTTAGAATAAACATATGATTGCACAAAATAATAGGGTGTTTTAATTTTTTTTTTTGGAGTATAAATAGCTCAATATCGAAAATTAACCTTAAAAAAAAAGTTGATATGCAACACTAGTGCAAAAAGGAAGCTTAGCCGTCAAATTATGCCCGTTAACTTGACCTTCGTTTTGAGAAGAAGATGATGATGATATGATGATAACAATAATGACAACAATAATAATTAATAAAAGGAGGAAAATGAATGGTTGTGGATTAGCTCCACCACCACTACGGAAATTGCAAGAAATGAAAGTCAAACATGATATTATTAAAAGATGGTAATCAATTGATGGTTGAAATTTAAGTAGCATTATTTTAAAGGTACATACAAAGTGCAATTTGCCGTGCGCATTCCCCCCCTAGTTGTTCACTAGATTTCAATGAAATCACTAGTTTTTTTCTCTTCTCTAGAAAGTGAAGATGCTTATGTACCATTGCACGTATGATGTCTTAATGACATTGACCCAAAACTAATATCGCCATTGGAGCCGGATTGCAACCTATATGCGGATGAATTGACACCACTAACTATTCTCATGGACTCAGCTTTTTATGATATTATAAAGTTACTTTATAGTACCGAAATAGTGTGAGTTTGTAGTTCATAAAGTGTGAACGTTTACACTAAAGAATAGCTCTTGTTACTATTATCATCGTTAATAACACTTGTAAAAATGTACAAGGAAAGAGAGAGAATTATAACATCATATATCACTTGCTAAAGCAACCGTGTAATTATTCAATAGATGCAATACAAGCATTTTAGTTTAATTTTGTTATGTGCCGTTGTACAAATTCAATTGGAGTCTCAAAGTTTTGAAGTGGGTGTGAGCCACCACTTTGTGAGCTTCATCATATAGCATTGAGTCATTGTCGACTTAAATGGTTGACAAAAGGCAACATTATAAAATACGTTGTCTTATGTCCTGATTATTTGAGATTTTAGGGTTGAAGTTGACTTGATTTAGGAGGGAGGCTTTATTAGATGGACTGCGGATGCGTTTTATATACAATTAAATTTATGTGTATGTATGATTTTATACTTTAAAATTCCCTCAATTATATCATTTAAATATAAGGTTTGACTTTGATGATTAAATTTCTGTCCTCTCTTGGGTGGTGGTATTGTATATTACTATAACATCACATAATTGGGTGTATTTTTTGGCCATGTGAAGTCATTCAACCATTTTCTTCATTATTGTAAGTAAAATAGAATTAAATACCTCTCTTCTGCGATCAGCAACCTAATATCGTTTTATGAGTGCTTTACTGATACAAGTCTGATTTTTAAAAATCCTAAGCTCTGTCGGAATAAAAAACTCAATTCAATACTTTTTAGGACATGCCTCAAATCTGCTCTAAAGCGAAAGAGAAAGAAGAAGAAAGAAAGAAGATGTAGAGTTTAGTTTAGTGTTTTTCACTCTTATCTCCCACATCAAAATATAAGAAATTAAGAATTGTCCATGAGATGATTATTCCAAATAGGATAATTGGATTAACAGTAACAATAATCTTCCACTATTTCGATTGTTTCATAAGTGGATCAAAGACACATGAGGGCCACAACTTGGATCCAACCAAAAGCCCAAGACAGAGTGATGAAAAAGTATTGGTAAGTTTGACTGAACCCAACAAATCTTTTAGAATCTCTCACAAGGATTTTGTTGTATGCACACGAGAATGGCCGATTTTGAAATTTATGTTTCTGAGGGCATGTTTCGGTTTAGAACCGCTGTTTTTGTTTTTGTTTTTGTTTCCAAAGTATAAGTGCAATAACCGTTCGGTAGAGTATATCTTAAAATAAATTACAAAACGAAGAAAACTTACCTCACCGTTAAAAATTGTAAAACAGGTTAGACATGTTTTTAATATTTTTTTAAAAAATATATAAAATAAATTGTAAAATACTTACCATATGTTTTCCAAAACTTTGCTCCACATTTTCTTATCTGAACCTAATCTCTTCTTATCCCAAACTTTATGGTGATCTTCTCTCCTCAATTTCATCCTCTTATATTTTTTTCATCTTCTAAGTTTATTCATCCCAACGATTTCTTCATCATATCATATCACATATTACTGCAATTTTGCGAATCTGGATCCGGATCCGTAAATTTTTTTGTAGATCTGGATACGGGTAATATCCGCGACGGATGCGGGCGGATATTACGGATATCCGGATCCACAAAATTAAAATTAAATAATTTAAAATATTATTTAAAAATTCAACAATTTAACCATTAATATCAAATGAAATTCAATTATAACCCAACAATTAACAATTTAACATGAAAAAAATACAACATCATCACAAAATCCACAAATAAAAATATCACAATATAAATCAAACACAAAAAATAACTAAATTAAAGTATACAACCATTAAAATCCACGAATAAAAAATACTACAAATTAGAAACTACATTTATGCATTTATCCTTATAGGTATTAATTCACTTAAAATAAAAAATTGATTTGCTGGAAAATTGCGCTCACCTTTTGTGTTAACAGCGACCAACAATGGATTAGTGGAAAGAATGGACAAGGCAGCCAAGCGCGGTGTGTTTCACGGGAGCCAAGATGTAGAGGGTTGCTGACGTTTGATGACGGCGAAGTGTGCTGAGCGAGGCGACGCAGGGCAGCCGACGTTTGACCTTCGACGACAACAACGTGTGCTCAGGTCAGGCGAGGCATTCGACATTCGATGACGGCGACTGCAAGCCGAACGACGTTCAACAGTTAGGGATTTAGCCGAACGGCGTTCAACTGTTGTTGCCTGCGCTTTTCGACTTAGGGTTCAATATCATCCTCTGATATTTTTTTCATCTTCCAAGTTTATTCATCCCAACGATTTCTTCATCATATCATGTATTAGTGTAATTGATGGAACCTACATCTATTGTTGTGTGGTCACCAGCACATAAACATACATCATATTGGGATAAAAAAGTTTAAGTGGCTCAAAATTTTATGTATGCGTGTTATTTTGACATGATATTTATATTTGTTTATAAAAATTGGAAAAATACTACCAATGACTCTAAGGTAAAATATTTATAGATGCCTTAAATTGATTAGAAACTGAGTTTCCTATATGTGTGTGTGTGTAATTTTATCTTTAGCCTTTTTTTTTTAACCCTATTAAGTTATGCTTTATTACTACTACTTTTAGGATAATACTATGTTGTGGACTTTGAATACATAAATATGAAAGGATTTTTGACACTATATGGAGGTGAGTGATATCATTTATGTGATTATAGATGATCTGGTCGAGCACAATGAGTCCCTCAGAATTGTTTAATTATAGACATTCATCATTGCGTTACTTGCGTAATGTAATTGAACATTGCTTTGGTGTTTTAAAAGCGCGATTTTCAATTTTAAATGATGTGCATAATTATAAATTACGTAAACAATGATTAGCTCCAATTGCATGTTATGTTTTACATAATTTTATTCAACGAGAAAATACAAGAGATAGGTTCTTTGATGATTTTGAGATGCAAGATCTGATTATCGATGACGAAGGAGATACTAGTAAGCCACTTACTAATATTGATTTATCTCTAACAAGTGTTGTAGAGATGAATGCTACAAGAGATCAAATTGCAACTTCTATGTGGCATGATTACATGTAATTCATGAGGTCTATAATGTAATTTGATAATCATTTTGTTTAAATCATATATGTTGTAATATTTATTTTAAATATAGTGTAAAAATAATGACAATGTAAAACCTTCTTTTTTTAAATAATGCTAATCTTAATTATTTATTGTATGGTTGTTTATGTATTTATATAATCTAATAATTTGTTTAATTTTTTAATGAATTATATGTTCGGTGAAGGGAGATTAACTAACTAAAATTCATAGTATTAGTCAAAAAATTATTTTTTAATTATAAGTATGAGCTAAATTTTAGTAAAAATTGTTTTTGAAAATGGTACTGCTGAACACATGTTACATTCTCATTGTTTTTTCATGTTCAATTGTTCATCAAACACATGTCACTATTTTCAATTTTAATATATAAGATATAGAAAATAGTACAAAACATATACTTAACATTTGAAATACAATAACTGTAAAATACTATTTTCATTCTCATTTTTTTAAAAAATAAAAAAATATTGAACAAGAATTTTTTGCAGAGTAGATAATTTTTATTTTATATTAATTTCTTGTTAAGGCTGTTTAGTGTATCAAATCTTACAAATTTGACCAATGATTAACACACCCAAACTCCAATCCATGGTTGGGTTAATAATAATGCTGACTAAAATTTTTTCAATCATTTAATAGGCAGATGTTATCTTTTAATTCAATTTAGTCCTCAGTAAACGTGACAATGGGTGGTATTTAAGCAGTTTTTTATGGTGTTTTTAAATAAAGTTGGAGTTTACTTAATTTAAAATTTTAACCTAAAAATATGGCTTAATTTTTCATTATTATATCCATTAATCCGAGGCAAAAGATGGAGATACATAAGGGTTATTTGTTGACAGTTAGATACGTTGGATTGGGTTACTTTAGCATGAGTAATATCGATATTGTCTTTGGTGGCAAAAGTGAGATTATTAAATAATTTTCTTTCTATGTTTGTTGACGGTATTATTGCATAAACTCTTTTTTTTTTTTTTTTTGATAAAAAATGAAACTTTTCATTCAACTGGTTTAGAGAACAAAGACAAAACATCTACTAGGTATTCACTCGACCAAATTACAGTATCCAGGCTTTTTAAAGCTCTTTTGGCAAGGGAGTGAGCAATTGCATTACATTGCCTTGGCACATATTGAAGCACAAGAGATTGAAAATCTTTATTGCTTTTTTGGATCTTTGAGATTGTCCACCAAATTTTTGTTCTGTTGTTGATTTTGTTGTTTGCCAGGTCAGCCACCTCACTACAATATGTTTCCACTATCAAGTTATTGAGGTTTACCTTCTTTGCGACCTCTAAGCCCCACTCTACAACTTGAGCTTTTAGAAAGGATACATTCCCATGGAAAAATGTATTTTTGATTGCTGCAGCTATCACCTTCCCCGATGAATTCCTTATCACAACCCTCAGACCTCTTTCTTGTTTATTATTCTGAACAACAACATCCACATTGATTTTAAAATGGTTGAAAGATGGTGGTTTCCGTTCATGTTGCTTACTGGTCTGAGAATCAATTTTGAATTCTTCTGGCTTTCTCTGCACTTTTTTATAAGCATCCATAATAACTCTAGCTTTGGCTATTAAAAAAATGGGATATGGCCTCTTCCTTTCAAATATGAGTTTGTTTCTTGTGTTCCACGTAACCTACCATATTGCAGCTACATAGTTGAACTCATTATTACCCAGATTGTCTGTTAATCTATGCATCACACTCAGCACGTCTTCTTTAATAATCTGCTTCATTTCATCTTCCAAGTGCGTGAATTTCCAGATTTTCCTAGCCATCCTGCATTCCGTTAGAGCATGGGAAACATTTTCACACTTGGCTTTACACATCTGACATATCGGTTCCTACATAACCTTCCTCTTCTACAAATTATCAGCCGTTGGAAGCAAATTCCTTACAGCTCTCCAAACAAAAATCTTGATCTTCTCTAGTAAATCTAACCTCCAGATTTTGTGCCATCCCTACAGTCCCCTTTTTGAAACCATTGGAGGTTTAGAGAATTTGAGATTGAGGGCTATCTGATAATTACTCTTCACTGAGTACATCCCCTTTTTGTCATAGTGCCATAACAACACATCCTCTTATGGGGTTCTGGGAAGTGGTATTGCTTTTATGCACGTTGCATCCTCCTTTGCAAAATTTGCATCAATTAATCTTTCATTGCATTGATGATCTGAATTAATAAGCACTCTTGAGCTTCTATGGGCCAAGATGACCTGAAAATTGGCTTGAAGGTGGTAGGCTTGGGAAGCCAATTACTGGATTGAATTTGGATTTTGTCCCCCCTCCTCACTCTCCATCTCAAATGTTTTTGAAGAATATGTCTACCCCATAGCATACTTCTCCATATGAATAAGGGGTTATAGTTTGCTGATAATTCTATAAAATGAGAGTTATCATGAAACTTTTAAACTTAAATCAATAATACTTAGAGAGTAAATGACGTGTTTCTATTGCATTTTTGTTACATTTTGCATAAATATTCATTTTAGTTTATACTTAATGAGTTTTGCTTAATTTAAAGTAATTCGTACTTAAATTGTGTGCATAATTGTAGGTTTCCAGAAGCTTATAATTCATGGAAGGAATGTTACTGCAATAGGCTTGCAAAAATGAGGAAGAACTTAGCTACAAAAGAATTGAAACAAATCTGGAACAGTGCAGTTGCTGTAGCCGCTGCTGTAGCAATCTTGGAACAACGACAGAGAAAATTTCGCGTGGGATACTTGCAGAATTGCGATCTGCAGTTTCCTAATCTGACTTATGCGCGCCCTAGGCTTTCGTTTACCCTAATTTTCAACTATAAAATAAACACACATCATAAGGAATGAGGAGAGCCATCACCCAAGGAGAAAAACACAAAGAAACAAAAGAAAAACAAAATTCAAGAGAGAGATTAAGGGCTGCACAAGAGGAGAATTTGCAGAAATCAATTGGGAGGTCAATCCTTTTTATTCTTCTCTTGTTTTCTCGTTTTCTATTTATTTATGGGGATGTGTTTCATGGCTGAAACTTTGTTCTTTATTTTTCTTTTACAAACCATAAACTAAATTTATTTGTTGTTGAGTGATAAACAATCTTGATGGTTTATTGACTGAATATATGTGTTGCTGCATGTTTGTTGTAGCAGTTTGTTTTGATAGTATTTATTTTTATTCATTATTTCGGTTGATCACCCATTTAATAATACAAGTTAGGAGAGAGCCGCAAAATGGCCTATCTTAGTGGAATATATCAAAGCAATACTTGATTTTAGATTGAGTTTCCTGGATTGAGTTTAACTTATTCCAAAAGGGTCATGCTTAATCTAAAATTAGTGATGAACTACACATAGGGATTTACCTTGTAGGTTAAATAGAACTTAAGCGTGTAATGCTATATCTTATGTTGGCATAACAACTGATCACTGTTAGGTTGCATATAGATATAAGATATCCAACATGCGACAGCTGAGGATACATAAGGATTTTGCCCAGTGCTGTAGCAAATACTGCAGCAACCGAGCCGATCATTAGAAAATAGTCAAGACCATTAGGAGAGTTTATTCACTCAACTACTATATATTACCATTAGTTTTATCCTTGAGTTTGACGTGATAATTTACTTTGTTGCATTTTATTTATTGCGTTTTTATTTTAATTAGTATAATAGTTACTAACTGTTTTATTTTAGTTTAGCACAAAATCTGCACTGTTGAGATTGCTGTAGCAAATTTAATAACATCAATCCCTGTGGAGACGATCTTGAATACTCATCATTTTATTACTTGTAGTGTACACTTGCACATTGACACTAATAGCATTAGTATTTATACCCAACACCTGTTTTAGCAAAAAATTAATTTGCTTAAAGTATTTGACCTTCATAACTTTAGCCATCAGCGAATCCGGGTATTGAATTAGCCTCTACCCTTGCTTTGCAACCAAGGCTTGATTGAAGCTTAGCATATCTCTAAATCCTACCATTCTTCTACTCTTAGCACAACCCATTCTTTCCTAATTTGCCTAATGGATCCCTTTCTTATCATTCTTTGACCCCCACCAGAACCTTGCAATGACTCTCTGGATATCATTACAAAGGCCTAGAAGGATATTAAAAACGCTCATGGTATAAGCTGAGACTGCCTCAATAATGACCTCTTTGTCTCCACTAGAAAATAGCTTGTGCTGCCAACTAGATACTTTATTCATGACCCTGAACTTAAGCTCATTAAAGAAGTTTGTTTTCTTTCTGCCCACTATTGATGGTAATCCCAGGTACTTTTCATGTCTGGAGACTATAGTGAGTTGAAAAATATTTTTAATTGCTACCACATACTCTTTTGAAACTTTGCCGTTTAAGAACATAGAGGACTTCTCGAGATTAAGGAGCTGTCTCGAAGCTGACATACAGCAATCAAATTTTTTTTTAAATGCCTTATGAGACTGAGTAAATGGGAGACTATAAGATTTCTAATAAATATCAGTCCATGAATTAGCCTTTTTTCTTTTACTTGCAGAAACATATTCGAAAACACCTCTGCATATATCAAGAACAAGTAGGGAGATAAGGGGCACCCTTGTCTTAAACCCCTTTGAGGGTGTATAAGGCCCTTTGCAGCTCCGTTAATAATGACTAAAAATGAGGAGCTAGTTATATAGTCAATAACTAAATTTATCAATTTATTGGAGAAGCCTAGTCTTTCCATAGTATGCCTAAAAAAAGACCACTTAACCTTGTTATAAGCTTTGCTTATATCTAGCTTTAGAGCCACTGAAACCTTCTTTTTCCCCTTGCTATGCCTAATCTTATGTAAACACTCATAACCAATAATGATGTTATCTGTTATCAATCTATCAGGTACAAAGGCACTCTGTATTGGTGATATAGTATGATGTATGATTTATTTTAACCTATTAGCTATGACTTTGGCTATTATTCTATATATCACATTACAAAGGCTGATTGGTCTGTAGTCAGTGACTTTTCTAGGCTTAGTAACTTTGGGAATCAACGCAATGTATGTGTGGTTTAGTAGAGTAATGGTACCTTACTGATTTAGAACATGAAGGCAGATTACAATGACTCCTTTTTGGACAACTTCCAAGTGCTTTTGGAAAAACACAGCTTGTAACCCATCCGGACTTGGTGCCTTTGTTGGGTACATTTGTGAGAGTGCTGATTGGATTTCCTTTGCTGCAAAAGGTTGTTCCAAGAAAGCATTCATCCCAAAGTCAACTTTGGGGCTTATTCCTTGCAAAGCAGCCTCTATTTGAGCCTCATTTGGTTGTGAAGTGGTGAACAAATCCTGGAAATAGTCACAGAATTTGTTCTCTATATCTCCCGTATCCTCCAACCAATTTCCTGAATTATCTTCAATGCCTTCAATCTTGTTCTTTCTCATTTTTGAAGATGCTTTGCCATGAAAAAATTTGATGTTCTTGTCCCATTCTTTCAACCTGTCAGCTCTCGACCTCTTTTTCCAGTACACCTCTTCATCCATCAGCATACTTTGAATTTTCTTTTTAATCTTCTCGATTTTATTCCCCTTTTCATATTGATCTCCCCACATCTTTAGCTTGCTTCAACCTCTTTACTAGCTCCTTCAGCTTCTTATCTCTGCCACCAAACTCTTCTTGGCTCTAAAGAATTAGTTGTGCCCTTGACTTTTGCAACATTTTGAAACATATGGACTAAACTTGCATATTTGCTGGTCTGCCATTTGGACTACTCCTCTTTTACAATGTTCCTACATCTTTCGTAAGAGCTCTACATGTCTTTACAATGGATTCGAGTGAAAGTTCTCTTTTCATACACTAGGCTCCTCTGTCTCCTATTGATCTCCATTATGACTAGGCTATGATCAGACTCTCAATGAACTAAATTTGTGGCCAGGTCGTCATAAAATTCAGTTTTCCATCCTTGATTGCACATAAACCTATCTAGCTTTTCCTCAACCAAACATTGTCCAAACTGTTTGTTTGACCATGTAAATGGGTATCCTCTGATTCCTAAGTCAAAAAGCTTGCAATCACGAACAACAACTCTAAATTCAGCAATTACAACAACATTTCTATCCAACCCTTTATTCTTCTCATTTAAGCTAAGAATCTTGTTGAAATCTCCAAAGCATAGCCATGAGAGAGTTGACATACATGCTAATCTCCTCATTAGTGTCCATGTGTGTTTTTTCTAGTTTGTTTCAGGATGCCCATATATCCCCGTGCCTCTTTAAACTTTATCTCGTGTACTTTGGACTTGGAAGTCAATATGGTGCTTACTGTAAGAGCAAATTTGAACATCAATATTAGCTCTCCACAAGAGAACTAGGCCTCTATTTCTTCCAACACTATTTACACCAAAACAATTTTCTAATTGTAGCTATTTGCATGTCTGCTTAACCTGTTCAGTCTTCAACTTAGTTTCATAGAGAAACAAAAGTTGAGGCTTGGGTGGAGAATTTTTTTTAAGGTTAGGCACGTTCGAGGATTCCCCAAACCTCAAACGATCTAACTTATAAGCTTTATGGCTGTCGGCAGGGTTGCTCCCCAGACTCTGTCGATAAATTTTCAATAGACATCCCCTCATTTTATGTCAAGACATTTATTTCCTCCTCCTACACCAGTTTGAGCTTTGTTGCTGTAGAGGATATTTGAATCTGGTTTGCCTGCGAGACTACTGGACTCCCTAGCTTCAGTTTTTTACATTCTAGGCTTCGTCTTATCTGATCCCTCATAGCTCTCTTTAGTGAAAATGGCCTAATAACACACATTCATGTCACTGCCCTTTCTCTAACTTGTAACTTCCATTTCTTTCTTTTAACTCTTGTATTTTGGCCAGAGGTGTGATTCTTTTAAGTACTTGTTCACAACCCATCTTTTGCTCTGAAATTTCAAGGCCCAACAAGCTCATTGTCTCATTTCCACAATTCGTTCCATTTTCCCGCCTCTTTTCTATATTTTTTTCCAGCTATAGTTTTCTTTTCTCTAGGCACCACCCTTATATCTGATGCAACTACTTTTTGAATTTGAGCTACAACCTGTACCATATTGCCGTCCTTAATTAATGAGCCCTCACCTAATCTTTCCACATGGCTGATCCTTATTGGCTCTATACTCCCATCTGTATCGAGTTGGTTTAACCCGAGTGTAATCTTTTTTCTCAAGTTAAGCTGACCCGTTTTTTCACAAGGTTGTTCTTGACTCACATTGTTTTCCAATGCTGCATTGAATGCTCTTCATTGTTCCTTAGCTCAATTTTTCCTTGACCGTTCTGCTTTAGTTTCTGCTTTCATCCATGCTCCAAAGGCTAGTTCATCATTTGGCTACCCTTTATAGTCAAGGCATCTGTGTATTAGTGCCCAATCCTTCCACAACAAAAATAGAACTCTGGTAATCTTTCGTAGGCTACCCTCATTGACAGTTGCTCTCCATCTTCCAACTTTAATACCAGACGTTTGGTTAATGGTTGTATGACGTCCGCCAGAACTCTAATGCGTGCAAAAGAATCAATACACTCCCCTGTTTCATCTATTTCCACTTCTTCCACCTTACTATTTTTTCCTCTTATCTCATGTACAATCTCCTTATCCATGCACATAATGGGCATGTTGTGAATTTGCACCTAAAAGGGAATGTGAGTGAAAGCTTGTTTTTTTATATCCCCAACACCAATTAGTTCGCTAGTATCATTAGCGATCTATCAAAATGCCACGACCCTTCGTAAAGAATTCTTTTTTTTTTTTTCACTTGCTGAAGCAAACTTGAAGACAAAGATGTTGTCCCTTAAACTGTCCACTTTCAGCTCCTTCGTAGATCTCCAAGCTTGCTGCATGGCTGCCCTTAGCCCTTTGCGGGGCACACTTCGAGCATGAAGAATTTTCCCAACCAGATAGTGTGCTACTAATTTTTCTCCTTTTGTTTTCATTCTTCCTATGAAGCTAATCATATTCTCCTCTTCTGAATTCAAGGTTATAGCTTCACACCTATGTATGAGTTCATCATCATCCATCTCTTCCCTTTTAAACCTAAGGATTGCTATTTAATACTGTTACCTTCCCCACCAACTAACTTTACTTCATATGTTTTCCTAAACTTCAATAACCCCTAAGCAAAATCTCTGTTATTATTTTTAAGAGATTTCCCCAACCACACCCAACTTGTGAGTGCCAATCTGGATCCACCAGAGATCCTCATAAACTTTCTATCTAGGTTCCTTTCAAAGACAAAGGGCTTAAAGGAAGACTGGCAATTTCTAACATAATCTAATCGCATAAACTCTTATTTTAAAAACTATAAATAGATTAAATATAAAAAATTAAGGAATGTTTTGTCATTTCTTTTTCAATACTTGAATTTACCGACGAATTGATTTAATTGAGATTACATTTCACATTTTTTTAATAATTTTTTTTTTAATTTTTAACCATGTTCTAATACAAAATCTTAAAAATTTAAAAAGTAAGCAAGAGGTCTGCTAAGCACAATCCCACCACACTTGAAAGTTGACACCACTGCTACTAATTTAGTCACCAGCCAAGCAAGAAACTTCACCCCTGAAAAAAAAAGAAAAAAAAGAAAAAAAAAAAATTGGAGCAAATGCATGAAGTGAAAAATGTCTAAGAAAATTCCACTGGATATAATCACAGGTATTTTCTGCAGACAACCAGTGAAGAGTCTCCTGCGTTTCAGATGCGTTTCAAAAACATGCTGCTCCTTGATCGACAGTCAAGATTTCATCAAGCTGCATCTCAACCATTCCATCACGACCAGGTCCAATCGCAGGCTCATTCTCAAAGGTGCACATGATCTCTACGCTTTAGACTTCGATACGCTTACGCTTGGTACTGGGGTTCAACCCCACCACCACCCTTTGAATATCGGCAGTGGGACTGAAGTTCTTGGCTCGTGTAACGGTTTGATCGCTTTGTGTAATTCTGTACAGGAACTTGCTCTGTTTAACCCATCAACTAGAAAGTTGAAAACACTCCCACTCCCACCCTGTCTTGTTGGGTTTCCGAGTGCTTTTACTTTTTATGGGTTTGGGCAAGACAAAATTAATGATGATTATAAACTAGTTAGAGTGTTACATTTCAAGGGAAACGATGGTGATGATGTTGAAGTCGAAGTCTATAGTCTAAAGACCAACTCTTGGAGAAGAATTAGTAACTTGCCTAGATTTCTTCGTGATTTCTACGATTACCTTTATCATTCTTTGTTTAGGAAAGGTTATGGTGTGCTTGCTGGTGGTGCTCTACATTGGGTATCTCCTAAGAGCTCCACACGGTCTGTCATTGTGGCTTTTGATCTGGTGGCTGAGGAGTTTTATCAGTTGCCACTGCCTGACTCTGTTAACGTTAGCTATGCGAATGTTCATGTGGATGTGGGTAGTTTGGAGGGATGTCTATGTGTTTTCCGTTTCTACAACCTAGTTTATGTTGACATGTGGATGATGAAGGAACATGCGGTTAAAGAATCTTGGACTAAGTTGTTTTCAGTTCAGGAGCCAACACCAACAAGAAGCTTTTTATTTCTGAGACCTTTAGGTTATTCAAGGAATGGTGTCAAGCTCCTCTTGGAAGTGAGAAGGGAGAAACTTGTATGGTTCGATTTAGAGACGAATAGTCTCAGGACTGTAAAGATTGACACTCATGGTCTGGATTTTGTTGATACAGAGATCTGTATGGCAAGCCTTGTTCCTCTAAGTGATAAAGGTGGTGGTTGTGGTGGTGGAATCAATGGCATGAAGCGGCGAAACCTAGAGGAAAAGGAGAAGAGACATAAGAAGAAAAGGTAGAACAGCTATATCTGTATATGTGTTTAAACTGTTTTCTCGTAATTGTTATTTTTGTCGTAAACAAATTTTTATTCTATAATGGATTCTTAATAGCATATGCTAGGAGTTGGAATTTCTAGTTTCGTTCCATCTCTTAGATTTGGCTAAACATTTACAATGCTTTGCAAATTCCATGAGGGAAGCAAAGTTAAGATTATCTCTGTTGTGTTACAATTTCAATGTTAAGAACTAGTATAATGCAGTAGTAATCTCTGTATTTTGATTTTTGAGGTGCTCATGTATGGATCATTATTGTTTTGCACAGGGATGATTTCTTATGTACTGGGTTTAAGTTGGTTTTGTAATCACATGTAGAGAACGCAGAATTGGAACAAAGTGAAAGGAGGTAAGGAGGTAAGCAAATTACTTTTCTCATATTATAAGTTACTGGAGTTGATTTCTTTATTTTCCAGTTTGTTTAATTGGTTAATTGCTTAATTTTGGCTATTGGTTAAGCAGTTTTATAAGTATTAATAATACCAGCATAATTTACATATCCAGTGACCAGTGTGCAATGTTAGAAGGACTAGTGACTTCCCTAACCCTCTTTGACTTTGTAATTGATCTAGCTAGTTATTGATTTGCTGATTTTGATGCCGTAGAGCTCCAAAGGAAGCAGTGAAGGGTTCTGATAGTAGTTGTTTATTTTGAAGAACTATGTATAGAAAGTTTCAGCCGCAAGGTGCACATTGTGTTGACATATATCCTTTTGTAAAATCTTGATATCTACCTTGAACGTTTTGTTCTCTTTTTGTAACTCGTATGTTCTTATGTCAAACTATTCCAACTTGACTTAAATTTGAATTGAGTTGTACTAGCGACAAGGGTATCACCTCATGACCATAGGTAAATCTTGTTGTCTTACGGTTTTTGAATTAGAAAATGAAAAATAGTTGCAAATGGATCTTGAAAAGGTTGAAGTAGAAATTGGATTCTGTTAAAAGCAGGTTTCATTGTTTTTCAGTAAGCTATTTGGAAAGCTCAATTCCAAGTAGGGTTGGCAGAATTCCCCGCTTCCGATCTCGGCCTGTTCGAAATGGGATTTGGGACAAAATTTTATCCCGATTTACTATTTGGGTCGAGATTCATGGTGTTTGAAAATTTTAATTGGGATGAAAATTTGGGTTTTTAGAAATATATGATAAGTCAGTATAATGAATTGCATATATCGAACATGTAGGTCATATGTGTATGATAAGTTGTCTTTAATAAATAATATATATGACATGGCGGATACAGGCATATGACATGTCGTGTTTTGCTAAGTCAACAGTGTATGAAAAAAACCGCATGTCATCTTGGACAATTTGGGATCTGATCGGGATTCGGGATCCCAGTCAAGACAAGATCGGAGCAAATTTTTGTTTCGATTTATTATTTGGGCAGGTTCAGGATCGACAAATTTTGGCCTGTCCCGTCTCGTTGCCAACCCTAGCCAACCCTAACTCCAGCATAGATAAAATATCCTTAACAAGATTTGGTTTTGATTTCATCCAGAAGCTAGGCATATGTGTATGCTTTTCTCATCCGTCGGACCTCCTCCATTTACATAGTCGGATCTCCTCCATTTATATTCATTGCTCATTGGTCTTGCATATATTTCAGATGCCTAAACCATCAATCAAATTTGAGATTTTATTCATTATTTGCACAGTAAGACCAACAGTTATCAAAAAGAAAAAAAATGAAAAATAGCTTGAGAGAAGCTCATTCGCTCTGGCACCTGAAATAAGTTTAAATTTGGAAGGATTTAAATTTGGAAGGATTTAAGTAATGCATTTAAAAAACTTATGATATTTTTGCAATAACAAGGACGCAAGCGAACACTATCCAAGAAAAGAAAGTGTAAAATTGGTTGAATTATAAATTATAGTACAAAATAGCCCAACCTTTTACAAAATTCTATGAAATCTATAATTAAAGTGAAAACGATGAGTTCTTGTTGGTGTTAAAATTTGAACTAAGCAATGAAGAAGCGACATGTGTATGAGGAGTGGCAGTGAAACAAAGTGTTGTTATACTATTATTAATTAGTAAGTGATATAAGACCATCTATTTGTAGATAAAAATACACTAGTTGCTTCTCAAGGAAAGACTGTAGGAGTCACAATGATCCTGCTTAAGTTCCAAACTTCTTATGTAATATATATAGCTTTGGTGACAAAGCCTTTCTAGTGCTCTTTAGCTTATTAATAAGCCTCTTACACACTTATTCCTTATCACAAGTTTATATTTTTTTCAATAATAATAATAATAATAATAATAATAATAAATAAATAAATAAATAAATAAATAAAATAATAGCAAAGTTATATGTAATAAAACAAAAACCACTAACCCAAGGCCTATAAAGATACAATGTCCTTAAAATAAATTTGTCACTTTCACAATGATGCTTGAGTTACATTGGCATTTGTCTCGTAAGATATAATAGATTTGAATAATGTTTGTTAGCACAAAATTTTCTATTCTTGCAAAATCAACAAGTA
>NW_006262139.1:10510667-10542577 GCF_000493195.1 Citrus x clementina | reverse complement strand
TAAATTACTTAGTGCAGTAAATTGCTAGTATCATCCTTATGAAATTTATTCTCGTTACAAGAGAATAAGTATCAAAGTAATCAAGGTCTTTTTGTTGCTTATAACCTTTATCACAAGTCTAGTCTTGTACTTATCAATTGATCCATCAACTATCATTTTCCTCTTGAAAAGCCACTTGGATCCTAAAGGTTTGTGTCATGGAGGAAGATTTTCTAACTCTTAGGTATGATTTTGTAAGATGGATTCAATTTCACTATTAATAGCATCTATTCACAAAGTGACTTCTACTGAACTTCAAAACTTTCATAAAGCTTTGTGGTTCACTCTCTAGTTAAAAAATCAAAAAATCTAAACTAAAAGAGTTTTTCTTTTTAGCTCTTTTACTATGTCTACGTTCAAAATTGAATCTCTTGTTTACTATTTTGAACCTCGTCTTTTCTTGGTCCTCACTATCTTCAGTGATAGTCTCATGTGTTCATTTAATCGAACTTGAATGCTTTTTGAATTTACATGGAAATACATGTTTAAAAAAAAAAGCTTTTTTGGATTTCATTATCGTATTCTTATGAATATATGATATATTCGACTCATATACAAGAAATCGATAAACATTACTATTATGTTCATAACTATTGAAAACACAGTTTATAGTTTTTGTTGCTGTCTTCACTTTCTTTCGAACACTTGTAAGTATTTGTGAGAAGGTACTTTACCTTTCCAAAATTCATAAGGGGTTTTCCTACTTTCTTCTAGGGTGCCTTATTTAAAAGGTAATTAACTAATAAAATAGTTTCTCCTTCACATATTTTGAGTAACGAAGAACTTATCAACATTGCATTCATCATTTCTTTTAAGGTATGACTTTTTTGTTCAACGATCCTATTGGATTAAGGTGAATAAAGGGCTGTGATTTGATGTATGATTTCCTATTGTTTACAAAGTGACTTAAATGGACAACATACTCACCACCTATATCAGTTTTGACTCCTTAGTTTTCTTATTTAGTTGATTCTCAACTTCATTTTTATAGAGCACAAATTTCTCTATAACTTCGTCTTTGCTTTTTAACAAATACACATAACCAAATTTTGTGTATTTATGATAAAGATAATAAAATATTTATTACCACCCCTCAACTGTGTAGATTTAAATTTCATATATCACTGTGTATTAAGTCAAGTGATTCAGTGTTCTTTTCAATTCTTTGAAATGACACCTCAACACAAGATTCACACTTATGTTTCATATCAATTTGGAAAGTGGGTATATGATTCATATTAATTAACTTATGCCAGACATTATAATCAATATGTCCTAATTTACCATTGACACAACTTAAAAATAATTTTTAACTCTCAAGTATAAGAGTGTCTTGTTATATTATAATTTTGTGAGTCCGAGGTCGATCCACGGAGAAAAGATTTAATTTGTTTATTTTATTTTATCTAAAAAAATAAATTAAAACTTGAATATATGCAACTTAATTTAAGTGAAATTATGAAATTAAATTAGTTAGGGTCATAGATCCGCTTTTAGTAGTAAATTAAATTTAATAAATTCTTTTTGCCATTTTTTATTTAGGTTTATTACCCCAAAAGATTAATTATATAAATTATTATTATTTTCCATTAATTTTATTATGGATTAAGTATTTATTGTGTCAAAGTTTAATTTGTCTACAATAAGTCAAAATACCATTTTACCATACCTTATATTAAGATATTAAGAATTTATTGTGCCAAACTCTCTTGTTTGTCTACAATAAATCAAAATTTCAAAAAATAAAATATGTATAAAATTAAATAGAAAATAATTTATTTTATATAATTAAAAATAGAATTTGATTAAATCGTATTTATTTCCTAAGAGTTTCACCTTACCCTAACTATGATTATTTGGCTAACCATAATTGAAATAAAAATAATTATTAAAATTAAATTACTCATAATTAAAAGGAATAAAAACAACTAAAATTGAAAATAAAACTAAATTTATTTAAAAAATAATTATACAAAATATTAAAACACACCTGAAAAATAAGATTATAGGGAAATTAAGAGAAATTGCGAGTAAGAGAGATGCCCAAAACATAAAAATGAGACTCTATTAATAGAAAAATACATTCATAATCTAGTGTGTTGCGGTCCATCATAAACTTTATGCATGTATTCCTTACAACCTTTAGATTGAGATCCAATGGTTGGTCAAACTTCAAAAGTCAATATTACATGTGGCATGATGTGAAGCATCCGATTCGGTCAAAGAATGGTTGAGATTTGGCAGGTTAATGGTTGGATCGGGTTGACCCGAATACAAAGGTTTGGATCCTACAACTTGCTTCACCAACCATTGCCACGTGGTACGATCGTGGCCATTGAATCATGAATGGTTGAGATTTAGTCAAAATTGATAGCTATCCAATGCATTCATATATATTATAAGCTTATTTTATTATCCAAGCAGTGCTCGGTCAATCCTAACATTTCTTTAGCTCTTTATTGTTAACTCATTATCTAAATTATCATCAAACTTTTTTTTGTACTCAAGTAATTAACGCAATACTTATGGGGCTTCATTAAAAGAAAACAACATTTTTATTCCAAAATTCATTAGAAATTCTATTTTTAAGTAGTAGATTACTCACACATATTTTAAAATATTACATTTTTAACCCATGTAGCGAGCTTTAGGCTAGTGACTCTCAGACCAGTTGGCCTTAGGGCCTTAAGTATTGAAACACCTTTACGAACTTAATTACTCAGGTTTCTAATAAATAAACAAACAATATATTTATAACCCATGTAGCAAGCTTTAGGCCAATGACTCCCAAACTAGTTGGTCTTAGAGCACTAGGTGTCGAAACACCCCTATAGACTTAATTATTCGGGTTTCTAATAAATAAGCAAACAATATATTTATAACACATGCAGCGAGCTTTAAGCTACTGACTCCCAAACCAGTTGGTCTTAGGGCTCTAGGTGTTGAAACACCCATATGGACTTAATTACTTAGGTTCTAGATATAGCAAAATTAAAAATATTCAAATATTTTTTCTTTTTTTTTACAATATACATTTTCTACTACCTTAAATATTATCCAAAGTAAATCAAAATAACTAAATGCTATAAAAGTTTTAACTTACAACCCACTAGTATGTGTCATAATGTGTGTGTGAAGAATGGTTTAATAATACCGGTTAAATGACTAAACAATTAAATGACTTAATAACCAATGAGAGAGTTCACAAATTTGAGTAATTCAAAGAAAAGGGAGCAAAAACAATTTACTATAAATTTCAAAATCAAAATATAATATAACAAGACTATTAGGATGCGTATCAAAAGTTGTGACTTTTTACACATCAATCCTAGACAATTTTTTTTTTGGTTTTTTTAATCAACTATTTCATTTCCCCTTACCTGAACGAGACATTACCCTTAATGTTTTAAAAGGAAAGGGGAAGAGTTTAAAAGACATCACATGAACACTGCAACAAAAAATATTTACAAACGGAGAGTTAAATCTATTTTGCACTTCTTACTACTACTGCTACTACCATCATCAGTCGACCAATCTAGCGCATAAGTCTTAAAATATGGCTTTAGTATATAAGCTTATAAAAGATTAAGTAACTCATTAGCAGTATAAGCACAAATAAAGAGTTTTTTTTTTATACAGCAGGTGAAACAAAATTATTCTTAATTATATGGTTAATAAAAGTTAGCAATCCATCATAAAAATTATTAACATTTAACAAACTGATAGATTTTTTATGAATATTCAAATGAGCTCAAGATGCAAATATAATCAGTGCCTCAAGAGTTGCGATATCTCCTACCAAGAAAATAAAAGTATCAGCATAATTTAGCATTTCAGATATTCTCTCATGCATACTTGATACCACTAATTCTTCTCCAATTGGTGGGCCAAACAAGCATCTTAGAAGTTTAATGGCTTTTGGGATAATACCTAGTACTTGGCTTCCTCTAGTAAAAACAACTTCTGAGACAAGCCTTGATAACCCGTGTTCACCTCCTCTATATACAAGGTGTAGTTTTCTCTCTGCTATGACCCGACCAAGATTTATAGCTGCGTGAACGAACTCCTTATACTTTCCATAGTGAAACCTAGAGAAGCCCATAAATATTTTTGAATTGTTTACTCGAAGATGCTACTATTGGAATAATCTTCAAAAATAAGTTATGAGTGTTTAAAAAAAAGAGCTCATATTTAAATATCTTGGTGACATAAATAATGAGAAATAACTATAAATGGGTTGGCATACTTGTCAAATGATGCGTAAAGCTTGTGGCTCAATAATTCAAAAGCAAACAATACAAAGAAAAATCAAATAGTGATTAGAAAAAATAAACAGTAAAAGAAGAAAAATAATGATTAAATACAAAATCAAACCACTAAATGCAATAATGCAAATGATAAAAAAACAGCAAAATAAACAAATATTTACTAGTAGTTGTGATTGTGGCTCACATCTTCCTCTAGTTTTACGTCTAGTAACGGCTTGATCGCCCTCTATAAGTCAAGGATAGGCTTCCCATCCACTTTTCTTATAAACTGACAAACATGGTCTTTTTTAGTCAGATTCCAAAGACTAAATTGTGCACTTTCATTTTAGAATAGTATCCACAAATTATGAATCTCAAGTTGCACATATCTGCTTCGATGTGTCTCAAGAGATCGTAAGATATCATCCAACGATTGTTTACTCAGGCCATTTTTAACGAATTTAATTTTATCTTCACGATTATCAGAAACTATTCTTAAAGATTTATAATTCAATCATTTGCAACTAATTCGTACACAGTTATGACATTTTGAGCCAAGTTGTTTAACTCTTTTTTTTTAGCAAATATAATTTCACTAAAACCAGACATGTAAGAAACAAATGGATAAAAAAACTCACCTGCTAGTCGGAACTTTGCTTCAGTTAACCAACAAATGTTAGAAGGAACGCCATTGATCATTATCAAACACAGTCGTTTACAATGAGTTTTGTAAATTTTCCTGAGGGCATTTTGAGGGAGAGAGGGAAAATGTTTATGCAGTTTATGTTGTATTTCTTCTATGTTTATTTTTTAGGTTTTAGTTATTATGGGAAACTGAAGATACCGACTTAAGAAGTCACGAAGTATCGTTATCCGCCATTTATATGGAAAAATAAATCAAATCACACCAAAATTAAGAGAATCAAATATGCAAAATCAAATCAACCGTGAAAGTGAACAAAACAACAAAAGGAAATCACACAAAGTAAAAAGAAAAATGGACTTACATTCGTCCTTTTATTGAGTTAACATCAAGCTCCAATTGAAATTCATATATACCACCCTTTATTTCTCTTAGTTGTCTTTCTAAATCTTCAACGTAGGACACTAATGTTGGTGGTTGTAGATCCTAAATTGGATGTGATTTATAGTTTTGTAACAAACCTCTTAAGTGAAATTTCACACGCAAAATGTTTTTAAAATGTGCGAACAAGATCTTTCTTATTAAGGTACTAATGACATATAATGAAAACTGATGAGAGAAAATACAATTGTCAAACAAGCACGCTTAAACAAGAAATATAATACTAAAAAAATGTATGGTGCGCATCAATCAAGAAAAAAAAAATCAAACAATGAAATGAAAAATAACAGTGAAAAAAAAAACAAAAAAATTGAATCACTCATTAAAGATTTAATCAAGATTTGGTGGGTTACCCAAATTGATTTCGATGTATTCCTCATGTGGTTGATGTTCCAGATATGATTTTAATATTTGACCATTAACTTTAAATATGACACCATTTTTTTGGATTCTCAATTTCTATGGCCCCATATGAATATACATTTTTTACAATAAATGAAGACAAGAATTATAAAACAACATTTTTAGACCAATTTCAAATGTTTTTTGTAAAATTCTTTTTTCATGAAAAGGTTTTGTTCTTACCTTAATAATTCTTAAATTTTTATATGCATCATTCCTTAATTTCTCAAGTTCATTCAATTGCAATTTTCGTAAATTACCAGCATCATCCAAATTTGAATTAAAAACTTTAATAGCCCAAAATAATTTATGTTCAAGTTCAACAGGTAAGTATCAAGGGTTACCATAAACTAACCGATAGGGTGACATTTCTAATGATGTCTTAAATGCAATATGGTAGGCCCAAAGTGCATCATTAAGTCCAAGAGACCAATCGTTTTGGTTTGGGTTAACCATTTTTTCCAAAATTTATTTTATCTCCTTATTTGCTAATTCAATTTAACCATTGTTTGAGGATGGTAAGGAGTAGCAACTTTATATGTAATTCCATATTTTTTCATTAAAGACTCAAGTGACTTATTATAAAAATACTTACCTCTATCACTGATAATGGCTCGAGGGATTCCAAATCGACTTAAAATGTTTTCTCTTAAAAATTTAACCATAGCTTTGCTATCATTATTTGGATAAGAAATTGCTTCAATCCATTTGAGACATAATCAACTGCAACTAATATATACACAAATCTAAAAGATAATGGAAACAAACCCATGAAATTAATTCCCCAACAGTCAAATATTTCTATCTCCAGTATAGGATTTAAGGGCATCATGTTTCTTTTAGTAATTGATCCCAATTTTTGACATTTTTCACAAATTTACAAAATTCATATGTGTCTTTAAATATGGTAGGCTAATAAAATCTACACTGTAAAATTTTAGATGTAGTTTTTCTTGAAGAAAAGTGTCCACCAGATACTTCAGAATGACAAAAATTAATCATACTACTTACCTCACTATCAGGAATACATCGCCGAAAAATTTGGTCAGGGCTGTATTTGAACAAGTAAGGATCATCCCAATAAAATTTCTTTACTTCAACAAAAAATTTCTTGTTCTCTTAAGCATTCCATTGCAAAGGCATTTTACTGGTCACAAAGAAATTAACAATGTTAGCATACAATGACTTTGAAATAACAGAAAATAAAAATTCATTAGTAAAAAAATCATTGATAGGTGTTATGTCAGTGAAGAATTCTTATGTGAGTCTTGATAAATGATCAGCAACGACAGTTGCGGCATCCTTTTTATCTTTGATGGTATGGTCAAATTCTTGAAATAACAAAATCCAATAAATTAGTCTCAGTTTCACATCTTGTTTACTCATCAAATATTTCATAGCACCGTGGTCAGTAAAAACAACAGATTTAAAGCCAAGTAAATATAAACAAAATTTTTTAATAAAATATCACAACAAGTAATTCTTTTTCAGTTGTAGAATAATTCATTTGAGCACTATCTAAAGTCTTACTCGCTTTATAAATCACAAAGGGTCTACTATCAATTCTTTGTCCTAAAACAACACCAATAGTAAAATCACTTGCATGACACATTAATTCAAAAGGGAAAGATCAATCATGATATTGCATAATAGATGTAGACATTAAAAGACAAATTATTTTCTCAAAAGATTTTTTGGCAATCATCAATCCATTCAAATGGTGCATCTTTTAATGAGAGGTTACAAAGTGGTTTAAATATGGCAGTAAAGTTTTTTATAAACCTCTTATAAAACCATGCATGTCCTAAAAAAGATCGCACGCCTCTAACTGTTTTTGGTTGTGGCAATTTAGATATGACTTCTATTTTTGCTTTGCCAACTTCAATTCCTTTAACAGATACAACATAACCCAAAACAATTCTAGAAGTAACCATGTAGTGACATTTTTCCCAATTCAACTTGAATATCCATTTAGAAAGCAGTAGTAGAGATGTCCAGCTACTGTTTTTAGGATTTGGTCGAGGAATGATAATAGAAAATTATCTTTTCTAGAGGCTTCATTTAACTTTCTATAATCAATACACATGCGCCAACTAGATGTAATTCGTGTTGGAATTAATTCACCTTTTTCATTTTTTAACAATAGTGATTTTATATTTTTTAGGCACTATTTGTGTAAGACTGGCCCACTTACTATCAGAAATAGGGTAGATAATTCTCACATCAAGCAATTTAAAGACTTCTATTTTGACTAGCTCTTTTATGTGTGGGTTTAATATTCTTTAAAGGTGTTGAAATGTTTTACCCTTTTCATCCAAATTAATTATGTGTGTGCAAATTAAGGGATTAATGCCTTTAATATAATTTGGATAGTTTAAAGTCCATCCAATTGCATTTTTATGCTTTTTAAGAACAGTTATTAACTTACATTCTTGGTCGCTTGTTAGACTAGAAGAAATTACAGTAGGATAAGTTTGTTCTTCTCCAAGAAAGACGTACTTCAATGATTCAGGCAAATGTTTCAATTCTAGTTTAGGAGCTTCTTGTAATTCTGTCTTTTCAATAATTCCAAGCTCCTCAAATTTTGGCTCTTCATCATAATTTTGTAAAATTTGTACAAAATCAAGAAACAAATTTATATTAGAAATATCAAGTTCAAGTTGCTTATTTGACTTAATTGAATTAACTAAACAAACATCTGAGAGTTCAAAAAAATCTCCTTTTTGAATATTTTCCTCTATACAAGATTCAAGTAATTCTTTTTTTTCATCAATATCATCTTCATTCTCGTTTTCTTCATTATGTTGCCTGCACATGTTGAAAATATTCAATTTCAGAGTCATATTTCCAAAGGATAAAATCATTAAACCATTCTTACAATTGATTAAAGCATTAGTAGTTACTAAAAATAGTCGACCTAAAATTACAGGAATTGGTTTATAATTATTCACAACAAGTTCAGTTTCTAGAGCAATAAAATGTTTGAGGCAAAAGAAAATCGTAGAAGAATTGTGAACGACATGTGGCGATATTTGACCCACCTTCAACGATGGTTGAGTAGGAAAAAAGGGTATCTTGCTTACCATTTTCTAAGCTGACCACATTGGTTCGCACGTCCGAAACCACTCATTCTTTTTCTATTTCAAAGTCTAACAAATCTCCTTCTCAGGGTAGTCGGAGGGCTACTCTACAAGACTTAGAGCATATCAAGGTTAAGTATTATATCCTTTCTTTAGTTGATCTCCCGGTACCCTACAAGAATGAAACCCAAAGCGCCTCAAGACAGATAAGGTAGCCCTTCTATTGATTTGGGACTCTACATATCCTCCAATCTAGGCTTTAGGTGTTATGGTCGGAATTACTTGAGAGATATATTTCGCTTAGAGAGTTGAAGGTGTTTTACGGAGGGAAAATGATGTGTTGAGTGTGGATAAATTGGAGAAAGCTGGGATGACCAATGAAAACCCTTTATTGGCTTCTCAGTATAAGCCATATATAGTTAGTAGATGTTCTTGGGATACCCCTCCTCATCCTATATTTGTTTCTGTTTTATACATTTCATTCCCCTCTTTTTTCTTTTTTGCTATAAAGTCCAATATTCATGCAATTGACTTTTTTTTTTTTATACACAGCAGTTAGCAATTGTAAATCTTTCCTAAAATGATTTTGATTCTTTTTTCACCGAAATGAATAATGGCTCCTTCAATAGCCCAAGTATCACTTCTTTTGCGAAGAGCATCCGACCTTCTCATTTTTCAGGGGCTGAACTAGGCCACCGAAAAGCTCATATATCACTTCCTTACTCACTCAGTAAAAGTGCTCGCGTGGATGGGCTTAGCTGAAAAAAAAACGACTTTATGGGTACCTTTACTACCCGTAAAAGAAAATTGATATCCCTCTTCTCTCTGCCTAGGGATTTCATTGAAGGGGAGCTGGATCCAGTGGTGAATGGAAAAGTCTTACACTTGCTAGATATGTTTATAATACCACCAAGAACATCACCCAAAATTGATTGCTGATTCGGGTGGGTTGGGCCTGACCGGGTGCTATATGCGACCTTTTATTGGTGTTTTCTGTGGTAACTCTTACTGTGTTAAAGCTGATACTGAATGTACCTCACCTCCCCTGGCCAAAGTTCTCACAAAATGTTTCTAATACTAAATTTCATACCTATGCAACATCTGCTTATCCCATGTTCAGAGGGAAAAGGGTGAGGACGAGGTGCTTGTTTGTTGAGTTTATTTGGTGTTATTATTTTTATTTTTTTGTAGTTTTAGATGTTATTTCTTTGATGCATTCTGAAATTTGACTAGGCGCATGGGGTACCTCGAGTACCCTTCTACTTAGATGTTTACCGAGCTATCTCTTACTTTATAATGAAGCAACCCAATTTCATCATCAATATAGCGATTCATCCAGATATGCTTGTTGCTAATCTTTAGAAGATTATGACGATTCTTAGCACTTCTCACTAACCAAAGTATCGGTACAACAAATTGTTAAAGTATGTAACTCTACAACTGGTCTAACAACAAAGGCGAACTTATTTTCTGCTTTCCTTGAGCCTTCTAAGGCTTCCTCTTAGTGCATTCGAGGAATGACTTTCTGTTATAAGATACCTCTGATCTTATCTCATCAGTGTATATCAATAAACTTAGACGTGCTTGTTGCAAATCTTAACAAAAATTGTGGCAAATCTTTTTACGAGATGATTGAAAACCTCATGATCTGCCATTCGCTTTTAATAAAAAAAATGTGAAACAAATAATAATAAACGTAGTTACTCGTTTTCTCTTATGCAAGATGATGGAAAACCTCATGATTCGCCATTCTCTTAGAATCAATTTAAATACAAAAGATAGTAATAAAAGTAGGTGCTCGCCTACCCTTATATAACATAGTCAAAAACCTCATGATCTGTAATTCGCGTAGAATCAAATAAGTAATATAGATAGAGATAAAGGTAATTGTTCGCCTACCCTTATGTGAGATGGTCAAAAACCTCATGATCTGTCATTCGTGTGGAATCAAATAAGTAACATAGATAGAGAAAAAAAAAAGGTTGTTCGCTTGCCCTTATATGAGATGGTCGAAAACCTTATGATCTGTCATTCGCCTGGAATCAAATAAACAAAATAGATAGTGATAAATATGGCTGCTCGCCTACCCTTATAAGTACTTTAGGCATCTAACTCATGTGATTACCCTTTACTTGTAAATTTTTTATCCTTTACCTTAGCTTAAGCAGAAGAGTGGAGGTGTGGTCATACGCATACTTTAACGAATCCTCATTATATTAGGGTACGACTGTGTACTTTGCCCTGGAGTTTTCTTTGACCCTCATTTTCTTCATTCAAATCGGCATATTTTCATAACCACTTTGAAAAGTTAGTGGTGATTTCTTTATATTCTTTTTACTGTATCTGACCTTGAGTAGATCATCATGATCAAAATAGGTCAGATGCCCTGGTTACACCAAAATAAAGCGACCTTTTAACACCATTATGTATCATAATAAACATTGGACAACAACAAACATGAAATTAGTTTAATGGTGAACATATTCTTATTAAATGGCATTTAGGTCAGATGCCCTGGTTACACCAAAATAAAGCGACCTTTTAACACCATTCTGTATCATAATAAACATTGGACAACAACAAACATGAAATTAGTTTAATGGTGAACATATTCTTATTAAATGGCATTTCAAACTACTCATCTACATTATATAATTGAAAAGCCAATAAAAGAGCACACATCATGACATTTTGGAAAGAAAATGCAATCATAGGTAATGGAGACATGGATCGTTACATGACACTGCACTGTTATCATAAGGAAAATGGGGGATTCTAAGATCTCTTATTCTTTTCACTAGAAATTAAGGAAATTGAAAAATGTAACTAATCGATTTAAAGTACTGTAGGTACCCATACGGTCGACCATATATTACATCATATAAGCATTAAAAAAAAAAAGACAGGATAACTAGAAAGAGGTTAAGTGTGATCCCTTTAACAATAATATAGCTTCTTTTAACCAGGGCCGATGGTGATTACTTTCCCACCACATTCATCTGCATTGGAAAGATTTTGGATGCAAATTTCTCAGACTTATTCTTCTTCTGCCGCCGGCGTTGCCTCGCTCAGGTACCCCAGGATTCCTTCACCTCTAGAGTCATTGGCAAATTCAACCAAAAAACCGACAATGGCTTAAATTCTGGTGGTCGAGCGAGGCCTATGTGTTCCGAGTGAGTATCCTCGGGTACCCCTAATGCCTTGATGTTCATTAAGTCTATTTTCACTAGCGGTACTATGTCCCTGGTGAGTTGCGTCTTCAACTAAGTACCAGAAGCAATCTGATAGCTTTTTTTAAAGGCGAGCTGCTTGCTGGTCCCTTTTGATGGTGACATCATATATGGCAGTTGAAATTTTTATGGCGAGGTGATGTAGGGATAATGTTGCTTTGATTTTGGTTAAAAATGGTGATTAGTGTTAAAAATTTATGTTTATTAAGGGGTAAAAATGTTATTTTGTACTATTAATGTAATTTATATTTGTAATTGTGTAACAAATTGTGAATTTCTAATTATTTTCCTAAATATTTGATTTTGTGTATTTTTGTGTGTTTATTAGGTAAAAATAATAATTTCATACTATTTGAGGCTCTAAACAAATGTACAGATGTCAAATTTGGATTCTAGAAGTTCAAGAAATTATGTCATTGTCGAGGAGGATCTGAGACTTTTGTTGTAAATTTTTAAGTTTTTACCACGGTAAATGTGGTAATTGTAAAATTATAAGTTTTTACCACGTTATGTATGGTAATTGTTAGTAGAATGTGTTGAATATGCTTGAGTGGATTAAGTTAGGTTTATGTTTTATTAGTGAGAGAAATGTAAGGTTAAGATGTAATTCGATTTATTTATTTGTGTGGTGTGGATTTACCATGTATTAGTATAAGTAGAGGGGGGAACACACCTCTACACACCTTCTTTTCTCTTCTTTCCCCCTAAATTATTCTTCTCATCTCTCTTTGTAATATATTTTCAATAAATAAAATTAATTTTATTTCAATTTTCAAATTCTATTTTTTAATTATGTGTTTTTCAATTTTAATAATTTCCTTTATTTCAAAAATGTTTAGCTAAATATTCATAGTTATGGGAAGGTGAAACTCTTAGTAAAAAAAATATGATTTAATCAAATTCTATTTTTAATTGTACAAATTGAATTATTTTCTATTTAATTTTATCTATATTTTATATTTTGAAATTTTGATTTATTGTAGACAAACATGGGAGTTTGGCACAATGAATTCTTAATATCTTAGTATAAAGTATCGTAAAATGATATTTTGACTTATTGTAGACCAGTTGAGTTTGGCACATTAAGTTCTTAATCCATAATAAAATTAATGAGAAAATTATTTTAATTTATACAATTAATCTTTTGGAAAAAAATTTTAAAAAAAATTAAATTGTATTTGTTACTAGGAGTGGATCCATAACCCTAACTACTTCAACTTCAAAGTTTTTCTTAAATTAAATTGCACATTTTTAATTTTTAATTTTATTTTTTAATAAACTTAAATAAATAAATTAAATCATTTCTTTGTGGATCGACCTTGGACTCACCATATAACAAGACACTCTTATACTTATGAGTTAATAATCACTTTTAAGTCGTGTCAAATGGCCTGCCCAGAATGATATTGTAGGCTCCTGGGCTATCCACAATGAGAAAGTCAATCATGTGAATGACACGGTGGGGCACCCTAACAACAGTGACGGGCAAGGTAACGATGCCTTTTAGAATGACAATATGACCAGCCAAACCAATAAGCAGTGTATCATTCGAATATATTTTTGGCGTTAATAACTTATCCAAGGCGCTTTTAAAGATAATGTCTACGGAACTATTTGTGTCCACTAGCATTCTTGTCACTTTGCCAGTAGCAACCTTTAATGTGATGACCAAAGCGTCGTCATAGGGGTATATGATACCTTTAACATCTTTTTCCATGAAATAAATTGATATGAGATGGTGGGGTACTTGAGGTACGCCACTATCTTGAAATTGATTCTTTGGCCAATGATAGCAGCTGGCAATGGCAATGTATAATAATTTTTATGGCTCTTCTAGACTGGCCGGCTAGAGTAAGTCCACATGCTATCACCTAAACATAAACTCCTTTCTTAGATCCTTAAGGTGCCTCACATTCAGGGCTGGTATTAGGTATGTGCTTGCCTTTATCTAGCTCCATAGACTTCCAAACTTGCCTTACATATGCAACGAACTGCTTAAGGTGCTCACTGAGAACTAGAAATTCAATTTTCTTACACAAACGGAACATTCAGTGGTGTTATGACCAAAATCCTTGTGAAACTCGTAATATTTTAGGCTACGCTTCACGTTACGGTACATGCGCATGGGCTTGAGTGGGTGGAGTAGGCTGTTGTCTGAAATTTAATAGAAGATCGGTTATGGAGAGCAGTTCAAAGTGTGATAAGATTCATACTAAGGTTTTTATAGTGGTTCTCTCAACTCTGGTTGAGATGGTCTGACAAGTTGTGATATGTGGGGTACTCTATCTTGGTGTACTTCAATTTTCTTAGGTTTCTCTTTATTTTTCATGACCTCTGCTTCTCTTCTTGTCAATTCAAGTGGCACTTCTCATTCATCTTGATTTGTTGTAAGACTCAAGAGTGGGCTTCTTTATATGAGAGAATGTGATGCTTTTGAAAGAAACGCCACAACTTTCCCAAATGCATATTCTTTTCGAAGTGGGTCAATGTGTGTTGGTGACCAAGCGTGCCCGTCCATAATACTTTTTGGTGGAAACAGGCTACATAATTTGCCAAAGGTTTGGATTCCCCTTGCTTAATGAAAGCTAGCTTGGATGCCACTTGATCATGGGAGGTAGCGTAGCCAAATTCATAAATGACCTCTGTGAGGAGCTGATCAAGGAGAATACATTACCTGCCTTTAAAGATCTTAACCAAGAATTGCCAGGTCCAGTGAGTGTGTGGGGAAATATTCGACGCATAGCCCTCTTATCGATAATTTAATAAGCATTTGATTGTAGTACAACTCGACATGATCCGTCAAATCCGAGGTACCCGAATACATGGGTATTTGAGACTTACAGAAGGCATCCTGGAGAATTGTTGTCTAAATCTCCAAAGAAAATGGCAAGTTGTACCCTACTGGAGTTGGAGCACTAGTGACATTCTATTTTCTGGATAGTAGCTTTACTTGAGCTTTCAAGTGTTCCATTTTTTTTCCAAGAACTCACGGGGTGTCCCAGGTTCACCTTGAGATACCACTCCCATTTTAGAAGTTCGTTTGGCGTTTAACTTGTGTCGGAGATCCTTGCAAGCTCGCGTGTTATATTTAGTACCTCGGCTAGTACACGGTGGCTAGAGGCTATATAAGGTTTCTTCCCAAGGGTTGCGGGTTTCGACTTAAATCGAATACTCGATAGATCCTGCCTTATTCCATCACTTTCAAGTACCTCAGAGTATGGGACAATTTGCTTTTCTACCTATGTTGATGGAACATCCTAAATGCCGGGAGGAATTTTTGGTTTATGTATTTGAGAGCCCACAGCGCAAAGAATGGTGTGAGCAATACCAATAAATTGTTGGTAGGGAAACAGACTCTTCATTTGGGCAAATACCAATAAATTGTTTGACGAACTTGCATTTGTTGGGTTGATTTGTTCTCCTTGCTGGATCACTGATCTCCCCACTGCTATCATCTCTCACTGATATCAAATCTGTCATCATAACGTCCGAGGGTACGTTAGGTGCCATGATTTCTAAGTATACACCATGATTAGTTTAATAACTACTATGGAGGCTTTTTATCTTTCCTCACCCAGACGGTGCCAATTGTTTTAAGTGGATTTTGGTTGCAAGAAAAGAGGACAAAACCTCACCAAAACAATGAATTTATTTTTTTAGGGACTCGGGGTACCTTATTTAACCGCAGTGTGTGGGCTATTTTAGGACTTTAAAAGAGATAAAAAAGAGTAGGAGAGGGATGATAATGGTGAGAGGTCAGATGTGGAAAGTGAGGGTTTAAAATGACGCCTTTAGACCTGCAAAACAGCAAATAGAGGTTATAGCTAGAGCCAGCGGTGGCCAACGTCCACACTCTAATATTCAAGTCAACTACTTGAACTTTTTTAGATGATGAGAGTTTGCAAACTCTTGAAAATAGTGGCTAGATGTTAAAGAAGACCTCAACCTTTTTAGTGGAGTGGGCATGTTTGGTGATAATTATGACAAAGATAGAATCTTGTTGCCTTTATATAGTACACCCTGAGTACCCTGCCGTATAGCACATCTTTAGTGGTGATTCTAATGTCTTTTCTGAAATCTTTATCATGCTTTTTGGAATGTTAGGAGCATGCTTGGGAAGTAAGGAGTCGGTTGTTTGGCAGGGTTTGTTGTTTTGTGCACGTGGTGTATGCTGCAGGTGGTTTAGGACAGCTCTGAAGAGGTTGTCTGGACAACTTTTAGGCATAGCAGTTAAAGACTATTGTCTTTGGCATGCTGCTTTTTGCTTTTTACAAGTGTAACAACTAACTGTCCTCTTATTTGATTTTGCCAAATCAAATATTCTCTTTGGCAGATGGAAATGCCACACATGGCGAGTATTTTTGGATGTTCTCTTTAACTACCTTTACTCTGATGTAGCACACCCCACATACCCACTTAATTACTAGGTGTAACCAGCAGAGGTCAGGTACTCCACAAGAATAACTTATAGTCATATAACTTTCACATCGACACGTGAAGCTTCATTTTCAATATTCTATTTATTCCCCGAACAGATAAATTTTAAGGATAAAATGCTTGGAAAAAAATCCTTCTAATTTCTAAGGATAGAATTAAAAGGATAAAAATCTTTGGAGAGATAACTTCCTAGGATGGAATTCAAGGATAAAAATCCTTGGAGAAAAATCCTCCTAGGATGGAATGCAAAGATAAAAATCCTCCTAAGGAATAGAATTCAAAACTAAAAATTCTTGAAGAAAAATCCTCCTAACAATGTAATTTAAAAATAAAATCTTTGGATAAAATCCTCCTAGATATAGAATCCGAGGATAAAACACTTGGAGAAAAATTCTCCTAAGGATAGAAAAATTCTCCTATGGATACAATTCAAAGATAAAATCCTTAGAGAAAAATCTTGTTGAGGATATTGTTGAGGATGGAATTCAAGGATAAAGATTCATAGAGAAAAATCCTCCTAAGATTTTAATTCAAGGATAAAGATTCTTGGAGAAAAATCCTCTTATGATGGAACTCAAGGATAAAAATCATCATGGAATTCAAGGATAAAAATTCTTAGAGAAAAATCATCTTAAGGATGGAGTTCAAGGATAAAATTCTTGAAGAAAAATCCTTCTAAAGATAAAAATGAAAGATAAAAATATTTTGAGAGAAATCCTCCAAAATGGATTCAAGTATAAAAATCATTGGAGAAAAATCCTCTTAAGAACAGAATTTAAGGATAAAATTCTTAGAGAAAAATCCTCCAAGGGATGGACTTCAAGGATATCCTTGAAAAAAAGCCTTCACATGATAGAATTAAAGGATAAAGTTCTTGGAGAAAAATCCTCCTAGGATAGAATTCAAAGATAAAAATCATTGGAGAATAATCCTCTTAGGATAAAATCTGAGAACTAAAGTTCTCACCCGAAAAAAAAAAAAACAGAGATGGAATCATCGTCAAATAAATCTCTTGTGTTTAAAAATCCTAGAATAAATCACCAAAAAAAAGTCTAAATTTTAACTTTAAAAATTTTAGACTTTGGAGGAGGGAGCAATTGTTGCACTGAAAATAGAATAAGCCTAGTTAAAACCCATATAAATATGGTCTCAATAAAGTCCCATGAAGAGATAGACAAACCATCTAGAATAAATCTCCCAAGTGGTAAGGCTCCGAGGCCCAAAAAATTTCAAGATTGCTAGGATCTCATCTTAAAACAAATCACCCAGGATAAACCTATTAGGTACTTAGGATCTTATACTAAGATAAATAACTTAGTATAAACCTTTGAGTTTCCCATGACAAACCACTTATGATAAACCTCTTAGGCTTCTAGGACAAACCAACTAGGATAAGCCTCTAAAGTTCCAAGGTTCCAAGACTCTTATGATCCCTAATCCTAGGACAAACCCCTAAAGATATCAAGGTTCCTAGAATCTCAGGCTCTTATGATAAACCTTATAGGTTCCAAGGTTCTTATGATCCTAATATCTTAGGAAAAACAACTTAAGAATAAAATGCTTTCTCTTTTAATCTGTAAACAAGCTTGCATATACATGTGTCAATCAGCATGGACACAAGAAGACAAGTGTCACCAGATGTCATAAAAACAATGACACTTGTCATGTCATCAAAGTAACTAAGAATCAAGTCAAACCAATTTCACCTGTAAACATGCCCTCTATTCACACTTAAACATAAGAAATATGGAGTCAAAAGGAGAAATGCTTACTTTCTTTCTCTAGATTTTCTCTCTCGAAATTTATATTTTTAAAAATTTGATAATTGACTTAATAATCAGAAGGTTTACACCCGCAAAAGCCTACCATTTGATTGTTTTCTTGTATTTGTAGAGTATTATCGGATAAAAATATCCTCATTCCCTAAGGAAGTAGACTCTTAAAAGAAAATTTAGAGGCCCATTAAAATTAGCCTAAAGGAAAAATTTATTATTGTTAGCCCAACAAAGATGAATCAGTTCTAAGGACCATAAGTGGTTGGAATTGCCACCTAATAAGTTGAGATAAAATTTGCACCAACAATATTGATTTTCTTTTTCCTTTTAGATCTAATACTAACCATTTTATTATTGTTGTTGTTATTCTTGTTATTATTATAATTATTTTCAGAGATGAAATTCAATAACTAAGAAAATTGTTTATTTGGAGACATAATATAGGAAAACAAGAAAAATAAAAAAAATAAAAGAAAAAGAAAGTTGTTTTTGTTAGAGCTGAGTCCCATTATTTATTGAAGATTAATTATCAAATTATCCAATATTATAACTCAAAACTCATGTGAATATCTATATTCTTATTTTAAAAAAAAGATAATTAGGGAAATATCAAATTAAAAATGAAAAATAATTTTTAATTTTGAAAACAACTCTTACCCCACTAGCAAACTGTTTCTACGGCGGTGTATTTAAGACAAGTGTTAAATTTATAAAATCGTTTATTATTTTAATAAATGCAGGGATTGATTTAATAATTCCTTGACATCAAATCTCAATCTTCTTTTTTGTCCCCATTATAAATTCAAAATATATATAAACTATTATTCTAAATAAAGGGAGCTCAAATGTGGCTGGATGCGACGTACCCCGATCTGTAAAATACGGTTACAATAATCACACGTTCCTTTTCTTTAATTTCTAATAATGCGTGCTGTGTTTCAAATTTGATTTTTGAAACTAGAGCTAACGGCTGTATTTTAGATAATTTTAAAACTTAATTGTTATTTTTAATAACTACAGGGACTATGTTGAAAATTCCTTAGTCCCAAATCCCCATTATAACTTAAGTCTTTCTGTATCAATCATAATCAATCCATCGATCAATCATAATCTAGATTCTAAAACTACTACAAATAATTGCGGCGCAAAAATGGTTGGATGTGGCGTTTACGGTTTACCCCACCTTATGAAGAACAAGTTACCGTACGGATCACATGGCCTTTTTATATTTTTAATATCCGGTTCCGTGATTCGATGCATTGAGTGAATGGCCTTGCGAAGCATCTTAAAAAGTAAGGGTCCCGCACGCTTTTGTCAGCTGATAATAATTCATATGATGCAACTATTCTCATCGAATCGTATCTCGACGGGTGTCCAAAATCGTAATTATGAGATCCTATCCTGCTGCTGCCACGTAACCGCATCTGTCAACCCCAGCGTCTACTAGAATTGCCGCTTCTATTATTATAATAGAGATCAGATCTACACTTCACTCTCCATCTACTTCACTTCCCTGAAACCCTAATTTGTAAAAAGGGCAAAAAAAAAAAAAAAAAAAAAGCTTTCTCTATTTTCTTTTTTTTTTGTTCTTTTAATCAAAATCCATTGTAATTGAGAGAAATTCGATACAGAAGATGTAATGTAGAATTGTTAAACTGATGATTGGTGGGTTCGTTTTGAGAAGAAACATGGATCAAAAGTGGTTCGAGCCAAGGTCGAAGAGGGTTCCAAAGAGGGTCTGGTTAGGGTTTCAAAAATCAATGGGAGTCCTCGTGGGTGGAAATCACACCTCCTCCAGGTTTTGCACTCGCTAAGTTTTCGTTTTTGCTTAGTTTTAGCCGGCTTTTTACTCTCGCACTCATCTTTTGAATTGTTAAACAAGAAAACGAACAAGGGATTTTGTTTTTTTAGTTTCATTTTGCTCAAGATTCGGATATTGAAACTGAAAATTGATGGATTTGAAGACCCTGAAATTCAAGATCCTTCATGGGTCTCTTGCGAGACGTGTGCTTTTACGCTCTTTTATGATTGTCTCGGCTTTGTCCATCGTTCCTTTGCTGCAAATCTTATTTGGGTCCGATCCTGTTATGTTTAACACTGTTTATTCTAATGATTGTACCGTGATTTCGGGTTATTCAAATCCGTATATCTTTCTGGATCGGCTTATGTATCCCATTTTGGGCTCGATTGAATCGAAGCATTGCAAGGAGAATGTCAATTTGACTGTTAATGTGGTTGGAGAGCTAATGGGCATGAAAATGTTGAGTTATGATGTGAAAGCTCTCTGTGTCGGCGAGGGTTCTGCCTCGTCCGTGTATGCATTGCGAGAATTGGGATTTGAATATGCATGTGGGGTTTATAGACACCCATTTTTCTCACTAAAGCATAAGAAGTTCGTTTATGAACTTGACTACGAGGACAAATCCTTTGATTTTGTGTTCTCCAGGGATCTAGATAAAGTTTCTGTCCCTGCACTTCTAGTGCTTGAGATCGAGCGAGTTCTTAGGCCTGGTGGAATTGGGGCTATGCTTGTGGGTATCAGTAGTTCTAGCCCGAATAGCTTGATTAGATCTGCGACTCCAGTTTCATCAATACTGAAGACTTCTAGAATTGTGCATGTTGGTCATGTCAATGGGTTTACTCTGGTTGTTTTCGAGAAAAGAATGGAAACTGTTTCCTACTTTGAGCAGTTTCAACTTCCAGCAGACTGTCAGTCTCATACCAACAATAAACCATTTATGGAGTTCCTTGAGCCTTTGGTGGAGCAAAAGCCAATGGGATTTGAGAAGAAGATTACTTATTTGCCTAAGTTTATCAATGCTGCCTCAAAGAAGCGGTTAGTGTACATCGATGTTGGGGCAGGGGAACATCTGAACTCCAGTGCTAAAAGTTGGTTCTTGCCATCGTATCCTGTGGATCGCAAAGCTTTTAATGTTTATTTTGTTGATCATAACACTTCAGTCATGCTATCTTATGTCAAGAGGCCTGGTATCACCTTTGTTTATCATCCAGACCTCGCTGGGAGTAAGGCTAAAGCCAATCCTGATACTTATCAAGATCCAAATCCATATGGTGAGGATGATGGTTTCGACTTTCTTCTCTGGTTTAAAGAAACTGTGCACTTTGCAGATTTCGTGGTTCTGAAGATGAATGCCGGAGAAGTAGAACTGAAATTTCTCACCGAGTTGTTCAAAAGTGGAACCATATGCTTTGTTGATGAGCTCTTTCTTCGCTGCTCAAATCGTGCAGATGCCAAAGATGCATCGGGTGGAAGCTGCATGGACATCTTCAAGAGTCTCAGAAGCAGTGGTGTGTTTGTTCATCAGTGGTGGGAAGACTAAAATCCATTGTTGTTGATGTTGTCTTCCATAAACTATCATTGTGGTTTCCTTTTCAAGTGTTGTTGCTGCGTCTTGTTGTTTGTTTATGTTCTGCATCCAAGTTGCTTTGTGGTTGGGCACTTGTGCTAGTTATGCTAAATAAACAACCTCGAACTTTCTATGTTATTGAATGAACCGTGTTGTCTGTTGTGTTCTTAATTTGTTACTTCTTAGTTCTTATGTGCTCCTCGACCATTCGACACCAAATCAAGGCTCAAATTCCTCGATGGTGTTACGAACCTATGAAGCTGAAGATGCTGAATGATCAGCAGACTCATAAGCTCTAGGAGAATCCAACCTCAGCTGCAACTTTCAGCGAATGAGGGCACATTATATAAAGGGATGTAATGAATGTTACACAACCAATTCTCGAGATGACAGCTTAATTGAAAGCGACAACCAATTCCATGGCCCGACTGTAAGGGCGAGAAAACGTGACTCACTTCGTATAATTTGAAATGTAAAATTTGCAAAATAACTGAACATAAACACAGTTTTTAAATAGGGGATTGCTACTTTCCCTCTTCAGTAATTAATATATACCATTTATCTCCATGCTATTTTTATAATGGCCAAAAATCACTCTGATGGCATAAATTTACAATATTATTTTTATTTTTAACTACTCTTTTATTTACATTTATTATAAATTAAATAAATTACATAAATAGAAACTAAATTAAAAAATTAAGTATTAAAAACAAGAACTATATGTTTTGATATGAGCAAAAAAATTAATAATAAAATTTTTTTCTTGTAATTATTTATTTTGTGAACATTTAATTTTTTCTGGGCTGCGACGCAAAGATCCTCATCTCCATTTGAGAATTCTCTAAATTATTCACATCCTTATTTCAATAATTACAAATTTTGAAGTTATATGGTATTTTACAGAAACAGTTTGGATTTGTGCTGTACTTTGTGTTAAAATTTATCAATAAATCAATAGCCTAATTTTAATATATTAATGCTCTTGGGACCATACTTTGTGTTAAAATTCATCAATAAATTAATAACCTAATTTTAACAAAAATTAATACCCTTGGGACCATAAATTAAAAATAGGGTAAAAGCTCGTTTAGTCCCTATATTTTGAAGTTAGTACTCGTTTAGTCCCTATATTTTTAAAAATACCTCAAACTATCCCTACCATTAAATTATTGACACTTTTGCCATTATCTTTTGTTCCTTTTAACTTATTTTTATAATATTTCCCTATTATAATAATTTTTTAGACATTATTAAAAAGAAAAAAATAACCATGTTATAATAATTTTTTTAGACATTATTAAAAAGAAAAAAATAAATTACCAGTTTAACAACAAAAAATAAAATAAAATAAAATAATATATATTAATTTTTGTGGAACACACTCTTGAGTTAAAATATTAATTTTTCTAAAAAAATTGATAATGTAATTTTTTACGATATTAATTTTTTAGACATATGTGAGCTTCCACAAAAATTAATATATACCTTTTTTTTTTAGTTTAATTTGATAATTTAATTTTTTATTAATATCCAAAAAAGAAACATTATTGTAAAAATGTAATATTGTAAAAGCAAGTTAAAAATAAAAAAAAATAATGGCATAAGTGTCAATATTTAGTAGCAGGGACGTTTTGAGGTGTTTTTAAAAATACAGGAACTAAATGGACACTAACCTCATAATATAGGGACTAAACAAGCTTTTACCCTTAAAAATATTCCAAAACTTTCTTAACCCAAAAAAAAAAAGGAAAATAGCTTATCATAAAGGGGTGGTTAAATAAAAAAAAAAAAAAAAAACTGACTCAATCAACATAAATCTTGAAAAGCATGCCTTTCTTTCTAGATTCGGATTTTGGATACTCTCTTAATTTAATTTTTCCTAAAATTTTAAGAAGGTGAAGACACATTACTTTAAGTATTTTTACAATTTGGATTTAATGTACTTTTGACACATTATTTAAGTCTTTTTACACTTTTGGTTTTCCTTTTTAAGACAACACAACACATATTTTGGAGGCTATTGTAAAACTAACCGATAATTAATAGACGTCATCTCTGCCTTTGTTTTCTTTGCCAAGTCTTAATTTATTTTAGTTTTAGTCCTTGATATAGGATTAGCTGCATAACCACTCTTTCTTCTTGGAATATATAAAAAAATATGATCATCTATTCGATCACCATGCCAGTTTTCTTCTTCTACTTGTTTTCTTCTTTTTTTGCTCCACCTTTTTTATTTTGTATTTGAATTGGGTATTATCTCAATTAAATTAATTTTGTAAAGGAAAAAGGATAGTTACATCCCCAGTATTTGGAAAAATTGTCAGGTAAATTCTTAAGTTTTAAAAAAAATAAATATCGGGACTTTTTTTTTACCATAATATCCATTGACTCTATTAACCCATAAAATTAACTCCATTTTCATAATAAATAAATATATAATATTAAAATAAATATATACATTTTAATATAATTTTAATATTTGGAAATATATTTTAATATTGTACAATCTATTAAACATATTTATTATATTAAAGTAAATTTTACAATAAATTGAAATGTGATATTAAAATGAATATATAGCCATTTAAATTATTTTAAATATTATATAAAATAATTTTAATATTATCTATACCTAAGATATATTTTATTAATTTTATATCTATTTAATCCAAAGATTCAATTATAATCGTTATAACAAATACATATTATTAAAATAAATATAATAACTTATATTTTAATATTATTAGTCTACCTAACAAATTAAATTATTTATATTATATTTGTATTTATTAAAAATCTTAAAGTCAAATTTTTTGCTACAATATTCAAAGGGTATTCTGGTAAAAAAAAAAGAGTCTTGGTGTCCCTTATTAAAAACTTGGAGATCTCCGTGATAATTTTCTCAAAGCTTAGAGTGCAGTTGTCCTTTTCCCTATTGAAAATACAAAAATTATTGGAATGACTATAGTCATTAGTATAATATAAATAGAATTGTTGACTGTTATGCTTTTATGTTGATTGAAAGTATAGTTTTGATAGGTTTTGTTGTGGTAAAATTTACAAAGGCAAATGGAAGATTGACACATGCTTAACAAGGTGTTTTGTCTATTAAGCCATTGACAAGCGAAAAGTGAGAGCTAAAAGAGTAGGGGCATTGTAAAAAAAAAAATGAGGTGAAGAGGCATGAGCCACCCTAATATTTTTTTTAAAAAAATCAAAATATGTCTTTTACTTTTTTTTTTTATTTTATTACATGATACTATAACTGATATTTACAAATCAGACTATTACTGGGACCAACTTATATCAATGCTAATGGAGCGCCGCCCAGATTTTAACTCTCACAAATATTCGAGGGATGTCTACTCCTCACACTTGGGTAAGGGAGAAGACTGTCTTCACTCAAATTTAATTGAGGAAGTAAATACCCCCACAATGCATTTGTGAGGGTTCGAATTGCTGCCCTCCAAGTGAGAGGGTAGCAGCCCTGACCACTCGGCCTTTGGCCGAGTGGCTAAAATACTTCTCTTACTTGATGCCCAAGCATTGCCCCATTTTACATGTGGACCACAACAATGGTGACAAGGCCTCCACAAATATTTGGTATGTCAGCAGGAAGATTCTCTGATTGGGCTAGCTTAGCTCCACCAGGAGAACCCACAAATAGCCACAACAAAGGACTGTACAAGGGGCCACTCTCCTGTAGGGTTGGCAAATTAAGGATTTGGGCTGAGCTTTTTCAAGCCAAGGTCCAAGCCCATTAGAAAATTTAAAATGAGTTAATAATATAAAATTTTTGTTCATCAGTGATAGGAAGACTTGGTTACTTTATTTTATTTATTTATTTTTTTTTGAAATATTTTTTTATAACAACTTGATTATTATTAACTCATTTCAAGTTTACAACAATTTTAAAATTTTTTTAAAAAATAAGTAAAAATCAAGCTCGACCCAATTAACACTTAGGTAATGTTTACTTTCTGGAGTAGGAGTATGGAGTGTGGATTCCTCCCACTCCAGTGTTTGCTTATCATTTTAAAGGGGGAAGTGGGAATCCTACTTCCATGGGGAGAGGTGGGAGTGGGAATCCACTCCCCCCTCTTCCCTTTTTACCCTCATAATTAAAATAAATAAATAATATTTAATAAAATAAATAATATCATATTTGTTAAAAATAATAATTATAAACATATTTATTTTATTAAATTTAATAAAATAAAAATAAATTAATATTATATTTAAATTAATAATATTAAACATTAATTTTAATAAATATTAATTATTTATTTAATTATTAATAATAAATATTTTATTCTAAGAAAATATTAATTTTGTACTATATTATCAATAATAATGTTTCATTTGTGTTGCTATTATTAATAATTTTTATTCACATAATTTAAATTAAAATTAATAAAAAATTATGATTTACATAATTAAGAATATTATTAATTTATAAATATAATAAAATATTTATTTTATTTTTCAAATATATTTTTTATTAATTTTTTAATTACAAATTATAATTATTTAAATAAAGATAAAATTATAATTTAAAACTATTTACTCTCAATCCAAGACAATGTAAACGCATAAATTGGATTCTGATTTCAATTCCATTCTCTCATTCTAATGTAAGTAAATAACCTACTCTCACTCCCACTCCAAACTCTCAATCCTAGGATTCCCACTCCTCAGGATTCATACTCCAATCCAAAATGTAAATGCTACCATAAAAAACAGTTTAATAATATAATTTTAAGTTTTTTTATTCATTATTTATATATAAATTAGGAATTTAAGCTTACTTTTTTTATTTTTCCATTATTTTTCAAATTTGAATTTATTATTCTAATTTAACCTTTTTTTTTAAATAGAGAGCATGGGTCTGGCCCCATCTTTTATTCCTAAACTCTTGTCCAAGCCCTCATGTGCGAAACCCGGCCTATGTGCACTTTACAGCCCAAAAGGATTGCCACATGATCCCTATAGAACCCCTCCCTCAACCCACTGAAGGAATGACACGTGATAACTTGATCCACGAAGAAACCATTATATTTAAATTTCACAGTAACATTACTAAAAAGCCTTTAGATAAGGTAGGAGCAGCCAACTACGACTCGCCATATATGCAGAAAAGACCAAAGATATCCTTACGAAATTCCACTATATAAATCTCACAAAAAAGAGGTCTCTTTTCACTCTTTCACTTCATCGTCATTTTCACATAAGCCTAGCCTCCTCTCTACTATAAATTGACTTGACCGTTAGTGTGTTGTGTTGTGCAAATTTTATTGAACTCGCAAGTGCACGAATTTATTGTAGTATATATCAATGGTGACGAGTGTCGATCCCACGAGGAGGTGGATTTTAATTATATGTAGAATTAATTTTGTATGAGGTGGTTGGATTTTGTGGTGAAAGTGACTTAGATTATCCTAAAATTGGAATTGAAATGGCGAGAATAAATTGGAGAAAAATCTATTGAGATGACATACTTGGGTATCTGGATCCGTATCAACATGCATCATGGGCTAAATAATCATTATTAATTCTAATTAAATCATGAGGGGGGAATCCACACCTCATGAACCACACTCTAATCAATATAGTGCTAAGGGCTTATCGTGCCAAACAATAATAACCTTGTACTAGGGGGCCGGTGAAACCAAGGCGGTACTAGACAAGATTAGTATTATTTGTTGACGAGAAGTCAAAATATCCACAAAAATTAGAGGGGAAGAGAAAATAAATTTACCAAATAAAGCCCATGACACATGTTGAGACTTCACCTTCAACCCAAGCTTAAAAGAAAATTAACTACTCATAATTGAACTAGGGGCAAAATGGGAATTTATTAAAATACATAGAAAGTACAAGATGGAGAGAGAATTACAGAAAATGGAGTCCAAAAATGGATTCAGAGCTATCAAATTAGGGGGGGGAGGCCCCTTTTTTATAGATACATGGAGTAAATCATAGCCATCGGATTAAAAACAGTTTGGACGCTCAGGATTGCGCCACGTTATCAGTCAACAATACGCGGTTTGACCACGTGGATGAACAGTAACACGGTTTGACCCACATTGAACAGTGACGCGGTTTGGTTGAAAATAATCCTGTGTAATGCATGTACCGTACGCGAGATTTTTGGTCCACTGATATACTGCCACGTCACTATCAACAGTACATAAGAATTTTAGTCCAACAGGATCGTGACACCTCATCATTCAATGCCACATCATTGGTCAATGCCATGTCATCAATCCGTCTATATGAACAATGTCATGAACAGTAACGTAGATAGTATCGTACACGTGAATAGTACCGTACATGTGAACAGTGTCATTTTTCCTTTTATGCTCCTCCTAAGGTTTTCGACCGTCCTGAGTTCAAAAGCGATGTCCGTTTTGCCATCTGATCTCTCATTTATTGTGAAATGACCATGATGCCCCTAAAATACATAAAATACTTAATTAAAATAAAACACACATAATTAAATTACAAGAAGCTTAAATACATAAAAGTAAGGGTTATTAGTAAGACGTGAAATGTAAAATGACGATTTTTTCCTTTATAAATATACATTTTCTAACACTCAACACACCCCCCCAACCAGCTTATTGCTAATCCCTAGCAAATAAAGCGAAAACAAAATTCACATCCAAAATGATTTTTTTTTTTTAAACACTCTTGTTTATTCAATCAGACTAATGATAACAATCAAATAAAAGTATAAGCATTATCTCAAGTCTAAAGAAACATCACACCCACATCAACCATCCACATGAATCAGCCCAGTAGACTTTGTCATAGCTACCTTCAAGAATGACATGTTAAACCTCAAAATCTTACTGGAAGTAGTGACACTCTCACAAAGAAATTAAACCCAATAAAAATAGTCACTCCAATGAATGGTAATTGAGAGAAAATAATAATAAAAATGATATCACATACTCTTACCAAGATGAAAGAAATATGCCCTCAGCTTAGAAATAATACGATCTCAAGTCAAGTAAAAATGCTAGTCAACCCAATTTATTTATCTTTTTTTTTTATTATGCATCACTACATCTTTTTAGCCCATATAACTAGCTTCTACTTCAGACTATAGTTCCCTAAAATCAAGGACTTTTATTAGGACGTAACGTAGGCTAGGGACATGGTTAACAAAGAAGGGAAATAAGGAAAACAAAGTGTATGTTTGAGAAAAATACAGAGAAATTTTTTTTCTTTTGGAAGTTGCAAGGTGGATTTCACCTATTATTGTTATATTTTTTTCTTCTTTTTTTTAAACAATTTTTTTTTTTTGCTTTTGCTTGGCACAACGTCACTGAACAAAATAATTATTTACATTTTTCTCAAACATAAATAAGTGATGGAACTTATAAAACATCGGATAATACTCCAAATCAGAGTGGGTCAAGATGATAAGTTTAACAAATAAAAGGCTTTTTTTTTTAAAAAAAAGGCTCAAAATGGTTAACTATGGATATTTCACAAAAAAGGATGGTTAGAAAGGCTCAAACGAATCAAAAATGGCCTTTCCATTGTCTTTTGGGGCTCTAAATAACCTTCCATATCTACAAGTTAGATGGACCTCCAAATGTAGCAACACACTTTTTTTTTTAATTTTACAAATTTTTTTAAAGGTTAACTCAAAAGAAATCTAGAGATCGTGTATACAATAATAAACTGCTAAGCTATATAAAGAATGGATAAAATGATTACTCTCCAAGAAAAATGATAGGCTCAAAAACTTACTTGGCACTTATTTATGACGTGTTCATTCCTTCAAGCAACTTATATTTGTCTCCGACATCAACATGTAAAGTAGCAAACATAGCGTAACATCACTTAAGACCAAAGATAATACAAATACTAAAATTTGAAATTAATCATGTCATCCAATGTTAAAACAAATAACACAAAATTTTTAAAAAAAATAATATTCTACCCCCCAACCTATTCTAAACATAAAAGGAAAATATGCATGCAGAAATGTGAAAATGATGCAGAAAAATTAATTAGAAAATTACACTTAAAATGATAGAAAAAGAAATGTTTTTGTTTTTGTTTTTTTAATTTTTAACTAAGAAGATGTGTTTCTAGAGGCACTACACTCCATATTCAGCCATCATCAACACAAAAAGTTAGCAATAGTTAGTTTCTACAATAAAAAATCAGTAAAAACTTAACCAAGATTCCACAATTGTCGACTATTCCCTCCCCCCAACCAGAACGAAACATTGTCCTCAATGTTTGAAAGGAAAGAAGTAGAGTTTAGAAGACATCACCTGGATGGTGCAACACAGAAGAAAATATTTACAAGCAGAGAGTTAAATCTGATTTGTACTTCTTACTGCGGCTACTGTTACTATCATTATTTGAACGCTCCAACACAAAGGTCCAGGGGTCTGGCTCCGGTCTATAAGCTTGTAACATATCAAGTAGCTCATTAGCAGTGTGAGCACAAATAAAAAGCTTTTTGGCATTGGAATGAACGAAATAGTTTTTTATTGCATGGTTAAGAAATGTGATAAAGCCATCATAAAATTTATTGATATTTAACAAACCGATGGGTTTCTGGTGAATGTGCAAATGGGCCCAAGATGCTAGTGTGATAAGTGCCTCTAGTGTTGCAAGATCTCTTGGAAGGAAAATAAAAGCATCAGCATGATTAAGCATTTCAGTTATTCGTTCTTGCATACCTAAGACGACTAACTCTTCTCCAGTCGATGAGTCGGACAAACAGCCCAAAAGTTTTAGAGCTCTTGGGATGATGCCTAACACTTGGCTTTCTCTGACAAAAGCAGCTTCTAAGACCAATTTTGATAGCCCTTGGTTACCTCCTCCAGACACCAAGTGTAATTTTCTCTCTGCTATGCTTCGACCAAGATCTATGGCTGCATCAACGAACTTTTTATGTTTGCCATAGGTAAATCCAGAAAGCACACAAATGTTCTTGAATTGTCTATTGGGAGTAGCTGCCATTGGAATACTTATCAAAAATAATTTGTGAGTGCTTGACGAAAAAAAAATCACATTTAAGAGTCTTGGTGACAGTGGGTCACAATTGTGTATGAGGTAACATGTCAGTGTCAAATAACGTGTAAAGCACATGGCTCGTGAGTCAAAAAGGAAACAGTAAAAAGGAAAAAGTAAACAGTAATAAAATGAAATTATTAAAGACAATAATGCAAATGATAAAACAACTGTGAAATAAAATAACTGACACGACTTAAAAGTGTTTGTTTTGCTCTCAAGTATAAGAGTGTCTAGTTATAATATATCTCGGTGAGTCCAAGGTCGATCCACAGAGAAAAGATTTAATTTGTTTATTTTATTTTATCTAAAATTTAAAAATAAAACTTAAACATAAACAACTTAATTGAAATAAAACTATGAAATTGAATTAGTTAGGGTTGTGGATTCATTCTTAGTAGTAAATAAAACTTAATAAATTCTTTTTGCCATTTTTTTAGATTTATTGCCCAAAAGATTAATTATATAAATTATTATTATTTTCCCTTTAATTTTATAATGGTTTAAGTATTCATTGTGCCAAAATTTAATTTGTCTACAACAAGTCAAAATACCATTTTACCATACCTTATATTTAGATAAAAAGAATTTATTGTACCAAACTCCCTTGTTTGTCTACAATAAATCAAATTCTCATAATATAAAATATGTATAAAATTAAATAGAAAATAATTTAATTTATAAAATTAAAAATAGAATTTCATTAAATCTTATTTATTTCCTAAGAGTTTCACCTTCCCCTAACTATTAATATTTAGCTAAACATGTTTTTTATAAAGGAAATTACTAAAATTGAAAAACACAAAATTAAAAATGGAATTTGAAAATTGAAATAAAACTAATTTTATTGATTGAAAATAAATTACAAAGAGAGATGAGGAGAAGAATTTGGGGGAAAAGAAGAGAAGAGAAGGTGTGGAGAGGTGTGTTCACCCCCCCTCTATTTATACTAATACATGGTAAATCCACACCACATAAATAAAAAAATTTAATTACATCTTAACCTTACATTTGTCCCACTAATAATCCCACTAATAAAACATAAACCTAACTTATCCACTCAAGCACATCCAACACATTCCACTAACAATTACCATACCTAATATGATAAAAACTTATAATTTTAGAATTACCACATTTACCGTGGTAAAAACGTAAAAAAATACAACAAAAGTCTTGGATCCTCCTCGACAATGACAT
>NW_006262139.1:10506158-10510567 GCF_000493195.1 Citrus x clementina | reverse complement strand
AAGTTCCGGAATCCAAATTTGACATCCATGCATTTGTTCGGAGCCTCAAATTGCATGAAATTATTATTTTTACCTAATAAACACACAAAAATACACAAAATCAAATATTTAGAAATTCACAATATGTTTCACAATTACAAATATAAATTACATTAATAAAACAAAATAACATTTTTATCCCTTAATAAACATACAATTTTTAACACTAATCACACCCCCCAACTAGCTTATTGCTAGCCCCTAGCAATTAAAGCGTTATATTAACTTAAGATTTACAAAATTCACATGCAAGTTAATAGTTGTTCATCTATCCTCTAAACTACCAAATAATTAAACTCTCCAATTTTTTTTTTAACTTTTGGTCATCCACTCATTATCCAGAATATCATAAACCTTCTTTTGTGCTCAAGTAATTAACACAATACTTATGGGGTTTTATTAAAAGAAAACAACATTTTCATTCTAAAACTCATTAGAAATTCTATCTTCAGGTAGTAGATTATTCAAGTTTTTTTTTCTTTTGCATTTTTAACCCATGTAGCGAGCTTTAGGTCAGTGACTCCCAGATCAGTTGACCTTAGGGCACTAGGTGTTGAAACACCCCTACGGACTTAATTACTCGGATTTTTAATAAATAAGCAAACAATATATCTATAACCCATGTAGCGAGTTTTAGGTCAGTGACTCCCAGACCAGTTGACCTTAGGGCACTAGGTGTTGAAACACTCCTACGGACTTAATTACTCGGGTTCTAGACATAACAAAATTAAATTCATTCAAATTTTTTCTTTTTTCTTTTTTTTTGTTTTTTGATTTTTTTTTTGATTTTTTATTTTTTGCAATATACACTTTCTACCACCTTAGATATTATTCCTAATAAATCAAAAGAACTAAATGCTGCAAAAATTTTAACTTTCAACCCATTAGTATGTGTCATAGTGTGTGTGTGAAGAATGATTTAATAATACCTGTTAAATGAGTAAACAACAAAATAACTTTATAACCAAATGGAGGAGAGTTCACAAATTTGAGTAATTCAAAGAAAAGGGAACAAAAACAACTTATTATGAATTTTAAAATCAAAATATAATACAAGACTATTAGGATGCGTCTCAAAAGTTGACTCTTTACACAGCCATCCTAGACAAAAAAATTATTAATTGTTTTTGGTTTTTTTTTGGGTTTTTTTTAAAAAAAATTAAACACACCTATTTACAATTTACGTCAATTATCCCTTCCCCCCAACCTAATTTAAACATTATATACATGCAGAAAGATGAAAAAGATAAAGGAAACATAAATAATAAAAGAAGAAATAGGAAAGATCACACCTGAACAACCCGCTGAAGATGCGTTTCTAGAGTCTCTACACCCCATATTCTGCCATCTTCGACAAAAGCATTACTAGGATTTGCTATATTCCACATTTGTCAACTATTCCCTCCCCCCAACCTGAATAAGACATTGTCCTCAATGGCTTAAAGGAAAGAAGTAGAGTTTAGAAGACACAACCTCATAGCTCCAAGAAGATTGTTACAACCAAAGAGTTAAATCCAATTTACACTTCTTACTAGGGCTAGGGTTACCATCATTAGTCAACCATTCCAAGGCCAAGGTCTTAGGATCTGGCTCTGGTTTGTAAGCTTGTAAAAGATCAAGTAACTCATTAGCAGTAAAAGCACAAATAAAAAGATTTTTCGCAGAGATTGGAATAAAATGATTCTTAATTGCATGGTTAATGAATGTGAACAACCCATCAAAAAAATTATTAACATTTAGTAAACCGATGGGTTTTTAATGGATGTTTAAATGGGCCCAAGATGCAAATGTAATCAATGCCTCTAAAGTTGCAAGATCTCCTAGCAAGAAAATGAAAGCGTCAGCATGATTTAACATCTTAGTTATTCGTTCTTGCATACTTGAGACAACTAACTCTTCTCCAATTGGTACATCAGACCTGCATCCCAAAGGTTTTAAGGCTTGTGAAATGATACCTAGTACCTGGTTTCCTCTAATAAAAACAGCTTCTGAGACAAGTTTTGATAACCCGCGGTCACCTCCTCCATATACAAGGTGCAGTTTCCTCTCAGCTATGGCACGACCAAGATCTACAGCTACTTGAATGAACTCTTTGTATTTTTCATAATGAAATCCAGAGAGCACACAAATGTTTTTGAATTGTCTACTCGAAGATGCTGCCATTAGAATAATCTTCAAAAACAAGTTGTGAGTGGTTTGGAAAAAGAGCTCGTATTTAAAGATCTGAGTGACAGACAGAATGAGAAACAGCTGTAAATGGGTTGGTGGACTTGTCAAATGATGCGTAAAGCTCATGTCTCAATTATTCAAAAGCAAACAGTAAAATAAAAGCAAACAGTGAAAAGAAAAAGTAAAAGAAAACAAATAATGATTAAATACAAAATCACACCATTAAATGCAATAATGCAAATGATAAAGGAGTAATAAAGTAAAAGGATATTTAGTGGTAGTTGTGATTGTGACTCACATCTTCCTCTGGTTTTACGTCCAGTAACGGCTTGAACGCTCTCTATGGGTCGAGGATACGCTTCCCATCCAGTTTTCTTATAAACTGGCAAACAAGGTCTTTTTGAGTCAGATTCCCAAGACTAAACTGTGCACTTTCGTTTTGGAATAGTCTCCATAACCTGTGTATCTCATATTGCACATGTCCGCTTCGATGCGTCTCAAGAGATCGTAAGATATTATCCAACGATTCTTTACTCATGCCATCTTTGACGAATTTAATTTTATCTTCTCGACTATCAGAAACCATTCCTAAAGATTTACAAACTTCGAGTCTGCAACTAAGTCGTACACAATTATGACATTTTGAGCCAAGTCGTTTAGCTCTCCTTTTCTTAGCAAACGTACTTTTACCAAAACCAGGCATGTAAGAAACAAATGGATCAGAACACTCACCAGCTAATCGGACCTTTGCTTCAATTAACCAACGAATGTCAGAAGGAATGCCATTGATCATTAACAAACGCAGTCATTCACAACGAGCTTTGTAAATTTTCCTGAGGGCATTCTGAGGGAGAGAAGGAAAACGCTTATGCAAGTTATGTTGTATTTCTTCCATGCTTGATTTTGAGATTTCAGTTATTGTGGGAAACTGAGGATACCGACTTAAGAAGTCACGGAGTACCGTTATCCGCCATTTATACGGGAAAATAAATCAAAACACACCAAAATCAAATTTGCAAAATCAAATCAAACGTGAAATCGAACAACAAAAAAAGAAACACAATATGTACAAAGGAAAATGAACTTACATTCGTCCTCTTATTGAGTTAACCTCAAGCTCCAATTGAAATTCATATATACCATGCTCTATTGCTCTAAGTTGTCTTTCTTGATCCTCAACGTAGGCCACTAATTCTGGTGGTTGTCGTTCCCAAATTGGATGTGATTTACAGCTTTGTATCAATCTTCTCAAGTGAAATTTTATTCGCAAAAGTCTTTTAAGATGTGTAAACAAAATATTCCTTATTGAGGTACTCATGATGTATAATGATGAAGAAAACACAATTATTAAACACACTTAAGTAAGAAACATCACAACGCGTATCATTCAAGACAGTCAAACAATCCAAACGGTAAAACAACAGTGAAAAGTTAAAATACTCATTAAAAACTTAATCAATATTTTGTGGGTCACTCAAATTTATTTCGGTGCTTGGTTCACGTGGTTGGTATTCCAGATAGGGCTTTATTCTTTGACCATTAACTTTAAATGTGACACTGTTTTTTGGATTCTCAATTTCTACAGCCCCATGTGGATATACATTTTTTACAATAAATGGGCCACTCCACTTTGACTTTAACTTTCCTGGAAACAAATGAAGACGAGAATTATAAAGCAACACTCTTTGACCAATTTCAAATGTTTTTCGAAAAATTCTTTTATCATGAAAAATTTTTGTTCTTGCCTTAATAATTCTTGAATTTTCATATGCATCATTTCTTAATTCCTTAAGTTCATTCAATTGTAATTTCCGCACATTACCAACATCATCCAAATTTGAATTAAAAGCTTTAATAGCTCAAAATGATTTATGTTCAAATTCAACAGGTAAGTGACAAGGTTTACCATAAACTAGCCGATAGGGTGACATTCCTAAAGACGTTTTAAATGCAGTACGGTATGCCCAAAGTGCATCAGTCAATCGAAGAGACCAATCTTTGGGGTTTGGGTTAACTGTTTTTTTCTAAAATTTGTTTTATCTCCATATTTGCTAATTCAACTTGACCATTTGTTTGAGGATGATAAAGGGTAGCAACTTTATGTGTAATTCCATATTTTTTCATTAAAGACTCAAATGACTTATTACAAAAATGCCTACCTCCATCACTAATAATAGCTCGAGGGATTCCAAATCGACTTA
>NW_006262139.1:10476469-10506001 GCF_000493195.1 Citrus x clementina | reverse complement strand
AAATATTTCAATTTCAAGTATAAGATTTAAGGGCATCATGTTTCTTTTAGTAATTGATCCCAATTTTTGACAGTTTTCATAAGTTTTGCAAAATTCATATGTGTCTTTAAATATGGTAGGCCAATAAAATCCACTTTGTAAAATTTTAGCCGTAGTTTTTCTTGAAGAAAAGTGTCCACCGCATGCTTCAGAATGATAAAAATTAATTACACTACTTACCTCATTATCAGGAATGCATCGTCGAAAAATCTGGTCAGGGCAATATTTGAATAAGTAAGGATCATCCCAATAACATTTCTTTACTTCAACCAAAATTTTCTTCTTCTCCTGAGTATTTCATTACGAAGGCATTTTACCTGTAACAAGGAAATTAACAATGTTAGCATACCATGGTATTGAAGTAATAAATAATAAAAATTCATTAGGAAATGAATCATTGATGGGTGTTATATCAGTGCAGATTTCAGATGTGAGTCTTGATAAATTATCAGCAACAACATTTTCGGCACCCTTTTTATCTTTGATGGTGAGGTCAAATTCTTGAAGTAACAAAATCCAGGGAATTAGTCTTGGTTTGGCATCCTGTTTAGTCATCAAATATCTCACAGCAGCGTGATCAGTAAAAACAACAGTTTTAGAACCACGCAAATATGAGCGAAATTTGTTTAATGCATACACCACAGCAAGTAATTCTTTTTCAGTTGTCGAATAATTCATTTGAGTACTATCCAAAGTCTTACTCGCATAGTGAATCACAAACGACTTACGATCCTTTTTTTGTCCTAAAACAGCACCAATAGCAAAGTCACTTGCATCACACATTAATTCAAAAGGCAAAGACTAATCAGGAGATTGCATAATAGGTGCAGATGTCAACAGGCAAATTATTTTTTGAAAAGATTTTTGGCAATCATCAGTCCATTCAAATGGTGCATTTTTTAATAAGAGGTTACAAAGTGGTTTAGATATAACACTAAAGTTTTTTATAAACCTCCTATAAAATCCTGCATGCCCTAAAAAGTATCATACATCTCTAACTGTTTTTTGTTGTGGCAATTTAGATATGACTTCAATTTTTGCTTTGTCAACTTCAATTCCTTTAACATATATAACATGACCCAAAACAATTACAGAAGTAACCATGTAATGGCATTTTTCCCAATTTAAAATGAGTTCTTTTTCAACACATCTTTTTAAAACGTTTTCCAAATTATCAAGGCAATCATCAAAAGAATTCCCAAACACTGTCAAATCATCCATAAAGACCTCTAAACAATGTTCAATCATATCAGTGAAAATACTTAACATGCATATTTGAAATGTTGCAGGAGCATTACAAAGCCCAAATGGCATTCTTTTAAATGCAAATGTTCCAAAGGGACATGTAAATGTGTTTTTTTCTTAGTCTTCAAGTGCTATAGGAATTTGATAATAACCTGAATACCCATCTAAAAAGCAGTAGTAGGGATGTCCAGCTACTCTTTCTAAGATTTGGTCAAGAAATGGTAAAGGAAAATGATCTTTTCTAGTGGCTTCATTTAATTTCCTATAATCAATACACATGCGCCAACTAGATGTAATTCGTGTTGGAATTAATTCACCTTTTTCATTTTTAACAACAATGATTCTAGATTTTTTAGGCATTACTTGTGTAGGACTTACTGTTGTGCAAATTTTAATGTACTCGCAAGCGCACGAATCTATTGTAGTATAGATCAATGGTGACAAGTGTCGATCCCACGAGGAGGTGGATTTTAATTGTGTGTAGAATTAATTTTGTAAATGGGTGATTGGATTTGTGGTGGAAATGATTTGGAATATGCTAAAACTTAAATTAAAATGGCGAGAACAAATTCTAAAATTGGAATTGAAATGGCGAGAATAAATTGAAAAGAAATCTATTGAGATGACGTACTTGGGTATCTAGATCTGTATCAACATGTACCATGGGCTAAATAATCCTTATTAATGCCAATTAAAACATGAGGGGGGAATTCACATCTCATGAATCACGCTCTAATCAATATGGTGCTAAGGGCTTATCGTGCCAAATAATAATAACCTTGTACTAGGGGGCCGGTGAAACCAAGGCGGTACTAGACAAGATTAATATTATTTGTCGACGAGAAGTCAAAACATCCACAAAAATTAGAGGAGAAGAGAAAATAAATTTACCAAATTAAGCCCATGCACATGTTGAGACTTCACCTTTAACCCAAGCTTGAAAGAAAATTAGTTACTCATAATTGAACTAGGGGCAAAATGGGAATTTATTAAAATTCGTAGAAAATACAAGATGGAGAAGAAATTACAGAAAATGGATCCCAAAAATGGATTCAGAGATATCAAATTAGGGGGGAGAGGTCCATTTTTTATAGATACATAGAGTAAATCATGGCCATTAGATTAAAAACAGTTTGGACGCTCAAGATTGCGCCACGTAATCAGTCAACAGTACGCGGTTTGACCACGCGGATGAACAGTAACACGGTTTGACCCGGGTTGAACAGTAATGCGGTTTGGTTGAAAATAATCCGGTGTGATGCATGTACCGTACGCGAGATTTTTGGTTCACTAATATACTGCCACGTCACCATCAACAGTACATAAGAATTTTAGTCCAACAGGATCGTGACACCTCATCAGTCAATGCCACATCATCGATCAATGCCACGTCATCGATCCATCTATATGAACAGTGTCGTGAACAGTAACGTATACAGTACCGTACGCGTGAATAGTACCGTACATGTGAACAGTGTCATTTTTTCTTTTATGCTCCTCCTAAGGTTTTCGACCGTCCTGAGTTCAAAAGTGATGTCCGTTTTGCCATCTGATCTCTCGATTATTGTGAAATAACTATGATGCCCCTAAAATACATAAAATACTTAATTAAAATAAAACACACAGAATTAAATCAAAAGAAGGTTAAATTCATAAAAGTAAAGGTGTTAGTAAAACTTGTAGTGTAAAATGACGATTTTCTCCTTTATAAATATACATTTTCTAACACTCAACACACCCCCAAACCAGCTTATTGCTAGTCCCTAACAAATAAAGCGAAAACAAAATTCAAAACCAAAATGATTTTATTTTATTTTATTTAGAAACACTCGTGTTTATTCAATTAGATTAATGATAGCAATCAAATAAAAGTATAAGCATTATCTCCAGTCTAAAGCAACATCACACCCACATCAACCATCCACATGAATCAGCCCAGTAGACTTTGTTATAGCTACTTTCAAGAATAACATGTCAAACCCCAAAATCTCACTGAAAGTAGTGACACTTTCACAAAGAAATTAAACCCAATAAAAATAGTCACTCCAATGAATGGTAATTGAGAGAAAATAATAAAGATGTGATATCACATGCTCTCACCAAGATGAAATAAATATGCCCTGAGCTTAGAAATAATACAATCTCAAGTCAAATAGAAAATGTTAGTCAACCCAATTTATTTATTTATTTTTTATATGCACCACTACATCTTTTTAGTCCATATAACTAACTTCTACTTCAAACTATAGTTCCCTAAAATCAAGAAAGACTTTTATTAGGACGTAACGTAGGCTAGGAGTGGGCTAACAAAGAAAGGAAATAAGGAAAATAAAGTGTATGTTTGAGAAAAATGCAGAGAAATTTTTTTTTTTTTGGAAGTTGCAAGGTGAATTTCACCTATTATTGTTATTTTTATTCTTTTGAAACAACAACTTTTGTTTTGTTTTGTTTTTTTTTTTGCTTTTATTTGGCATAACTTCACTGAACAATATAATTATTTACATTTTCTCAAACATAAATAGGTGATGGAACTTATAAGACATCGGGTAATACTCCAAATCGGAGTGGGTCAAGATGATAAGTTGACAAAGAAAAGGTTTTTTTTTTAAAGGCTCAAAAGGGGTAACTATGGATATTTAATAAAATGGATTGCTAGAAAAGCTCAAACAGATCAAAGATGGCATTTCCATCGTCTTTTAGGGCTCTAAATAATCATCCATATCTACTAGTTAGATGGGCCTCCCAATGTAGCAACACACATTTTTTTCTTTTTCTTCTTTTTTTTTATTTTACAATTTTTTTTTAAGGGTTAACTCAAAAGAAATCTAGAGGTCGTATATAAAATAATAAACTGCTAAGCTGTATAAAGAATGGGCAAAAGGGTTACTCTCCAAGAAAAATGATAGGCTCAAAATCTCACTTGGCACTTATTTATGACATGTTCATTCCTTCAAGCAACTCATATTTATCTCCGACATCAACATGTAAAGTAGCAAACATAGCGTAACATCACTTAAGACCAAAGATAATACAAATACTAAAATTTGAAATTAATCATGTCATCCAATGTTAAAACAAATCACACAAATTTTTTTTTAAACAATATTCTACCCCCCCAACCTATTCTAAACATGAAAGGAAAATATGCATACAGAAATGTGAAAATAATGCATAAAAACTAATTAGAAAAGTTACACTTAAAATGATAGAAAACGAAAATGATTTTTTTTTTTAACTTAGAAGATGAGTTTCTAGAGGCACTACACTCCATATTCAGCCATCTTTGACTTAAAAATTTGAAAATATATATTTATAAGGAGAAATTAAAAAGAAGAAGAAAAATAAACATCAAAACATAATAAAGAAAAAGAAAATGTCTGAATTTTTTTTTTAGTTTTTTAGTTTTTTTAATTTTTTTTTAACGATGAAGATGCGTTTCTAGAGTCACTACACTCCATATTCAGCCATCTTCAACACAAAAAGTTAGCAACAGTTAGTTTCTACAACAAAAAATTAGTAAAAACTTAACCAAAATTCTACAATTGTCGACTATTCCCTCCCCCCAACCAGAACGAAACATTGTCCTCAATGTTTGAAAAGGAAAGAAGTAGAGTTTAGAAGACATCACCTGAGTGGTGCAACACAGAATAAAATATTTACAAGCGGAGAGTTAAATCTAATTTGTACTTCTTACTGCGGCTACTGTTACCATCATTATTTGAGCGCTCCAACACAAAGGTACAGGGGTCTGGCTCCAGTTTATAAGCTTGTAACAGATCAAGTAGCTCATTAGCAGTGTGAGCACAAATAAAAAGTTTTTTCACATTAGAAGGGATGAAATAGTTTTTTATTGCATGGTTAAGAAATGCGATAAAGTCATCATAAAAGTTATTGACATTTAACAAACCGATGGGTTTCTGGTGGATGTGCAGATGGGCCCAAGATGCTAGTGTGATAAGTGCCTTTAGTGTTGCAAGATCTCCTGGAAGGAAAATAAAAGCATCAGCATGATTAAGCATTTCAGTTATTCTTTCTTGCATACCTGAGACGACTAACTCTTCTCTAGTTGATGAGTCAGACGAACTGCCCAATGGTTTTAAGACTCTTGGGATGATGCCTAACACTTGACTTCCTCTGATAAAAGCTGCTTCTGAGACCATTTTTTATAACCCTCGGTTACCTCCTCCATACACCAAGTGTAATTTTTTCTCTGCTATACTTCGACCAAGATCGATGGCTGCCTTAACGAACTCTTTATGTTTGCCATAGGTAAATCCAGAAAGCACACAAATGTTCTTGAATTGTTTATTTGGAGTAACTGCCATTGGAATATTTCTCAAAAACAAATTGTGAGTGCTTAACAAAAAGTCATATTTAAAAATCTTGGTGACAATGTGTCACAACTGTGTATGAGATGGCATGTCAGTGTCAAATAACGCGTAAAGCACATGGCTCGCGAGTCAAAAAGAAAACAGTAAAAAGAAAAAAGCAAACAGTAATAAAATTATTAAAGACAATAATGCACACAATAAAACAATAGTGAAATAAAATAACAGTAAAGTGAAAGGATATTTACAGGTAGTTGCGACTGTGGCTCACATCTTCCTCTGGTTTTACGTCCAGAAATGGCTTGAATGCCCTCTATGGGTCGAGGATAGGCTTCCTATCCAGTTTTCTTATAAACTGGCAAACAGGGTCATTTATAGTCAGATTCCCGAGACTATATCGTGCATGCTCTTTCTAGAATAATGGTCATAACTAGAGAATCGTTCTTTGCACATATCCACTAGGATGCGTTTCAAGAGACAAAAGGATATCATCCAATGACTCCTTATTCAAGCCTTCCCTAATGAATTGAATCTTATCTTCCCTGTTATCAGACATCATTCCTAAAGAACATGGGTTTTTATTGCAACTCATTCTGGCACACTTATGACAAGCAACAGAAATTCTTTGAGCTCGTCATTTTCTTACATAATTTCCTTTACCACAACCAGGCATATATGCAATAAATTTTGGAGGTAACTCACCTGCCGGTCGTACTTTAGCCTCGATTAACCAACGAATGTCAGCAGGTATGTTATTCCTCATGAGTAATCGCATGCATTCGGACCGGACTTTATAGATTGTAAGGAGGGCATTCTGAGGAAGTGAAGGGAATCGCTTGTGAACCTTCGCTAGAATCTCGTTTCTGTCCATACCTTCGCCTCAGAATATCAGTTATTATGGGAAACTGAAGTAACCGACTTGATTGTCACGGAGTACCGTTATCCGCCACTTCACCGGGGTAACAAACTAAAGCACACAAACAGAAAACAAATTAAAATACACAAAGAAAATTAAAATCGTCCTCTTATTGAATTTACCTCAAGCTCCAACTGGATGTCGTAAACACTTCTCTCAATGTCTCTGAGTTGGCTTTCTAAACCCTCAACATAGGCTACTAACTCTGGTGGTTGTAAAGCCCAAATGCGATGTGTTTTACAAAATTGAATCTACCTTTTGAGATGAGTTTTGATACGTTGAAGTGGTTTAAGAATGTTCAGGAGGAACAGTCTAAGTAAAGTACTCATGATTAAAAATGATAAGACAAAACTTAATAGTTAAACAAACACACTTATGCAAAAATAATTTCAATTAGGAAAAGAATAATAAAAAGAAAGAAAGAAAAATCAAATCAACGAAAAGAAAAAAAATCAATTCAAATCTGGTGGGTCACTCAAATTAATTTCGGTGTTTTCTCCATGTGGTTGGTACTCTAGATATGGCTTTAATCTTTGACCATTAACTTTAAACGTGACACCGTTCTTTGGGTCCTTAATTTCAATTGCCCCATGTGAAAAAACAGTATGTACAATAAATGGGCCAGACCAACGAGAGCGAAACTTACCTGGGAATAGGTGCAAGCGAGAATTGAATAAAAGCACTTTCTGACCTGGGGTGAACGATTTTCTCATAATTTGCTTGTCATGGAAGACTTTCATTCGTTGCTTGTAAATCTTGGCATTTTCGTATGCGTCATTGCGAATTTCTTTAAGTTCTGCCAGTTGTAATCTTCTTTCTGAGCTAGCTTGATGCATGTCAAAGTTGAATTTCTTGATGGCCCAATACGCACGATGCTCGAGTTCCACAGGTAGGTGGCAAGCTTTTCCATACACTCACATGTAGGGTGACATCTCAATCGGGGTCTTGAAAGCCGTTCTATATGCCCATAATGCATCATCAAGTCTTAATGACCAATCTTTTCTGTCCGGCCTCACCGTCTTTTCTAATATGTGTTTTATTTCTCGATTGGAGATCTCAACTTGGCCACTGGTTTGCGGATGATATGGGGTCGCCACTTTGTGTGTGATTGAATACTTTGTCAAAAGAGCTTTGAATGCTTTGTTACAAAAGTGGGCACCACCATCACTGATTATTGCTCGAGGGAATCCAAAGCGTGAGACAATATTGCTTTTCAAAAATCCTATCACCACCTTGTGATCATTAGTTCTGCATGGAATTGCTTCTACCCATTTCGATATATAGTCAACAGCAACCAATATGTATTGATGGCCAAAAGAAGGGGGAAAGGGTCCCATGAAGTCGATACCCCATACGTTAAAAATCTCAACCACTAAAATTGGATTTAGTGGCATCATATTCTTTCACGTAATACTTCCCATTCGTTGACACATATCACATGAAGAACAAAAAGTGTAAGCGCCTCGAAATATAGTTGGTCAATAGAAACCACATTGTAAAACTTTAGTCGCTGTTTTCTTAGCACTAAAATGGTCTCCACAAGCTTGTTCATGACAGAATGAAAGGATATTCTAAATTTCACTTTCTGGGACACATCGTCTAACAATTTGATCTACACAATACTTGAACAAATAAGGGTCATCCCAAAAGAATTTATTTATTTCTGCAAAGAATTTAGCCTTGTCTTGCTTGGTCTAATGCTCTGTAAGTTTACCTGTAACAAGATAATTAACTATATCAGCATACTAAGGTAATACTTCCACATTCATTAATTGTTCATCTGGAAATGACTCATTTAATGGTAATGGTTCTATAATTGTGTCAAAATGGAGACGAGAGAGATGATCCGCCACAACATTCTCTATGTCTTTCTTATCTTTGAATTCCAAGTCAAATTCCTGCAAAAGTAACACCCAACAAATTAGTCTAGCTTTTGCATCTTTTTTTATGAGAAGATATTTAAGAGCAGCATGATCCGTGAATATAATTATTTTACAACTAATGAGATAGGATCGAAATTTTTCCAATGCAAATACTACTGCTAGCATTTCTTTTTCAGTAGTTGAATAGTTCAATTGTGTATCATTTAATGTCATACTAGCATAGTAAATAACATGGGGAATTCGATCAACTCTTTGTCCTAAAACTGCTCCTACTGCATAATCAGATGCATCACACATTAGTTCAAATTGTAAGCTCTAGTTTAGGGGCTGAATGATGGGTGATGATGTCAACAACTGCTTTAATTTTTCAAATGCCATAAGACATGAATCATCAAGGAAAAAAGGTACATCCTTAGCAAGTAGATTGCATAAGAGTCTAAAAACTTTGCTAAAATCTTTAATGAAACGTCTATAGAAACCCGCATGCCCAAAGAAATATCTTACTTCTCTGACTGTTTTGGGTGGAGGAAGATTAGAAATGAGATCCACCTTGGCTTTGTCAACCTCAATACCTTTGCTCAAAATGATGTGACCGAGAACAATACCTTGTTTTACCATAAAATGTCACTTCTCTCAATTTAAGACCAAGTTCTTTTCGATACATCTCTACAGAACTAGTGTTAGATGATGTAAACATTGATCAAACGAGTCACCAAAGACAGAAAAATCATCTATAAAGACTTCAAGGAATCGTTCAACTATATTAGAAAAAATGCTTAACATGCATCGTTGAAATGTAGCAGGTGCATTACATAATCCAAATGGCATCCTCCTATATGCAAAAGTGCCAAAAGGGCAAGTGAAAGTGGTTTTCTCTTGATCTTTCGGTGCTATGGGAATCTGATTATATCCTCAGTAGCCATCTAGAAAGCAATAAAATTCATGGCTTGCTAATCTATCAAGCATTTGATTGATAAATGGTAAAGGAAAATGGTCTTTACGTGTGACAGAATTCAACTTTCTATAATCAATGCAAACACGTCATCCTGTAGTTACTCTAGTGGGTATCAATTCATTATCAGCATTCATAACTACTGTGACTCCTGACTTTTTGGGGACAACTTGTACAGGACTGACCCATGAACTATCAGAAATTGGGTAAATGATACATGCGTCTAATAACTTAAGAACTTCTGTTATAACAACTTCTTTCATATTAGGATTTAACCGACGTTGCATTTCCCTAGTAAATTTAGCATTTTCATCAAGGTGAATGTAATACATGCAGTCTACTGGGTTTATACCTTTAATGTCTGCTATGGTCCATCCTAATGCTCCTTTGTGCTCTTTTAAAACATCCAACAACTTACCTTTTTGTTCGTCATTTAGGGATGATGAGATGATTACCGGCAGAGTACTTTCTTCTCCTAAAATGCATATTCTAGAGCGTTGGGCAATGGTTTGAGCTCGCGTTTTGGTGGTGATTCTGATGATGGGATGAGTTTCTTCTCTGATGGTGCTAGTTGTTCAACTCTTGACTTCCATTTATTAGTGTCCATGGATGGTGCTGAGTCAAGCAAAGCGTTGACCTCATCAACTGATCTGTCAATATCAAAATCCAAACCAAAGTGAGTTAAATATGTTTGTAAAGGGTCATCACTAAGGTTTGAAAGAAAAGTGTCATCAACTAATGCTTCAATTAAATTCACATCAACAATTTCATTATCTGCATTGTGAGGTTGTTTGCCAATGTTGAAGATGTTCAGCTCCATAGTTATGTTGCCGAAGGACAACTATATATTTCTAGTCCTGCATTGAATGTGAACATCCGCAGTCGCCAAGAAAGGTTGGCCTAGAATAATGGGGATGTGCTTCCTTGAATCCTGTATTGGTTGAGTGTCAATTACAATGAAATCAACAGGAAAATAAAACTTGTCTACCTGGATAAGCACGTCCTCCACAATACCTCGAGGTATTTTCATGGACCGATCTGCAAGGTGCAACACCACTGGAGTTGGGTGTAATTCTCCAAGTCCAAGTTTCAAAAATACTAAGTAAGGCAACAGATTTACACTAGCTCCTAAATCCAACAAATCATTCTCAATTGTGTGGTTCCCTATGCTACATGAGATAGTGGGGGAGCCTGGGTCTTTGCATTTTAGAGGAATTTTATGTTGGAGTATAGAACTAACGTTTTCTGTTAAAAATGTCTTCTTTTGAACATGAATGTTTCTCTTTTTAGTACAAAGGTCTTTAAGAAACTTGTCATAAAATGGAACTTGCTTTATAGCATCAAGTAAAGAGATGTTAACACTTACCTGTTTGAAGATTTCGAGAGCACCTATGGATTTTCCTTTCTTTCCTTTCGCTAACCTCTGAGGAAATGGAGCTTTGGGAATATATTCTCGTGGGTTGGTTTCTTCTTTCTCCTCCGGTGATGAGTCCTTAGCATTTACAGGTACGATTTGATTTTTTTTTGTCACCGGCATCTCCACTTTATTGTCGACTTTTTTTTCTTTTCGTAAGGTCATGACTGCTTTGACATCTCCATGTTGCTGTGGTGAACTGGTATTTGCTTCATATACTCCTTCAGGATTAGGCACTGGTTGACTTGGAAATTTACCTTTCTCAACTGTCATTGTCAAGGTCTGAACTGAAGAAGCAAGTTGTCCCACCATCTTCTCGAGGCTTGAAACTGATTGGGCTCGTGAGTAAAAGCCTGCTCGCAACTCATTTCGTAGTCCATCAATGGTGCGGTTCTGTTGCTCAATCGTGGAGTGAGTAAGATTCTTGAGATTCTGAAATGAATCCTCCCATGGTCTGGGTTGAAAGTAGTTCTGGTTCTGATTATATGGTCTAAATGGGGGCTGAGAGGCTTGAGGAATTTGAGGAATTGGTTGCATTGGTGGAGCTGGAGCTGCTGGTCCATTCTGTTGGAATCCTTAAGACCATGAAAAATTGGGGTGGTCTCTCCATCCAGGGTTATATGTGTTGGAGTATGGGTTGTAATTTGATGGTTTTCTCATTACACCTATGGCATTGGCTTGATCTGAGTATGAGTCATGGTCATGTGGTTCTGTTATTTTAGCAGTCGATAACGATGCTATTTGTCGAGCAAGACCTTCAACCATCTCCTTGACTTCTTTGATTCCCGAAGTTGACTCGCCAATTTGAACCTCATTTACTCCCTTAATTCTTATAGTATTCCTGAGTGATCGACTCCTTTGTTGGGAATTATCCGCTTGTCGCTGGAAGAATTCCCAAATCTCTGATGCACTTTTTGACATTAGCTCTCCTCCACTTGTTGCCATTAGCCATTCTTGCACATTTGGTAGTAATCCCTCCAAAAAGTATTGGCATTGGTGCCATTTCTCGTACCCATGATGTGGACACTTCAAGAGTAGCCCATTGAATCGTTCCCATGTTTCAAAAAACTGCTCGTCTTCTCTCTGTGTAAACTCTGAAATTTCCCTGCGAATAGCATTGGTTTTATGCACTGGGAAATATTTATTCAAAAATTTAGTTACCACTTGTTCCCATGATGCAATGCTATTAGCAGGCAATGTATTAAGGCATGAACGAGCTCTATCCTTTAAAGAAAATGGGAATAGTCTAAGTTTTACATTATCATCTGAAAAATTCTCATATTTAAATGTTTGACAAATAGCATGAAAATCATTCAAATGATTATATGGGTCCTCATTTTCTAGGCCATAGAATGCTGGGAAATAATTTAGCACACTAGATTTTAGTTCAAAACTCCTAGCAGCTACATTTGGGTATCTTATACATGATGTGCTCAAATTAGCTAAAGAACTAAAATAGTCCTTAAATGGCCTCTCCTGTGGTTACAAATCCATTTTATTTTTAGCGTGCTTGTGTGTGCGAAGTGTTTTTTCTAGTTCAAGGTCTATAGGTTCAAGATTAGGTAATAATGACCTACAACCGTGCATGCAAAGAACAAAAATAAATGGGAACAAAACGAATAAAAATAAAGAAGAATAAAAAATTATGATACTAACCTTATTGCGCTATTAAAATATTTCTATAAAAATACACAAAAATAAATACGTGAAATAAATTAACTAAAAATAAATTAATAAGATAAACAAAAAAATTACAAAGAAAAATAAATTGAAAATTAAATTACATAATTTTAAAGAAGAGAAAAATAAAAGAAATACTAACCTTTAAATATAGATTCACTTTTTTTTTCTTTTTTTTAATAAAAAATTACAAGAAAACAATTAAAAGAAATTATTCACAAAAATTAATTCTATGAATTAAAATTACTTACATCCCCGGCAACGGCGCCAAAAACTTGTTGTGTAAATTTTATTGAACTCGCAAGTGCACGAATTTATTGTAGTATAGATCAATGGTGACGAGTGTCGATCCCACAAGGAGGTGGATTTTAATTATATGTAGAATTAATTTTGTATGAGGTGGTTGGATTTTGTGGTGAAAGTGACTTAGATTATCCTAAAATTGGAATTGAAATGGCGAGAATAAATTGGAGAGAAATCTATTGAGATGACGTACTTTGGTATCTGGATCCGTATCAACATGCATCATGGGCTAAATAATCTTTATTAATTTCAATTAAATCATGAGGGGAGAATCCACACCTCATGAACCACACTCTAATCAATATGGTGCTAAAGGCTTATCGTGCCAAATAATAATAACCTTGTACTAGGGGGCCGGTGAAACCAAGACGGTACTAGACACGATTAGTATTATTTGTCGACGAGAAGTCAAAACATCCACAAAAATTAGAGGGGAAGAAAAAATAAATTTACCAAATAAAGCCCATGACACATGTTGAGACTTCACATTCAACCCAAGCTTGAAAGAAAATTAGCTATTCATAATTGAACTATGGGCAAAATGGAAATTTATTAAAATATATAGAAAATACAAGATGGAGAGAGAATTACAGAAAATGGATTCAGAGTTATCAAATTAGGGGGGGGAGGTCCCCTTTTTATAGATACATGGAGTAAATCATGGTCATCGAATTAAAAACAGTTTGGACGCTCAGGATTGCGCCACGTCATCAGTCAACAATACGCGGTTTGACCACGTGGATGAACAGTAACACGGTTTGACCCGGGTTGAACAGTGACGCGGTTTGGTTGAAAATAATCCTGTGTGATGCATGTATCGTACGCGAGATTTTTGGTCCACTAATATGCTGCCACGTCACCATCAACAGTACATAAGAATTTTAGTCCAACAGGATCGTGACACCGCATCAGTCAATGCCACATCATCGGTCAATGCCACGTCATCGATCCATCTATATGAACAGTGTCGTGAACAATAATGTAGACAGTACCGTATACGTGAATAGTACCGTACATGTGAACAGTGTCATTTTTCCTTTTATGCTCCTCCTAAGGTTTTCGACCGTCCTGAGTTCAAAAGTGATGTCGGTTTTACCGTCTGATCTCTCATTTATTGTGAAATGACCATGATGCCCCTAAAATACATAAAATACTTAATTAAAATAAAAACACACATAATTAAATTACAAGAAGCTTAAATACATAAAAGTAAGGGTTATTAGTAAGACGTAAAATGTAAAATGACGATTTTCTCCTTTATAAATATACATTTTCTAACACTCAACATGTTGTCATAGTGACGTCTCTAACAATTGTTTTCCTCTTTTTCAAGCTCTCGCTGGTTCTTCCCTCCACCTCCTCCTCTCTCAATTCCTTCTTAGAAAACTAGAAAGAACATCTCTGATAGTAAGTCCTTAAATGTTTTGGGCAAAATAATGGCTTGACCAGAATCTTGCCAAAATATTTTTGCACCATCTTATGGGGTATCGAGCAAAAAACTCATTACTTAATTGTTTCATCTATATAAACAAAAGTTGCTTCTCCATAAAGAGCTCATATTTCATTAAAAAAAGAAAAAATGAATACTTTTCTCTAAGAAAGAATGTATCGTTCTTCACAAAGAAACTATCTTTCTTTACAAAGAACCTACATTTACACTAAAAGCACCCACTTTCCTCCACAAGGAAGTCATCTTTCATCACAAAAACTTGATCTTTCTCCACAAAGATGTGATATTTCTCCATGAAGATGTCACATTTCTTTATTAAGTCTTTACTTTTCTATACAAGGAGCCTAATTTCTCCAAAAAGGGGTCTATCTATCTTATCTTTCACTCTTAAACACCATAAAGAAAGTGAAACTCGAAATCAACAAAAGAGACCATTGAGAGAGATTAAGAAGAAACTTAACAACCTAAAAATCACACAAGAGCAACTAAGTCCAAAGATTCAATGAATCTAGTCGCACTACCAAAATAATGCTTGTTTAATTTGTTCCCATATTAGGAAGAACTCTCTAACAGAGTGGATCATTGTAAAGTGATAATATCAATTTAAAATGAGAATAACTCATAAAAGGTACCTTAGAGTGAGAAGTCTTAGAGGGAGCTTCAGAATGGGAAGAACTCCCCAATAGAGGAATCATCAAAGTGAAAAGATCTGTCTAATAGAATAAACTCTAGAATTTGAAGGATTCCACAATAGAAGGAGTCCTGTAGTGGGAAGAACTCCCCAATAGAGGAAGTACAAGAGAGAGAAGAATTCCCAAAAAGAGGAAACATCAGATTGAGAAGAACCCCACAATAGAGGGAGCCCTCTAATAGAAAGAACTCCCTAGTTAAGAAACACCAGAGCAAGAAGAACTCCTTAAAATAGGATGCCCTAAAGTGAGAAGAATTCCTTAACAAAAGAATTATCCCAGCATAAGAAGAACTCATTAACAAAGGGTGCCATAGAGTGAAAAGAACTACTGACAAAAAAATCTTCTAAGACCGAGAAGAACTCCCTAGTAGAACAAGTCCCGAAGTGAGAACTTCCTACCAGATTGAGTGATTGCCCTAATATGAGGGAAGACCCTAGACACCCCAAAAGTTTAAACTGACAAAAAGGTTGTCTTTATTGAGGGAGCGCCCTAGACTCCTCAAGCATAGAAGATGGCGTGAAGTTCACTTTAGACCTCTCAAGCCTCCAAGATGCTGAGAAGGTATGCTAATCAATTCGCCACAAATTCTTCAGCTCTCTAAGATATCGAGGAGATCATCCCAACATTCCTGGTTTGAATATAATTTATGTTGTCTCATATCACTTGCTAATAGTAATTTTGTGACAAAAAGACTCTCATCAATAGAGATTGAGAAAATGGATCGAGATGCGGAACAGTAAAAGGTCGACATGAATTGGACAGACAATCTTCTAAGTGAATGAACAAGCTAGCCAACATGGTCTATAAGTTTGGGAAGAAAATAAGGGATAAAACTTACTATCCCAAGGCTAGAGTGTTGTGCCTGAACTTATGCATTTTAGCAAACTGCTTCTTCTATTAAGGATGCAGCGTATGATGTGTTGGAAATTCTATCCGAACTCATATGTTCTGGATATGGAAGAGTGGCGTCACACAAGCTACACCGTCATCGTAAAAGATGTTATCAAGAAACGGATGAAGCCAATGACTACTACCTACTATATATTGTGGTTTAACCATGCTAGATTTTGATTCATGATATCTTTTATATCATAAATGGTGGAGCATGGTGCATGTTTAGCAATCCTGTGCGTAATGAGAATTCTGTTCATAGCTTGAAAACAAATTACCGTCACTCATACCGATGTAGGAATTAGAGAACATTAGTAAGGAAAGAGAGGGGAAATTTAATTTCTTGAGCAAATATTATTCATTTCTCTTTCTTTTCTAGAAGAGTAAAGTATTTGGGATGATTTTTTGTCAATAAAAAATTCAAATTAAAATTTACAAAACTTCATAACTTAAGCGTTGGAGTGTTGTTGCCGACAACACTGTCAGCATCCTGACTCCTCGTTTTATCTTGCAGGATTACAGATGATTCAATCCATCATTAGGTAAAAATATTTTCGACATCCCGACCCACATGGCCCTTAAATCAGCCTCTAACCTTACCACGTCGGATCTATCTCACATTTGGCAGTTGGCCCAAATTCTTGCGTCAACAGATCGTAAATTCCATTATTTTTTAATCCAACATTAACCTACAAGGCTGCCCCGCAAAGATCCCCATCTCCACCCTCTAAATTGAACAAATCTGGACCAGTACATTATGGAAATCCAAATTGGCAGCCACTTAATTCTTCACATCATTGCACAGGGCACTAAGGCCGTAGGGACCTTTCTCCTGACAGCAGTAGGCCAGAAGCCACGTTCTTTTACTAACCCATTATAGGAAGTTGAATTCAAAGTTCAAATCCACCCAACATATATTTAAATTGAAATAGAAAGAAATTTATTATTTAGAACAGGTAGATGAAATATTAGTAGGAGAAGAAGATAAAAAGCCAAAAATAAGAGAAAGTAGCCATAAACTTGAAATAGAAGAAATTTATTATTTAGAACAAGTAGATGAAATATTAGTAGGAAAAGAAGATAAAAGCTAAAAATAAGAGAAAGTAACCATAAACTTATATTAGCATTCATAGTAGAGCCATCAAATGCAGAAAGTTATGAAGAACCCCATAAACTAATGAAAAATACATGGAAGCAGAAAGAGTATTCAAAGTTAAAACAAAATTAAAAAATTAGAAAACCATGCCACAAGTTAGAGATTTATTAGTATTAGAATTAGAAGATCATAAACCGAGCCAATGGAAACAAGTATTTAACCAATGGGAAGGTAATTTATAAAGAAAACTTAACAGCTACTCTCCACCTCAACCAACCGCTTCTAGCCTAACCCTGAGTTCACAGAGCGAACCCACGACCTATTCCTCAGCGTTCAGCAATTGGCACAAACTATAGAAAAGTCACCAGCGTTCTGTTGTGGAGTGAACAAAAGCACATCCAATACAATATATATCATGCGATGAAAATTCTGAGGAATTGCCTCCAAACGCTTACACTTGCAAGCGCAAGGCACCGGCTTATATATTTTGTATACAATGTCAGTAATATAGTAGTGCCATACTAGCACTTAAGGAGTACAAACTTTCAGTCTGATTATAAGGAGTATAACTTTCGGTCTGATTATTACAATTCCAGGTAATGCCTAAGGGAAAGAAGGAACAAAAAATAAATTTGAAGTGCATGTAAAGCAAGACAACAACAACAGACTACTATACATAAACTGAGCGGCAGCAACTTCTTCCATCTTCGTTCACTACTCTTCAGGCCCATTGACCTTTATCTCCAAAAGTCTCTCAACTGGTTGTCTGCAAATTGGGCAGCGATTCGTTTGGAACCTCAGTACCTTCGCACAACCACTGCACATACACTGCATCACAAAGTACCCCACCAAGAATGAGACATCAAATAGCAATTGCAATAGAGTGATTCTACTTATTAATTATTTTCCTTTTCCTTTTCTGATAACCAAATTGTCTACGAAACAAAAAGTTGCCAATATACAAAAATGTAAAATAAAAGAAAATGCCTACAATCTGTTGTATCTCACTATATCTTATAGTAGCATAGGATAAGATGAGTAACCAAAGAATATGTACTGAAACATTTTAAACAATTCAGTGTGGAATCAACATTTTGACTGGCATGCAATCATTTTTTTTCAAGGATTCTTGCAATTACCACTAATTTCAAAATCCAACCCAGCCAGGGTAGATTCATGATTTCATAGGAATCCGGGGAGAAATTTTTCCGTTCTCAAAATATCAAAATGAAGAAAACTCCACCATTGGTAGAACACAGCTATACGCATGCAAGTGAAACCATTGCACAAGAAACAAGAGTTCGTCGGTCGGGGCAATTATCAAATTTAAAAGCAATAAGTAAAATGGATGTGTACCATGTGTCTGCAGGGAAGGACAGTTGTGTCCCGTGGTTCTGATAGGCAAATCACACATTCTTTTCCTGGATCATTTGCATCGACATCACCATCAACAGAATTCCCAATCCCATATATCTCCTGCAGCTCATACCTCATCCCATTCACCCACAGAATCTGCTTCACAACCCTCACCTGGTATTCACCTTTCTCCTTCTCGAACACTGCCTGAGTTATCTGAGAATTCGCAGGTCCAGGAATAGAGTTTCCATCTGATCCATTCTGATTAACAGGAGATGCATCTGCCTTCACTGCAAGAGGATATACATCCATATTACCCTCTTTCAGTAGCTCCGTTTCCTCAAACATTGAAAAGTCAATCCCTGTTCCAGAAGGTTGTCTGAACTTCTGGCCTAGACCACGTTGGAATTGCACTGTCACTGGTGCAAAAAGGTTTTCCTTAGTTGGTGCCAGGTTGCAGTCTTCTCCTTCTTTAGCAAAGAAAACAACAGTGATGCTGCTTGCAAGAGAAACAGTTATGTTAAGATTAAGAGAAGATAGACAAAAAGTAATAACTTTACCAACCAAGAAGAAAAATGCATTTTCAAATTCCAAAAACAGGTCATACAGCCATCATGAAAGCAGCACATCTATTGCAGACACCCAGCTAAAAAGCAGTGTATTCTGTTAAGTAAGCATAAAGTACTCTTTAAATGACACCAGATATTGGATACTGTTTGCTAAGATTTGATTTTTATAGAAAAATATTACGCTACCATAGATTTAATTGTGTCTTATAACCGTAGATTTTTATGCTGTAAGAAGAAACAATGATTCTTCTACCATATCAACTGGTTTAAGAATAAGTAAAATCACTACATAACTAGAAAAAGTGAATAGTATCACCCTTTTCATCGTTCTCACAATTAAAAGACAACAGAAGCAGCAAGCAATAGTATTATGTGTAAGAAAAAAGAAATTTCTTGGCAGTTAGACACAATTTTACAACAAAATTTTCTTCTGCCAGAAAAATTACATCTATTTCATAATCCTCAAGAATATCAATTCATCATTCTGGACATTAAATAACTTATAATTTAACCTCATGCATATAAGTAATGGAAACCTACAATTTCAAATCTAAATACTCTTTCCTTTTTTAATGTGCCAAATCCACTTTTGGAGAGTCAATTTAACATAACCATACCAAGTGCTAGAAAATGAGAAAAAATTGAAAAAAGATTTGAAAGACATCAGCTCTTATCTCAAAAGGGAAACTTCAAAAGGGAGACGGAAACCACATTTCCAATAAACTTCAGTTATACTCATGAGATGCTTCTGATATTGTTAAGAATAAATGGCTAAAGCTAAAAAATGGAGGCACTTAATATGTAACTAACTTGGCAAAACAGCATGCAGCTTTTATTTCTTTTTCCCCCTTCTTTCCAGTGATTCTGGAGAAAGTATATTTGAAAACATAAATTGGTCCTAAAGATGTCAACCATACAATTCCCAAGCATATCACAAAACTACGAGCTTAACTCTAACAGTGGACTACAAACAAATGACAATAGAAGGTACACATAGTTTCTTTGTAAGCAATTGTATTGCTACTCCAAGCTCTCACTTCCTAGGTTAACTATTCCAGTTGACATGACATTCCGCTATGCAATAAAGAAATTTGGATTTAAGAATCCCTTAACAAGTCCATATGGATCATATCAATAAGCAGAAGGTACCAGACACGGCCACTGCAAAATCTTCAGTAAGTATGTTGATTAAAACTCTATCAATCACATAATATAAGAAGCAAATTTGAAGAAATATAAACAAACAAAAGCTGAAGCTTTTAATTGTTTATTTATTTATTTGTTTCAGTTACCTCCCAGCAACAGTAGCATCAAAGGTGAAGGAAACCAAGAGCTTCCCAGGATTCTCCTCATCGGCCTCCAGCTTCAAACTCTCCTTCTTCAAATTCACATCATTCCGTATCGTAACCGCCTTCTGGTGCTCCACATATGGAGGAGGAGGCGCCATCATGGGCCCACAAGGATACCTCCATTGCCCAGGTTCGCCACCGCCTCCGCCACGATGATGGTGATCAAACGGCGCAGGAAGCGGCACCGGCATCGCCGGAGGCGGCGGAGGATAGTACCCACCTGGCGGGTACTGATAGTACTGCGGCGGCGGATTATTATTATTATTATTATTATTTGGGTTATTAGAATTAGGGTACTGCGTCGGGTAAGGAGTCACCGCCGCGAAGACGTAGCGATTAGCGGTGATCTCTTGCTGAGGAGGCGTCGGCGGCGGGGGAGGCGGGTGACCTCGTCGGCTCCCGTGTCTACGGCGGCCGTTACCGCTACTGCTACTGATGTTTCCCATAAGAAACAATATTGAAGGGAGTAGCGACCAGTAAGTGAGAAACGGAGGCTACAAGTAACGGAAAACGCTAAATAATTGGACGGACAAAGAGTTGATCCGTAACTGTGCGTGTTGAGAGAGGAAGAGGAAGAAGAAGATAAAAAGGAAAGCAAAAAGGAATCTTTGGATGGGAGAGGGAGAGAGTGAAGAGGGGTTGCGTAAAGCGCAAAGCTCCACCCAAATCACCTTCCATGATTATGCGGTTGGATGGATTCAATTGAGATTTTGCTAAACTCACCCACTTTCTTTCTTTCTTTCTCTCTTCCTTTTTCTTTCTTTTTTTTTGGTTTTCTCTTTCTTTTCTTTTTCTTTTTTTTTTATTCTCCTTCTTTTAGGGGAAAAAAAAATTATGAAAGTGAAAGAAAAAATATTTTGGAGGGAACTGCACTGCCTTATTTGTTTTCTATTACACATACAAAGAGGTGTAAAATTGTTGAAATGTGTTGTCTCACAATGGTTCAGTAAAAGGAATTCTGTTGGACAGGATTAATCCTTCCAGTGTATTTAAGAGACCAGTTTTTTGGTAAAATACTTTAAAATTTTAAGTCCAACCAAACTTTAGTAAGCAAGATGTGATGGTAAAATAACTCATATAGATGAGATGAAAGGCACCTAGGAATACACATGAAGATTCAAATCCTCAAGGTTTCGGCTCTCCCACAAATATACAAAGGAGATTTATGCTGTTTTTACATTTTGGATTCATATTTTGGAGTGGAGAATTCTCAAAATCGATTGTTTATTTCCTCTGGGAGTGGGTGGAGCAGTGGAGCGGAGTTTCACTTTATGAGTTTCACTCATTTTTTATTTACATTATTAAAAGTATTAATGATTATTATTATTTTATATAAATTAAATTAAGAATAAATAAATATATTATTGTTCAAATTTATTTTTTTATTCATTTTATAATTAAAAGCAGCATATCCTCTACATAAGGGTAAAATTATAATTTAGAAAACTCACTTTTAATTTAAGATAAAGTAAACATATAATTAGAATTCTCATTAGCAATCCACACTCTTATTCCTAAATAAATACATTATTCTTACTTTTACTCCATGCTCTCAATCTTAAAATTCATACTCCTCAGGATTCTTTCTCTTATCCGAGAAGTATAAATAACATCAAATTCTTTAGTTTAAAGATTAAGGGAGTAAGTGCAAACTAGCTCAACTAAGAAGTTATCATTGACAAAACAAAATTACAAGTAGCTGCCAACATTTCTTGGACAAATAATTCATCCAAAGTCCAAACAACAAAATAACCATCTTTCAATGTTAACTTATGCCGTGCTTGTTTTTTCAACTTAATAATTTAATTAACTTAATTTCAATAAGTTAAGTCATTATCTTTTCTTTCTTTTTTTTTTGCAGATGAATATTTTTATTAAGCCAATTTTTTAACCTTTAGCTTAGGGTCAGTTCTTTTTTTACTTAATAACTTAATTGACTTAATTTCAATCAATTAAGTCATCAAGGCATCGTTTGTCTTTTTATCTAAAATTTGAATAAGTTTGAATTTGGCTGAAGTCTGAATAGGTTTGAATTGCATATCTCTAAATGATATTTTTTTTAATATTTAAATATAAGTGGCATTTTGTTTGTTTTTACAAAACACAAACATCATAAATATGATTATTTCACATTTATGTCCTTGTAAGAATGATTTATATTTGTTATAAATTTTAAGAGTTAGATACATGCACATTACAATTAAAATCAAACATATGTAGAACTAGGCACTAATTGATCTTTAAATAAAAACATTATTACATTACCACAAATGCAAAATTGAATCAAACTTATTATACTAATTAAACTTTTTAAAGATAAGAAAATCGATTACATCTTGAGAAGGTTGATTTGCGAGTTCGTCTCATAGCTATTGCATGAAGACTTGATCTGATGGTCTAAAGAAGTTCCTTGCATTTGTTAATTGATTCAAATTTGCACTATTATTTTTCAACTCAACTTCTTAATTGCCATACTCTAAAAATAATGCATCAATAATAGATAATCTTGAAAGAAAGTTGTGTATCACAATGAATGCGATAACAATTTTTGTCTGAGTATCAAATGGATACGAGGGCTTTCGCTTCAAAATTGGAAAATGAGCTTCTAGAACACCAAAAGTATGCTATAATAATATTCCTTAAATTCGCATGACTATGGTTGAAAATCTCCTCTTTTCCTCTACCCTGACCACCATTACGAAAATCATTCAATCAATAAATAGATGAAACCCTAATTCATGCATGTATTCCAATACATAAATAAGTGCCATATAGAGGTTCCTTGTTGTTGGATGAGAAAGAACAACACATGATTCAAAAGTCTTGAAAAAACCAATTCGTGATTCAAGATATAATTTTCCAATGCCATCACCTGGTAAACTTTTCCTTTTATATAATTGTTAGACATTTTTTTTCCAACAATTAACTCTTGGTAATTACTGAACCTAGAAAAATACCATTTAGTGGATGCTGCATATACACATACTAGAGGATTTATGACACCCTACAAATGTAAATATTATTAATATGATAAATATATCAATTATGTCACTATTTGTCATTGACAAAAGATAATTTACCTTAAGTATTTTTTGTGATTGGTTATGCCACTTAATTTATCATTAAATGAAGGAGGAGTAATCATTTATGTGATTACCAAATCTATTATTAACCTGAATGAGTCAAAGATCAATTAATTGCTTTCTTTGGAACATGATCATTCCAATTTGCTCTACAAACTCAACATTCAACCATCTATGATCGAATCAAATCATTTACATGTTACAATTAGAATTGAAAATAGAAGATAATTATGCCAATAGTTATTGACTTCTTCAATGTAGACAGTCTTATCCTCTATTTCTAGAAACTAAAAATAAATATTTCATAATAAAATTAATACCAACGACAACAATCATTTAATGTTTCAAGTTTCTTAAACTTAAAACTAACAGCACATGCTAAATAGAATCAAAACAATACGCAAGCATAGTATATACACAGCCATTCACATCTCACGGGTGATACCAATCACAACAAATCAATACAAAATTAATGAGTTGAACAACCAAGACAAAAAATTGGGAAGCAATAGAATATTTGTCAATTCTTTTCTCAAACCATTAATAGGAATCACATTGTTCATATAGAAATAAGTTCCAAAATATTTGATTTACTTTACTTCAACCACAATACACAAGTCACACAAGTTATAAACATTTTTTTTTTTAAATTTCGGAGACTCCCCCACATGCAAAACCCAATCTAGAAACCTCTAAACCCTCAGTACTCAGTTTCACTCTTAGAACATGGACTTGAGGCATCTCCTCCACTTTTACACAAAAACTAGATCTTAGCTACAAATTTGCAAAGACTTGCTTCAAGCTAGTTGACTTACTAGCTTTCACGTTTAGTGAGGAATCGACTAACAACCCACTAAATACCAAATGGGAAGCTCTATGATAAATAACATTTTTTTTTTAATAAGCCTTTCTTCTCATATAAAATACATTACTAGCTTCACTATTGGAAGATTTAATATTTTATTAATCATGTAACTTTCCATTAACTTTCTTGGAGCACTAAATTTTGTATTGATGTATGAACCACAATCAGCATATACGGAGAAAGTTTTCAACATCCAAAATATATAACATAGTATTTATAAGAACCGTAATATAAAAAAAAATACCTTAACAATGGAGATTCATCGACTGCTGTACTTGAAGAATTCTAGTGCTAATGAAAACGAGAACAAATTGAAATAATAGAGAACATGAATTACATAGAGAAAAAAAAGGGGATTAGGTTTTATAATACAAAAATATGTAAATTTAATTGAGATATTATGGGAATATAGTATTTATTTTCTATTCAAATTTTTTTAAATTTAGATAAAAGTCACGAAACTTTATTTTTTCTGTTCAGATGTAAATATATGAAAATCAATTATAAGTTGCAAAAAACAAACAAGCAAATTTGCACCAAAAAAAAAAAAAAGAACTTAACAAATTTTCAGACTTTAGACGTTTAACAAACAAGCTCTAAGTCTGTTTGTTTTTTCAACTTAATAAAAATATTCAGTCATTAAATCATTAAGTTATTAAGCTAATTTTTTACTTAATTTAAAAAGTCTTAATGATATAATTAAAAGATATTCTCCAAAATATCCCTATCTAATTAATTAATTTTCATCTTTACCTAAATAAAATTTATTAATTAGCATTATTGCCCAATTCTATAACTTGTGATAATATATAGTGGTAGACAATTATTATTTTTTATCTTTTTATTTCTTCAAATTAGCATAATTTATCTTCATAAATTTTTATGAACATTTGTAATAAAAACATCATAAATTATAATAAAATTGATTAACATGTACTAATATAAAAAATTGACGGGCTATATTTAATTAAATATGATTTATGCTATGATAATAAATTATCTTATTTATGTTCTTTGAGATATTTATTATTGTTTAATATTTATAATTTGTAAGGACACAAATATACAAGTGCTAGTTTTTAGAATTTTTAAAGTTAAAAAAACAACTTACTGTTTATATTTAGCTATTCAGACAAAAAGAAAAACAAACATATTGTTCATATTCAAATATTAAGCTCTATTCCGAATTTAGACTAATTTACGTTTATTCACATTTCAAACAAAAAAAAAATGCCACCTTAATCTAAAAAGTCTGAATGATATCATTAAAGGATATTCTCTAAAATATCCATATCTAATCAATTTATTTTCACCCTTACCTAAATAAAACTTACTGATTAGTATTATTATTCATTTCCATAACTTTTGATAATATAGTAGTAGATTATTATTGCTTTTATCTTTTTATATCTTCAAATTAGCATTATTTATCTTTACAAGTTTTTATAAATATTTTTCATATAATACATCATAAACTATAATAAAATTGATTAGTATGTTCTAATTTAGAATACTAAAGTATTGTATTCACTCGAACATGATTTATGTTATTATATAATACTATCTTATTTATGTTTGTTGAGATTTTATTATTTATCTAACATATAAACTTTGTAAGGGTACAAATGTAAAACTACTAGTTTTTAAACTTTTTAAGTTGAAAAATAAAAACAAACAACTTAATACTTATACCAAAGATTCAAAAAAATAAATATATAATTCAAATTCAGATATTTATCTTTATTTAAAATTTAAAATTTAGGTCTATAATAAAATTGATTAATACTTCTCAAAGCTCTTTTAAGAAGAGTTAGGAAGAACATTATGATGTCTTGGGACATTTTAAACTTGTATCAATTGAAAACCTCTTTCGCTTCTTTTAATTTCCGATATAATCCAAAAGACTACCTATATTCTCATTCATTAATTGAGTAAGCATTACCAATACATAATCTATCATAAATATTATATACATTCCTTTCAACTTTTAAAACCACTAAAAGTTGTTTCTTAATCTAAGGACAAGCCAACTTAGCCTTAATTGCGCAGTTGTACTGCGCATATGGTGGAACCAGCAGCAAGAAATTCTAAAGTTCAATCTGTCTTCTATTATTTCACAACTCACAAGAAGGGCAGGAGTGGGCACCATGAGCAGCCAAGGGTAAACCATTTGCTTGAATGAGTAATTTCCAATACCTGAAAACATAGTGGACATGTCAAAGAAAAATAAAAATTGTACAAACAATTAAGTAGTTTTTAAGTGAAAATAACATTAAGAGCATTCTGAGAGAGTATTTTATGATAGTTCATGACATTTTTTAATATTGCATAAAATAGAGAGGTAAATGTTTGTTTATCTCTATATTTTATGTTAAATATCTATTTAATTCTTATATTTAAAAAAATGTAGATAAATTATCTTTATATGAACAATTAATACCATATAAATTTTTACTCAAATTGCAACTGGTTTTACAATTTGCACAACTTTTTTGGTTCAATTCATTATAACATTTCAAATACTAGAAAATTTATAATTTTAATCATTTATGATAATTTTTCAATTATTTCATTCTAATTTCAAGTCAATCCAACCCCCACGTTGACCTTATCACTTAGGCTCCAAACACATTTAATATTTTAATACTAATACTAAAGGTATAACCCAATATAAGGTATGTTATTCTTACTTAAATTTTTAGGACAAGGACATTTATACCTGCAAATTTTGGAGCAATAGTCACGTAAACTCACAAGTTTTCAATAAGGGACACTAAAATTCGTTTTATCATAATATTCTTTCACTTTATTAACTAAAAAAAATGATTGCTATGTTTTATAATAAATAAAAATATAATATCAAAATATATGTAACAATATAAACATTTTAAAACAACTTCAATATTTAAAAAATATTTTAATACTTTACAATGTTATATTTTATTAAACTAAATTGTATAATAATAGAAACACAATAGGAAAATAAATATATAAAATTTAAATTATTTTCAATAATATATAAAATAATTTCAATATTATTAATACGTGAGATATATTTTGTTAATTGTAAAATCTATTTAATCCAAATATTTATTCTAAAATTTTTATAATAAATACAAATATCTTATTAAAATGATTTTAATAATTAAATTTTTTAAATTACATTATATGTTAAAAAATATTCTAATATCATTAGTTTATTAGACAAATTAAACCATTTAAATTATATTTGTATTCATTAAAAAAAATTAATTCAATTTTTTTAGTTACTATATACAAAAGATATTATGGTAAAAAAGATTAATATTATTATAATATTATGGTAACTAAATTTTAATATCTTAATATAATATTATTATATTATGTTGTATTATAATAACTAATATATGATATAAATTATTTAATATTTAGTTTAACAAATAATTAATATTTAATTTAGTATAAAAATAACAAACACTTAAATAACAATAAAGTTTAAATAATCTTCATTGAATATTAGTATTACTATAAAACAATGATATACAAATATTATTATATATAATGCAGTCTACTACACCAAATACAGTATTGCATCATAACTTAATGAAGTATAATGCAATACATAATAATGTAGTATAGGTAGTCCATCGGAATATAGTGTCAAATTCACCCTTAAGTTATTGGAAAATAACACATAGGTATAATAAGTATTGTACTCTAACACTTCATTTCTAAATAATTACAAAATCTCACACTTTACTGCTTTTTTGTCATGATTATTTGTTGACCGTTAATAATCAGTAACATCATGGTAATGTAATTATGGCGTAAGTGTCTTCATTCTTAGAATAAATCTAAAATTTTAGTGTAAAGGGAAATATTGTCATTAGAAAAATAAAACAATTGGTATTGGCGAAAAAAAATCTTTTACTAAGATTTTGCAAATTCATTAATATATTTTGTACTTTTTCAAAATAAGTGAAAGATTGATATGTTAAAGGTTAATCAACTGTCAACTAATAGTATTAATGGAAAATAATAAAATGTCATATAAAGGATGACAAAAATTCCCACGAGAACGGCAGTCATGGGAGATTTTCTTCATTTGGGAAGGGTATGAGAATAATTTTATACCCGATTTTTTATTTGGAAAAGGGACTGAATGACTCTTTTACCAAATTTCTTATTCGGACAAGGGATATGGATGACCCTCCGCATTTTGCAATTTTCCTATTTTAATCCATTTTTCCATTTTTCCATTTTCCCATTTTAATCTTTAATTTTAATTTTATTATTTTACAATTATTAGTGAATAAATAATAAAATTTACATTGAAAAATATTAAATAATGGTGTACATAACAAATATCAAAATATTTATACAAATAATGTAAATATTAGTTAAAATAAAGACTTTAATGTAATTTTGACTTAACCATAACCCAAAGCTCACAATCCCACAAGCTCACGATCCACAAATCAAACTTTAAGCCACTCTCACACAGTCTCAGCCATTCTTTCCAAATTATTCACGTTGTAGCTAGCACTCAACTCATCCTCATCTTATCATAACCCAGTAGCACGCCGCATGTCAGAGGCTGAGCAGCCTAGCTTATCACAACGTTAGCCAGAAGCCTCATTCACGCATTTGTTGCGCCATTATTGGTGGCCAAGAGCTATCATTGCTCATGAATAGTATGCACTTCAATATTGTATAAAGTCACATTATTTGTATTTTGTTTTGAAAATCATTGTTTGATTATTAAATATACCAAAAGTTTGATAAAGTAGAATGAAATAAGACTCATTCATGACCATTCTCTTTTTATTTTGTATATTTTAAGGTTAATATGATTAAATTAAGTTTAAAAACTAAAAAAATATCAGTTATTGGGGGATTGAGAATTTGCAGGAATCTCCCGTTATTATTCGAAAGGGAATGATGATTCCCTCAAGTAATTCTAACCAGGACAGGGAGGGGAAGAGAACATATGTAGAACATCGGAGATGGGTGCTGGATGTCAATCCCTCCCCTTCCCGTTGCCATCTCTATATAAGATTATGTAATTTTTTAATAATAAAATATTGCAGTACCACACTTATTGTAGCCAGATATTATTTTCTAATAGCTAAGCGGTAAAAGGATTACAACCCATATTAAATTTGACGCGTCCAAAATTATCGGGCATAAATTTCATACATATGATACAATACTTTATGGATGAAAAATATACAAATTGAAGGAAGAATTGATACTTTGATAGACTGCATGGGGACCATCGACGGAGCACTCAACAACTTGCCTACTTTTTAATTTACCTTTTTCGTTAGAGATAAGATAAATTAATATTTCTCTATCCTTTTCTTCGTCCTTAGCAGAATTTAATAATTTGAACTTTGAAGACGAATTAATCATTCAATTAGATTTACCTTTGTCTACAAT
>NW_006262139.1:10462563-10467347 GCF_000493195.1 Citrus x clementina | reverse complement strand
CCATTTATTTTTATTTTTATTTTATTTTTTGGGATTAAATTGATAATTTAATTTTTTTCTTTCTATTAACCTAAAAATAAAATAAAGAAACATTATTGCCAGAGGTAATATTATAAAATTAAGTCAAAAGGAAACAAAAAGTAACAGTAGAGGTGTTAATAGTTTAACGGTAAGGATATTTTGAGGTATTTTTAAAAATGCAAAAACTAAGCGAGCATTGCCTCAAAATATAAGAATTAAACGGACTTTTATCCTATTAGATATTGCATTCAAATAATACTTTGAAGCTCATATTATCCTTTACATTAATTAAGTCAACTTTAAAAATCAACATTTACTTTATACACACATGTAAATGTTAAAATAACCCTTTATTTAACTTCTTTTTTTTAAGGTCGTAGAATGCATTCATTACAACGACATATTAAACTTAATTTATACGTATTCAAAATTTAATGATTATAATTTTAAGTTAATGGTCCTAGACTTCATAGTAACATTAATTTCATGTTTAATGGTAGAATTATCAAGCTCAATGACAATGATTTCATGTAATGCTTTATTTCATAATTACAATTTTGAAGTTAGTGGTTCTAGATTTCATGTTAGCATTAGTTTCATGTATTTTTTTAGATTTATTATTAATGGTTTCATGTGATACTCAATGATTTCATGGTTAATGATTACAATTTTAACTTAATGCTCATATATTTCATGTTTAATGATAGATTTTTCGGGTTCAATGTAATACCCGAAGTAAGAATGTAATTTTCTTTATTCAACAATATACAACATAAATCGAATATTATAATTAACAATGTCAATTATTTTATTTCTATATATATATATATATATTCTAAAGCCATACTAACTTTAATTGAATTGAATTACTTTTATTTAAAATAATTTTGATTCATTTAATCTATTTGTTAATTGATATAGTGATTATACATATTTCAATGCATAATAAGTTAAATTGTGTAGAAAATTCAATAATCTTTAGGAAACTATTAATCTCATCTCATTTGATTATACTTTAGTTAACTATACCATGACTATTATTACTATATTTCAAGCGATATAAATTTTTTTTTTCAAATATCTATTGATTAAGAGGAGTTCATTTATAAGGACAGATATTCTGATATTGGTGGTATGTTATGGCAGTGGTAAGTTCATCAGTGTAAATATACTCCCAAATCCCAGTAATCTTGCTCAGCACAGGGTCATCATTCTTTAAGACACACACGCAAGTTAAATATTACAAAAAAATGTACGACAATCCAATAAAAGGGAATCTCATTCATGAAGAAACTTTAATGCCAAAAAAATGAAGTTAAAATTAAAATCAAACAATGAGAAAATTTATAGCTCAATTAGAAGCTTCAGAAGGCAAGCAAGGATGGTAACAGCAGTCATCCAGTCAACAAAACTACTATGACGAAAAGAACTAGAGGGAAGGGATGCGCTCTCTGTATGAATATATACAGCAACGCATATGAGAAGCTAATGTCTCTCTAAGTACTCCATGAAAAAAGAATGTGATGCTTGCCTCTTCATCTCATATGGTTGATGCAAAATTCTATTTCTATAAGTGGCAATTGCTTCACGTAAATTTTGTAATTCAGTTAAAGAAACCTTTCAATGAGGGAAAAACACGTAAACTAAAAATAAAAAATAAACCTTATACGTAAACAATTTAAAATGCAGTGGTGCAAAACAACAAAGGCAAACAGATAGTGGAAGAAACTTTATCTTGGAGAAACTTTCATGGAACTAGAACAAGAACTTAGAAGCTACAACCAAATGGTTTGGAATATCTACAAAATCATACCTGCATGGAGGCACACTTGTCATTGACTTTATCAACTTGTCTTTTGCCTTACATTTCACCCCTTGATAAAAAGCTCAAAATTAAAAAAATAAAAATGATAAAACTTAAAAGAATGGAAAAACAAGCTAGTGGTCTATACCTCTAAAGACCAATGTCAAGCTTCTTATGACTGCGTATTCTCCTCTACGAATTGTCTCCTATGAGTTTGGCAAATTATCAGCCAGTGTCTAAAACTCTGCCAATTGAATTTGTTTTGGGAATTGGGATGCCTATATTACGTGAACATACGACATAAGAATACACTATTATTTAGTGACCAAGGAAAGTTGAAAATAATACATGAAACAAGAAATGCCTAAGTACTATTGTTGCCTAAAGAAAATTACATTACTTTCTATTTCCATTGCTTATCATATAAAACGGTAAGAGATGGAGTTTAATCAAAACCATTTTTCTTATCTACTTTTTTAAATTTTTTCAATGAAGTGGCATCTTTTTAAAAATTTTTCCTATAAAGTGGCATAAATTACTTAAGAATTCATTCTGATTTTCAAAATTATCATGCAGATCAAAATAGTGTAGCCAAATTAATGCCTTTTCCTATTATTGTAAATATTATTCAACAAACAACATACAAGCTCTAAAAGCCAATACAAAAGTTCATAAATACTTGTTTAAAATTTTAAATGAGAATTAATTTTTTTAAACCTCTTATTGTAAATATTATTCAACAAACAACATACAAGATCTAAAACCCAATACAAAAATTCATAGACACTTACTTATTTAAAATTTTTAAATTAGAATTGGTTTTTTTTTAAAAAAAAAAAATCTAATTGGTATCATGAAAGAGCATTTCGAGATGGAAGCAAATACTTACAATGAAATCACAGAATCAGTTTTTCCATCAACAGTCAACGACATAGATCAAAGCTAAAATGAGCAACTAACAAAAGGAAACAAGCTAATTAGAACATATTTAAGCAAAAATGCTATAAAATGTTTTATAGCATTTTTGACATAGATCAAAGCTAATTAATATTTTTTATATTAGCATTTGTGATTTATTATATTGTGTTATTGATATTTTATATATTGGACTATTATTTTGTTATGTATTGGATAATTATATTTAATTTTAATATTTTTTACTTTATTAAAAATGAATTTCATAATTAATAGAAAAGCTCAGGCTCAACCGCTTGTAAAGGGCTTGGGCTTGTTAATAATAATATGGGCCTGAAAAAGTCCGGCCCAAGCCCACAATTTCCCAACCCTAACCATAACACCCAGAGGTAGTAAAATGAGTTACGACATGATTATATGACACGGATACAACACACATTTTTTGTATTCATGCTAATAGACATTGACATGATTAATATATAAATTGACATAACATGACATAATAAATAATCGTGTTAAATCTGTGTTGAACTATTTTATCATAATTACACATTTATGACACAAATATAAATTAGTATTTCGTTGAAAAATAAATAATATATATACTGAACACTAAATTAATTTTTCGTATCATATCCATATTATGTTATAAACTTATTCATGTGATATTTATATCACATTAACTTGTTTTATAAACTATTTTTAAAAATAATATTGACATATTTGTTTTTAAAATTAATTTTAAATATTTTGTATTAAATATGTTAAATGGGTCAACATGATAATACGATTAATAAATAGGTTGTATTTGTGTTTGCTTAAAATTAAGATGACACGAATATGACACAGTTACATAAATTGATACCCCTAATGACATTTCTTTGATTAAGGGCGAATTCTGCTCTAAATAAAGTTCATTAAAAATCCTATAACCATACCCTCTAAACCAAGTTATAGTTATGGCCATATTAGGTTTAGCTAGACGACAAACCTTCTCAGAGTCATTGTCTACTACTAGAAAAACATTCAGAACCCTACAATCGCACCTTTTCAGTCACTAAAACCCTTAACACCATCTCAAAAGTCCTTTCTATCTCCTTATCTTATGATATTCTCTCTTAATTAACTAATCTTTTTTTTCTTATTTCAAAAAATAAAACATAATTCTTTCTTTCTTCTTCTCAGCCCTCTAAATTGTCAATTTTTCTTTTAAACTCCCTCTAAAACAAATCAAGCTAGTCACAAATAACTCATGTTCAAGCTTAAATTTAACCGATTACAAAGAAAGGAAACAATAAATAAATTTTCCATTAAAACAAAGAAATCATTCATGAGAGATTAAATTTCAATATGCATCTCGTTTAGATTTGTTGCAATTTTATTTGCTCTTTTTTCCTCTAAGTTTGTCTAAAATAAGGAAATAATTATTTTTACTGGGAGGATTTGTTTAACTTCGGTTGGGAAAATGATTTTAACTTATATTTTCTCTTAAAAAAAAAACTAAGGTTTACTAGTTTCATATGCTCATGAAATTAAAAAAATGTTGTAGAATTTAAAAGAAGAAGGTAATAACGCAACAAGAAGAAGATATTGTTTTTATAAGGCAATTGAAAGATAATCGGTTAAAATAAGGAGAGAAAAAGGAAAAAAAATAAATCTTAACCATTAAAAATCATAAATACCACATGTTGCAATATCTTACAAAGGCTAGTAAAAGCTTAGTTAAGCATTGAATTCAAATCCTTTGATTTAAGTGCTTCATTCAACGTCCAATATTATAATATGATAATATGTGAAATCAAAAAATATAAGCACCTCCGTCGCCCCATACTATTTTATTTTTACCCTTTTAGCATATTTTTATTGGTCGAATCCTTTAGTTAATTGTTTTACATAATAAGTCAATTAAAGAGTGTCCAATCCATTTAGGGTACATTTGACACATTGTATTGTATTATGTTGTTTTGTATTATTTTAATGTTGGTGTATTGTATTATGCTATATTGCATTAGCACTGTATTATAACAATGATGTGCAATATTTG
>NW_006262139.1:10399399-10462463 GCF_000493195.1 Citrus x clementina | reverse complement strand
GTGGAAGTGGATAGTTTATGCGTAACCTAATTGATTGCTAGCTCCTCTATACCCATTAATGAGTATTATCAACTCATCTTTTCTATTCAGTAGGTCTTGAAGCGTGAATGGAGTGTTGACATCAAGCATATCTTTTGTGAAGCGAATTTTGCTGTTGATGCTCTTACTAAATATGCACACTCTCTTCCTGTGGGTCTACAGATTTTTAGTTCCCCTCCGGCCTCTATCAATCATTTTCTTCTTCATGATATGTATGAGTTGGCTTATTCCCGTTTTGTTTTGCCTTATCTCTCTTTGAGGAGCCCCTATGTGCAAAATATATATATAAAGGCCTCATATGTATGTTAGTGCAATAGACCCTTTTTTTTGGGTAATACATTAGAAAATACAATACAAATATATATCGTGGAATCTAAAGCACAGCCTAATAACTATTTGAAAGCGTGTGAAAATCAAAATTGAGCCCAAAAAATCAAAATAAAAGAAAATATTATAAATATAAACTCACACACCTTCCGGATCACTCGCATCTTCCATATAAAAAATGAGGTAATGTGGTACTAATAAACTCAACTAAGGAATTATTAAAAAATAGAAAACATTTAAAATCATAAATATTTTAATTTATTAATTATTTTTCATAAAAAATGTTGAAAAAGTTATTCCTCATAATAAAATCAAAGCTAAATAACTTGGTCTGGATGAAGTGATGAAGTTTAGAAGGAGGAGGATTTTTTTTTAATTTTATTATTTGATCGATGACGAGGGATTTTATCACTCAATGGACAGCTGCAATATAGATAATTAAAAGAGTTGAATGATTGTGATCCCTCTAAACTAAAAACCCCACTTTTTATTATAATTACAATTAAGACTAAATACGATTAATATAATATATCCCTTGCATCTATATTTTCTCGTTTTATTTTCTCTCATTACTGCCATTATCAAATTTTTTTCTTAATCAAATTCTCTATATTTTTATTTTCTTCATTAATTACACAATCTATTGCTTATGAGTAAAATCCAGCCAAGCAAATTATGGAACAATTTGGAATATTTCAATTTTTGCTGTATGAGAAGAGACTTTCTACCCAAGAAAACTCAAGTTTAAGCCACTCAGCTTTAGCCTGGCATCCTGCACATACTGATGCTCCCTTGGCTTCTTAAATTTGCATTTATCATCAGATAAATTTGGCAAAACCTCGTTATTTATTTATTTTTTTTCCCAGATTAACTAGTTTTACTTTTTTAGCTTAACTGATGTGTTGTATATGATTTCGAGTTTTTAATGGAAAGGCTTATTTTCTAATAAATAAAAAAAAAAAAAACTGTTTTAATCTTGGAGCTTTCTTTTTATCTGGTCCATTTTTTTTTTACCTGATTAATTGTTTATCATCCATAGAAATTGTTTGCATAGAAGTGAGAAGATAAATGGAAATTGAGAGACTCACAAATTAAATGTGTTTTTTTTGGAGGCAATAAATTTAGTATAATTGAAACTTGAAATAGGCTTTTAAAAGGATTGTCGAGGGATGTTATTGTATACACACACACACACAAATAAAAAAAGGGGTTTCTGGACAATTTCACAGGATGTCAATAGTCTAACTCTTAACTAAAAAGACAACTTAAGATTTTATTGCAGAGTTGAGCATTTGACACCTCTCAAAAAGTACTTATAAAACCCCATTCTCCAAAGATTATAGATGGCAAAAACTTGGGCCGATCTCGAGTACCCTGATCCAGCTAAGCATATTTTTGAACATCTGGACTAGGCCTAAAAAAGCCCAGCACTACACCATTTTTTTTTTATACGCACTTAAAAAACTCATATTTTATATTTTATAATATATACATGTATATTTTTAATTTATTTTATAATTTTATGATTTTAAATTTTTTTAATGAAATTAGACTAAAAAATATGAACTTTAAATATTTAAAATTTTAAATATATGTGATAATTGAGCTAAATAAATACAAATAACTAAAATAATATACATTTTATAATAATTTTTTTTATAAAATCTAAGTTTTGAGCCGGACCGGGTAATGCAAACCCTGCGTCGTCTGGGCTCAGGCTGGGTACATATTTTTGACATCATATGAATAAATTCTAACAATTAATTTTCAATGAAATTATATTTGACCAACAGTTAACGATCAATTGAGAGAGAGAGAGAGAATCGTTAAGACAATGAAGTGGGGTGGCAAATATGAATTTTAATTTTGCTGAAATTGTTATCTGATAAATCATATCTTCAATTGGATGCAACACTGTTAAGCTGTGGCTATGGAGGATACAATCAAAATGCAATTTTTCTGTGGTCTCTTGGTGATAATGGTTGAATTAGGCAAATTAATACTTACCCATCACCTCTTCTTTCTCCAGCACCATCATAATCTCCACCTTTATTTAAATCTCAAAACTTGTAATCAAAAGAGGGTGTCGTATTCGTAAACGAACTCTTTTCTTTGGAATATATTCCGTCTGTGGGTGTAAAAGATTTTATCTGAAAGTGTTTAATTGTAAAGAATTCATGTGTGAGTTTAGTCAATATGAATTTGTAGTTTATTTTAATTTTCAATCGTAAGCACAATGTAATGGCACATCCTCAATGGGCCGAGCAGGACCCAGATCAAGACTTGATGGACGGTTGGATTGACAGATGCATGATGTCGCGTTGATGCAGTGGATGCCAATATGGCATGGTACTCTGATGTGTTGCTGAGGTGGTCAGTTAATGATGACGTGCTGCCGACATGGTGAAATGTGGCTTTGCTCTAAAAATTAATTAGGAACAATAATAAGAGTAATGCTAAGAATTCCAGCAATAAAGTACTAACTTTAGTCTCAATTTATGTCATTACGTGGCATCATCTATTAGATATTAGGATAATAATTTTATCAGTTATAAAGTTAACTATCCAATAAACCGATAAAATATAATAATTGGGACTGTATTGTTGGAATTCCGAACATTATCCTAATAATAATACATCTAAAACTACCTTGACTCAATCCGCAGATTTAACGAAACGAGTGTCTAACCACCCAGTCAATCTTACATTTTTTAATTATTTGCAGATTATATTTATTTATTTATAACTAACCGTGCGTAATTTATGAAACAACATTGATATTTAGCCCTAAACTTCATACCGAAAATAGCGTTTTCTATTAAAATCAAACCAAAATCGAGAGGTGGTCCATCACCCACCAACTCTCTTTGGTCGATGCCATCGTCCAGGTTCGGAGATGGACCATCATCCATACAAATAAAAGTTTGATATATTTGGTTTAACGAATTTTCGGACCCAATATCATTTTTTCTTTATAAAAATATTATTAAACTAAATAAACTTTCAATATCAATTATTTTGGTCCATATCATTCAAACCCTTCAATCCATTTCATTTGAAGCTTTTCAGATTTTGCATATTAAATCATATAAGAATTTTTTATTAATAAAACACTTAAATTTCATTTTTCTTCAAGGTTAAAGTCTATGTTTTGACCCTTTATTTGATCATGATCTCATAACATTTACCTTTCTAAACTTTGAGTATGAAAACTATTCGATGATATTCCTTGAAAGGCAAAATTACACATTTTGGTTAATGAAGCTGGCCATTGCCCAAGCAAGAAAACATTTGGTGTATTCCTTTTTTTTTAAAAAAAAAAACATGCGAAATATCAGTTTTCTTTATGAAATATCATTACAACTAAGTAAACTTTCAAGATCAATTATTTTAGTTCTTATCAAACCTTTCAATCCACTTGGTTTTAAACTCTTCATATTTTAAATTTTAAACCATATAACCTAGAAGAAATTTTTATTATAAAACACGTAAATTTCATTTGGAAAATGATGTTTGCCCCGAGTTAAACCCTGAAACTAAACAAAACGGCGTCGCTTTGTTTTGTTTTTTTTTTCTTTTTTGCTTCTCCAAAATGTTGTCGTTTCACTTACCATTTGCAAAATGAAGAGTTGCACCATAAATCTCTTCCTCTTTGTTTCTTCATTTCACCCGGGAACGAGACAGATAGAATTGTTTCACCTAGGAATGAGATAGATAGAAGAGCAAGTCATTCGCGATTCGTTTCACCGTAAATCTCTTTGTTTCTTCGTTTTTTCGTTTCTTCATTTCTTCGTTTCTTCAAATGCTTATTAGTTAAATTAATTGGCTGGGAAATGATGATTCCTCTCCATTCTTTGCTTCAACTGGGTAACACTCTCGCTGCCCTTTTATAATTTTTTTTTCAATTCGTTTTTCCTAAATCAAATGCCTGGCTATAATATCTCTCAGATCTCAAATAAGTTTCAGTCACAAGAGATTAATAGCAAATCACTATTGCCATCAAAGGCTTGGCTATCAATTATTTGCATGTGTCTGAGAGATATATAGATCGGCCAGTGTTTGTTATGTATGAAATATGTACTGCAGAGTGAGAGTTGCAAACGAGCTTGGAGCTGGTAACGCAGAAGGAGCCAAGTTTGCTGCAATAGTATCGGGGGTGACATCAAGTCGTACTTGGTATCTTCTTCTGGGTATTGGAAATGGTAAGTGAAACGGCAACGTTTTGGAGAAACAAAAAAGAAAAAAAAACAAAACAAAACGACTCCGTTTTCTTTAGTTTCGGGGTTTGATCCGGGACAAATATCAAAACTCATTTCATTTTTTCTTGAAGGTTGAAGTCTGTGTTCTGACATTTATTTGATCATTATCTCATAACATTTACCTTTCTAAATTTTGAGCAGGAAAAATGTTTGATGATATTCCTCGAAAGGAAAAATTACACATTTTGGTCAGTACAGCTGGGAAATAGGCCATCGCCCAACAAAAAAATTTTGGTATATTTAGTCTAACAGAATTTTGGACCAAATATCATATTTTCTTTATGAAAGTATCATTAAAACTACATAAACTTTCAAAATCAATTATTTTAGTCCATATCAAACCCTTCAATCCACTTAGTTTGAAACTTCTAGATTTTGCATTTTAAACACTGTAACTTAGAAGAAATTTTTATTAATAAAACAGTTAAATTTTATTTTTCTTCAAGGTTAAAGTCTTTGTTTTGACCATTTATTTGATCATGATCACATAGCATTTACCTTTTTAAACTTTGAGTAAGACAACTGTTTGATGACATTCCCCCAAAGGTACAATTGCACATTTTGGTCAATGGAGTTAATGGTGATGATATTTGTTAAGTAATTTGCAATCGTTGCTGCTAAATCTTTTTCAATTTTAAGTTTTTTATATTGTATTTATTTTTAATATATTGTGGACTAATATAGTTATTCTAACCATTTTATGTTTTACCAGATTAATATGTGACTAATGTTAAATATTAACGAAAAATTTTGATATATTCTTTTATTATGTGATTAAATATTATATTAATATGTCTAATTATGTTAAACTCTATATAATAATATATTATAAACAAATATAACCTTAATTGTATTATTTTAATTCATAATGAGATGGACAATTTTATAATTAACATATCGGGTTCTTTACCCTTAACCAAAATGTTTGTAAATCCAACCCATTGAGAGTTAAATAGGTAACTTAATTATTTCTACTTTGTTTCTACTGTTTTGGGATTAAATAGGTAACTTAATTATATATTTTTTTATTAATGTTCACAAAACTAAATATTATTATAAGAGGGTAATATTGTGAAAGCAAGCCAAAAGAAACAAATAATTTAACAGTGAGATATTTTGAGATATTTTTAAAAAATACAGGGACTAAACAAATAATAACCTCAAAATATAAGAGTTAAACGAGCTTTTATCCTAGAAACTAAAAAGAGACACTATTCTCATATCAACACATTGAAATTATCCTTGACAACCTCTAGTTTGCTCATGAATATGGCAATTGTAGATAGAGACATACAAGACACATGTATATATAATTTTTCTCGGGTGCTAACGTCCACAATTTATTCACCCTTTATAGCTAATATTGTAAAGGGTTGAGTCCACCCCTAAGGACGATTTCCATATATGTATATGTATACAACTATCAATGCAAAGAGATGTTTTGTGCAAAATTTTAATATACTTACAAATCATGGAAATAGAGTAATGATAACAAGATCGAACCCACATGAATTGTTATAAATTGGAAAGTCTAATTTAAATGTAATTCACTATTAATCCTAGCCAAATGTAATTCACTGTTAATCCTAGCTTCATTGAGCAAATTGAATTTTAGGACAAAAAACTATTTAAACTAAGAAAATAATTAAAAATAATTGAGAATTTAATAAAATAAAGGTTGCCAGGGTTTCATGATTCATCACTATTCAATTAGTAATTATCTAATTATTACTAATCTCAATTTTAGAGTGACAGCTCGAAATCAATTTATGTCACCTCATAAATATAAAAATTAAGCTCAAGTAATTAAATCTAATATAGGTTGTTTTTCATTTTAAGGTAGGATTTCTAAGCATTATACGTATCCTATTAAAAAATAAAGAATTAATAAAGTTTTCTAGACATTCTAGGTATCCAATTTATTGAAGTAGTCAAAGAAAATCACATAATCGTTATTTCATCAAGATTAATTTAATCAAATAATCTCTTAATTACCAAGAATATATGATATTAAAGATGAAAAGATAATTACTAAATCAACATTTGAAACAAAAACCATAAGGGTAAAAGCTTGTTTACTCCCTATAAATTTAGGGATAATGTCTGTTTAATTCCTGTATTTTAAAAAATGCTTCAAAATATCACCGCCACTAAATTATTGACACTTCCACCATTATGTTTTTATTTTTTATTGCTTGCTTTTACAATATTACTCTCTTACAACAATGTTTGCTTTTTGGACATGAATGAAAAGAAAAAGAAATTAAATTATCAATTTAACCCCAAAATATAAATAGAAACAAAAAGAATATATATTAATTTTTGTGGAATACTCTTTTTTAGGAGTTAATATATTATTTTTCAAAAAATTGGTAATTTAAATTTTTTTACAATATTATTTTTTTGGACATATCCGAGCTTTTACAAAAATTAATATATGTTCTTTTTATTATTTTTTGTTTGGGGTTAATTTGATAATTTATTTTTTTATTACCGTCTAAAGAAAAAAAAACATTATTGTAAGGGAGAAGCAAGTAAAACAAAAAAAACAAAAAACAAAAAGTAACGGTAGAGATGTTAATAGTTTAATAACATAAATGTTTTGAGATATTTTAAAAAATATAAAGAATAAATAGACATTAATCTCTAATAAGGACTAAACGAGTTTTTAACCAAAACCATAATTATCAAAGAAAACATGTAGCCAAATCCATGTTAAATTCGATTTCTTAGCCGACTCTAATAAGCTAAAGGAATCAATTAACTTCCTTTTTAAATTCAGTGCCACCACTACTTAATAAACCACGGACTTACATAAGTTGAATAAATTAAATTATCCTTTCTAATACAAATGACATTTATCTTCATCCAATAAAGAATGGAAAAAGGACTAATACAAGCATAATAAATAATATAATAGTGTCTCTTTCGATTTTTGAGGATAACAAAAAGTATTGGCAGAGCGAAAGGAAAAATGCACCCTAGTTAATTAAGTTATGGCTTCCATTAATTCTTAATTTATTTTCAATTGTTATTCTTTAATTAGGCTCTTTTTTTAGGGAAAAGTTTTTTTTCACTCTTAGGGTTTGATGTAATAGTCTATTTCATTCTTACAATTTAACTAATAACTCATTTCTTCTCTACTTTTTAAACAATAGCCCAAAACATTCGTCCATTAATTTGTCCTTTGTTTACATAATTTATTGAGAAAAAAAGAAGAAGTTTCAATTAAGGAGATACAATCATTTTAAAATAAAACTCTCAAACATAATTAAATAACATTTAACTTTCTACTGAAATTTAAAATTTAAGGATAACTTAATGAATAAATAATAAAAACCCTAAATAATGTATAAAATATACTTGGGACAAAATTTAAAAAAAAAAAAAAGAACATAGATTTCACAAGCCACTGCAGTGTTTTTCTTTTACCATATTCCTGACTTTAATATGATCAAAATAAATAAATAAACAATCAATTAATATTGTTGTTTTACTAAAAATAAACATAAACTTCTTCATTTACTTAAAGAACATATACTGAAGACATAAAAATATAGATTTAATAGACTACATAATAAAATAAACTACATTATAACGTGTATTTTTTTTCATCTTTTATCTTATCCCTAATTAGAAAATTATTATTATTATTATATATACATTTATAAAAAAATTTAGCTGACTTCATTAAAAATATTTAATGAACACGCACAAAAGGTAGATCCAACTAAAATATAAAGGAGCCTTAACCCTTCCGGGCCACTAATTTTCCTTTAAATAAACGTCAAGAGTCAAGACCCTTATGAGAAAGACAATAAAACGAATTTGGCTATATCCAAATTCAACAAAATGTTTATGGTTTAGTGGTAAGTATTCTATTTTATGATTTAAGACATCTTGGTTCAACTCTGTACAACCATAAAATTTATCTTTTAAAAGATATTTATGCATATTTCCTTTGATTTAATATTATACTTTTTAAAATTAAAAAGAAAGAATAAAATCTAAATATTTATGTATATTTCTTCTAATTTATTATTAATTTTTAAAAATTAAAAAAATAATACTCAGTTAAGTGAACAGTTAAAAAAATCCCCTCAATTGAATTAAATTGTTTGAATCAAACCCACCTAATTGAACTAGTCGGTCCGCCAATACACACAGATATGTTTGTTTATACTTACATACACACACCCACATATTCTTTAGCGTTATTTTCGTTTTATTAAGTTATCTTAGATTTTTTTAATTTATGCAAAAAGTCAAAGTTATTTAAATTATGCTAGAAATTTTTTTTTTTAAAACAATTTACATTTGTTTTATTGAAAATTTTATTTTACCCTCAATGAGTTATATAGTAAACTAATTGTATGTTCACGAAAGGGTATCTTGAGTTATCATTTAAAAAGTAAGGACAAATGTATTATTGTTTAAATAAATGAGTTATTACTTTAAATCTCAAGAGTAAAAATGATTTTTTTTCTTTTTTTAAGATTTGAGCTCCAATTATTTCTCGATTTAATAAAATAATTGAATTAATTAAAAATAACAAATAAAAATAACTACTAAAAATATAATTAAGTATAAAATATGTAAATATTATATGCTTATCAAAATGAAAATGTTTGAAGTTATTCTTCACCAAGATATTTCTTCACAATTTCTGAAATAAAGATCTCACGTGGTGCTTGGTTGTTCGAAGTCTCGTACAACATTTTACTCTGTGGGAGTTAATGGGTCAGGACGTCAGGTTAAGCTGTTGCCTTTCCGGGAAAACACTTTTTTTATAGAGCAATAACTCAATTAACAAATTGAAACGTGGTGCTTTTATTGAACTTTTTAGAAAATATATAATAAGATAAATATTCCTGTACGTTCTATATTTTAGTTTAAGTGTTTAGTTTTTATATTTTAACAAATACCTCAACATGCCTTTACTCTTAAATATATTATATTCTTATCTTTTTTTTTTCTTTTACAATAATACCTTTACTACAATAGTTTTGATATTAATTAATTAATTTATTAAAAATTAATTAATTATTAGTAAATTAACCAAAAAAATATCAATCTAAAAGAATTAGTATTTTTATAACCTTATAAGAATCTTACTAATTATTATTTATAAATAAATTAATACAAGTTTAAGTAACATTTAATACTCTTACAACAATCTTACTAATTAATTATTCATAAACAAATTTATTTACAAAGGTAATCCTGAAAGGAAAACAATAACAAAAATATTACACTAATTTTTATTTTTATTTTTAGGCAGAGCAGAGTTGATGAATTAATTTTTTTTTCTTTTCATTAATATCCCTAAGAATCTTATTGTAAGGATCTTATTATAAAAGTAAAGAACAATTAAGGAATATAATTAATAGTAAGGACATCTTCAAGCATTTTTTAAAATATAAGAATTAACATGCACTTAACTCAAAATATAGGGACTAAACGAGCATTTACCTTATATAATATTAACAAAACAAAATATAAAAAATACAAGTGGGATTAAGGCTCCACATACTCAACCAAACATTTGCTGTGGCTATTCATAGGTAGTCCTTATCCTTCAATAATGTAATATATACTATAAACTAAAAAAATAAATGGAGAAAAATTCAAACCCCACTAGTTTAACAAGTAAAAAAATCCAGAATCATTGTCTCTGCCGTGTGAACATTAAATTTTGAAGCCTCTGCTCTCTCTCTATATATATATATATATATTAGCTAGCTTTCTCATTAGAGTCCGAATTTTCAATATTTGGAGGAAATTTAGGAGTAGCTAAGCTGCAGGTACAAAATGAAGCTGCCTTTTCGTTGCTTAAGCTGCTGCTCCGCTATTTCATCAGAAGCCGCTGCTTCCGCTATGGTTAGAACCGGCAACGGTAATTAAAACCTTCAGCATTTTTTCTACTCTTTGGATTCAAGATTGATTACTCTTGATAGCTTTATTTGTTTTATATATATGTGTGTAATTACATAAATGCCCGCAAACGAAAACCAGGAGGACAAAATCATGAAGTGTTTCAGGTATTTTCTTACAATGAGCTGAGAAATGCTACCCAAGGTTTCTCTAGTTCTAACAAGATCGGCGAAGGCAGCTTTGGTTCTGTATACAAGGTTGACTTAATTTCTTGCCTGAGCAATATCAAATTTAAATACAGGGTTTGATTTAGAGGGTCGTCATTGATTTAGTGCATTGATTGATTGACTACATATGAAGGGCCGGCTTCGAGATGGCACAGTTGTGGGGGTGAAAGTGCTTTCAGTTGAGCTTGAATCAATGAGAGGAGAGAGGGAATTTGCATCAGAGTTAGCGGCTCTATCAACAATCAAGCATCAAAATCTTGTCACACTTCGTGGATGTTGCATTGATGGAGCCAGAAGATATTTGGTCTATGAATACATGGAGAATAATAGCCTTGCCCGTATTTTACTTGGTAGTATTTCCTATTAATCTTCTATTATTTGATTATTTTTAATTCGCTCACTTACTTTTCAAAATTTAAATCCACCTCCATTTTTATTAAAAAGACCAAAAAGAAAAAAAAATCATCCATTAGTCCCCTTTTTTCCCCTTATTTTTATAACAAATATAAAAATTATTTAAAATTTTTAAAAATGAAAAAAATGATATGAAAATAATCAATTTATGGGGGATAATATGAAATTTACCCTTATTATATCATAACATCTCTTTCAATATCACATAAAATCTTGATAAATTCATTAAATATGATAACTTCCTTTTTTTTTCCATAAATACGCCAGCAGCCAATATGATACCTCTTTTATCTTTTATCTTTTTCTAATTTTCTTCACAAACGGACAAACAAGCCAATCCCAATATGGACCAAATATAACATGCATAAAGACTAAAGTACCCCTCATTTCTTGTTACACAATAAACTCAAAGTCAATGAATCAATTGCCTTCCATTTTCTACTAAACACTTCAAGTATATACAAATTAGTACTCTAAATAATATTCTTTTAACTCTAAAAATTTCACATATTCTATGAATCTAGCTAAAATGATAGATGAGTTAATATGAGATTTTGACTGTACGTAGCTTGTCTTTATAATTACAGTCTTCCCAAAGAATTAATTAAATGACATAAAAATGAATCTCAGCATTTTTCTTTTTTCTTTTTCTTCTACTTACGTGAATGTGAACATAATAAGCTATTAATATTCATGTATTTATTTAGTTTTTTAAGAGTTCATTGCTATGAGTTTTGATCGTGTAGGAATCAAGTAATAATATATTGAACATGAAATCAACATTCATTGGTTCATAGTAGAAATCACTAGTATTTATCATAAATGTATTTTGTTTTTTCAAATGTGTAAGTATGTAAAGCCTAAATTAATTTTTTAGCTCCCTACTCGTGGGTGATTAGTAAAAAAATTAAAAAACAATTATTTGAAACCATTTGGTCAAGCCTCTAAAGGCAGAAACATTTTAGTTCTTATACATGCATTTTCATAATAGGCGGGGAGCAAAATAGGGTGAAATTTAACTGGGAAATTAGGCGGGAAATTGCATTGGGAATTGCTCGAGGGCTTGCCTATCTACATGAAGAGGTTAAACCTCGCATTGTGCACCGAGATATCAAAGCAAGCAATGTACTCATTGATCATAATTTCATGCCAAAGATATCCGATTTTGGCCTGTCAAAGTTGCTAAGAGATAACGGATCTCACATTAGTACCCGAGTTGCTGGAACATTGTAAGTAAATTTCCTAATTAATCTTCTTTTATTTACCCTTTCTAATACATGTTACTGGAATGTTAATGATCAGTCATAGCTAATGAGTTAGTTCTGCAACTGTTAATGCGAAAGAGGCTATCTTGCTCCAGAATATGCTGTTAGCGGACATTTGACAAGAAAATCAGATGTTTATAGTTTTGGAGTATTAATATTGGAAATTATCAGCGGTCGACCAGTTGTATCTTTTAATTTAGAACAAGGGGAACATTACTTGGTTCAAAAGGTAAATTTTATTTTCCATTATATTTCTAAGTTTTTTTTTCATAAATATTGCAACTGTGTTTATCGAGAATTTGGATACATACACTTATATCAACAATATCCGGGGAGAAATCTAACCCTACTCTAGATATTATGGAAAGAGGAAAGAATTCTATATAGATTCGAACTGGTGTCTTCAACGATATTGGGAGCGCCAGCCCACCACTGTAGTTGTAGCCGAATGGCCATTACGTTTTTAAGTTGACTTGTTATCATAATTTGAAAATGGAACTTCTTCTTTTTGCAGGCATGGGAAGTGTATGAGGATAGAAACCTAGGACGACTAGTGGATCCTACACTTGAAATGAACAATCCTGAAGAAGAGGCCGTTCGATTCTTAAAGGTGGGGTTGCTGTGTGTGCAAGAAAATGTAAGGCTGCGGCCATCAATGTCAACAGCAACCAAGATGTTGAACAATGAAATTGACATTCAAGATGCTGAGATTTCACAACCTGGACTTCTCTCTAACTTTATGGATATCAAATTGGGCCACCAAAACATGTCATCATAGAACATTTTCTTCCTCAGCTTGCAGGTTCAACATTCCTAACAGTGATAATGTTTTTGACACTTTTGCTTGTATCGTGGACGTACTAACCTTCCGAACTACAACTATATATATAGCAGCTGAAAAATATAGTGTAATTAAATAATGAAACAATTTAATTATCCGAGTAATTAAAGTAACATACAAAGCATAATATTCATACCTTGGAGGCATTAATGGGAAAATTAGAATAACAGTTTATGCGCAGTCAAAGCATCAACATCCGCCCCTGCAGCAAAAAACTCCCACAAAAAGAAAACATGAAAGTCAAATTGGTTTTTGTTTTGGTTTCTGATATCATTTTCAGTTTTGAAAGAAAAAGCAAGCTCCTGTTGAGAATTTATACAAATTCAGTTAGCTACGCTGTCCTGTCTTACCTTTGCCAATCTTCTAAGACAGGCTAGACAATAATGTAATCATTTGGCCTTGCACGGATACATCATACTTCCCTTGCCTATGTTACTTAAAATGTCAACAAATAAAAGTGAAAAAATTAATTTTGGCCGTTGAGTAACGTATGAGAGAAACAGGCGTGGACAGAAGATTTACCTGAGTAATAACTTGGCGGCTACCATGGGATAAACATCAAAGGATTTAAAAGCATTCTGTAATTTCCAAAACAGACAGAAAAATTCAAAAGCGGAGCTGCAGCTAAAGCTTTTGACACTAAATTTAGCATGCATGGCTCCTCGCACGCTATCCGCCAAGACCACCAATCTTCTGATGGGCTTTGCAAAAAGCATACAGGGAGCCAGGCATACTATATATCAATCGTCAAACATGCACATCCTTGCTGTACTTCTGAAAATGTATGCAAATGATTAGTATTGCTTGAACATGAATCATAATTTGTTGATATATACCTGTAGTGACAAAGTTATTAGCAGAGGCATTTAAGCAAAGGAAATAGAAATACATACATACATATATGTATATATATATAGAGAAAGAGAGAAAAGAAGTCACTTGCTCTTGATGAATATGCTTTTAATTAGTGATTGTCAAGTTGGCTTCTAGGTGCCTGCATTGGCAAGTAACTTTTGAGTTGTCAATCTGGCAATATTTGACAACAGAGATCAAGAAAACCACTTCACCTGAAAGGACATAGAGTAATAATGAAGCTGTAGGGTTAGAGATAGAGATGAGATTTTTGTTTTCTTTTTCCTCTTTTCTGGATCATAAAGCAACCTAGCTTTCTTTTTTTGGTCTTCTGAAACGGATTTGTCATCAAGTGTTTGTATGAGTTGGATTCCCATATCTCTACACCTGGCTAATTACTTGAATAACACACAGCTTCTGTCTCATGTCCCATTGTTCACTTTGCTTTGTCCTTTCTTCAATATTCTTCTCCTCATCCCTGCCTAAAACGAAGAGACTAAAAAGGATATTTCTCAAGCATGAGGATGAAGTAATTAAAAGAACCAAAATGCTCTTAAATTGCTCGCCAGGACCACGATGAATGTGGCTGCATTGCCTATTAGAACTGAATGATTATATTCCACTACTAACTATGTTAATTGGTCATCAAGTTGCACGTTAAGATAGATCATTGCTTCACTCCTTATTCTTATTTATTTTAAATTGAGGGGAGCTCTTATTTTATTTTATAAATGTAGGTGAGGCCGTGAATGCCCTTTGCGCATGCGGTCACTTGAGCTTTTAGTAACAGTTAGGGACAAGAGTTGACGTTTTAAACTCATATAAATGTACATGTACACTTGTATATGTTTCAATAAGCGAGATTGTTATATTATATAATTATGTAACATACATGATTATATGATTATGTATCAGCCGTTAGATTTTAATCTAATAGTTGTAAAAATATAAAATTATAAAATTATGTTATTTCCACAGTCATTGAATAAAAATTCAACAATTGTAAAAATATAAGATAATAAAATTATATTATTTTTACAACCGTTGGATTTTCATCCAACAGTTACTATATAACATAACAAAAACCTTCACTAAGAGAAAGACGATAGAAGAAGAACGGTCCTTGAAATGGGACAGCCGTCTTTGAGAGGAGAATATTGGCCTTTCATTAACTCAATGGGAAACGGATAAGAAGCTGCAATTATAATAATGTATTTCCATTCCTTGATAGAAGAAAAAGGCCCTACTCAATGAAAGAGATTCGAAAGCTGTTGTTTGAAACTTGAAGGTGGTCGCAGTTCTATCATTTGCCGGTTTAAAAGAAAAACTAAGCATGGGAATCCTCCTTTTTCCCTGACAGAATTCAGAAGCCAGAGTGGCTCAGAAATCACAAGGGTTCCTATCGTCTTTATGCTTGGATGGGCATGAATTGATGACCCACCGTGTGTGAATAGATTCTTTGTCTGCAGTACTATAAGGAAATTTTAAACGAGGACTTGTTAATCTAAAATAAGGATATTTTTTAAATTTTTTTATTTAATTTTTTTTTTATTTAAGAGGATTCTTAATTAAGGAGTATCTCGTTTGAGACTTAATTTATTAAAAGAGGAATATAACTTATATAAAGAAAAAAATACTTCTCTTATAAAAAATAATCACTATATAGAAAAATAGGTGGGTTTAACTTATCTACATAATACAACAATCAATTTTGTTATAAGTAGAAAATTTCTAATTCGAGAAAAACCATAGCCTATTGAAAGATTGAGTTTTATTACGGTTTTGGGTATCAGAAAAATATTAAAATAATTGTAATAATTTTTCACATAATAAATTTTTCTCTGGTCGTCCTTGGAGATCGTAGTTTTACTCCAGTATAAGAGTTTTTCATGTAAATAGTTTTATTCTCTATCTATTTTCTGTTTATATTTGTTTGATATTTTTACTTAGAAGATGTTGGATAAGATTAAACAAGCACAAGCAATGTTCTTTCGAAATAGCTCATGCAACTATCACTTGATCTTGTAGAGGAGGTTCATATAGTATAGCTTCTCAAATATAGGGATAGGCATCCCTTCTTTGGACTAGACCAATAAGGTTTGATAGACTTTAATGTGTAAGCGATAAATTCCACTTAGACTTACGGAGTTTTGTATAGAATCAAAAAAAATAATTCAATTTATACCATTATTATGATATTCCAATCCGTTAGGATACCAGAAAAATAAACGTCGTGATTTGATCTATTCTCTAAGATAAAGACATAAGAATCAGACACAATAAAACCAGTTGTTGTTGATACCTTCTTCTCGGTTCCTTCTTCTCCTTCTTCCATAACCCGAGCTCGGAGAAGGAAGAGATAAGAGGGCCCTATGGAGAATGTGGTCATAAATCCATAATAGAGTCTGACCACAACGACCGAATTGATTATCTTCATGCATAAGGATACTAGATTACCTAGCTAGTATAAAAGATTGAAAAATCATCACAAACCTCGCTTTTTTATTTTTTATTTTAATTTCTGGATTATTATATGATGATTTTTTAACTTTCCATATATAGAACCTAAATTGAATTTATGAATATTATGATTTATAAATACTACCTATTCAACAGAGACAATTGATTGATACGCGTCAATTTTCTGTTACGATAAATTGACGAAACAATAGCTGATCCGATAGCTGCTTCAGTGGCTGCAATAGCTATAACAAAAATTGAAAAAATATCTCCTTTTAATTGTTTGATTGGAAAAAAAATGAGGAGAAAGAAGAATAAAGGATGGGAGAAAAAATAAAAAGAAAAGATGGTAAATTTTTATTTTATTATTTTATTTAACATAAAATTCATCTCTTCTCTCTTTATTTTTCTTTGCTGCCCTTCCATTTCTTCATATTAAACATGCCATAAATGAATGTTCAATTCATACCTTCTGGTATAAACTTGTGGCGGGTAAGTTCGGAGGATCTTTTAAAGATTAATGTTAGTACAAATAATTTTGATTTACGAAAATTACCCACTAACTACCTATTTTTCCTACTTTTTTAAAAATACACATATCTTTATTTTTTTAACTGATTTCCTTTTGAAGTTATATTTTCTCACATCTATTTACTTCCGTCTCCACACCGTTATAATTTTACTGATGTCACAGGGGCCAATTTACCATTTCACCTGCACAACCAAAAAAAAACAATGTTGTTTAAACATCGTTTAAACACGACAAAAAAAAATGGAAAAGCGGTTGAGAGCACAGCAAGCCACAAGAACGGCCATTGTTTATAATAACAATAAGAAGAAGCTTGTGCTGCCGCCAATGTTATTTGAATGACTGACTAGACCAGTGTTGGCAGGAAGCTACGGGCGAAGTCGTTGATGAAGTTATATTTTGGAGCAAACACACTGCTGTTTCAAATTGCCCCACACTCACAGTTCATCCAATCGATACAGTTTACATACTTTAGTTGATTTCTTTAATTTCTTCTTCTTAATATTAATAATTTACTTTAATAATTTATTATTTATTATTTGGCAGGAGCGTACCTCATTTGAGAGCCGCTACTCAAGTTGGAGCCCAGGCTGGGCCGCACCGCGTAACCCTAGGATTGGTCCTTGGCTAAGGCTCTTAAAGAAAATTGCTCTCTCTCATGATTTAGTTCCTGATAAAGCTGGCAAAATTTAACACGATCCGATTATCCAACACGAGCACGACATAAATAAATGGGTATAGGTCGTCAAATTTAACACGATTATTAAATGGGTCGGATTCGGGTCAACACGATTTTTTTTCGTGTCGGGTTATGGTTAAATTCTTGACCCATTTACCCGATCAATGATCCGATTATATTTTTTATTTTTAAATAATTTACATATTTTTATCATTAAAACTCAAATATTAGAGATGATTTTCTTTTTTTTATTCTTTAAAAGGGTGAATATAAACACATTGTTTTATTTATAAAATTTTAAATACATTTAGAGCTTCAATAGTGCAAATGTGTAAAAATTGATAGACATGTATATTTTATAATATTGATATATAATATCACACACACACACACACACACACACATATATATATATAATTAAAACCTCAAAATTGTAAATGTGTAATATATTGGTAGATCTGTATATTTTATAATGTCGATAAATTATGTATGTATGTATGTATGTACATACGTATGTATGATAGTGTGTAAATATTTGATATAACTTTTGTTCAATATATAGATATTGAGCGGGTTATTGGGTAACTCGATTATTTTTCCGTGTCGGGTTTGGGTCTCAATATTTTGACACGATTATTAAATGGGTTGGGTTTGGGTCGACCTAAATTTGACACGACACGAAGCTGACACAACACGAACACGACCCGATGATCCGTTTTGTCAACTTTAGTTCCTAAATTTGAGATATAATTAACTTTTTATTCACTATTTAAAAAATAGAGTATTTTTATTTTTCTTTTAGTTATGTGAAGTTGAATTTTTTGTTTTTGTTTTACATGAATGTAGATTACATTGGTGGGTACTCCTCATGGACCTGTGACGAATAGATTAATCCTTTGCTAAGACTATACTGATTATGATTCTTGGAGAGAAATGAAGAAGATATAAGATAACATGGCATAGCCATTGTATTCAATTATCTCATAAGTATGCTGCTTTCACTTCGAATATTAAATCTGAATTTCTTTTTTTAGATCTGATTTTTTTGGCATTTATATAAGGCAAAATTGTAATTTTATATTTGGGGGTAAAAAAATCATTTATCTAATTTTCCGTTAGTTCTCTTAACAGTGTGCAGACAGAAGTGGACATGTGCAAGAAAATGTAACTTTAGATAGAAATTTACCAAAAAATCAAAGATATGTGTATTTTTGAAAAAACAGAAAAAAAAAAAACAAGTGGTTGGTGGATTATTTTCCTTTGATTTAATTGAGATGGGTCCAAGATAGATTTTCGATTAATAAGTGGTATGATTCAATAAATATTTAATTTATTGAGATAGATATCCCTTTCTTTTTAGTAAACTCATGGATTGAGTTACCTGATCATATTGGTTAAGTATATACATATTTCTAACCTTAATCAATATATAAGAACGCTCCATGAAAATTCAAGTCCCGTTATATACTAACGAGAATAGACATGTCCATTTTTTTTTTTTCAGTAAACTGTGCTAGGTATAAATGACCTTAGTATAGATTTGCAGGTCTTAATAAATCTCTCTTGGATAAGGCTAGTAATTAGAAAAGGTAGGTCATATCCCCAATTTCTCTCCACTGGCCTACGATTTGTATTAGTCACACCTCACCACACACACAAGGCAATTTCATCCTTTTATTTTATAAGGGTATTTTTTAAAAAAATTTAGCCAAATTTAATTTATGTTAAAATAACGTTAATAATTAAAGATAGTCAATAAATATATGTGATAAGTTTACAAAATAATAAAGACTTTGCCTATCATACATTCATAGTTAAATTTTAGTTTACTTCTTTGAAAAATTGACATACTTAAAATAAAGAATAAATAATAACTAAGAGAAAGGTGATAAGAACAATTTTATCCCATCTCTTGACAAATTATATCTCAAATTTGTACGTGATTATAGACAAGAACTCAAGCACAATTAATTGAATAGAAAATATCACTTAAGCCTGAGACTTGACATGAATGGATATTTAATGGATTCTATTTTTTGAGTTATTGATGTATTATGAAGCTTATTCTCTAAGAGATATTATATATAATGTCTTTGAAAGGTGTGTTTACTTGTAAGATTTAGGAATCAAATCTATAATGGAAATGATAGATAGAAGAAGAATGAAAATGAAATATATAGAGCCCACATATTTTTTTTTGGAAGCCTCTAAGTTACAATAATTGTAACATACATCCCTCATGTGAACCACACAAAATTGTAGGACTCACAATTTGTGTGGTTCACATGAAAAATGTATGTTACAATTATTGTAACTTAGCATTTGCCTTTTTTAAATTAAAAAATGAGAACTATGGGAGTTGGGAATGAAATTTCATTCCTTGAACTCCCCATTTTCATAATCCCCAAATTGGCCTTAATTAATTTTTGTCACTTATGTATTTTGGCTCTTTATAAAAGTTTTGTGATATTTACAAATTGGTACTTATAATTTTTTTTTTTTGTCTTAACCACGAGGTATTCTGGGGATGGCCCCAACTGTGGGAGGCACCTTTAAGCCCGTACTACAACCCAGACTAGAAGTCCCCGCTTGAACTAGGAGGCACAAGTTCTCTCAACAAAGACGACTTCCCTGCGACTCGAACTAGGGAATAAACCCAATCAAGTCACTTAAGGGGACTCCATTGCCAGTAGAGTAGAGCCAACGCTTTGTTGGTAGGTACTTATAATTAAAATTATAATCGTCTTCGTCATCATCATTATTGTTGTTATTTAATTAATGTCATTATTATTATTATTATTATTATTAAAATTTATTAATTTTCTTATTATTATGATTAACAATAATTATTTCGAATAATAATAATCATAATCATAATTATTATAATAAATAACGAGAATAATCAATTAAAGTCATTTTACTAACTTGTAATAATTTATTCCGATTCCAAGACAATGTAAACATTTCCAATTTCGATTCTTCTAAGTAAAGTAAATAATTTATTCTGATTCATATTTTCTATTCTAATTCTAGTGCATTTCGATTTCAATCTATTCCCATTTTGGCCTACTCCGACTATCAATTAATAAACTCTTTAGAATTGTGGTGGGTTCTCAAATAATGACTTGGTTAAGAATCTACTCCCTAAATCAGACGGAAGATCACACAAAGATCAAAGTTGAAGCTGACCATTTGAAAATTATGCAATATAGCAGACACAAAGACACATAAAAGTATATATGCCAGGTATATTCTAATGGCCAATCCAATTGGCCATTCACTCCAGGCTGAGCCAACAAAATAAAAGTGCTGTATATATGTTGGCAACAGAGCAGAGCTAGCTCTTGATAACTAATTATTGGCAGATCCTTTAATCAGCTGACATGAAGTTATTATATCTATTTCCTGTTAGCTATTATTGTTGGCAAGAACTTGTAGTTGTCATATCTTCTACCTTAGATTTCATTATACAAATAATATAGATTTCAATAATTGAACTGAATGAATTAATGAAACATATACTAAAGATGTGAACGAAGATTTCGCCGTCGATTAGGGCTGCTAACTAATCCGATCAAAGCACTAGATTCCTTCTGGAAGTTTATCAGATAAATGATCAGACAGGGGAGATGCAAGTGTAAACAACATACAAATTCTGAGATAAGAAAAAAGGCTCCTCAGCAAACATGAAAATTTTTGAAATGGTGTATGTTTGACAATGTTGCATTTTGTTATTTATTCCTGAAATACAACAAGAATAGCTGCTTTTTTACAAATGAGGGAAATTTCACTGTATTAATTTCTAAAAATGATAACAAAAAATGTAGAATGTTGAAAAAATTACATCCCGTTCACTTTGGGAGATTAATGGAAACAAGCACAAAGAAAATGAAAAAAAAAAATGAGGGGGGCCTTACCTGGGGTGCTGGTATGCAATGTCATGTACAAAAGCTCGTATTAATTACAATTTCCAAGTGGCACTACTCGCAGAAGCTGATGTATGTATGAACTATAGGAGCCAAGTGGACGACTACAAGATCAAACCATCCTTCACAATTTGCTCCAACCAAGTCGCTACTTGTGACATAGTAGGAAGCTCACTAGGATTTTCCCTGATAGCCAACTCTGCAATGTCAGCAAGTTTAAAGAGCGGCTCAACATTTCTTGGCAGTGCCACATTCCGATCAATTATTGCAGCTGCCTTTCCTTGTTTGATCAAGGGTAATGCCCACTCAACTATACCAGGAGGCACGTATTCTATATCATAAGCTTTTCTTCCACTAAGAATCTCTAACAGTACAATTCCAAAGTTGTGCACATCACTCTTCATATCTGTGGTAAGATCCCTCTCACATGATGTGAGAAGACCAAAATCAGCAATTCTAGCTCCCCAATCAGAATCCAAAAGAATATTTAAAGTTTTGACATCTCGATGGATGATTGGGGGAGCAGAATCCTTGTGCAGGTACTCAAGCCCTTTAGCTGCCTGCATTGAAATTTTCAGCCTAAGGCTCCAATTCAGAGGAGACAATCCTCCATGGAGATGGTCATGAAGCGTTCCACGGGGCATGAACTCATAAACAAGAAGCCTCTCCCCCATCTCTAAGCAATACCCCAGCAAGTTCACAATATTGCTGTGCCGGATATTGCAAAGGACTTCCAACTCCATTTCAAATTCTCTGATATTTGTGTGGATTATTGTGGCAGCATTTGCTCTTTTGACAGCAACTTGCCGTCCATCTGCCAGAACCGCTTTGTAAACAAAACCATAGCTTCCCCTGCCAAGCTCATTGAATTCTTTGAATCCATTAGTGGCATCTTTTAGTTCTGAAAGCCGGAAAACTTGAGCCATCCCAGGACAGGCAGAAGCTGGATGCGGGAGAGAGTCAGCAATAGCATCAGTGTCCAATTCATGTTTACCAATGCAAGATTTGAATTGTTTTTTTGACCCTTCTTCTTTTCTAGTGGTAAACAGGCGTGGTACAATACACCAGCTAATTACTATCAACAATAAACCCAAAGCAGAACAACCAATTATAAGCACTAATCTATGTAACTGATGCCAATGCTTCTGTGAAGATGGCTGAAGCCCACAAATATCCCAACAAGAACTATTCTGGCAAAGAGAGCATGCAGTGCATACTCTATCAGCAATCTCAGTACAAGGACTAGACAAGAAGAATCCTTCGGAACAATTTGACCCACAAGGTGAACAAATCTTAAGATCTTTCCTAACACACAAGCTAGTCAAATCCTGCTCACTGAGAATACTTGCATTGAATGCAAACTCCCCAGTGCTGCAAGGACCGGGAGTACAAAGCCCTGGACTACACAACTCCAAAGGAGGATCAAAATCGGTGGGTGAGCTGACATTAGCGAACCAGCAATCAAGAACCAAATCATTTTCCCTAATACCACACGTAGTAAAATCAGATGAAGCAATCGCCATAAACCCAGAATTCTTGGGCACGGAAGAATAATTAAAGCTTCCCCAGCATTCAACCCCATGATTATCTTCCCTAATACCGCAAAAATGATTAGCACCAGCTGCCAATGACACGAATCGGATCCCAACCGGAGGAACTGAAACAAAATCATTATTACCCCAACATTTGACCTCACCAGATAATTCTGAGATCCCACAAAGAAAACTTTTGCCTGAAGCCAAAACTTTGAAACTCTCCGTTACATTAAAAACTCCTAAACTTTCAGAGTCTGGTCCCCAGCAAACGATCCCACCATCTCTAACCCCACCACAACTAAAACCTTCCCCAGATATAACATCTTTTAAAACAATAGTACTCACGTACTCATCGTAAAACAAATTAGTTTGTACAGAACTCAATGTGTTATTGCCTTTTCTAACAATATCCCAACAATCAACGGTACCCAAATCATGATAAGAGTAATAAGATCCTCTAACAGCACAGACGTGATTCGTGCCAGCAGCTATGCGTGAGTAAGCAGTGTTTTTATATACAGAAGGTACAAGATCTGTAGTAGTACCTGGTGAACTATTTGAGCTCCAACAAAATGCCTGTGAAGTGTTTGCCAAAATACCACAGAGAAAGCCTTCGCCGCCGGAGAGGACCGCCATTGAGGGAATGTTGGAAAAAGAAGCAGAGTTGGACGATAAAAATGATGAAGATGGTGAGGAACTATTCTTTGCCCAGCAAATAACGTCCTGTTTGCCGCTAGCGTCAATGGCGCAGAAGAAGCTGTTTTGGCCAAAAGAGGCGGAGATGGGACCCATTGATCCAAACCCAGATACGGACATGGAAGAAGAAAGAAGAAGGAGGAGGAGGAGAAAGAAGAAAAGTGAAGAGCGGAGGAAATGCATGGCTTTGAATTGATGGTGCATTGGGGTCAGGGTTTGGGATCAAGGAGAGTCATAGACTACTAGTAGTATGAGTGTTGTGTTGTATGGTTGGAGTTGGAGTGAATGGTGTTGTTTGTTGATGATATCCTGCTGGTGACTTTTGAAAGAACGTGGCTGTCGCCATTTTTACAGTGCTCGTTAGACCGTTATACATTCAATTAACTACTTCACTAATTACCGCCAATATTGCATAATGAGCATGCGGATTAGCCACAATTTAGAAAATAAATTACTTTTTCTAAAAATTAATGATAAATAAGAAAACACGTAATATTAGAGAAGAAAGATTTGAGGTTACCCCAATTGCTTTCTGATGTTGCTCGATTGACTGTGAATACTCTTTGACACTCGTGGTTATCCAAATTTGAATAATAGTAATAAAAGGAAAGGTTTGAGGTTTAATGATTGAGACCTTTTATCCCATCAAAATAAATAAGAAAAAAATTTAATTGTAAATTTATCTATGGAAATGAGATACAAAACATTTTATCCTTGGTTCATTTAAGAGAGGGAAAAAAAGAATCTAGGATTAACAAGTACAACTCTCTTAATTTACCAAGCAACATTAATTATACATTAATTAATTAATAGAAAAGCTCAAGAGCATGTGATCCCATTATGGCAAAATAACTAGCAGCAGTTAAGAGGACTCGTTATTTAAATGACGAAGAAAAGAAAATTGATAACCCTAATCCTACGAAAGAGACAATTAAAATGAAAGGACAGGGTACCAGAAAATTATTGAATAAAATAATTAGATAAGCGAAAATGCAGTGTATTTTGAATAAGCGGGATTACACACTTCAGGCTTCTGTCAAACGTTGTCCTAATTTTAACACCTGTAATTGTTTGCATATGCATTAGCGGTTAAGAGAGTGACCCACTTGCCAATTTGCATGCATTATATGATGCATGCATGTATATTGCTATCATAACGCCAAATTTGGTTATAACTTGCCCGGGTAAAAACTCTTTTACTTTTTATATTTTGAGATTAGTATTTATTAATCTTTTTATTTTTAAAAATACTTTAAAATATTCTTATTGTTAAATTATTGACATCTATATCATTATTTTTTATTCCTTTTAACTTACTTTTATAATATTACTCTCTTACAATAATGTTTCTTTTTTAGATATTAATAAAAAATTAAATTACCAATTTAAACCTAAAAAATAAAATAGAAAAAAATATATATATAGTTTTTGTGGAACTCTCTGCTACAGAGTTAATATATTAATTTTTTATTAATATCCAAAAAAGTTGGTAATTTAATTTTTTTACAGTATTAATTTTTTGGACATATGTAAGCTACCACAAAATTAATATATATATTCTTTTGTTTTATTTTATTTTTGGATTTAAATTAGTAATTTAATTTTTTTTTCTTTTATTAATGTCTAAAAAAATAAATATTATTGTAATATTGTAAAAATAAGCCAAAAGAAATAAAAAAATAACAGTAAGAGTGTCAATAGTTTAACGTTAGAGATATTTTGAGTTATTTTTAAAAATACAGGACTAAATAGGCACTAACCTCATAATATAGAGACTAATCAAACTTTTACCTAATCTTCTGTGAAGTTCAAGGTAAATGTGTATAGTACTATGGTATCTCTCTCACATAAGTCAAAGAAAAACAATCTAAATGAAAGGTTAAATTATTGTAAAAAAATATGCTAAGTCAATATATTTAAAAAAAAATTATCGAGTCAATCTCTCTTTTCAAGTATTGTTTTAATTTAGGATTTATAATTTGACATTTTCTAATACTCTTGTAGAAGAGTCATGCTCAAATCTATATTATGTGCGATAAGGATTTAGTGCTGAGTTACTTTTTTCCTGAGCATTAAATCAGTGGTTATTTGACAAGTAAAATATAAAACTAAAATTGAAAATAATTTTTAGCCAACGATTTAATACTCAACAAAAACTCAGTTCAGTACTAAATCATAATCCCATTATGTGTGGGAGGTGCCCTGGGTTATGAAATTTCATTCATAAGTTTTTGAAAAAAGGATACCAACAACCTAAAATTTGAAAAAAAAAATCATTGTGCAAACTCTCAAACTTTCAATAAGAGATATCAAAACTTTTTTTTAACCATAATACCATATGAATATAATAGCTAGAAAGTTGGCTATAATTTTTTTTAGCAATACAGATGTAATATAAATAATATAATCTGTATAGTAAACTAATAATATTAAAAATATTTTTAACATTTAAAATAATTTTAAAATTTTAAATAATCTATTTGTATTCTTACAAAGATTTTAAATAAATCTTTGTGTTAAATAGGTTTTATAATTAAAAAATTATCTCCTCATTAACAATAATTAATTATTTTTTACATAACATTCAAAATAATTAAATTTAAATTTATTTATTTTAATATTATGTTTCTATTTATTGTTAAAAATTACTTTCATATAATAAAATATGTCTAACAGGTTATAAAATATAAAAATATTTTTTAAATATCAAAGCTATTTTTTAAAAATAATATATTATTATATTTATTTTAATGCTATATTTTATTTATTATAAAATATTAGGGTCAATTTTTTTGGGCTTACAAAATTAAATAATATTATAGTAAAAAAGAAATCTTAGTGTCCAAAATTTTATTGGGTGTTATCGGGACCATTTCTCTAAAGCTTGGGGGTTTAAATGTGCTCTTGCCTAATATTTTATTAACAAGTACTTTAATTTGAATTATCATAAAGGCCCTCCTAATTTACTAATCTTCAAAGAAACCAAATGAAAACTCATCTTCTTTAACTTATTCCTCCGCCTCACAGCCTCACACTATATCGACTTGACAAATTCTTTGTCTATTTTGAAAAACAGTAGCTCTTTTTACTTGCAATTTTATTTTCTATTTTTTGATAGAGTTTTAAAATTGAACTATCAATGAAAAAAAATGGGTTAGCGCGCTTTAATATATTTCACCATTTTTTTAAAAATATTATTGACAACAATATGATTTTTTCTTCCTTGATTTCGTCTACTGAAATTGAAATGGAGTTGAGTATGCATATCAACAACAATCATAAACCGTGTTAGTTAATTTTATTGGTAAATTTATTATGGTTGAGATTAGAAGTTTGAGGGGTAAAAGCTCGTTTAGTCCCTATATTTTGAAGTTAGTGCCCGTTTAGTCCCTATATTTTTAAAAATACCTCAAATCATCCCTACCATTAAATTATTGACACTTTTGCCATTATCTTTTGTTCCTTTTAACTTATTTTTATAATATTGCCCTATTATAATAATTTTTTAGACATTATTAAAAAGAAAAAAATAACCCTATTATAATAATTTTTTTAGACATTATTAAAAAGAAAAAAATAAATTACCAGTTTAACACCAAAAAATAAAATAAAATAAATATATATATATATATATATATATTAATTTTTGTGGAACACACTCTTGAGTTAAAATATTAATTTTTCTACAAAAATTGATAATGTAATTTTTTACGATATTAATTTTTTAGACATACGTGAGCTTCCACAAAAATTAATATTTACCTTTTTTGTTTTTATTTTATTTTTGAGTTTAATTTGATAATTTAATTTTTTATTAATATCCAAAAAAGAAACATTATTGTAAAAATGTAATATTGTAAAAGCAAGTTAAAAATAATAAAAAATAATGGCATAAGTGTCAATATTTAGTAGCAGGGACGTTTTGAGGTGTTTTTAAAAATACAGGGACTAAATGGACACTAACCTCATAATATAGGGACTAAACAAGCTTTTACCCGAAGTTTGAGCTTCAATCCCCGTTCACATGGGTAAAAAACATAAAAGATAATTGAGATATCATAAGAATATATATATATATACACAGACACACACTAACACACAAAAAGATTTCAAATACAATCTCTAATGTATTAAAATATATATTTTTTTGTATTTTAACATTTATTATGCTCTTACTAGAGAATGACTCTACACACACATGTATAATCATTCTCAAGTGCAGACGTCATTATTTTTCTTTTCAATGCGTTGTGCCGCTTAATAAAATTATTTTTTAAATCACTATAAAACCGTGCAGTTTAGTAACATTAAAATTTGATTTTATTAAATTGCACGGTTTAAAAACGTGTCCACATAAAAAAAAAGTGAACATTTATACTAGAAAAAAAAATATTTATTTATTTATGTTGAAATTTCTTAAATATAGTTATTGTGTGAATAAACTCCATTTTGGTTCAAATTCCTGGCTCTGCCATTAAGAACAGTTCATAAGTCTACAAAATATAACTCTCAAAGTCTACGCCTGCTAAAAACGAGACAACTATCCCGTATAAAGAGAGATATACCTGTATAAATATTTATATATATATATATATATATATATAATCCACGTTTAAGAAAGTGAATTTACTTTTTTGAGTTTGCGGAAGTGGTGCTATCAACTTTGGAGAGCCCCAGCCTAGTAGCCGACCATGCACTAAGCCAAGATCTCAGTGGTGGTCAAGTCAATCTTGAAAGTGAAGAATCTTTTTTCACAGGCAAGAAGAAATGAAGAACTTGTTGATAAAATGAGAGACAAAAATAACATTTAATATTCAAGAAAGGCGCGATAAATTTTACCCTCAAAGTTTCCAAAGTAATTAAAAATCAAACTAGTTGTGTGCAAGAAACAAGGGGAAAATATGATCAACTATATATAATAATAATAATAAAAAAAAAAAACACTACAAAGTTTTGAGATTAACTGACCCCAATACCTCATGTTGACCAAGTTGTTTTGTAATAGAATATTGCCATCTCTATGTAACACAATATATAGGTAATGTATACAAATTAAATATGGGTATCTTTACGATCTCTAGGACTTAAAACTCAAAACTGTTCTGTTTGAGTATAAAATAAATACACCACATTCATCCTCTGATCCTCTCATTAATATTGTATACTACTATTAGAACGACTCAATCAAGTTTAAATTTTATAATCTTCCATAAACCAACCAACAAGCAATACATGCATTATCAAAATTAATTGTAAATTTGATATGGGGAGAGATCCAAATCCAAAAATGTCTCTTAGTGTGCAAGTACATTAGCAGGACCAACAAACAAGTAAATTACAAATAAACTTCTATCTCCAACTCCAAGCCCCCCACCAAAAGAAAAATTAGAAATTAAACAAAATAAGATTTCCACATATTTGTGGGGTCGAATGCTGTATTTGATAGTGCACATGCAGCCAAAACGACCTAGAAATTCTCAACGGCCGATCTCATCACGTGGCTGCTTGGCCGACAGTCTGGTCCCTTCTGTGAAGTATTCGAATCAAGTTGCCTCTAGTCAACCTCTATCATGTACTGCGGGCCAAAGCCACACATGCATCCGGCTCTATCAATGTATGCGCACTAAGTTTGTCATTGTATTTTGTTAATTTTTTTTTTAATTGTATGTGTTAAGTTATGATTTTTCAACTATCTTAAAATATAAGATTTCTAATTTAACCACGATAACTTATACTACCCACGTGTTAAGATGTTTCAAAATTATACTCTTAAGGATAAATTTCAATTTATGTTCTTCAAATTCTTATAGTACAAAGTTTTTTTATGTCCCTCAATTTATCCCTATTTGTTGTTAAGAAATTTTAAAAAAAAAACCATCAATACGGTTTCATTTATCCTCGTCCTTTGAACGAAAATGAAGATGAATTGAGATTTTTATCTATTTAGGAATATATTGAATATTGTCATTTTATTTGAAAAAAGAATTGAAGTTTACTCTGTTCGAAAAGCATAATAAATATTGTAAAAGAAGACCCAAAACCCGTTAGTCTGGATTTAAATCAAATTAAACACATGATTCTCATTAAAAACCACTTAACAACCTAGCGGATTTCGAATTTAACGCTTGAAGATAATTTAAAAAAGCGCGACAAATAACGACACACGATTATTAACAAAATCACTGGTCAAAAGTGACGTAAATGGAAGTAAATCAAAATTCAGTTGTGAATCTAATGGTGGAAATGGATTGTGAAATTTAGGTGTGAGAGTTTAGGTTTAGAAATTTCTTAAGCAGAGAAATAGGATTTTTAGCAATTTCTTAGCTGATTAAGAGAAATCCAAGACAGTTTCTTGAAATTCTTCTTTCGTCTCATCTCAAACTAAAGTATATACTGACTTGAGCGTCAAAGTCCGTTTTACAGGGACGAGCTCCAACTCGACTTGGAGCAAAGGAGACAAGGGAGAATCCCGAGGAAGCTCTGGTACAATTCTTCAGTTTATTTCTTTGAAATCTAAAATCTGGATGATTGAAGGTTCTTCACACTTCAGTAATTAAAAAAAAAAAAAAAAAAGTGGAACAATTACGGAATACTTGAGATAAAATAAGAAACTTTGTTGTATCTTGTAATTTAGTGGGCTGTAGTAAGATTTTGTTAGGACTAATTTTTTGATCGGCATAAAAGTAATATTATATTAAATATAGGATAAATATTACAACTAGAAGTTTGCCATGACTAATCTTGATCAAACAACCATAATGAGGACAACTTGAAAACTTGATTCAAACAAAGTAATTAAGAAAAGTCTACATAAAGGTGAAGTTAAGAAAACTTAGAACTGTTTCTTCACAAAGTAATTAGAAGATTTTCAATTTCCAGTTTCATAAGGTTTGATGGTTTGATGGTCGTATACTTGCATTTTTGTGTTGAAGCTCTTCCATGTGATTCCAAGTCATGACTCAATCGATGTGTCACTATTCATAAAGTTGGAACTGTAGAAAGTTTTTGATACAGGTTTTGTGCTGTGCATGGTCCGTGGTCACTACCTAATGATGATACTGGTTAGCCTTTTTTCGTAAAAGGCTTGAAATCAATGGCGGAGGCTTGATGGACATGATGAAGTTCATTGTCTGGGACCCAATGGATTTTGGACTTTGGGCCCCACTTGTGATTTATGAAGTGATCTTGCATGTGGGTTGGCTCTAAAGTTGGAAGCAGGTCGATGTACGTGGAAATTGCGCATAGATTATATTTGTGAGGCATAATCTTCAGAATTTGTCTCTTTGTTGGATATTGTGTTTGGGTCTCTCACATCTTATGCAGTGTACTTTGTCGATTATTTTTGCTTGGGACGAGTAGGTTTTGATGGTTCAAACGAACTAGCTAGCTTGCTTCCTATATGTGTGATCTGGTACATATTAATAAAGTACTACATAATTGCTGTATTTGTAGCCATAATTGGAATTTGTTATGTGGGTCGGTGCTGTGGACATTAAAATGGAGAGAACACTAAATCTAATCCCATGGTGCTACCAAATAAAAAAATATAGAATAGGGATAGATTTTTCTTCTATGTTCTGTGTATGTACAGTCTCAGTGAACTCCAGTTTATAACATATTACAAAATTGTGACCATTCAGAGGAAGGAAAAAAAAATAGTTGGACTATTGACATCCCTTCAAAACTCTTTTACAACCTCTTTTTTAAAAATATCTCATTAAAAAGTTAAATAAATTTATTATTTCATAGATACCCTTCACCCCATTTAAATAATGTGCACATGAACAAGTTTCATTCTCTTTCTTTCTTTTCTTTTTTTCCTCTTAACTAGGAATTGTGGACAAGTAATTTCATGTAGCGTCAACTTTATTATCAAGTTGCAGGGTTGAAAACTAAAGTAACAATGATTGTTGATTAGATATATAAAAAGTAAATCCAATCCTTTCTAATGAATGAAAATTTTATTAATCATGTTGTAATCTATGTATTTTACTAGTATCATGTTATTTTGTCCAGGACAAGTGTTTTGAGTGTGAATCCGCTTCACCATTATTTATTAGCATATATAGGAAGAAATTATTATTATTGAAGAAATGAAATGGAATAGTTAAAGAATCTAAAGTTGTTCTATTCTACAATTCTTCAATAAATTGATACCTCTGGACTGATTGTTTCGTCGAACAGCCACTGTGATTTAAACAAAAAATTTCTTAAAAAATGAGAAAGAAACACGTTAATCGAATATGGAGAATCAATAGGAACGGGTGAATTAAAGGTATTTAATGAAATAGATTATTGGTTTAATTACTTACATGGGTTCTCTTGGGAAAAAGGTTTCATGAGGAATTAAAGCCTCGTTAGGCCCAAAAATATGTCCTTGCATACCTACAGAATCTGAGAGATCCCATATAAGTAAAATATGTCCTACGCAATTTTGAGATATTTGAGTTTTAAATTTTTAGCAATGAATTAATCTTTTAAAATAATATGGAGAGAAATTTGGTGGGTTCAAATAGACCCATCCTAAATAGTAATAGGACATTTAATCTATGAGATAAAATCAGGGGTCAGAACAGTTCAACTCATTGTGGAAGCCTTCATGGATTACAGTTGATTCAGCTGCTACATTGTTCTGAAAAATGAGTTGTTCTAAGCAATTAAGTGAAAATTCTGATAGTCATGGGAGCAATTCACAAATAATAGGTACACATCATGCAGCCATTGTATCCGATTGGAAATGATATCAGTGATGGTTTTGTCATCTCAACATTCAAAATCGAATTCATATGTCAAGACTACGGGCAGTTGAGGGGATAGCAAAATTAATCAGATGTTCGCTATGTAAAAACATTCGTGTAAATGCAGAGACAGAACATTGCCCTAGGCAGATAATTTTGATACGTTTATGGTTATTTATTCTAACAATGAGCAGAATTTGAAGTACAACGAACTCATTTCCAACTTTGATAAATTACAATCCAAAATAAACCAAACGATGAAAAAACCAATGCATGGATCCTAATTACAACTCACATGAAGTCTAGGATTCACAACGAACCAGGAAAAGATAACATCAGAGCTTAATTCTTCACAGTTGTAACATGCTTCAGGAGCATTTGGACAACATCATATTGAATTTTCTCAGCCCCAGCCTTAAGATGATGAATTTTTACCTCTGTTTCTTGTTCAAGCCTCTTCACATTCGCACCTGAATCTCCACTACTCTGTTCATGAACACATAACAAAGGAACAGTTAATACATTTATAAAAAGCATATACTGACAAAATTATACTAAAACAGCAACAGAGCTTAGGAATTGCTGATGTTTATCAAGATAAATATCTTGTTAAAAATCTCGAGGGTGCACAGATTTTAATTTGATAATAACAAGCTACAGGACTAAATGAATCCAAATGAATATCCCTAACTTCACATGAATAGGATTCAGCAGCACATGACTAACCTCTGAAAGTTTCCTCTGGAACTCACGCTCCACCTGAGCTCGATGTTCAGCAATCTCCCTTTCAGCCTCTTCTTTGGCTTGCCTCAGTCTAGCCATTTTTGCTTAAAAAAAAAAAAATTCAACTATAATGTCTAATTATCGGTTTTAGTCATAATAAACACAAGAAAAGCACTGTCTAAGACAGGGGATTTTGGGCATACATATCACCGTAAGCTCAGATGTTTTGCAAATGGTTATGAAAAAGAAAAGATTTAAGCGACGAATGATAGAACTAAAAGAGATCAATACAAGCGATGCTGCTAAAATTTTGCTATAAAAAATAAAAAGAACTCTAAATCACATTAATTGCGCAAACAGTTTGCATGAATAAACACAGATCCATCAAAATACAGAAGGTTCGACAATTCAACAAGAATAAGGATACTATGATTACCATTTCTGGCAGCAGCAACAATGTGTTGAGCTTCTTGTTCAGCAGCCAGCAATTGCTGAATTCCACCATGACCCCTATTAGATGCCATGCTTTCCTGATTCTCCAACAAAATTAAACTCCACACAAACGTAATCACGCAAGAACATTCAATACAAACAACATATATAGCGATACCTAATACTCTTTGCACTATATATCTTATACTCCAACAGACCTAAATGTACAGTAAAACCAAAATGAACCGATAGCCATATCTCAATTTTCTTGGGAATTTTAACTTTAACTGTCATGAATGAGTGAATAAATGAAAGCTTTGTATTGTAATCAAAATCTCTTCCAAATCAGCCACATAAACTGCAACGAAGCTCTTGACATTGAAAAACTTATTTTTTCTCCCCCTAACCCAAATAGACATCTTTGCAGATCCACGTTACTAATTGATATAAATTTTTATCGATTCATAATAGAAATCTAAAATTTCTAACAAAGGAAGAACTTTTAGATCCAAACTAGCAAATTATCATTTATCACTACATGTGATTGGGCGAAAAAATAAAATTAAAAAAAAAAAAAAGATCAATAGAGACCGAACAGAAAAATAGGAATTTTATTACAAGTAGATCTGATTTGCAGTAAAGGGTCGTCGTAATTTCAATTGTAAAGATTGTATAGTGGAGGAAATCAGAGAGACTTATTAATATTATGTACCTGTTGAGACTTGCTTGCGGCCAAGATTCAGTGAAAAGCGGGGGAACAAACAGAGACCTTTTCTTCGCCAATCTAATGGTAATATTATTAGGGGAAGAAGATGACCCGATCCGACTCCAATTTTATTTATCAGGGCCAATTTTTATTTCTGGAAAAACGGTGACGTTTCAGGCTGTCAGTGAAAATTACGGTTTTTTATTTATTTATGGTATCTCTATGTTGAATTTTTTATAACTTACAGCTAATAAAAATAATGCAAAAATGAGTAACATATAAGAGAGTCATGTGTGGTCAATAACTTATCTTTGCCTTACTTTTAGTGATTGTAAGTTTTTTTAAATGTAACTTAGAGAGACCGATATTTACAAATTCAGGATTTTGAACCATTCTTGTGCAACCTTCAACTTGTTCTATAAATTTTTTATTAAGTGGTCATTTTTTTTAATGCGCACTTTATGGTGTATGATAAGATGCATGTTAATAATTGATTGACAGATTGTAATACCTATAAAATAGTCTAATAAGTAAAATCTTAATATATATCTTGTCATGCACATGTCTAATTATAATACAATTAAATAGTAACTAACAAAGTGTTGACTTCACTGGCAATGAAGTTTCCGTAAGTGGTTTGATTGGGTTTGTTTCCCAGTTCGAGTTGCAGGAAAGTCATCTTTATTGAAAGAACTTGTGCCTCTCAGTTCGAGCGGGGACTTCTAATCTAAATTGTGGTACGGACTTAAAGATGCTTCTCACAATTAAGACCCTCCTCAAAATACCTCGTGGTTAAGACAAAAAAAATAATACACTTAGATAGTGTTTACTTTCTGGAGTGGGAGTGTGGAGTGTGGATTCCTCCCACTCCAGTGTTTACTTAGCTTAAAAAATAGGGGAGTGGGAGTAGAAATCCGTGGGTCCCATCTAATTTTGGAGTGGGGAGTGGGATTCCCACTCCCATGGGGGGAGGTGGGAGTGGGAATCCACTCCCCCCTCTTCCCATTTTATCCTTATAATAAAAATAAATAAATAAATAATATTTAATAAAATAAATAATATCATATTTATTAAAATAAATAATATCATAGTTATTAAAAATAATAATTATATCATAGTTATTTTATTAAATTTAATAAAATAAAAATAAATAAATATTATATTTAAATTAATAATATTAAACATTAATTTTAATAAATATTAATTAATTATTTAATTAATAATAATAATATTTTATTCTAAAAAAATATTAATTTTATACTATATTATCAATAATAATATTTCATTTGTGTTGCTATTATTAATAATTTTTATTCACATAATTTAAATTTAAATTAATAAAAAATTATGATTTATATAATTAAGAATATTCATAATTATTATTAATTTATAAATATAATAAAATATTTATCTTATTTTCTAAATATATTTTTTATTAATTTTTTAATTATAAATTATAATTCTGTACATAAAGATAAAATTATAATTTAAAACAATTTACTCCCAATCCAAGACAAAATAAATAAATAATTGGGATTCTGATTGACAATCCAAACTTTCATTTAGTCTAAGTAAACACCATACTCCCACTCCTACTCCACACTTCTAATCCAAGAATTCCAACTCTTCAAGATTCTCACTCCAATCCAAAAAATAAACGCAGCATTAAATAATTTTAGGGTCAAGCTACTTTGCGTCATGGATTTGGTAGCCCAGTCGCTTGTCTTTTAATGAATGCGCCTTTAGATAGCTAAGATAGGAATTTGAGAGCTGAGATTTAATCGTCAGAAAATGGGTAACCGATTGAAAGAGTTCCAGTATAAATTCATACTGTAGTGAGAATCTCACGCAAAACACACGCACCGTAAGCCCACACGCGTTCTCCCTCTCACTCTCGCCAAATCTCACCTCACCCACAGCGCCACCAATCTCACCTCCTCAGGCCACAACTCTCACCACCAATCGATTCTCCCTCAGCACGCTCCACTCTTATCATCGGCTCTCTCTCTTCCCCGTTGATTGTGTCTTGCTCCTTCACGCTGCCTCACTCCCTCGGATGTCTCAAAAAATTGACTTGCAGCTTCACTCTCTCGGCTTCACTCGCCATCGGCTGTCGTAATTGATTTCTGGAGGTAATTTGTGTCATTAATTCCAAATTTGGTTCTCTAGGATTATGAATTTGTGAAGATTCAGCTGCCATTGTGTTAATTTGTGTTGAGAGTATCTGTCGTCAAGTTTGCAGTGTACTGGGCAAGTCAGTTCAGTTTTGTGTCTGGAAACAAGAACTCTTAGCTTAGTGAGTTTTATGCCGTTGTACTGATTCATTTGAGGAAGCTTAAAGAGAAGCTTTTGTACCGTCAGTAATGGCTTACTTGCATAGGATATGAATAAGGTGGCTTGCTTTTTATTTGCATTTTTTTATTCTCGATGCTCAGCTTCATATTACTGGAAATTAAATTCAGATATTGATTTGTATTTGCCCTTTTTTTTCTTGATGCTGAGCTTCAGATTGCCTTTTTTTTTTAATTCTTGATGCTGAGCTTTAGATTGCTGGAAATTAGATGAAAAATATGTAGTTCTTTTATTTGCGTTAAATTCAGATAAATTGAATCTTATATGTGACATTAACATTCGGTTTGCAATTTTGCAGGGACAAAGCACTTTCATTCAAATGAGGACCGTCTTAAAAGTTGCGGACAATTCAGGGGTAAAAATGATGATGTGCATGCAACTTCTAAAAGGGAAGAAAGTGGCAAGATTGAGGGACACAATTGTTGTATCGGTAAAAGAAGTTATGCCTAATGCTAAAGTGAAGAAAGGCGAGATTGTGAAAGCTGTTGGGCTGTTGTTCGTGCTACCATGTATCATAGTCGTTGTGATTGAAGTGTTGTCAAATTTGATGACAATACTGCAGTGCCATGGTTTTTATTTAGGAAAAAGAAAATCATCAGCCAAGACGGCAGCCTGACCAATAGGAAAATGAATATTTGGGCCAGTCCCACATGAGCTGAAGAAGAAATTTCAGTTTGGTGTCCTTTCTTTTGCAGAGCATTCTGCCTGATTTTCATGATGGATTTTGATCTCTAAGCTTTTGGTTCTTATTATTGTGTTGATTGGTACACACAAAATTTCACAATATTTACTACTAAATCATTTGGTTTCTTGAGGCAAATAAAAGCCATCATCTTCACTCTTGAAAACAAAGGTTTTCTTTTATCTTTTCTTTGTTATAGTATGATTCTTGACCTATTGCTCTGTGCAATTATCTTATCAACTACCATTGCAGTTAGTAATAACTTTAGGTTATTGATAGAATGTTTACAGACCCTTAATCTTCTTTGAGCAAAGTAATGCCTGAGCTACAACAAAGTACTGATGAAAGTATGACCATTAATATTTTTCTATAAAAAATTGTTCATCTCAGCCAAAATCACAGTAACAAAATAACTTCAGGAGATGAGTATGGCGTTACAGAAGAAGGACAGGAAGAAAAAATCTGTAATCCTTTGTTCCTGAAAGTCTTTAATATTTATTTTATTAGGTTTTCCCCAAGTAGGGAATATTACATCTCTAAAGAACTCCACTGAACAATTTCCAAGTTTTGCTATTGAGATTTCTGCTTATAAAACTTCTGAAAAAAAAAAAAAACGCAGATTGGGTATTGTCTGGTAGGATTTTGGGGCAGAGAGAGAGTTAAACCGCAAGTCAATTTATGAGGGAGATTAGAGAGTAAGGTGCCGTAAGGGATGGCATATACCTGTTTAATTTTTTAATACAGTCTATAATTATTGGATTAATGTTAGAACTTATTTATCTGTCAACATAGAAAAGGCTAACAACACAGCTTTGCTATTCAATATAAGTTTCATTAATTCACTTGGGTATTGAAACCGAAAATTTAGCTAACACATAAATTCATTAATGATATCAGGTCTTTGCTTCAATGCAATACCTTATGCCATCAACTTACATAACCACTTTAAACAAGATAATGCCCCACAATATCCAACACTAACCATGCATGAAAAAAAAAAATGCAAGTCAATTACATTGCATGAAGATTTTGAAAACCATTAAGCCACAAAGTGAGAGTGCCACAATGAATATCATAAGCCACCAGCAAAAGTTAAAATTTAAGTAATTCATGTCAAATATTTACGGGCCAAGCAAGGAAAACACAATGAATGATAGTATTGTTATTCCTCAATCACCGGGGTGCCAACAACATTAGGTACACCTAAAACGAGAATAGATTTAACGGCTTAAAAGGCAGAATGTTCAACACCTTCATAGCCAATTCCAATGGCAAGGGGAAAGCTCGTGGCATTATCAAAACTTGAATTTCTTGGATACATTCATAGCACAATAACTTATGAAAACAAAACTATGTCTAACTTTTTCTATTCACCTGAGAATGAATTATATCTACTAAAAAGCCATAAGAACACATCTTTAAAAATATTTCGCAATATAATATATTGGATTACAGAAGTGTTTGTTATGCCTCGAAGGATCCGCCTTGCATGCAATCATGACTAGAGTTTTATAGAATTGTGCATTTATGTCTTAGGAGATATTTATGCAAGTTGCTAAGAAACTTCGAGTGCTTGGCATCCAAGCCTAAAAATACCCCATTGTACTTGCCATTTTGCACAACCAGACAACACACACACAAACTGTCCAGCATACACACAAGCTCTCGAACTCTCGTACAAAACTCTCTTGTACTTTCTTTTTAGTGAGTAATAAAATTACATTTGGCCATATTATTCTTACTTCTCTCTAGTATTTTCGTAAGCATCCTTACTTCGCTAGTTTGAGAATAGGGTGTTTGGTTCCCGTGACAGACGACTAATGAAAATAGTTAGGATAGGGTGTTTGGTTCAACAAGTCCAAGATAGTTTTCTCTTTATTTTTTTTTCTTTTTCCTCCACCTCAATTTAGACTGTCATTCTTGGTTGATTATTATTATTATTATTATACATGGTATTTAATTGTTAGTCACATGTTTTTTTATATGGTTTTCATTTACTTAACTCATACTCCTATTGTAATTTCATTTTCAATTTCTCCTTTTTTAGAGTTTTTCTTTTTCTTTTCTTTAATAATAAATAAAAAAAATATGATGAAAATTAAGTTGCCTTCACGGGATATAACGCGACACTGATTGTGCAATCCACTGTATAGACTCCATGCATAATAAATAATATAGGGCCAGTTATTATATTAAGGGAGCCTCTAAGTTACAATAATTGTACCATACATCTCTCATATGAACCACACAAAATTGTAGGATCCATAATTTGTGTGGTTCACATAAAAAATATATGTTATAATTATTGTAACTTAGCATTTGCCTTATAGTAATAATATAAGACCATGGATAAAATAATAATAAAGCAAGTTCATCTTCATCAGTACTATCAATTAATTTAATGACGTTAATGTTACACGAAATCAACCGAATGGGACTCCTGCACATCTCGACGACGCGTGTCGAAGCATAGCGGGTTGAATTGGGCCCATTTTCCAGATCCATATCCCAAATGAGTGTCCACAAATGGGACGGGGCACTTTCTTTTCTTAACATTACAATAATTCGGCAATGCATTCCCTGATCACTTAAATCCACTTCCAAATATTTTCGTATTTCAAATCAATCTTACCCGTCAAACCCGTACTTGCACGCTTCCAGCAACTTGTTTTCAACCACTACTTGCATAGTTGCGTGCACTCATTACATGCGTTGTTTCACTACTTGCATAGTTGCATGCACTCATTACATGCGTTGTTTTGTCAAAAAGTTGATTCCCTGCAGCTTACCGGCTTATAGCCTTTTTGTCAGGTTAATTCCTAGCGTCTCTGTGTCTCTTCTGCAGCTGTGAGATGAAATCCAACGGTCTAAAAGATAAATGATTGGGGTACCAAACCCACGACGCAACGTAACTGGCCCCATAGTTTAAAGGAAAATATTTGGTGTAGAGAAGCACACGAGAAACAATGAAGAAAAGGGTGTTGAAAGAGTGAGTGGGTAGAGAGAGAGAGAGCAAAATTCTCTCGTCTTTCTCTCGTACTTCTCTCTCTCTAACAATACTCTAATTTAAATGTAAAGTTTGCATCTCAACTAGTTATCATTTATTAGTACTAGTTGTCATTTATCACTACTTATCATGTATAAGGTGTTGATTGACTAATTTTATTATCTATTATTGATGTGTTAATTGACATTATCTATTTAACAAAACAAACAATACTACGGTTGTCACCTCACTTAAATGTAAATTATGTAACACAAGTAACTTGATAAATTATAGTATTACTTACGAAATGGGAAAAAAAAAATTGATAACAATTTTTTATGTCACATGAGGGCGGATTCAATTGTCGCCCAAAAGTGATTTAAGTGATTCAGTCCCTTTCTAAGCTTTGAAACTATTTTGTATAAAAAATAATTTGGCCATTTATTTTGATTTTCTTTTTGTAATTTTTCTACATGATTAACTATTCGGTTATGTACTTTTCCAAAATAAAATTACGAGTACACAATCCCGAGGAGAAAAGTGAAACAAAAGGAAAGCATAATACAACTTTTGTTAATGAGCATCACTCTCTCATCCTTGCCATTCGGGAGCTGCTTAGCAGGGACTGGATCGTGAGAGTGAACCACATCTATAGAGAAGCGAACATAACGGCAAATTTTCTGGCGTCATTTAGTTTGTCATTTTCTTTAGGCTTGCAATTACTTACTGATGCTCCTCCTAATTTACAAAGCATTCTTAATAACGATATGTCTGGGGTTTAGTGGTGATTTATCTCTTTTAGAGCCCATTATTGATAAAAAAAAAAAAAAATACAACTTTTGGGCAGGTTTAAAACAACTGCCTGCTAGCAAGTAAAAGAAAAAGAAAGACAATCACAAATTGACATCAATCGATCTCACCACCCTTACTAAACACTAATACACATACAAATTTCCATAATCCAGAAGCCGCTTGACAGTCATTAATTAATCCTCCAGTAATTATTTTAAAAATTAATTAAATGTTAGGGGAGCTTCTGCGGGATCCAAGAGCTTTAGCAGCAGATGCTCTGAGGATGAATTGGTGGTAAAATGCAGCAATTGCTGCACCAATGAAGGGGCCAACCCAGAAAATCCACTGCAACAAATAAAAAAAAGATAAACTTTATGTTGGCATAACAAGAAACAGGATTAGAAAGAAAATTAGAATCAAATTCGGTTGGTGCATACTTGATCATCCCAAGCCTTGTCCTTGTTGTAAATCACTGCAGGTCCAAAACTTCTAGCAGGGTTGATGCCAGTTCCAGTGACTGGGATCGTAGCCAAGTGAACCATGAACACAGCAAATCCAATTGACAATGGTGCCAAGACCTTTCAATTCAAACATATATAAACAATCAATTAATCATTCAACCAGATTTTGGTAAATTTTCTGTTATCTATTATATCCAGTGAAGCATAAGCAATGGTGATAGCTTACGGGAACATGGGGGTCCCTAGCTTTTCTCTTGGGATCAGTGGCAGAGAAAACAGTGTAGACAAGAACAAAGGTACCAATGATCTCAGCGCCCAATCCAGCGCCAGTGCTGTACCCATCAGCGAGCTCATTGGCTCCACCGCCGTATCTCGTGTAGTAAGACTTCTGGAAAGCCTTAACGAGCCCGCAGCCACATATGGCTCCCAAACACTGAGCCACCATGTACATTACGGCTCGCACCAGTGATACCTTCCGCGCCAAGAACAGCCCAAATGTCACTGCCGGGTTAATGTGTCCACCTGCGCGTACAATTTTATCAAACACCTTTGAGAAATGAACATACGTGCATTTACACAGCAACAAAAAATATCAAACGCCTTTAGACTTACTTACCAGAGATACCAGCAGTGCAGTAAACAAGAACAAAGATCATGCCACCAAAGGCCCAAGCGATGCCAAGAATGCCAACACCACCGCATCCGTCACCGCCGTGTTTGGCGTCAGTCTGGCTTTTGTGACCAATCACTGTCAGCACAGTAATGTACAAAAACAAGAGCGTGGCTATGAACTCAGCTATAATAGCCCTGTAAAACGACCACCGAGTGAGCTCCTCCGCGCCGATCAATGGAGCTGGAGGATTGTCGTGGTAATCCTTATCATGGAACTCGCCTTCCCGACCAACCTCAATGTCCTTGGCCATTGCTAGAGATTGCTCTTCACTGAGAATTTTAAGTTTTTGTTTTCTCTTTTTTTTTTTCTTTTTTTCTAAGAGAAAAGAGAGATGTGTGGACTTTGTTAAATGATGAAGAAGGGCGAAGAAGCGGAGGGTAGTTATTGGGTAGTTTATAGAGATGATTGAGTGTTATTTAAACTTAGCATTGCCGCCTAATCAAGCTAATATTTTGGTATCTTTAATTTTCGAAGCCCCTCGAAACAAATTTATGCGGGTTGTTATTCTGGCTTTTCTATAAAGTAAAGTCAATGATAAGAGTTCCGACTATGTTCTATTCCTTCCAATCTCCTAATGGCCAAGAATGTTATTTTATTTTTGGTAAAGGAAAACGAGCTTAGCAAAAGTTAAATCTTAACAAAACGAGGGAACGCAGCCCCCGAACTATCACTGCGCAAGTAAACGTCAACACCGAGGGGAAGGGTAGATAAAACATGGAGCCCAAGAGGAAGTGAGAGTGCGAAAGTAGCAAGGAAATCTGCTGCGAAGGTTGGCCTCCCGATAAATATGATGCACTGAAACTTGCCAATTGCGAGAGAGGAGCTCCCAGTGCCACTGACAAGAGAAGATGATGCACTAGTGGATAGAGTCTGACTTTGGATAACACATAAACTATCAACCTCCACAAGCAGCATCCGAATGCCCTTGTTCGAAGCCAGAATGAGTCCCTGATACATACCCCAAAGCTCAGCGTTTGTGATTGAACACATCCCAATATTCATGCCGAAACCTTCTATCCACTCACCATGAGCATCTCTAATTAATCCTCCAGCCGAAGCAAAACTCGATGCCTTAAAAAGCTCCATCCGTATTCATTTTATACGCAGGCCAAACCGGGGGCAGCCAACCAAAATACTTCTCCACTCGCTTATACTTATTAGTATCAAAGGTGTCAAAAACTCTATGAATTTCCTCATCTCGGGATTGGATATCTATCACCATAGCAGTAACATTAGTTGCACTACCTTCAAAAACATATTTGTTGCACCAGTACCAAATCGTCCATAGAGCTACACCAAATATGCAAGCCCATTCACAATTTCTAGCCTAATGTTATTATTCAAATTTTGAAATAACCGTTCACGTACAGGAATAGAAAAGAAATTACCATAATCGCTGCTGCTTGGAATAAGTTCCCGCCATATCCTATTCACCACAAAATAATCTCTAAGAGCGTGAATAGTGTCTTCAATGCCACCATCATACTGACGGCGCACTGCATCAGTGCGAATATGTCTCTTATTAAGTGACACGACTCAAAAGTGTATTACTCTCAAGTATAAAAATGTGTAGTTATAATATAACCTGATAAGTTCAAGGTTGAATCACAGGGAATTTAAAATATAATAATAATTTAAAATAAAAAAAATAATTACAGGAAAAGAAATCACTAGAAAATAATTTAAAAATATGTTAAGGTTACGGGATCCACTCTCAGTATTCAAACTATAATTTTAATACTCTCTCATTTTTATATTTTGTCTCACTTTTACCAGTTAGTTATTATATCATTTAATTCTTAACTAACTATGTGTGTTGATAAATATGGAATCAAGTACCTAATGTGCCACGAGTACATTAATGTGTCGACATTATGTCAAAATACCATACAAATCCAAGGAAATCCATGAATTAACATGACATAAAAATAACCAGAAAAAAATAAAATAAACTTAAAACTCACTTGAGAAAGTAATTAATTTTATGATTTGAAACTTTGAGCTTCATCATTCACCTCAACTTAGTAAAATTAGCCACTCATATTAAAAGAAACAAAACACTCTTTTTATTATTTGACAAACTTTTGGAATATACTATAAGAAAATTACTACAGAAGAAAACAAGAAAAGAAAAGAAAGAAAAAAATCCTCAGCTGCACCGTATTCTCTCTCGGCTTGCTACCCAGCTCCTGCATCTCCTTGCCTTTTATAGGCAAGAAATGCATAATTCTTTATTTATTTTATTATTATTATATTTATTTTAAGCCTCCTAACCATCACCAACGTGATTGCCCACTCATTCTTTTTTTTTTTTAAATTAATTTTTTTATTTATTAATTACATCTCCTCAATGATGCATTCCAAATTACTCCAGAAGTTCTTCTTTGTTCCCGCTTTCAAATCCAATTCCGTCTTTATTCCTAAAAAATATTAACAAGATAAAAATTAACATATTGCGAATTAATTTAACATAAATTTTTTTAGGGGAGTATTCATATAATTTATAAGTTATAAGCGCATTAATCAATACTTTAAGTAAAAAACTAATAATTTTATCCTTATTACATGTATACTTTTTAGTGTTAATCATTAAGGAAGCAAAATGAATACAAAGAAGTCACACACTCAGCACATCTGACTAAAGAGCAAGTCAGCAAAGTTAGTTAAGAGTTATGCCAGCTCAGCAAGTATGTTAAGTATGCCTTACGTTCTGTTTTGTTATTGAGTTTGTAGTTGTATTTAGTTTGTGCTTGATATGGGTTTCGTATGAATACTGGTGTAAAATCTCATTTGTTAATGTGAATTGAGAATTGAAGAGATTCCAGAACATTCATCTTCATTTTCTTAGCTACCAAACAAATTTTATAGTCTCTATAAAATTTCAACATGGTATCAGAGCAGCAAAACAAAGCAAGTTCTAGTTACCAGCAAGCAAATTCCAGAAACTTAATATCCATAAATGCAAATCAAATTCATAATCAACAAGCTCATATCAATTTTTCTTTCAATACTCCTATCAAACTAGATAGATCCAACTATTCGCTATGGCGATTATAAGTTTTAGCCTCTATTAGAGGCACTCATTTAGAATGCTTCATTGATGGAACAAATCCAGCACCTGATGAACATCTTGTTCTTGCTGGAACTAACGGATCTACTCAAGAAATTGCCAATCCAGCATATCAGAACTGGAGATCACATGATCAAACTTTGCTTGAATGGCTCTTATCATCAATACATGAAGGTACTCTAAGTCTTGTTATAACTTGTGCTAGCTCATTTGATGTATGGCGAGCTCTTAAAAGAAAATTTGGTGTACAGTCTGAAGCTAGGGTTCTTCAACTAAGATATGAGTTGAACACACTTAAGAATGAATCATTGAGTGTTGAGGATTATTGTATTAAAATGAAATCAATAGCTGATAAAATGGCAAGTGCTGGTAGTCCTATAACTGAAAAAGATCTGATGTTAACAATATTGAATGGATTAAGACTAGGCTATCGTGATGTTGCTACTTTTATAATTGGTTTTAAAATGGAGTTTGATGATGCATATGCACTGGTGTTGACATATGAAACTAGATTAGAACCAGATCAGGATGATAAGAGTGTGTTTAATGCAAATTATGCATACACTAATGCATATTATCCTAAGGCCTTCTATGCTTAGTCTAGAGGAGGCATTGGGAGAGGAGGATACATTTGTAATTTTAGTGGAAGAAATTATAATTTTGGAAGAGGAAATGCAAGTCATTATCAGAAAATGAATAATGGCAGTCTTAGAGGAGGATATAGTAGAGGTCAACCTTTCAATCAAAATAATCCTTTTGTTTTTCAGTCACCTAAAAATATGTCTCCATTCACTAGAGGTGGATTTACTAGAGTCAATGGACCTCAAGGAACCTCAGGCATTGTAGAAGATTTGATTTATCAAATATGCTTTAAATCTTATCATACTGTTGACATTTACTGGCATAGATTTTTTGAAAATTATGTTCCTATTGTAAGAGGTTTTAACAAGGGCAAAGGACCAAGATCAGCATACATGACTAAATTTGATGGTTTTGCTTCTCCATATCAAAGTGTTAATGACTATGGCAATTTCAATTACATACAACAAAGCTTTCATCCTGCTTCTGGAACTCACTATTATTCTGGAAGTGACGCTTCTACTCCTGGAGCAGCTTATATGGCCAACTTTGAAGGAGCTGCTGATGATGGATGATATTTGGATAGTGGAGCAGCTCATCACTTAACCAACAATATAGAGAATCTACAAATCAGAGAATAATACAAAGGTACTGATCAACTTATTATTGGAAATGGTAAAGGCTTATATATTTCTCATATTGGACATGCTTTTCTGACATTTAGAGCTTCAATCAATTCAACCACACATAATACCATGACACTGAAAGACATGCTACTTGTTCCTTCAATAAGTAAAAATATATTAAGCATTTCTAAGCTTACCTTTAATAACCCTCTTTCTATTGAATTCTGTGGAAACATTTGTTTTGTAAAGGATTTGAAGGGGCGAGTTCTTCTTTAGGGCCTTACTGAGAAAGGTCTTTATGAGTTGTAATTCAACTCTCTATTCTCAACAACCTCATCCCTACATTTCATCTATCACAATTTCAATGGAATAAGCCAATTTCTATGTTGTCATGTGCAAAAGTGTCATCTTGTTGTCAAAATAGTAATGTTGTCACAAAAAAAATGTTATCACTCTACTTTTATTGATTGTAATCATAAGCCTGATGAAATAATTCTATTGCAAAGAAGATTTGGCCATCTAAACCAAGCAATATTGATGTATTTGCTTAAGAATTGTAAACATTTTAAAGTTTCTCACAAAACTTCTTTACCTTCTATGAATTCTATATGTGAAGCTTGTCAGTTAGGAAAAGTTCACAAACAAAATTTCTCTACAATTGAGACCAAAACCACTATGGTATTAAATTGATTCATACTGATATTTGAGGGCCTTCACCTGTTGTGTCCAGAAATGGTTATAAATATTACATCATTTTTGTTTATGACTTTAGTAGATACACCTGGAGTTACCCTCTTAAACTTAAATCTCAGACCTTTGAAGTCTTTAAATTGTTCAAACTCTAGGTAGAAAATCAATTCAGCACATCAATCAAAATATTGCAATCTAACTTGGGGGGGGGGGGGGGTATAGAGTTTTCACTGATTTCTTAAATCAAAATGGGATTATTTTCAAACAGTCATGTCCATATACTCATCATCACAATGACTTAGTTAAAATGAAGCATATGCATATAGTAAAACTAGGACTAACATTGTTAGTTCAAGCTAATCTTCGTTCTAAATTTTGGTGGGATGTTGTTTATACAACATTCTACCACATAAACAAACTTCCAACACCTGTACTCAAACTTCTTTCCCCTTATGAGAAATTGTTTAAGCATAAACTAGACTATAATTTTCTTAAATGTTTTGGCTGTCTTTGCTATCCTTACTTGAGAGACTTTAACAAATACAAAGGATATCAGTGCCTAACAAGCTTAGGACAAGTCCGTATCCTCAAACATGTCATCTTTGATGAAAACACATTTCCATATTCTATAAACAGTGACCTTTCCTCAACTAAAAATATCACAGAACATGAAACTCCAGTATCAAACTTCTTTTAACAACAAATCTATTATCTATCAATCTTATCCTTACCTAATAACAACTTTGAAGATACTTACTCAACAAGTTTAGCAAGACAAGAACAAGTACTTTCATCTTCTGTACATACAGATACTCTGTATCAACAAGAACAATCAAATCACACACTATCAGAATCTTCATATTCCTATATACCTTCTCAACTGCCCGAACTTCCTCAAATGCAACTTAAACCACAAACAGCCTCTCAACAACAACAAAACATACAACTAAACCCAAACAAAAACATCATTTCACAACCTTGTCACAAGATGATTACCATATCAAAATCTAGAATCTTCAAACTCAAATTATATACAATCATTTTAACAAATACAGAACCTAATACAATCCAAAAAGCTCTCAATGATCAGAACTGGCATCAAGCTATAAGAGATGAGTATGAAGCCTTAATCAGAAAAAAAAATGGACTTTAGTACCAGGTTCACCTGAGTATAAAGTTGTTGATAATAAATGGGTATTTAGAGTCAAACAGAACACTGATGGAAGCATAATCAAATACAAGGTTAGACTAGTTGTAAAAGGTTTTCAACAGACTGAAGGAATTGATTATTTTGAAACTTTTAGTCATATTGTAAAATCCTCTACAGTAAGAATTGTATTAAGTCTTGATGTCATGCACAAATGGATAATCAAACAAGTTGATGTGAATAATGCCTTCCTAAATGGAGAGTTAACTGAAGATGTTTATATATGTCAGCCTAAAGGGTTTGTTGATTTGTAGAGGCCCAACCATGTATGCAAATTGAAGAAAGCATTGTATGGCTTGAAATAAGCTCCTAGAGCTTAATATGATAAGTTGAAGAGCTGCTTGATCATAAAGTGGGGATTCTAGAATTATAAAGTTGATACATCCTTATTATTTAACGGAAAATTGAATTCATGATCTTAATCTTAGTCTATGTTGATGAGATACTGATTACTGGTCCTAATAGTGATGAATTGGAAAATTTTATTTTATAATTCAACAAAGTGTTTGTATTAAAAGATTTAGGAGAACTATCATATTTCTTTGACGTTGAGGTTTTTTATACTAAGGACGATGTTTATCTATCGCAAAGGAAATATATCAGGGATTTGTTAAAGAATGTTGATATGCTAGAATGCAAAAGGTGTGATACTCCAATTGTTACAGGGTCAAAGCTTTAGAAAGAAGTTAAAGGTTATTTAAAACAGTATATTGAAGATACAGGAGATTATATGAGCTTAGTTGGAGGTTTGCAATACTTGGTTTTAACGAGACCAGAAATTACTTTTACAGTACACAAGCTAAGTCAATATGTAGCAGCTCCTACACTGCAACATGTTATGGCCTACGAGAGAATTCTTAGATATTTGAAGGGTATAAAAGATTATGGATTAAAATTCTCAACTAGAGTGAAATGAAGCTTACATGCTATACTATTGCAGATTGGGCCTGTGATATTGATGATAGGAAATCAATAGGAGCTTACTGTATTTACTTGGGACAGAATTTGATATCCTAATCATATAAGAAATAGTTTGTAGTTACAAGATCAAGTGCAGAAAGTGAATACAAGGCTCTTACATCCGCAAGTGCAAACGTTACATAGATTTAATCTTTGTTCAAAGAGCTTCATCTTAAATGCACTTTATTACCCACAATATGGTGTGATAAAGTCAGTGCAACAGAACTAGCTAAAAATCCTGTCTATCACTCAAAGACAAAGCAAATTGAGTTAGATATGCACTTCAACAGAGATAAAGTGTTGGCAAAGGAACTGGAAATAAACTATATTCCAAGTGAAAAGCAAATTGCATACATTTTAACAAAACCTCTCACTTTCATTCACTTCAATTACTTCAGAACCAAAATCAATGTGTATCAATGCCCCTTGAGTTTGAAATGGGCTATTAAGGAAGCTTATAATGTATACTAAGAAGTCACACACTCAGCACGTGTGAGTAAAGAACATGTCAGCAAAGTTAGTTAAGAGTTATGCTAGCTCAGTAAGTTTGTTAAGCATGCCTTACGTTTTGTTTAATTGTTGAGTTTGTAGTTGTATTTAGTTAGTGCTTGATATGAGTTTAGCATAAATACTGGTGTAAAATCTCATTTTTTAATGTGAATTGAGAATTTAAGAGATTCCAGAACATTCATCTTCATCTTCTTAGCTTCCAAAAAAATTTTACAGTCTCTATAAAATTTCAACACCTCTTAACAAGCTCATTATTACACTTGAGCTTCCCCTGAACAACGAGCAATAAAAACATTTTTATAGGTTGTGACCCCTCCATTTCCATAAATTCTTCTAACAAGGATTTGCATGAGAGACATCGTTCTTATTGAGCTATTGATAAGCTGACTTCCTCGTAAAATAGCTAGAAGGGGAGTAAGCCCAATAGAAATGATCACTGCGACTATTAGCATCTGGAGGCTTAACCGCGGCTATCATCAGCAAAATATTATGAGGGACAAGATGGCCAAAGAGATTCCAAAGCTAAGATCCCTTAGGAGTCACGAAGTCTACTATACATCTTGAAATGCAAGTAACGCAACCCAAGAGGAGGGTGAATTGAGTTTTTAAAATTAATGCAATACGATTTGCACAATAAATCAATCTAACTCCTTAGTGAAATAGAGAACAATAAATTCAAGCAAGCGTAAAGATAAAAGAGCAAGGGAAGAGAAAAACAAACACTCGAATTTTTACATGGTTCGGCAATCCCCGCCTACGTCCACCCCTCCAAGCCAACCGAGCTCGAGGATTTCACTATCCAAGCCTCCCAAGGCTTCAAGTTTTTACAATTAACTTCCAATGTGTCAATGAACCTTTACAACCAAGAGATTATCTCCCCAATCTCTTCACCCCAAGTGTTTCCCACACTTACAGACTCACAATTTGATAAGAAATGAAAATTACAACAAAAACTCTCTTTAAGAGTGGATATGCAACTAATAGCTCAACAATGATTCAATCAATGATGATTTGCGTTTTGGAAGCTCAATATATGTTGTATGATCTTATATTTGCGTGCATTGGTTCTTAAAATGAAGTTTAAGTTGAGTTTTTATAGTGAAAGCCCAAAAACTAGCCGTTATAGGCAAATTCCAGCGCTCGAGCAGTTAGCCGCTTGATTATCCGGCTAGCCACTCAGGAACAGTAATATTACCGTTATTTTTGAATTTTACTACAGTAACACTGTTCACTGAAATTACACTTTGGCCTAAAACTTTCTATAATTATACTATAGCCCAAAACGTCAGAAAACTTTACAAATAGGTCCAATTTCAGAACTTCCTAAAAATAGTTGTCTTTCCCAAACTTTTTAAAATTATGATATGACCCCAAAAATTTTATTATTTCACACAAAGGTCCTTTTCAACATAATACCCATATTTTTCAAAGTTCTCAAAACCTTTCACTTTAGTCCAAAATATTCATAAATTATAGTATGGCCCAAAACATTTAAAATGTTTGTAAAAATGTCCAACTCTGAAATTTAATACTTATTTAAAATCAAAGATTTCAAATCTTAGCATTTAAGTCCAAATTACTTAAATCCACAAAATACTTTACTTTATAAAAATAAAACCTTTTAGTTTATGAAAAGTATTTAATTAAATTAATCTCTTGAGCTTCTCAAATGCTAAATCATGCATGAATTAAATCATACCGGCTTTACAAGAATTTGTCGCAATAATTTATCCGTTGAGCTCTAACTTTATTCTTGATTTCGCCGTTGTCCGTTGAATGTCTTCAATCTTGATTTCACTTTATCACTTGCATAAATATTATTCTTCAAAAATTAGTGAAAATGTGAAATACAATATTTATTATTTTTACTTAAGACACATGTTTGTTATCATCAAAATTACATTATGTATAGCCCTTTAGGCTAACACATCCCTCAACAATATCATCAGGGACATGAGCAATAAATAAATTATAAAGAGGCTTTTCAGCCACCCAAAAAATTCAGGCCTAGAATGTTATTTAAAAATCCAGTAGATTTCACTCTTGAGAAAAAAATGTACGAAGTAATTAAGCGTTACGATAAACACGACCATGTTATATACGAATCAATGCTTAAATGTTTATATCTCTAATGATATATTCAAGATTACTCTGTAGTTATTAAAACATCTTTACCTAGTTTCTTATTAAAGAAAACTTGACGTACTTAGCATTAATGGTCAATTTATTTTGTAATACTTGCTACAATTATACAATTGTACTTCTATCAATATTGGAGGCAGAAAGCCAGTGATTACAGGTATCAAAGTAAAAGATATATTATTTGTAGCAAAGGGTATGCAAATACTCAAAAACAAATATTTTGTTTTAAAAACGTATCAAACTTGTTTGTTTTAAAGATCAAGAAAAGAATGTTTACCCATTTTCATTTTTATATGATAATGAAAGATAATGGTAAAACTTTTAAAAGAAATAAAGAATAGGAGTCGAGAGTGACATTTTCACAAGGCAAAGCTTAAAAAATGGAAAATAAATTATCAAAGCGATGTCGTTGTCGTCCGTAGTGATTGTTTTTCCAATTATATGGTTCCTAATTTGATATGTGTATCTAACCTTGGCCGATTGCGGAAATTTACGAAAATAGCCACAAAAAATTTTAAGATTTTTTAAATTTGACCCCTCAAACTTTTTCCTATTATAACTAGCCAAATGCTAGTTTGTTTTTACTAAATAGTCCTTATCACTTTTAATAAAATTACAAACAAATGCCACTTCTACAAAATAAAAAAAAAAAATCAACACATCAACACATCAACACTCTCAACACTTTCAATAAATCATCAAATCTCATCACTCTCAGTAACTTACCAACATCAAACAAGTATTTCATAACTAAAGATATAATCATAAATTGGAGAGCTTCTTAAGGTCAATATATGTTCTTAAACAATATAAATGTTAATGTATTAAGTTTAGGATTAAGGTTTAAAATTGATGTGGGTTTTATTGTAAATATTGTTATTTTCCATCATAAACAATGTAATTTCTTAAGTTACTTAGTTTGAGCTGAGAAATCCAAAAACAAAATCATTGAAAACAACAAAAATTGAAGTTGAGCTGAGAAATCCAAAAACAAAATCATTGAAAACAACAAAAATTCAAGATAAAACGAAGCCTAGATTATGTGCTACAGAGAAGTTCATAGGCAATAGGCAGTGAGACAGGTGCCTGCGCAACAACCACTTATCCCATTGTCTGTCGCACATAAAATTACCTAATGCACAATATCACAGTATGTGCGACAACCATGTAAAATGTGTCATGTATCTTCTGCGGGTCATAACTTAGACTACAAGTACCACTTTGGGCGTATAATATACAGTTTTAAAGCTTGCGACGAAATACTCATAGCGATGTATATTATACTTGTAGCACCAAAATATAGTTCGTTGAAATTGTCTTTTGTCGCATAATGACCTTGAAACCATTTTTTTTAGTGCAATATGCAGATTCTTTGGTCCGTCTGGTCGCAAGTTTTGAACCCCAAAATAAACATATATAGCCTAAGTTGTGACCTCTAGAAGGTACCCAATGTATTATATGTGACATGCATCTATCTTACTGCCTGTTGCACATGAACTTCCCCATCGTACATAATCTGGGCTTCGTTTTACCTTGAATTTTTATTGTTTTCAATGATTTTTTTTTTGGATTTCTCAACTCAAACTAAGTATCTTAAGAAATTATATTTTTTTATTATGGAAAATAACAACATTTACACTACCAATGCTTGAATACGCTTTTGGAACTTACTTTTTCAGACCCACAACAAATCAAATGGGTTGAAGACTACTAAGCCCGAATTTTCAATCAAACCTAATCATATTTCAATCACATAAAATTTCCGTCTTTGAAGCCACAATCACATAAAAAGATTCAAATTTTCGAACCTCAAGAAAGATGATAAATTTATTCTCTTTCACTTTCAGTCTGTGTTATGGTGACACTTTCTGATTGATATTAGCAAGATTCATACAAATACTACATACTTTGAGTTAAATGAGGTAATTTGTGTGGTTGAAAATATTGCTATGAAAATTCTATCTTTATGAATTTCAATGCTTTACCAAGTCGTGAAAGCGAAAGACTTTTCTTTTTCCAATGAAAAAGATAAAGGAAAATAAAGAAGACAGAAAAATACATTTAGATCCCTGAAAAGTTATCAATTTTGAAAATAAATAGTTTTTCTAAATAATTTGATAAAAGCGAAGCTAAGCTCAGAAAAATGGTATCAGAGCCAAGTTTTAGTTTAAAAGATTTTGAAATATTATCGTGTATTGGCAGGAACCTGGCTTTATATATTTTGATGGTTAACCTAAATAGGATCTATATCAGTTTGCACGATCGGTGTAACAAGCCATGTACCTAAGTATTTTAAAATCAAAAATAAAAAATGAAAGAAACAATCTTTTATTTCATAAATAATTATCTAGTGATAGATAATAAAATGCTCAAGGATAATATAACTAAACATGGACAATATTAATCATTGGATCCAAATGATTTAGATATTAAATATTCAGAACAATTGTATTTATCACATGTCTAGGAATTCAAAGTAGGAGAACTTGAAATAATAAGAAATAGAAATTCAAACACATCCTATTCTATTAAGTAGAACCAGAGAAGAAGTTTCTATGGATAATTTTTCATGAAAACGATGGAATATCAATTTTGTTAATGATTATGTTGAAGATCTTGTGATTGATTATAATAGACGATTATCTATTAAACAAAAAGATGAATATAATTGGAATAATAAGAAGATTAGATGTAAAAACTCTCCTTTCTATAATATGTTAACTAGATATAAGGATTTATTTATGTATAAAATATAAGGATTTATTTATGTATAAACTCTATCGTATACATAAAGGATTAGAGGAGAACAATATTCCAAAAGAAATAAGAAATATCATATGTTGTAAATATCTTATTGAATCTAATGAATTATTGGAAAGATGGTAGAATGAATAAACTACCAAAACCACTAATAATTTCTCAAAATATAGAAATGGTTAGGCTCCCCCCTTCTAGTTTCAAAGATTAGGATAAACTAAAATAAAAGGCTTCAACATTAAGATTAGGTTAAATTAAAATAGGAAAATTAAAGATTAAGTTAAATTAAAGAATTAATAGAAGGCTTCAACATTAAAGATTAGGATAAATTAAAATAAGAAATCATCAATGTTATGAATAGAAATTCAATAAATGAAAGATTAAATAAGATAGAAGTTCGATTAAATAAAATTGAAAAAATTATTTAGCAACTTGGTAATAAGTTTTCAATAAATATAAATAGAAAGTTACAAGAAGATTGAAGTACAAAAGATCAATAACATTATGGAAGAATTACTTATGGTAATTCAAGAACAAAATAAAATTTTAAAAGATACCATAATTTACTATAATGAAAAGAAAATTAATGAATTCAATCAATATCAAGACCGTTATTTAACAAAATAGGTGGAAATAAAAAATTAATAAGTCTGAGAGTATTAAGTGAAAACATAGGCAATGGATTAAAAGAATTATCAAATCTAGACTTATCTGATAAAGATAAAGATATTGAAACTGATGAAAAATAAGATATATTTATAAATTGAAAAGATATTGAAAATAGAATTGAACATCTAAAGATGAATGAGTCAAAGTCAAGAGATTTTGAATAAAGAGAATCTAGTAATAGAGCTTCTTATGCTAGAGAAGACATACCAACCTATAAAATACCACAAAGTCAATATTTTAAGTCTAGTAAGCCATCTAGCAAACTTAAAAAGAATATAGAACTCTATAAGAGTATCGAGATAGACTAATTAGTCATGATGGAGTATGGTTAGATTTAAATTGTGTCAAAGATAGAGATAAAACAATAACTGATTAGGTTAAATGCATGAAAATTGCTTTTGTATTTCATAAGGTTGATAGAAATAATAGTATAGAATTCTTTAAAACTTTGTTTATAGGTATAGTAGCACAATGGTTTATGGGATTAAAAGATACTAGTAAACATAGAATGTTGTATGGAGAAAATAATAATCCAAACAAAAATATAGATTAGATCTTAAATAGATTTGAGAATGAAATAAGAAAATAATTCCTAGGAGAAGATTAGGAAGCTGATTTTCAGCAAGAAGTAAAGAGAAAAAGGGATGGAAAATGTAATGAAGCTAACAAGGCTCGAAATACGTTATATATTTATTTAAAGGATTACATATGTAGCTTTGAGGAGTTATATTATAATTGTTTATATTTTATAGAAATACCAGACCCATAAAGGAAAAGGATTATGCTATAATATAACAAAGAATACAAAGATGCTACATACATTGATACCCTAGGAAATAGGATCAAATTTGCTCGAAATAGAATAAATTAGTGGTATGTTGAATAAGAGATAAAAGATTTATTAAAAAGAAAAATCGAGGATTGTGTTGTTCTAGGTTAGAAGATGCACCAAGATTTGGATGTTCAGATAAAACCTATAAACATAAGAAGAAATTCAATAAAACCAATAAGAAATATTACAAGAAAAATAAATATAAGAAATTCTTCAAAAGGAATAAATTTAAAAGAAAATCTAAGACCAACGCATCTAAAAAGTGTAAATTCTGGTTATGCAATGAAAAAGGGCATTATGCAAGTAAATGTCATAAAAAGAAAAAAGCAAATAACAAAATGTTTGAGGATTTCAATGATTTAGATTTTAATCACTGATAGTGAAGAAATTAGTGATAATGATAGCATATACTATATATCTGATGAGACTTTAAGTAGCTCGGATTTAGAATGAGTGTAGAAGAATTAGATAATAGAGATTTGTATCAGGATGAAGAATTAGAAGAACAAGATTCTTTTCATTGAGGATTAATTTTTGATAAAAAAAATACCTTAAGATTAATGACAGGGAGTTGTAAGTATTTTTTACCTCAGTCAATAAGTTAGCATAGAGAATTGCTAATATTATTAAAAGAAAAAATATAACGTATCTCAGTGCCATTGTAAGAGAAGAACCTATTGAAATTAGATATGCCAGAGGAAATACAAATATACCTTTATTATTAAAATCAAATATAGAAGATAAAATTAATAGAAAAAGATCCAATGATAGACCTAAGATTGGAGGAATCCAAATTTTAATAAAAGCTCATTTTAGAGAAGGAATAGATAGTTCAGTAAATCTAGTTGTACTAGATAATAGAATAAAAGATCGAAAACTTACACTCCTTGGTAAAGATGGCAATTTGTCGGGTTGGGCCCGATCACAAAAATAAAATGTCCAACCTAAAAAAAAGCCCGAACATTTAAATTTCGGATCGGGGTTGGGTCAGGCTTTTTTCCAAGCCCGAATTTCATAATATTTAAGATTTTTTTAAAATTTAAGTAATTTAAATTTTAAAAAAAATGGACATAACCTTCCTTATATATTAAAATTTATATATAAACATCGAAATTACTTAAAGTCTCAACCACATAATTGTATAAATCATAAAATAAAGGTAATAAAAAATTATGTCTTATAAAATTATATAAATAAAATCATATTTTTTTTAATTTTTCATTTTGAACTTCGGGTCGGACCAGCTAGGGCTTGACCTTGGCGCGAATTTTAATCGGCCCCGAGCCCAACCCGAAATCCTTAAATTCGTGTCAAAACTCGAAAAATTTGGTTCGGATCAATCGTGCCAAAATTTAGGTCAGACTTTTTTGCCATGCCTACTCATTGGAATAATTCATGGAAAATGTTGTTATAAAAAATTAAAATTTAAGATATACCCTAAATATTCTATAAGTCTTTGAGACAGAAATATAAATAAGATATTAACCCGATGTCATGATTTTAAATAGTTTAATATAATGCATGATGAATCTTATCCATATAGCATAACATATGCCATAGAATATGCATTGACAAACTCAGCTAATAGTGAAATGTTTGTCAATAAAGATTTTATTTAAATTAATTAATTAGATATACTTTTAAGAGTTAATTTCTTTCATCAGTTCATTTATATAATGACTAAAGAAAACTATTACTCTTAAAATATTATGTAATCATTCCATTAGAACATCAAGGATTTATAACCCTGTTAGGCGAACAATTCGAAAATTACATTTTCAAAGCAACCAATGTGGTGATTTCAATATAAAAATTAATCAAATCATCTATGATTATGAAAACAATCTTAGAAGTACTTGATAAAAACCAAAAAACCCAATTCAATTATGTGAAATTGATAAAACAAATGCTAAGATTGAATTGAAAGATCCAAATATTATCACAAGAGTCAAACCTATGAGATATAGGCAAGAAGATAGACTTTAATTTGATAAACAACTTAAAGAATTACTAAAACTCAAAATTATTTGAGAATCTAAGAGTCCACATAGTAGCTTAATCTTTATGGTAAGGGATCATGCAAAGATTAATCGCGGAAAAGCTCGTACGATTATTAACTACAAAAAATTAAATAAATATACCAAATTTGATTATTATTACTTCTACAATTAATAAAAAAATATTTAGCAAGCTTAATTGCAAATTTGGATTTTGGCAAATTAAAATTGAAGAAGAAAGTATACTGCTTACTGCCTTTAGCACACCTCAAGGACAATATGAATGAATTGTGATGCCTTTTGAATTAAAAAATGCACCACAAATATTTTAAAGAAAGATGGATAAAATCTTTAAGGAATTTTATGAATTTTGTATCGTTTATGTTAATGATATTATAATATTTTTGAATAATGAAGTTAATCATATTAATCATCTTGTTTCTTTTGCAGAAAAATGCAAGAAACATAGGATATACTTTCTAACAAGAAAGTTGAAATAATGAAACCTAGAATAGGGTTTCTAGGATTGATAATAGATAAAATAGAAATTGAAATGCAACCTCATATTTTTTTAAAAATATACTTATTTCTGAATAAATTAGAATCTAAAGAGCATATTCAAATATTTTTATGATGTCTTAATCATGCTGAAGGATTCATAGAAAACTTAGCTAAAAAAGACAAACTTTACAAGGATTATTAAAAAATTGAGAAATTATCCACCGACCACCTGTTCTTTCGGGCTTTAAAAAAAATACACAATTCCTTTTTTTTTTTGCTGGAATCCACCGGAAATTACATTTCTTTTCACTTGTCCACTTCCGTTTAGAGACCGTTAAGAAAACTAACGGAATATTGTGTAAATGACATTTTTACTCTCAAATGTAAAAGATAAATTATCTACCGACCACTTTTTTTTCGTATTTTTTCAAAAATATACAATTTTTAATTTTTTTTTTGTTGAACTCCACTTGAAGTTATATTGTTTTGTACCTTTCCACCACGACAATTTTACCCTTATGATGTCGGCAAAGTTCTAACGGTGTTATAACGAGAGTGAACCAATGAAAAAAAATGTTAACTTCAGGTGGAGCGCTGCAAAAAAGAAAAAAAAAAGATTTGTGTATTTTTGAAAAGTGGTGAAAAAATTGGTGGACGGTGGATAATTTCCCTAAAAAATGATAATACAAAATCTTAGGAAGATCTCCATACCAACGTGGTAAAGAGGTTAAAAGAAAGATGCAAAAAATTTACCAAGATTTAAGATTTTCTACTAGTAATGATAATTTGATTATTGAACCTGATGCTTTAGATAATCATTGGGGTGCAGTACTAAAAACAGACTAAGAAAAGATTTGTAGATATACCGGCGAAACCTTTAAACTCGTAGAAAGGAATTAACATAGTAATAAAAAAAAGAATTATTAGCTATTACAAATGGAATAGCTAAATTTACATTCCTTTTGTTGCCAAAGAAATTTAAGGTAAGATCTAATAATAATCAAGTCAAATGATATATTTTTAATAAATTGTCCAATCTGCCTTAATATGAAAGATTAATTAGACGGCATCAGTTCTTTGCTGAATATGATTTTGAAATTAAGTATATTAAAGGATCTAACAATTGTGTAGTAAATTTTCTTAGCATAGAAGACAATAGAGAAAAGTCTTTCCTAAATATTGAAGAGCATAATTATGTGCTCTAAAGGTTAAGAATTGCTTCTCCAGGGCAATCAAATGATTTATAATGGGCTTGCAATAATAGTTTATGCCTATAAAGAATTATGCAAACTTTGTCCAAACAAAAATTTTCAAAATAATCTAGAAGTCTAGACCTAAGAATAATATATTAGTAATATACTAAAAAAAGTATATTTCAAATATCAAATTGAAGGGCAAATTACCCAGAGTTCTTCGCAAGACTCAAAGTTCACACATTCAGATAAGTTTCTCACAATCGATGATCTTAAAGAATATATCAGATATGAAGAATGAAAGATCTCAAAGCTCTTCAGTAAGCTTAAGGCCTCAATATAATAAAAGCAGACAGTTTATTCCAATGGTTAAGATTCTATTAGCGAGCAACTACGCTTATGATTATAAAAGAATAGGTAAAATAGCCTATCAAATTAATTCTAGTAAGGCTGTAATACCATATCATTCAAGGTTATACCTGAGGATTAACTTTATTCTAGGAGCTAATCCAAAATTTGATTAAAAAAATATGTTTGAATATAGTTTCCTTAACCTTATTTATGTCAACAGTGATTGCAGGAAATTTGAAGAGTTTCTAGAAAAAATTAAAGAGTCTATCAACGACCTTAAAATGATATTTAAGACAAAAGAAATTATTTTTATTAAGGTTCTCGCTACTAGCCTTAAATACTATGATAACAAATGGTATCTGGCACAGCACATGATTTAAGTTGGCATTAACAGTAAGAAAGTAAATCCAAGTATTGATCTAGATAAGGTCTACAATGACTATAATCTCGAACTATTTGAGCCTAAAGCTCTCAGTAGCAAAAGGGCCATTAGGATGAAAGTTCTCTATGAATCACTCTAGAGGATAAGTAAGGAAAAGGTATGGCTCCATGAGACTACAAAAGAGCATATAATCTTTTCTAGGAGCAAAAAAGAAAGCATACTAGCCAAGCAGGTAATATTGAAAAAGAAAAAGACAATATATAAAAATCTCATGGAATCTACCTTGTCAAAACACCACGAGATATGCAAAGTGTTAAAGCATCAATTATCATGTGGTGACTGTTGCGAAGTTTCAAAAGAGAAATCTAACGAGGAAGACATATCACTAGGTGAGGAACTGAAAATAGGCATGTGATAGAAAAGTCACTAAAAAGGATAAAAGATGCTAGCTGAAAGCATAAATGATTAAAAAAAAAGATTCCAAAATGATAAAGCTTATAAAAATCATGTGAAGGTTGTCGGCCAAAAGAAAAAGAAGACAAAAACTATCCTTAATGATAGAAGAATGAGGGACACTAATCTCCAGTGAATCCACCATCAAACAGAAGTATGTAACAAGTCTCATATAAGAAGAGATAACCTTATCTCTTTGAGCTTATAAATAGAATCATGTAAGAAGGAGAGGGTATACGATGTCTAAACCTTCACTCGCATCTATATTTTTCTTCCTTTGTAAAAATTTTGGTTATAAAGTAAATGAAACTTCTTTGAGTGAAATTATTACCTTGCATATATCTTATATATTCTTAGAGATTAACCAAGAATCGTACAGGCCAACACATGTGCTAAACGAAGAGGATTTCCTGTTACTAAGTACTCTTCCAAAGACAATTGCAAGAAATTCATTTAGACATATCCTATTAGGCCAATCTGTTGTGTGTTGTGTTAAGCCATGTAGAACAATCGTCGGAGTCTTGCATGATATGTGGAGCTATGACAATGCTGACCATGGACCAATCTACGGTTAGAGGCAATTAGTGAATCTATTCTAGAATTCCGAGGGATAGTACACCAGTTAGTAATTTCGAACTATTTTCTTATATTTTAGCAAAAACGAAAGCATGTTGGGCTTTCTTTGTTTTCTAGGATTTTGTAAGATAAAAAGTGATAAAAGTAATTCAAATTTATCAAAATGGAAAGATTTGTTAATAAGTTTTTAGATGCAGTTGGTAACTTAGCTTTTAATGAAGAATACCAATTTATTTATACAATTTCCATTATTAAAACTAGATTACATATAAGCAAATGCTTGTACAAAGAGATGAAAAGAATTAACCTTAATAATGATCAAGAAATATTTGATTCTTTTGAAGAAGAAAATAGGATAGCCTTAATGGAATTCATTTTATCCAGTCTTGAAATAATTCAAGACAGATGGAAAGCTAATAATAAAATTCGAGATCATCCATAAATGATGGATAACAACAATGATAACGTGAAATTGTCGATTTAACAAGCTGAATTTACTTTATAGTTTCTATGTGAGAGTCTTGATAGTTTGATCCTTAGTTGGGAAAATAGATTGAATGTATATGTAGATATGTTAGAAGAAAAAATTTAGTCTACATCTCAAGAGAGACAAATAATCATAAATGCATGGTCTAATCTAGAATTTACAGATCTAGATAAGTATGATGATTATTTAGAAATTCATAAAATTATAGTCAAAATTTTAAAAAGGTTTAAGGATAGATGTAGAAGAGATGGAAGAAGGAATGATCCAACTATTGAAAATCATTAAGATTAATGGTCGTTTAGATAAATATAAAAAATTTTTGGTAACCAAAAGAATTAAAGAAATTTAAAATTTGCCATCATAATGTCAAGATTATGTCCTTCTAGCATTACTCTTTTCAAATTGGTTACGCAATACAAATATTATAATTTGAAGTCTATGAGAATATAAACGTTTGTACTTATATTTGTAGAAAGTACTTTTGAGAGAATCTAAACATTTGGAATTACTTTTGAGAGGCTCAAAAATAATTTTGAAAAGGTAGGAACTAAAATTCTTTTAAAAATTATTTTTGGTAAAATCACACCATTCTATGGTAGATTTAAAAGGGAGGA
>NW_006262139.1:10394716-10399217 GCF_000493195.1 Citrus x clementina | reverse complement strand
TTTTCAAATTTGGAATACTTTTAATAATAGATTTTACTAAATATTTAACTAATTCTCTTTATACTAGATTATTTTTTTACAAAACAAATAACAATTATTAGAAAACAGCATTATTAAACTGGCTCTACATATCATTCATTTATTAGATGGATTGGATTAGCAAAAAAATTTGACACAATTCATTTTAGAGTTTGACGTGAATTTGATCCACCAACCCAGATTACAAACCCTAGCCCAAAGATAAGACCAAATGTATTAAACTTTGTTGAGTATGGAGGAAAAATGGATATATCCTTTATCGTTCTAGTGCATGTTAATTGTGTGCTCCGCAAAGCCCTAAGGGATAATTTAGAGAACTCAACAGAGCTCAATAGGAAGCTTAAGGGACTAAAGAGTGCTCATAGAGTTTAAAGAAAGGCTCGATGGGATATATCTTAGAGGGCTCATTCAGGTCAAGGAGCTTTGTGGAGCTTAAAAAAAAAAACAAAAAAAGGAAAATGCTCAAGAAAACTTAGAAACAACTTGGAGAGCTCCTAGAGTGCAAGGAAGCTCGTGGGAAGCTCAAGGAGCCAATCATAATATATTCCTCTAGAGGTAAAATAAAGATACAATTTACATCAATCTAAACAACACATTAAATTAATGTAGTTCGATCTTTAACTTACGTCAATGAAGTTTGTAATCAACCAACCTACTAGGTAAAATAAGATGTTATGAGTAATTCTAAAAAATAAATAAATAATAAACAACATAAACTATGTTCTATTTGAAGGGAATCACCCTCACCTTTTATTTAATGGGCACATTTGTATACCATAAAGCACTCAATATTGAAATTTCAGATAAAACCACGAGTACAGAAGTCGAAAGGGGAAGGAAAGCAAAGCAAATAACAATTTTTGGGGCACACTAAAAACGAGTGTCCTCAGGTAAACAAAAGACACACACAAAGTGCTGCGGGATCTACACCAGCTATACTAAATACTGATGCAAATAAAACAATGTACAAATTCTATAGTCGCGAAGCCGCTTGACAGCCATTGATTAATCCTCCAGTAATTATTTTAAAAGTTAATTAAATGTTGGAGGAGCTTTTGAAGGATCCAAGAGCTTTAGAAGCAGATGCTCTGAGGATGAATTGGTGGTAAAATGCAGCAATTGCAGCACCAATGAAGGGGCCAACCCAGAAGATCCACTGCAAAAAATACAAAAGATAAACTTTATATTAGAATAACAAGAAAAAGGATTAGAGAGAAAATTAGAATCAAATCCGGTTGGTGCATACTTGATCATCCCAAGCCTTCTCCTTGCTGTAAATCACTGCAGCTCCCTTCTAACGGGGTTGATGCCAGTTCCAGTGACAGGGATCGTAGCCAAGTGAACCATGAACACAGCAAATCCAATTGGCAATGGCGCCAAGACCTTTCAATTCAAACATATATAAACAATCAATTAATTATTCAACTAGATTTTGGTAAATTTTCTGATATCTCTTAAATCAAGTGAAGCATAAGAAATGGCGATAGCTTACGGGAACGTGGGAGTCCCTAGCATTTCTCTTGGGATCAGTGGCGGAGAAAACAGTGTAGACAAGAACAAAGGTACCGATGATCTCAGCACCCAATCCAGTGCCAGTGCTGTACCCATCAGCGAGCTCATTGGCTCCACCGCCGTATCTCGTGTAGTAAGACTTCTGGAAAGCCTTAACGAGCCCGCAGCCACATATGGCTCCCAAACACTGAGCCACCATGTACATTACGGCTCGCACCAGTGACAACTTCCGCGCCAAGAACAGCCCAAATGTCACCGCCGGGTTAATGTGTCCACCTGCGCGTACAATTTTATCAAACACCTTTGAGAAATGAACATACGTGCATATACACAGCAACAAAAGATATCAAACGCCTTTAGACTGACTTACCAGAGATACCAGCAGTGCAGTAAACAAGAACAAAGATCATGCCACCAAAGGCCCAAGCGATGCCCAGAATGCCAACACCACCACATCCATCACCGCCGTGGTTGGCGTCAGTCTGGCTCTTGTAACCAATCACTGTCAGCACAGTAATGTACAAAAACAAGAGCGTGGCGATGAACTCAGCTATAGTAGCCCTGTAAAATGACCATTGGGTGAGCTCCTCGGCATCGATCAATGGAGCTGGAGGAGGGTCGTGGTAATCCTTGGCATGGAACTCGCCTTGCCCACCAATCTCAATGTCCTTGGCCATTGCTAGAGATTGCTCTTCACTGATAATTTTAAGAGTTTTTGCAGAGAAGAGAGAGATGTGTGGACTTTTTTTAGTGATGAAGATGAGTGAACCAGTAGAGGGTATTTATGGGGGAGTTCGAATAGATGATTGAGTATTAATTAAACTTAGTATTGCCGCCCCATCTAGCCAATATTTTGGTGTCTTTCATTTTCTTATCCCCACCAAACAAATTTATGCGGGTTGTTATTCTGGCTTTCTATAATTTGACTAAACTAAAGTCGATGATAAGAGTTTCGAGTATGTTCTAATTCTAACAAACTACTAAAGGCAAAGAATGTTATTTAAAAATGCCAATAGATTTCACTCATCAGAAAAAAAGTGTACATAGTAATTCAGTGTTAAGATGAACATGGTCATGTTACATGCGGATCATCGTTTGTTTCTCTAATGATATATTTGAGATTACCTTGCAGTTATTAGAACATCCTTAGCTAATTTCTTATTAAAGGAAAACTTGATTTACTTAGCATTAATGGATAATTTATTTAGTTATACCTCTAGAGGTATAAAAGGTAAGAGAATATATACCAAAGGGTATCCAAATATTCAGAAGAGAAAAATGTTTACCCCATTTTCATTTTTCATATGATAATGACAGATAATGGTAAAGCCTCCAAAAGAATAGCAGCCCAGAGTAACATTTCACGAGGCAAAAGCTTAGAGGACGGGAAACAAATTGTCAAAGCGACGTCGTTGTGGCTCACAATGATTGTTCATCCAAATATATGGCTCCTGATTTGACACGTGTATCCAACCTTGGCTGACGGGCTCATCCGTCAAATGAAAATGAGGAGTCCGTGCCGTGCGTGAACAAACCGACCAGCCTCCGTCCATAATTCATTCACCAATCAGCACCCACCGACGTCCATCCAATTCTAAGTCAGAACCACTCAGTTCCTGCCACGTTTCATTGTCATGGGCGCCACCAATCATTGTATTTATTTGATCAATTGTTTATATTTGAAGCAATTTGATCTGGTGGAAGCAGTCGCGAATGCTATGGTGTGCGGTTGTGCGCATTACGAGTTCTCACTGAGAAATTCTGTTGTGAAGTTCTCAATGGGTGCCCGCCTTATGCACATCATTTGCGACTACACACTCTAGATCAGATTTTTGTACTTCACAGTTGAAAAGTTAGTTTTCGTTAGCTTCAAATTTTGGCTAACATTGCTTTTGTTCGTTAGGGAATGAAATTTCCCACTTTATCTTTAATATAAATATATAATTATTACCACCTAATAATCGATGCCAGGCTCCTAGATCAATTCATAAGGTATATTTTTCATAATGGACCCCCGCTATTGTATTGGGGTAGTAAGATTCAGATTACATTGAACCTTTAACTAAGTCCACTTGGGGGATCTTAATCCGTAAAGGAATGTTTTACAAAACGCACTAATGAAGAACCAATCATTCTAAGAAAATAATAATAAGTTGTTTAACACACTAATGGTGCATTTACTTCATGAGAATGAGAATAGAGTGAAATGTGAATGGACTGGGAATGAGAATGAGCTGGAATGGAAATGAGATTTCAATGTTTACTTGGCAAAAATAAATGGGAATGAGAATGTGCTGGAATGTCATTGATGTGTTTACTTGTCAAAATAAATGGAAATGAAGAATGGAAATGAGAAACACTTTACCAAAATACTCATAATATTAATAATTAATAAACATAATTAATTTATCATTATTGTTGTTGTTGTTATTATTATTATTATTATTAAATTTTATTAATTTTATTATTTTAGTTATTATTAATTATTGTTATTATTATTTTTATTAATATTATCATTATTAACATTTATTATTATTATTATTAATTAATGTTAATATTATTTTTATTAATATTATCTCTATTAACATTTATTATTATTATTATTATTAAATTTTATTAACTTTATTACTTTAATTACTATTAATTATTGTTATTATTATTTTTATTAATATTATCATTATTAACTTTTATTATTATTATTATTATTATTAAATTTTATTAACTTTATTATTTTAGTTATTATTAATTATTGTTATTATTATTTTTATTAATATTATCATTATTAACATTTATTATTATTATTATTAAATTTTATTAACTTTATTATTTTAGTTATTATTAATTATTGTTATTATTATTTTTATTAATATTATCATTATTAACATTTATTATTATTATTATTAAATTTTATTAACTTTATTATTTTAGTTATTATTAATTATTGTTATTA
>NW_006262139.1:10369181-10384716 GCF_000493195.1 Citrus x clementina | reverse complement strand
GGCTCAAGAGCCAAACATAATATATTCCTCTAGAACTAAAATAATGGTGTGTTTACTAATTAGTAATTGGAATAGGGTGGAATCAGAATGAAGTGGAATTGAAATGGGCTGGAATCGGAATTGAGAATGGGAATCAGAATGAACTGTTTACTTTAGCTGTGGGAATTAAAATCGAAACGAGTTGTATTGTCATTGATATGTTTACTTTATCTTGGAATCGGAATGGATTGTTATAAGTTACTAAACTGACCTTAATTGATTATTGTCATTATTTATAATAATAATAATTATTATTATTATTATTATTATTATTTTGATAATTGTAATAATAATAATTATTATTATTATAATTTTTATATTGATAATAGTAATTAATTATGAATATTAAAATTTATAATAATAATAATAATAATAATTACAATTATCAAACATGTTTTATTTCCTTCTGGTATCAGAGCCAAGGGGAGGAAAGTGTTTGATTGTTTAGAGTTTCGTGTTTAAAATCTTGTGTTTTATTTTGAAGTTTTGTTTTGTGGTGAATTTTTACTGATTGTAAGTCCCGTTTTAGGATAAGGATTCTGCTGAGGGCTGTAAATCCATACCTGTAGCCATATTGACCAAACCAAAAATAGACCATAAGGTCTTGACCATGGATCCTCCGATCTGTAGAACATCGTCCTTTTCTAGCTCTTCTTCCGGGAAGACTAGTGAGTCAAAGCATGTTGTGAGTTCAGAAGAATTCATTATTGAGAACTTTGATAAAGCAATTGATTGTTGGGAACTTCCAAAAATTTCCAAAGAAAAGATTTACAAAACAAAAATGCTTGATCTTTTAAAGCATGATTATATTATAAAGACTGAAGAACGTGATATAACTCTTTCAGAGCCTTTTGAAACAATTTATTTGTTTTCAGAAAAATCTTTAAAGAAATTAAAAGAAAAGAATTTCAAATATATTCACATTGGTTTAATCCAAGTAGGAATAAAACCTTTGACCAAAGAAGGCTTGGATACTTCTATCCTTGTTGTCCTTAGAGATGGGCGATTCATCTCTTTTGATGATTCTTTACTAAGTAGTATTGAATCTAGTCTATGTAAAGGTCCCATATCTTTTGATTGTTATCCAAATATAACAATTTCTCTTAAAGACAAAAATATTTCAAAGAGCATGATTTTACAAATCAAAACCCATAATTATCATATGATTAAGGGATCCATCCCAGTTGCATTAATTTTTAAAATTTCTTACAAAGCCATGATTTCTGCATTTAGCACACAACATAAATACCAGTCGAAAAGATATGAGACCCTTCTCTTGCAGACTGATTTGTCCAAAGCAAACACGGTCATTCCTAAACCAATCCAATGGAAGGATGTCAATCTTCCAGAGGAGTGGATCCTTGAAGGAGCCGCTCCACCAGCGATTCCGAAACAACTTGAGCCCAATACAGAGTTGCAAAATGTGACTCAGTATTCCGATGGTAAAGTCAAACTATCATTCAGGAGGTCTACCTCATCCAGATTTTCTGATAAAGCGTCGTACTCAAGCATTCCTTCATTAGAAAGGAAATTTACAAAAATACCCTCTGTTATAAATCTCCCTTTTCAGTCCATAAAAAGTCAACCTAGGTTTTCTACTTCAGATATACCTAGTACCTCTATTCGATCAGTTGATTACACCACTAGTGTTCCTCATCCGATCTACACTAGTAATCAACATGTACAAAGTCAGGAAGAGAAGGAACCTTCTCATCCAACTTCCCCTACGTTTTCTGCTATTACAGAAAATGTCATTAATGTCATTGAAAAAGAATTTGAATTAGATAAAACTTCTCTGCATAATGATTTTTATTCTGATTTAAACAAAGAAAAAAGACTTTGGTTTTTCAAACACTTTTTAAACCAAAGAAAAGAAATCCAACAAACTTACTATGAATTTGTGAATTTTCATAAAATTCATATATTGTTTTTTGATTGGTTTGAGATGTATTCTTCTGATAACAACATCTCTTATCCTTTTAAATAGTCAAACCCTATTACTATTAGAAAGAAAGTTCTTGAATGGAAACTTCTTGATAGCGATAGAACTATAGAGTCTGAACACCCACCTCTTAGGAGTGTAACCGTTGATCACGGTGAACCTCCTGTCCAAATTCGAGCTTCACCTTACAAAATTCCAAAACCAAATGATTCAGAGGCAAATTTAAGTAGTATTATCCAACAGAATAATTTCTGTAATACTAACTTAAATACAATCGGAAAGCAGTTGACTAGGATAGAAAACCAAATCCAGAAGTCAACTATTACTGTTCCATCAATTTCTCCTATTCCAACAAAATCGGATTCTGACAAAAAGCTTAAGGAATCTATTTTCAAACCCTTTCAGGTTTCGAAAACTAGCCAAAAGCTTGTTCAAGAGTCAAAATCAGATTTTGCTAAAGCCATTAGAGAACAATTAGATAGGATAGAAGCTGCTTCTTCCTCATCTAGCAAAGTTCAGATAGCCCCTGATACTCCTCAATCTAGCAAGATTGGAGTATTAGAACAAGACCAAATGTCTATAGCCTCTTCTGATATAGAAGCCTTCAAAGAAGAACCTTCTACTCCTAAAGCCAACAAAATTCATTGGGAATTAGCCCTTCCCACTGTCAAGACTCCACCGGATCTAGCAATAGATAATAGACCAAGTGCATTAAATCAATCCCGATATAATGCATCTTCAGTCTATGAGTGGAATATTGACGGCATGTCCGAATACAATATCCTAGGATTGTTGCAACAAATGACAATGGCAGCCAATGCCTATAAAACCCAAGCAGGAACTTCTGATCGTGCTATATCAGAAATCCTCATTGCCGGTTTTACTGGTCAATTAAAAGGTTGGTGGGATCATCTTCTCACTAATCAACAACAATTAGACATTCTAAATTCCATTCAAGTCGATGAAAATGGAGTCCCTATTTTTGATGAGTTCAACAATCCAATTCAGGATGCTGTTGCTACTCTAATTTTAACCATTTCCCTCCATTTCATTGGTGACCCTTCACACCTTCGTGATAAAAACGCTGAGTTACTACATAATTTAAGATGTAGGAAACTTAGTGAATTTCAAAGTTACAAAACCTCATTTTTTACCAGACTATTTCTAAGGGATGATGCAAATCATATAACTTGGAAAGAAAAATTTCTCGCTGGATTACCTACTCTTCTAGGTGAAAAGGTAATAAATTCCATTAAAGCCCTTTATGATAACCGTATTCCTTATGATGAGCTCACCTATGGTGAACTCGTCAGTTTTGTCAATAAAGAAGGATTAAAGATTTGTCAAAATTTGAAATTACAGAAACGACTTAAGTGGGAACTTAAGAAGTCTAAACAAGAATTAGGCGGTTTCTGTAAACAATTCAATTATGACCCCTTTAAAACTTCTATCTCCAAAGATTGTAATGGCGAGTGTTCTACTAAACCCCGCAGGAGACATTACAAATCAAAAAATTTTAGGAAACCCTTCCGTAATTTTAGAGAACTTCCTTATAAGAAACCTTCGAGGCCTTATAAGAAACCCAAATTCTCTAAAAGAAAAGAGTTTAGAGCCAAACCAAAGACCCCTTTCAATTACAAAGAAGCTATATGTCATAAATATGGCATGAAAGGTCATACTGCAAATTATTGCAGGATGAACAAAAAGCTTCATGAACTTGACCTCGATGAAGAGATCCTTTCCAAATTAGCCTCCCTTCTTGTCGAATCTTCTGATTCCGAATCTTCCATGTCGGGAGACAGTGATCCATATCAAGTTGATGAGCTTTTTGACTCAGATGACTCTGTATCTAGCAGTAGTGAATCTGAATCTGATTCATATTTAAAGAAAATCAATGTTTTGACTAAAGACCAAGAAATTTTTCTTGAACTTGTAAAGCATATTTCTGATCCAAATCTTCAAAAAGAATATCTTGATAAACTTTTGAAAACTTTGGATTTTAATAAAGCCGAGACTTCTAAAGTCCCAATTGTTAAAAAGAATTCTTATGATCTTACTCAAATTTTGGATAAAAAGAAAACAAAGAAGACGGTTCCTAATATCCAAGATCTTCAGAAAGAGATAAAAGAAATCAAATGTGAAATCAGAGATTTAAAAGAAAAACAAAAAAGTGATTCTGATACTATCCAACTTCTTTTACAAAAACAATTGGAGGATAATTCAGACAATGAATCTAATCCTGATGATGGTGATGATATTAAAGTAGAAAACATTGAGTCAGTACCCAATGATTTTCTATTTGTTTTAAAGCAAATCACCACAAGAAAGTATTTGGTTAAACTCACTTTAATCTTTTCTGATGATTTTGCAATGTACGCCATTGCCCTTTTTGATACTGGCGCCGATTTAAATTGCATTAGAGAAGACATCGTCCCCAAAAGATTTCATGAAAAAACAAAAAAAAGACTTTCTGCAGCTAATAATTCAAAACTGAATGTCAGTTCCAAGGTTGAAGCCTCAATCCATAATAATGGTTTTGATTTTAAAACTTCTTTTGTCCTCACAAATGATATTCATCATGCCATCATTTTGGGAACTCCTTTTATAAATCTTATAACTCTATATACTGTCAATTATGATAGTATATCCTTTAAAGCAAAAAACAAGAAACTTGTTTTCCCTTTTATTGAAAAACCTAAAACAAGGAATTTGAATATTGTTAAAGCATGTTCTGTTTATCAAAACAGAATAAATAACCTACTTAAATCAAAACAGTGTGATCTAATGTTTTTACAAAAGGATTTAAACTTACAAAGAATTGAAAGCCAATTACAAAGTGATTTCATTAAAAGAAAGATTTCTAATTTCAAAACTCTCATTGAAAAAGAAATTTGTGCTGATCTACCTTCTGCTTTTTGGGACAGAAAACAACACATGGTAGATCTACCTTATGAAACTTCTTTTAATGAAAGACAAATCCCCACTAAAGCACGTCCAATCCAGATGAACATGGAATTGGAACAACATTGCAAAAATGAAATCAAAGATTTAGAGTCAAAAGGACTCATTGTTAAGTCAAGGTCCCCATGGTCTTGTGCCACTTTTTATGTTAATAAAAATTCTGAAATTGAAAGAGGCACTCCTAGATTAGTTATAAACTACAAACCTCTTAATAACGCTCTAAAATGGATTAGGTATCCAATACCTAATAAAAAGGATTTACTCCAAAAATTATGTTCTGCTCTTATTTTTTCAAAATTCGACATGAAATCTGGTTTTTGGCAAATTCAAATTCATCCTAATGACCGTTACAAAACTGCTTTTACTGTTCCATTTCGACAGTATGAGTGGACTGTTATGCCCTTTGGTTTAAAGAATGCACCCTCAGAATTTCAAAGAATTATGAATGATATTTATAATCCTTATTCTGATTTTTGCATTGTTTACATTGACAATGTATTGATATTTTCAAATTCTATCAATCAACATTTCAAACATTTAAAGACTTTTTATTTTGCCACCAGAAAGGCTGGATTGGCAATTTTCAGTTCTAAAGTTTCTTTATTTCAAACAAAAGTCAAATTCCTTGGTCATCATATTTCTAAAGGAACAATCACTCCAATCGAGAGATCTCTTTTGTTTGCTGATAAATTTCCTGATAAAATTCTTGACAAAACCCAATTACAAAGATTTCTTGGAAGTTTAAATTATGTTCTTGATTTCTGTCCTAACATTAATAGGATGTCTAAACCCTTGCATGATAGATTAAAGAAAAAACATGTTCCTTGGACAGATCAACATACAAAGGTTGTAAAGCTTATAAAGAATTCTGTGAAAAGCATCTCATGTTTATATCTTGCTAATCCTACATTACCTAAAATTGTTGAAACTGATGCATCTGATTTAGGTTATGGAGGCATATTAAAGCAAAAAGAAAATGATAAAGAACAGATAGTACAATATGTTTCTGCACATTGGAATGATTGCTAGAAAAATTATTCTACTATCAAAAAAGAAATCCTTTCCATTGTTTTATGCATTACAAAATTTCAAAGTGATTTATTAAATCAAAAATTTCTACTTAGGATTGATTGCAAAGCTGCAAAACATGTTTTGGAAAAAGATGTTCAAAATATTGCATCAAAACAGATTTTTGCACGATGGCAAGCCATTTTAAGTGTTTTTGATTTTGATATTGAATATATTAAAGGTGATACAAATTTTATTCCTGATTTTCTAACTCGGGAATTTCTTCAAAACAGATAATGCCGCCAAAGAAGAAAGACAAAGGTAAAGCTGTTCTTAAAGATTCTGAATCTAGAGCAACCTCTAAAGAACCCCATGCTACCCCTTCTAAAGACAAATTACTTTCCTCAGCCATGCCTATTAAATCTTGGATAGAAATGGTCGAAGAACATGGTGCCCATTACAAAACCACTTCTTCTGATGACCAAGTAAAACAATGGATGAGATCCATTACAAAGTTCCCTGAGCTTATGCTTGCCTTACAAAACCTTTCCCAAAGCCAGATTTTCTCAAAAGAAGAAAAAGAAAACCCTATCTCCAAAGAAATCTCAAAACCCTCTTCTCAAAATGTGATTGTCTCTGGTGAAAGCTCTTCTTCTCAAATTGTGCTTTCCCAACCATCACCTTCAAAGAAAACCTCCAATTGGTTTGATAAAACCCATTTTCAAAACATTCTTTCTTTAGAAAATGGATTTTACCATGCTGATCCTTTCCAAGCAATTTCAAATTTTTTCCCTAAGGGCTGATTTTTTAAACCATGGGATTTAACAAAACCCCAGTCCTACTATCAAAGCATTTTAGAAATCATTGATTCAGTTAAGTTCAAACATTTCTTTCTCAGTGAATCTCATTCAGAACCAGCCTATTCCACGGCTACTATTTTAAAAGTTTTGAGCCCAAACCAATGGGGTGACCTACTCCATAATTTTAAAACTTTCCCTTTAAATTTTCAAACTCGTTTACCTCATTGTCGGACTTATTCCTACTGGGATTACCAACAAGCCTGGTATAACACCTTTTTTATTCAAAATCCCAAAAAATCCCATTCTTGGTTATTTTTCTTTAACCCAAAAATAACCGTCCAAAGCCTTCCAAACTGGTTCCATCATTGGTGGAATACTTTTGGCCCAATACCACAAATTTTAACCCCGAATGCCACCCATTGTTTAAACTTCTTCAAAGCCCACTATACTCCTTCTGATTCCGAGAAAAGGTTTCCCCCCTTTCTCTGTTTTTGTACAAATTTCTTACTTCCATGGGTATGGATGTGGAACCTTAGACTTCATACCCAAGATTCCCAACTCATCCTCCAAAGAACCTTTAAAGTAAAATGGTGGTCCAAATTTGACGAACAGTCAAAATTGACTGAAAATTTGGTCCGAGATTGGCTCTCTGCCAAAGGCCTTCTTCAACCCACCATAACACATTCCAAAGCCCAACAAACCTTTTTGACCCAAAAGTCCAAAGCCCAATCACTATTGGCAGGTGCCAAAACAGAAGAAGAATACTTCAAAGCTATAGAACAGCTCCTCGCCTCCCGGTCAAAGTCATCAGTGGCTGACACCTCTGAAGACGAAGATGAAGATGAAGATGAAGAGCCATTCATTTCTCTTGGAGACGAAAATGAAGATGATTGTTTTGGAATTTTCTCTCCTTTAATGCATTGTAAATAACTATTTAGTTATTTACTTTTAAAAAAATAATAAAAAATAAAAAATAAAACCGGCAATAAGGATTTCTGATATAGCACGATCAGAAGCTCCTGCTTGGGTTTTATTATTATTAATAATTATTCGGTAAAGCACTCTGTATAAAACGAATCAACCGCAATTCAATTTCTTTTTAATCAAAGCAATCCATAAAGAGTTAATAAAATTACAATTATCAAAATAATAATAATTATTATTATTATTAATCATTATAACTAATATTAATAATAAAATTACTATAATAATAATAATATAAGGAATGATAAAATAGAAATTTCAAGATTTAAGTAGGGGTAATATGGTCACTTTAGAAATGAGATTCTCATTCCCACCTCCCCATGGGGAGGTGGGAATGAGAACTCTAATAATCATTCCTAATTTTAGGTAATTCTCATTCCACCCCTCATTTAAGGAATTAAACACATCATTAATTTCTATTTCCTTATTCTTATTCTCATTCCCAATTAGTAAACACACCATAAAAGTAAAATCTACATAAATCTAAATAACACATCAAATTTATATAGTTCAATCTTTAACTTACATCAATGAAGTTTGTGATCAACCAACCTACTAGGTAAAATAAGATGTTACGAGTAATTCTCGGAAAAATAAATAATAAACAAGATAAACTATGTTATATCTTAAGGGAATTACCCTCTCCTTTTATTTAATCGGCACAATTGTATGCCATAAAGCACTTACTATCGAAATTTTAGATAAAACCACGAGTACAGCCGTCGAAAAGGGGAAGAAAAGCAAAGCAAATAACAATTTTTGGGGCACACTAAAAACAAGTGCCCGCAGGTAAACAAAAGACACACAAAGTGCTGCGGGATCTACACCAGCTCTACTAAATACTGATGCAAATAAAATAATGTACAAATTCCATAGTCGCGAAGGCGCTTGACAGCCATTGATTAATCCTCCAGTAATTATTTTAAAAGTTAATTAAATGTTGGAGGAGCTTTTGAAGGATCCAAGAGCTTTAGAAGCAGATGCTCTGAGGATGAATTGGTGGTAAAATGCAGCAATTGCAGCACCAATGAAGGGGCCAACCCAGAAGATCCACTGCAACAAATACAAAAAAATAAACTTTATATTAGCATAACAAGAAACAGGATTAGAGAGAAAATTAGATTCAAATTCGGTTGGTGCATACTTGATCATCCCAAGCCTTGTCCTTCTTATAAATCACTGCAGCTCCCAAACTTCTAGCGGGGTTGATGCCAGTTCCAGTGACTGGGATTGTCGCCAAGTGAACCATGAACACAGCAAATCCAATTGGCAATGGTGCCAAGACCTTTCAATTCAAACATATATAAACAATCAATCAACCATTCAACCAGATGTTGGTAAAGTTTCTGTTATCTCTTAAATCAGATGAGCATAAGAAAGTGTGATCACTTACAGGAACATGGGAGTCCCTAGCATTTCTCTTGGGATCGGTGGCGGAGAAAACAGTGTAGACAAGAACAAAGGTACCAATGATCTCAGCACCCAATCCAGTGCCAGTGCTGTACCCATCAGCGAGCTCATTGGCTCCACCGCCGTATCTTGTGTAGTAAGACTTCTGGAAAGCCTTAACGAGCCCGCAGCCACATATGGCTCCCAAACACTGAGCCACCATGTACATTACGGCTCGCACCAGTGACACCTTCCGCGCCAAGAACAGCCCAAATGTCACCGCCGGGTTAATGTGTCCACCTGTGCGTACAATTTCATCAAACGCCTTTGAGAAATGTACATTCGTGCATATACACAGCAACAAAAAATATCAAACGCCTTTAGACTGACTTACCAGAGATACCAGCAGTGCAGTAAACAAGAACAAAGATCATGCCACCAAAGGCCCAAGCGATGCCCAGAATACCAACACCACCACATCCGTCACCGCCGTGGTTGGCGTCCGTCTGGCTTTTGTAACCAATCACTGTCAGCACAGTAATGTACAAAAACAAGAGCGTGGCGATGAACTCAGCTATAATAGCCCTGTAAAACGACCATTTAGTGAGCTCCTCGGCATCGATCAATGGAGCTGGCGGAGGGTCATGGTAATCCTTAGCATGGAACTCGCCTTGCCCACCAACCTCAATGTCCTTGGCCATTGCTACGGATTGGTCTTCACTGAGAATTTAAAAAAAAAAAAAAATTTCCCAATAGGAGATAAGAGAGGTGTGGATTTATTTAAGTGATGAAAAAGAGTGAGGAAAGTGGAGGGTATTTATGGGGGAGTTTAAAGAGATGATTGAGTATGAATTAAACTTAGTTTTTTGCCGCCCCATCGAGCTATTGTTTTGGTGTCTTTCATTTGCTACTTTCTTAGCCCCACCAATTAGATTATTGGGGTTGCTTTTCTGGATCTCAATGATTTGGCTGGCCAAAAGATCGATAAAAGACTTTAATTTTATTTTACACTTTATGTATTACTACAATACTACTTATAGAAATTCTCAGCTGGATGTCCCATCATTTTTTTCTTGCAAACATACTATATTAAGCGATTTAGGTTGATAGAATTAATATTCAATTCATTATAAAATTATATAGTTTAATAATATATATGTATTAATTTTATTAAATTATATAATATGACTTAATAGTGTGTTTACACACAAAAAATAAAGACCCCTACACTTGAGAAAAATTCTTATTAAATATATTCACAAAAGATATTTACTATTTAATTGTGTATCTTTTATCGGACTCTTGCATTTTTAATTAAATTTTTAGTTGAATGAAGATGCATTTAATCAAGTACTACAAATACAATTGTTATTAGTTGATGAACTAGTTGAATTAATGGGTTTAAGTGTAAGATGATTCTCATCATTTTCCTCACGATCAATGTTTATTTCTTAAATGGTACTATCTTTCATCAAGAATATTTTGTAATCATTCAAACATTACGGTTAACTTACTGAAGGAATATACATGAAATACTACTAACAATTAACAAAGCAGCAGCTCACCCAATGGATGCCGTAATATTTTTCCGACCAATGAACTAAATTTAATTTAAATTAAATTAAATTGACCCAAAGAAAAAAAAACAACTTCACATAAATGGCTGATAATATGACACGTTTGGCGTGTGGCCCCACAAATCATATGCATTATGTGTATTGGGAGGTCGTGACGTGGATGAACACACCGACCAATCACCAATGATCATTCATCTATCAGCACCACCGCCCATCCAACCCATGGTCCAACCGGCACCACCTCCGTCGATTCTTCTAATCACTCATATCCTGCCACGTTTCATTGTTAATGCATACGGCCGCCACCAATCATTGTTTTTTTTTTTTAATTTAAAATTAATCAGAAAAAGCAGTTCCTATCTCTATTCATCACTAATTAATCCCAGTTAAAAATATATATATATATTCTTGGCCACACTGACACCGTGATAATGTAATGAATGTAAAGTTTTTGGCTCCTATTTTGCCACTTGTCATCCCAGCTGGTCGGTTTGTCCTCTTTTGGTTCTTGGTTCTGGCTCTTGTACGCTGCGGTCCATGATAATGAATGTATGTCCACATTAAAAACGTGGAAGGTCCAAGGGTAAAAGGCCAAGTACAAAGTATGCAGCTTCGAGTTTTTTTGGTATTTGAATATATTTAACATACAATTGATGATCAAAAGCATATATTTTGATCTCCAAATGTGAGATTTTTGTTTTTATTCAAAACGTAACCTCTGTAATTTCGGTTATTAAAAAATACTAGAGTTGTCTGCATACTAATTGATTCGAATTGAAACAAATTGTATTTCTTAATTTCTTACGATTTCGATCCCTGAACACAAAAACAGATTACAACAAAATTATATATTTATATTTTTTAATACGTTTGACGTATTTTCCATATTTCTTACACATTTTATTTTAGACATAATAAATTCGTTTATATAGAAACTTATGGGAGAAATAAAAGTCAACCATTGGACTTTATAAGTGTTAGAATCTAATTATATTGGGTAAAAGCTTGTTTAATCTCTATATTATGAGTTTAATGCCCATTTAATTTTTATATTTTTAAAAATACCTCAAAATATCTCTGCTGCTAAATATTGACACTCATACCATTATTTTTTTTAATTCTTTTTAGCTTGCTTTTATAATATTACACTTTTACAGTAATTTTTTTGGATATTAATAAAAAAATAGATTTTTGAATTAAACCCAAAAAAAAAATAAAAACAAAAAGGTATATATTAATTTTTGTGAAAGCTCATGTATGTTCAAAAAAATTAATATTGTAAAAAAATTAGGTTATCAATTTTTTAGAAAAATTAATATTTTAACTCCTCAGGAGAGTGTTCCACAAAAATTAATATATATTTTTTATTTCTATTTATATTTTGGTGTTAAACTAGTAATTTAATTTTTTTTATTTTAATAATGTCTAAAAAAAAGAAACATTATTGTAATAAAGTGATATTATAAAAATAAGTTAAAGGAACAAAAGGTAATGGCAAGGGTGTCAATAATTCAATGGTAGGGATGCTTTGAGGTATTTTTAAAAATATAAAGATTAAATAGACACTAACCTCCAAATATAAAGATTAAACTAGCTTTTACCTAATTATATTTACAACGGTCATGTGTAACTCTTTTTAAGAGTTTCTTTTCATTGCACAGGTTGAGCCCGTTATGGGCGCTAATGTCAACATAGCTATTTCCAAGAGGAGTAGCTTATAACCCTATGGAGAAGAAAATAAAGAGAAAAATCTTTGCAACGACAACAAAACCTTTTGCTTTCAAATTGATCCGTGAACAACGAAAGTTAATGTTTATTTATTTATTTATTTATTTTGATATGAGTTAACGTTTAAGTTAGGACTCTATTTTTGAAATAGAAGCTAGAAATTTTTTTTAGATAACGTTTATATTTTAAATTAAAGTGAAAATCATGTGATTAAGAGTGTAGAGTAGAAGTATTTGAGGTATGAATGCTTTGAGGTATTTTTAAAAATATAAAGATTAAACAGACACTAACCTTCAAATATAAAGATTAAACTAACTTTTACCTAATTATATTTACAACGGTCATGTATAACTCTTTTTAAGAGTTTCTTTTCATTGCACAGGTTGAGCCCGTTATGGGTGCTAATGTCAACAGAGCTATTTCCAAGAGGAGTAGCTTATAACCCTATGGAGAAGAAAATAAAGGGAAAAATCTTCACAACGACAACAAAACCTTTTGCTTTCAAATTGATCTGTGAACAACGAAAGTTAATGTTTATTTATTTATTTATTTATTTTGATATGAGTTAACGTTTAAGTTAGGACTCTATTTTTGAAATAGAAGCTAGAAATTTTTTTAAGATAACGTTTATATTTTAAATTATAGTGAAAATCATGCGATTAAGAGTGTAGAGTAGAAGTGAGAGTAGATTGTTTACTTGTACTGGAATGAGAGTATAGAATCGAAATTAGAATCCAATTTATGTGTTTACTTTGTTTTAAATTGAGAGTAAATGTTTCAAATTACAATTTTACTCTTATTTAAAGAATTATAATTTTTAATTTAAGAATTAATAAAAAATTATATAGGAGAAAATATTTATTTTATTATATTTGTAAATTAATAATAATTATTAATATTCTTAATTATGTAAATCATATTTTTATATCAATTTTAATTTTAATAATGTAAATTAAAATTTATTGATAAGAGCAACATAAATAAAATAATATTATTAAAAATATACTACAAATTTGATATTTTCTTAGAAAAAAAATATTTATTATTATTAATCATTAATATTAGATAAATATAATAATATTAAATTTTTAAATAAAAATAGTACATAATAATATTATTAATTCTTTATGAATATAATATTATTATTTTTAAGTAATTTTAACTTAAAATCTATGTAAATTATTATTTTTGACTAAATATAATAATATTATATTTAAATAAGTTTATTATTATTATTATTTTTAATAAATATAATAAATAATATAATGTAAAAATATTATGTAAATAAATATAATATTTTTTATTTTATTTTATTAAATATAATTATATTAAATTTAATAAATAAGGAATTTTCCCACCTCCCCCCGTGGGAGTGGGACTCCCACTTTCCACTAAAAAAATGGATGAGACCCATGGAGTGAAGTTTTCACTCCTCCCTTAAAATATGTAAGTAAACACTAAATTGGGAGAAATCCGCACTACACTCTCACTCAGTAAACATAGCATAAATTTTTTATTAGACCCATCACTACAACAATTAAAAAAAAAACATTTTCATCCTTAGGGTTTAACACAATAGCCTATTTCATCTTTACTTTCTAAATAATAGTTAATTTCATCCTTATTTTTCAAACAATTAGTAAATTTTACAATTAGTTTCTTCTATAATTCATTAAGGATAAAATAGGATTTTCATGTAAATAAATGCAAACCATTTTAAAATAAGAATCTCAAAAATAATTGAATAACATCTAACTTTTTGCAGTATTTAAAATCTAAGGATAACTTAATAAAACAAAAATAACACTAAGGAATATGTAACACACACACATACACATGTATATATATACATGAACGCATGTGTGCATTAAATTTTTTTATGGAGTCAACTAAATTTTAAATAATAATCATAATAATAAATTTCCAATCATGAATTGGTTTCCCTGTTAAGATCAATGATAAGCTAAAAGATTAAAAAAATACACTCTAATGCAGTTTATTTTATTCTATAGTATTTTTAAATATATGTTTTTATGTCTTTAGTGTGTATTTTTCTCAAGTAAATGAAGGAGTCTGTGTTTACTTTTAGTAGAATAATAGTACTGATTGATTATTTATTTATTTGTCTTGACCATATTAAAGTCAAGGATAAGCTAAAAGATTAAAAAAATTCACTCTAGTGCCTATGAAATCTATATTTTTTTCCTAAATATATCTTTTACATATTACTTAACGTTATTATTGTTTATTCATTAAGTTATCCTTAAATTCTAAATTTATGCAGAAAGATAAAAGCTTTTTTTATTGTGTTTGAGAGTTTGTTTTAAAATATTTTGCATATCTTTATTTGATAATTCTATTTTATCCTTAATAAATTATACAGTATGTTAACAGTAAATTAACAAAATGGTGTTTTGGGCTATTGCTTAAAAAATATGAATGAAATAAATTATTATTTAAATAATAAGGATGAAACGGGCCATTTTTCCCTAATCAAATGGGGCTTTTATTGGACATGGACTGAAATAAAAATTTTTAATGGGTGCTGAAGGTTCATGAAACCTTTAATTATCCTATGTCAAATGATTAATGAAGAAACCAATAGTTAATTATACTTGTTTACTTCACCAGCTCTAAAGTTGATCTGTAGCCCTTGAAGATTTCCACAAATTGAACCCGAATGTGTACCTGCAAAAAGTGTTCCAACACCAAGTCAGCGTTTGTATTTAGAGAATTTTTTGATTTGGATTTCTCTTGACTTTTTGTTAGATAGCCAAAAGATCATTTCTGAATCCATTTTACCTCAAATTATAAACCGAGAAACACAGAATTGTGAGAAATTTCTTTCTAGATCTTAGTCTCCACCATCATTTTGTTCATTTGATTTTATATCGTTAGATTCTATAACTGTTTTTGCCTATATGTCTGAATTCCTAGCATGTGATTTAGTTAGTAATTATGTGCTGCTTACCATTAGTATTTCTGAATTTTATCATTATTAATTATCTTCAGACTTTTCATATAAACTACTATATAACTATTGATCTCCAATTCGGGATCAATATAAGCCATATCCACATTGACTCTAATCTGGAATAATTATAAGT
>NW_006262139.1:10367212-10368407 GCF_000493195.1 Citrus x clementina | reverse complement strand
GTCGTGAGAAGCTTGTCCTCTGTTCTTTCATTGATCTGTTAATTAAGTAAATCTACAAACTGAAAGATTTTTTGTAGAAAGATTTCCGTGTGATAAAAATAGAAATCGTCATGAGTCTGTAGCAGCACTGGAAAAGGTCACTAATGCTGATAATTAGGGCGAAAATAATCAGAACAAAAACAGAAGACATAAACAACACTGGAATCAAAGAAAGAAAATGAACATATGTTCCATTAAACTGTCAAGATTAACTACAAAAATTAAAGGTCCGATACAGGACATTTTCCTGTAATTAAACAGAAAAATGAACTCCCCCACTTCACAAGTCTTCTTCATATTCCTCTGTTTCCTCTTCTGAAATCGTATCAAGACTTGGAGAATTTGAAGTTTTAAGAGGAGAAATCACAAGGGCAGGTGCAACTTCAATCCAAGAAATCAACCAGCTTGTCTGCTTTGCCATTGAACTTGTAAAATTACAATGAAAGAAAGCCTGGCAACTGTTAATTTCAATTAGAGATTTGGGACTTTTTTTTTCTGGAACTAACTTGCTTTGAGGAGAAGCGAACGAAGGTGGCCTTTTTATAACCATTTAAGGGCTTACTAGTGGAATGGAAGGAAGGCCAGTGGGTCACAATGATTAATGAATGCTAATAAGGGGCATGTGGAGAATGTGGAAGATAGAGATGACACTTGTGACAAAATAATTTGATGTACAGACGGCATCCCCTAAACCGTGAACCTTTTTTTTTATTTTTTATTTATTGTGTGTGGGTGACTCGACTTCATATGATGGAAGGAGATTTTTTTTCATTCATGAGTCTTCATATAGTACAGTGCTGTATGACATACAGCTTACTTTTTCCACTTGAACAACCGGTATTTTACCGGTTGTTCTTTCAATAATTTTAAAAAAATCATTTTTAATGCAGAAAAAATAAAATAAAATGAAAAAAATTAAGGAAATTTATAAACATTTAACTTAAAAAATATTTGAGTGAGAAAAATATTTTTAATCTAAATGAAAGTTAAAAAAAAAGGTAAAATAATCATGTCCCAATAGTTTTCGTTAAATATCAATATATTAGGTTGATGTTTCAAGCTAATTCCACATGTCTCTAATTTTGGTTAAACTTTCTCACAAATAGGTTCATTTGTTTCTACTTTCTAATTCACTAGTTTTGTACTTAATATCCTA
>NW_006262139.1:10366105-10367097 GCF_000493195.1 Citrus x clementina | reverse complement strand
TTATTCCACTGGTTTTGCATTTAATATTCAAACCAACTTGGTAAGATTTCGGTTGTTTGGGTTAAATACCCAACTTATTTTTTTTGGTTAGATTAGTTCCTGATTTTGGTTAATTTTTTTCATTTATAGGTTCATATGTTTCAATTTATTACTCCACCGATTTTACATTTGATATTCCTACTAAATTCGTTAAATGCAAAAATTTTGGGTTATGTTAAAAGTAACCTTAATTTTCCGTTGGATGGGTTCCTATTTTTCGTTGCACTTTCTCTCTTATTGGTTCAAGTGTTTCAACTAATTGTTACTCTAATTTTGTGTTGAATATTTCCATTAATTTGGTAAGATTCCAATTATTTCGGTTAGTTACCAAATTTATTTTTCATAATTTTATTTTTGGTTAGATAAGTCCCTAATTTTGGTTATACTTTCTCCCTTATGGGTACATATATTTCAACTATTATTTAACTGATTTTGCGTTTAATATTCTAATTAACTTGGTAAGATTCCGGTTGTTTGGGTTAAATACCCAAATTATTATTTTTGGTTAGATTAGTTCCTAATTTTGGTTAATTTTTTTCATTTACAGGTTCATATGTTTCAACTTATTATTCCATCGATTTTACGTTTGATATTCCTACTAAAATTGTTAAATATCAAAATTTTGGGTTATGTTTCAAGTAACTTTCATTTTCCGTTTGATGAGTTCCTAATTTCCGTTGCACTTTCTCTCTTATTGGTTTATGTGTTTCAACTAATTGTTACTCTAATTTTGTGTTGAATATTCCCATTAATTTGGTAAGACTCCAATTATTCCGGTTAGGTACCAAATTTATTTTTCATAATTTTATTTTTGGTTAGGTAAGTCTCTAATTTTGGGTTATACTTTCTCTCTTATGGGTCTATTTGTTTCACTATTATTCTACTATTTTGGTTTGACCTTCCTCATTAACTTGGCATATTCCATTTATTGGGTTAATAGTCATGTACTCGTA
>NW_006262139.1:10207442-10366005 GCF_000493195.1 Citrus x clementina | reverse complement strand
GTGTGTCTATATATATACATACTTGAGCGAGTAATCTTTATACATATTTATTCTCATTTTATCATTTTAATTAATTATTTTTAGTTATCAAGTAAATTAATGCATTCATTTTCAGCTTTCTCTTTACCTTTAAATAATTTCTTTAATTTTTCAAAAATTTGATAATAGATTAAAAGTATATATAAAGGTGCGTGCAATTGCTGTGTTTTTTTTAAAAAAATAATTTTTTAAAAGTTTTGACAGCATAAATTATAAAAAAAGTTTAAACTTACAAAAGTTAAAATTTTCTTAATTTATTTGTGTTGAATTATCTTTTTTCTCTTTTTGGGGGGATCAATTGAATTGATAAGATTTCTTGAACTTGAATTTATTTATACTTAAATTTTGATTTTTGTAAATGTTATGCTCATTTTATCATTCAATTAACCATATTTATTTATCTTTAAACTAAAATAAATCAAGAATTAAGATTTTTTTGAATTCGAATTAAATTTTTACCACTCTATTTTCTTTTCAAATTAGTTTTAGTAATTTCCAACTACTTCAACAAAATATTTATGTTATTAATTATAAATATTATTATATTATACTTGTATTATTACCACTATTATTATTATTTGTTTTTTTTAAACTATTACTACAATTATTATTACTACAATCATGAGATTTTTTAACAAAATTTTTTCTTACAATGAGTATTCTTCCTTTTCATTTTTAAATATGTATATAATTTTCTATTTATAAAATAAGTTCTTCAATATAATTTTCAGAAATTTGTTATGCCCAACAATATGGTACGATGAAAATCTAACATTATAGTAATATGATTTTGCATGTTTAATTAATTTATCTTTTTCAAATGGTCTTTTTTACTCATAAATTTATTGACATTTATTTGCAAATAAAATTATAACGTCCTACTAATTTATCCGATGCACTTAAAAATTACTCAAATCAAGAGTTTCATTACAAAAATGAGAACTTCGATCACTTAAGCAGTTACTTACAATAGTAACCTAATGTGAGGCTTATTGAAAAGTTAAAATTGCAAAAAGAGTCGAGCCTAAAACCACTTTTGTTCAGAAATTTTTTTACAAACTTGTGAGAAAATAACTCTTTAAAAACTATTAATATCAATAAAACTATTACAAAATTAAATCAATTCACAGCTTCCAAAAGCTAAATCAAATGTTAATAATTTGAGATTTAGATTTCATGGGTCTCTGCATAAAAAAAATACAAAAACCAAATGAAATTAGAAAAAAAGGCTGCAAAAAATAACAAAAATATTCAAATTTCAAAGGTATGATCCAAATTCTTAGGCAAGATCATATATCTATTGTTTTGAACAAAAAAAATTGAAACTTAAATATAAAATAACACAAAACTATATTCTAATTTTAACAACATATTTTTTTGATGATTTTTTAACAACAATATTCAAAATATAAAAAAAAAAAATTCTCGACTAGGGTTTCTAACAATGGAAGAATGAGAGGTATTTATATTTTGAATCAAAATTTGGGGAAAAATTAAAAAATTGTAAATGTACGCGGTATTAAAACAAAATTGCTTTTTATCTTGGCGGTAGTTTTACCCACCTAAATGAAACCTAAGTACTTATTGTTTCACCAAAAATATAATTTAATTTAATTTAAAAAATATAGATATAAAATTTAAGCTTGTTAATATTTTTACGTAATTTTATATTTTTAGTTGTTATATAAATTAACTTAATTTTAAAAAATATAGATATAAATGTAAGATTGAACTAATTTTGTGATCATTGCACACTATTCAGTATACAAATCATGAACCATCAAGTGAGTGTAGTGTTACTCAAATAATTTGATTTAATTTAGAAATGTAATTGTCGTGCTTAAAGTATATAACTGTAAAAATAATTTAATATAACATTATTCAATATTAGTAGCATTCAATTTGTAATTATCCATATTATGTACCATTATAAATTTGATTAATGTTTAGCAAAAAAAAATTACTATACCAAAAAAAATTAAATAAAGTAATTAATTTGACATAATTTTGTATGAATCAATTTGCATAAAAGATTGTTTGTGAGTTTTATTTAAAAATATGAAATATTAGATGCTTTATATTTGTCTAATATATGATTTTTTTTTTAGAGGGTATACAAAGAACATATATTAGCCACTAATAATAACAACAACAACAACATTTGAGGGGTAAGTATGATGTTTGGTATAATAATTATTCGATAGTTGGATAAACATTACAATCATTTTCGTAGGTAGGGATTTAAGTCCTTATATGTGTATTGTGGTTTGTGGGATATTGAGATTGATTTCTTCCAAATATTTAGGAATGAATTGTTTTTATTATATGTTTAGATACTTGGATTTTAATGTGATTAAAAGTTGATAAAGTTGTTTTGATAGTTTTTTAGGCAAAACATCATTACATTTATAAAGTAATATAAAAATAGTTTAATTGATATATAATTTATTTTTTAATTAATATATAGTTTATTGTAATTTTTATATTAAAATATTATTCTTATTAGTACTTAAGTTACATTTTAAAGTAAAATATCATTAAATTTATAACGTAATATTAATAAAATAAAATAATTATTTTTGTTTAAATATATTAATCTATTAATTTTACTTAATTATATTTTTATTAGTACATAAGTTAAATATATTAACTATTTTTTCATGAATTAAAAGAAAAAGTAGTATTTTCTTTTTTTAAGTTGAGGGGGTCTTTGATAGTTTTCTAATTTTAGATTGATTATCGTAATATTTACCTAACGTGAGGGAGCGATATGATAGTTACCATTTAATATTTGCCTCTTTTAAGCAATTAAAATAATAATTAAAAGTACCGGTGGCCGGTTATTGGTTGTATTAATAAAATAATAAAAAGCGGCTGTATGAGATACAACCGCTGTATTATAAGCGGACCCTTCATTTATATATATTGATTGGTGAATGACAAGGACATGGCTTTTGGGACTTTTTATTTATTTATAGTTTATTAATCTTGTTTTTACCATCGAGTGGGAACGGGCATTTTCGAAAGTTTCGAGGAAAATACTAAAAAAAGAACGTGAAAGTGAAGAGGAATTTTAAATTCACAGCATGGGAAATATGAGGTGGAGAACGAACTTTTTCGGAGTGGGTACGGGTGTTCACCTTTATAAGAGATTCTCGCACTTCTAAGATTCAGTAAAATAAAAATATCAAAAATATAATAAATAAAAAAATTAATCACAAAACAGAAATTTTTATGTGAAAAAATTATTTCAATCACTTTAGTATTTTGATATTTTCCTTAAACCTAAAATATCAATAATATTCAATTTTTCTAAAAACTGAACTCAATATTATATAAATAAGTGGATTCAACCTCCCCATATATAATGATTATTTCGTTTACAATTGAAAAATGGAGTAACTAAAAAAAAAATGTCTGATCCGAGGCTCAAGATTTTGTAGGTTAAAAATTTTTGTTTCAATCAATAAGATTACAATAATAAATATAATATAGATCTTTAAATCAATTAACCATAAAAACACTCCATTAAAAAACATGACATCGAAATATATTTTAATTTCAGTTAGCGTCAAGTGTTCACACAATAAAGTTGATTGTTGGGAGTTCTCTTCATTTAAATTTAGATATTTGGTTTTTTTTTTATTGTTTTATTATGGTAAAATGGTTTCTCTCTTATTTGAAGTCTCCAATTCCTAAATAAAAAAAACCATGAACTTTATATCAATCTCTATGCAAGAACGGTGAAGCTATATAACTTTGGTGCAAGAGGATGATATAAAAAATTTGAGGGATTGTTTTTTCATACACACACGTATATATAAAATATCAATGTCTTAAAAAAAAAAGAAAAAGAAATCAAAAGAATAAAATGAAAGTTACAGATATTTATATGAGGATTTTTGTTATGTTGCATAATTATGTAACAAAAATGATTATATAACAATCGTTGGATGAAAATTCAATTATTATAGAAAAAATATAATTTTATTATTTTATATTTCTACGACTGTTTGATAAAAATTCAACTGCTGCTACATAACCATGTATGTTGCATGATTATGTACCGTAACAAAGTAGAATATTCCTAACCAACAGCCTAAAAAGGCTATTGGAACTCATTTTGCATAGGTAAATGAGTTTCTAGAAGGAGTGAAAGAGAGAAACGAATCTGTCACTTTTTTTATTTAGTTAAGAGTTCGTTTTCTATTTTGAAATTTAAATAGATTTGAAATGTCTTTTTTTTTTTTTTACATATTTAGTCAAAAAAAATAAATAAGCTTTTAGTATTAAAGTCGGTTTGATAGATAGATACGTGATTTTGAACAAGAAATACTACAATTACAAAACTAATATACAAAGTTCACAGAATTTATATCCCAACAGATACACGTACAGCTCTTATTTAAGTGGTTCTCAAACCATTCGCTGTGTGATAATAAGATAATAGGTAATTAATTATTTACACACAATAGTTCATAATAGTGTCATGTCGTGCGTTGTGATCCACTCAGCGAATTAGAAAACGAGTTGGGAAATAGTTTTGGGTCATTTACAAAATTAAACGGTCCAATACAAAATTTGCACCATCGACTTTGAAGTTTGAAAGCATTATTAACAAACCTATAGGAAGATCCACAACTAATCTTCATCAAAATCCTCGGTATCCTCTTCTCTGATCGTCTCCAACCTTGGAGAAATCAGAAGGGCCGGCGCAACTTCAATCAAAGAACTCAAATATCTTGTCTCCTTTGCCATTTCTCTAACTTAAAAGAACGTTTTCTGAAAATGAAAATTCCAAGGACCAAATTGCAAAACAGGCTTATGCCCAGGTGAAGGCAACGAATCAGTCGGATACTGCTTCCCTCAGCTTCAAGAAAAGAGATAAAATGAAAGATGTAATTTTCAAAACCTGCTTAAAACGTAATCTGAATTTGTTTATGAGAAGCAAATGAGTGCAGCAGGCCCTTTATATAATGCAATAACAAATGGAGTAAAATAGAGGCAACAGCGACGAACTGATAACCTTGGTCAGTCACCCACTCAAATGGAAAACGACATGTGGAAAATGAGAAAGATGGGACAGACACTGAATTATTGATTACACTTGGCAAGCTGTACTGTTTACACGTTTTGGTGTTAATTGTGAGAAATTATTGCATGTCATTGATGGAGCTTGACACTGACTGGTTTTGGTGTTTTCCGTTTATTTATTGGTTACTTTTTGTTAGTGCAAAGATTAGTTTTTAGGTTTGTTGAACTAAGTTGGTTCGCTCTTTTCATTCTTTAATAAGAAGAAGCATGCAAAATTGAATCTACTGCCTAACTTGATGCTAAAAGCGAGAATCTCTTTACTTTTTCGCTTAAATTAATAAGTGTATCATCAATTATCATATGGAACATAGGTTTTGCTTTCAATTCCAATGCAAGTGAACGTGCATTTCACTTCCAACAATTGGGTTAAATAGACTAAGCTAAATTCATAAGATTTCTACAGTATCTTATAAGATCATAACGTGTAAAGCCTTTTTTTTTTTTTCCAGTTATAAGGAATTTTTAGTGCACATATTCGTATTTGTATGCTAGGGTCCTAACTTAAGATTCAATCTTAAGCATGACTTAAATATTGTATATTCTCAATGTGGTCTCATGTTTTTACTCGATATGACGTGCACTGTCATTTTTTTGACAATTTTAATACAATTTATTATTTTAAAAAATTACGAATGCTAATAATTGAACACTATACTTTATATATCACTCTAAATAATTTTACCAATTGAATCAATTAACAGACTGTTCTATTCTAAATCAAAGCCAAAAATGTCACTATATCTTCGGCTTTGTGGTAAGAACTTGAGCCATCAATTTCTAGTCCCAGCTTTCATGTTGGAACTTAAATTTTTTCTCTTAGTTATATAATTAGATAGGAATCTCTTCCCACAGAAAATGTGGGAGTATATATTGTTGGTGCAAATTTTGTCCCAACTTATGATATGGAAATTTTGACTGAGGACAACCCCCTTAGGACTTGTGTTCCTCTTTGTTAGATTTTATGATTGTGAGTTCATTCTTTGGGCTGATCTTTATGGGCCTTTATATATGCTCTTCTGAGTCCACTTCCTTAGGCAATCAGAAGGTCCTTATCTTGTGATACTCTACAAACACAAGAAAATGATCAGAGGGCCGGCTTTACCGGTGTAAACCCTCCGACGGTCAAGTCAGTCACCGAACTTTTGGAAATATAAATTTAAAAAGAGAAAGATTAGAGGGAGAAAGTTAACATTTTCCCCTTTTGAGTCTCTTTTTTGTCTTACCTTTTAATGAGAATGAAAGACATATTTATCGACCAAACTAATTTGACTTGGGTCCTAGTTATTTTGATGACAAATGTCATTGTTCTTGTGACATTTGGCAACACTTGTCCTCTAGTGTCCATGTGGATTGACACATGGATATACAAACTTGTCTACAGATTAGAGGAAGGAACGTTTTATCCTTAAGTTATTTTTACTAAGACCTTGGGATCATAAGAGCCTTCAAACTTAGGAGGTTTGTCCTAGGATAAGAGCTTAGAACCTCAGCACGTTTTAAATTTTAAATCCTTGCCACATAGTTGATTTATCCTAGGTGATTTGTCTTACGATAGGAATCTAGGACCTTGGCTCCATTTGGGCTTTGAAACCTTGTTACTTAAGAGGATCATTCTAAGTGATTTGTCCACTACTTCGTGGGCTTAATTGGGAGGGAATTTATTAGATGGGCCTTATTGAGATTAAATTTATTTTGGCCTTATTAGACTTATTTTATTTTTGGTCCAACAGTTCCCCCCCCCCCCCCCAAGTCTAAAATTTTTAAATAAATAAAAAATTTAGACTTTCTTATTATTAGTTTTTAATATCTTTAGGAGAATTTTCTCCAAGAATTTTATCCTTATGAGGGTTTTCTTTAAGGAAATTTTCCTTAGATTTTATCCTTATGAGGATTTCATCCTAAGATGATTTTCTTTAAGGAAATTTTCCTTATATTTTATCCTTAGGAGGATTTCATCCTTGGATGACTTTCCTTAAATTTTATCCTTAAGATGATTTTATTCTAAGATGATTTTCTTTAAGGAAATTTTTCTTAAATTTTATCCTTAGGAGGATTTCATCCTATGATGATTTTTTTTAAGGAAAATTTCCTTATATTTTATCCTTAGAAGGATTTTATCATAGAATGATTTTCTTTAAGGAAAGTTTCCTTAGATTTTATCCTTAGGAGGATTTCATCCTAGGATGACTTTCCTTAAATTTTATCCTTAGGATGATTTTCTTTAAGGAAATTTTCCTTAGATTTTATCCTTAGGATGATTTTCTTTAAGGAAAATTTCTTTAGATTTTATCCTTATGAGGATTTCATCATAGGATGATTTTCTTTAAGGAAATTTTCCTTATATTTTATTCTTAGGAGGATTTCATCCTAGGATGATTTTCTTTAAGGAAATTTTCCTTAGATTTCATCCTTAGGAGGATTTTTCCAAGGATCTTTATCCTTGATTTCCATCCTTAGCAATGATTATTTTATTTCTATCCTATGATGATTTATTGATGATTCAAATTTCCATCCTATAATGATTCTTTCCATACGTGGATAATTTATTTCCATCCTAGGATGATTTTTGGAGATTTAAGCTATCTAAGGAGAATTTGATTCCTTCCTAAGAATATTTTATTTCTATCATTAATTGCCTTAATTGCAAATCCTCTTTAATTGATTAAGATCATCTCTCTCTCTTCTATATAATGCCTCATTTCTCATTATCTCATGCAATAGTTTACAAGAGAAAAGAGAAGAGGTTAGAGAGAAAAATTTCTCAAGGTGCCCGACAGTGGTGTTCATAGTAACTGGCGACGAATTTTTGGCGGCCTTTTGCCGACTCTCTAGTGATTTTCCTGTGACTTTCCGACGTCTTTTTGTGAGTATTTATTTATCTACTTCTTCCTTTACAGCCAGAGATCTTTCGGCGTTCATACTTCTTCTTTTCTGTCGAACTGGTTTCATCTTTGGGTTAGTACTTAAACGATGTACCACTACCCAAGGATCAATGCTTGTTATATCATTATGCGTCCAAGCAAACACATCATGAAATTCTTTCAGAAAGCTAACAAGCTGCTTCTTCAGCGGATCAGGCAATCGACCCCCAATCTTCACGACTTTACTCAAATCTTCACCAAGTGGAAAGTCTTTCAAGTCATCAATTGGGCTCGCCCTTTGATCATCTTTTACTATCCTAGGATCAAGGCTTGTGATTTGAAGAGTTTCTTTGCCCATCTTGAACGCTATCTCATAACACTCCCTTGCTTCTTTTTGTTCTCCTCGCACGACTTCAACCCCAGCTTCAGTTGGACACTTCAACACATAATGATAAATTAAAGTTGTTGCTTTTAAAGTATAAAGAGTCGGCTTTCCTAAGACAACATTATAGGAACTTGGTTGATCAACTACAATAAAGTTAACCATAGTGGTCACCTTAGTTGGGCTTTTTCCGAAAGACACTATAAGCTCTATAACTCCTTTAGGAACTACACTTCCTCCTGCGAAACCATGAAGTGAAGTAGTGTAAAGTTTCAGTTGTGATCTTTCTAACCCCATTCGAGCGAAGGTTGACAAGAATAAAATATCAGCTGAACTCCTATTATCAATAAGAATCTGATGAAGACGTTTATTTGCCACTGGGAGGGTGACGACTAAAGCATCACAATGAGGATGATGAACTCCCCTAGCGTCATCCTCGGAGAAGATTATTGGTATACCACAAACCATTGATCCTTGAGATTGATTAGTCAAATTAACCTCGGGACCATTGGGTTCATGTCTTGCTTGGTGAGCTAGATTTTTCCTTGACTTCCTGGAGTCTCCTGCAGCCGGCCCTCCCCAAATGCGATTGACATTAGATATGCTTTCATCACTATCTTCATTCTTTTTTCCTTTTCTCTTCTTTGAAGATTCTGGTTGCTCACTCTTCACTCGATCCTCGGGATTTCTTACATACTCCTATAGTTGTCCTTGTCGAATTAAGCTTTCTATTTGTTCCTTAAGCTCAAAACACTCAGAGGTGTCATGCCCATGATCTTTATGAAAATGACAATACTTGTTTGGATTTCTTCGGGATGGATTTGTCCTCATAGGAGGCAGAGTTCTAAACAAAGTTGGATTTCTTACCTGCATGAGAATTTGCTCCTGAGTAGTATTAAGCTCTGTAAAGTTAGTGAATTGAGAGGCTAACCGAGGACGAGTGTCTCGGACTTCAGAGCGTTCCCCAGGACAAAATTGGTCTCTTCTTAGAGATGGATCGGGTCTGACCACTCTTCTTTCTCTCCGATCATCTTTCTCTCCGATCATCTTTCTTTTTCTTTCCTTTGGTTGGTTCTCATTTCTCTTGATTTCTGTTCTTGAATCTTTCTTCCGCATTGGCATATTTCTCGACTCTCGCAAGCATCTCAGAGTAAGAAGTGGGTGGTCTTTTTGAAACTGACCACCATAGTTTTCCCATCTTAAGCCCTTCCATAATACCAAAAAGTGATATGCCATCATCATAACCATCTACTTGGATGATCTCATTATTATACTTTCTGATGTAGTCTCTTAAGGTCTCCCATTCCTGTTGTTTGACGGTCAATAGGTAAGTCACTGGTTTTCTTCTTTGTTGGGCACTTCGGAAGTGAGAGGTGAATTCTCTACTCAAATCTCCAAAGGATGAGATGAAGTGTGGCTGCAACTTTCGGAACCATCTTCGTGCTGCTCCTACTAAGGTAAGAGGAAAAGCCCGATAAAGAATTGCTTGTGATGCTCCTTGCACTTCCATAAGGGTGCGATACAATTCTAAATGTTCTGTTGGATCCCTCTGCCCATCATAAGGCTCCATTTGGGGTAAATGAAACCTAGGTGGATATTTTGCTACCATTATATCAGAAGCAAATTGTGGCTCATGTTTTGCTGTTACATCATCAAGTGGGCCCATTTCTCGAACCATTTGCTCAAGTCTCTGCATCATTTCTTGTAATCCTCTGTCAACTTCCTCTCATTGGTCTAAACCTTCTCTGGTCATTCTCCTCCTAGATCTTCTTTGGTTAAGGGAATGCTTGAGATTATCTTCATTTAACTCTTCTCTAGACTTGTTCTAAAGGAGCCGGAATCAACCACATTACCTCCACTTGAGTTCTCGCCTTCCTTAGCTCGAGCTGGAAATTGGCCGAAGATTCTATTGAAGTTACGAGCCAACTAATCCACTTGTTGTTGAAGTCGAACAACACGAGGCTGTCCTCGACGTCTAGTGTGGCGAGGTGGATTCAAATGAGGATCTGGAAGAGGATGGATAGGCACCACGTCATCATCATCTAGGTCTCGTTGTCGTCTCCTTTGTCGGAAGTGAACATCCTCATCCACTCTAGATCTTTCATCATCAGCCTCAAGGTTATAGTACTCATTGTTAGAATCCATGCTCATAGTAGGGCTTCCAAGACTTTTATCGGAAGATCCCCACAGACGGCGCCAAACTATTGGTGTAAATTTTGTCCCAACTTATGATATGGAAATTTCGACTGAGGACAACCCCTTTAGGACTTGGGTTTCTCTTTGTTAGATTTTATGATTGTGAGTTCATTCTTTGGGCTGATCTTTATGAGCCTTTATATATGCTCTTCTAAGTCCACTTCCTTAGGCAATCAGAAGGTCCTTATCTTGTGATACTCTACAAACACAAGAAAATGATCAGAGGGTCGGCTTTGCCAGCGTAAACCCTCCGACTGTCAAGTCAGTCACCGGACTTTTGGAAATATAAATTTAGAAAGAGAAAGATTAGAGGGAGAAAGTTAACATTTTCCCCTCTTGAGTCTCTTTTTTGTCTTACCTTTTAATGAGAATGAAAGACATATTTATCGACCAAACTGATTTGATTTGGGTCCTAGTTATTTTGATGACAAATGTCATTGTTCTTGTGACATTTGGCAACACTTGTCCTCTAGTGCCCATGCGGATTGACACATGGATATACAAACTTGTCTACAGATTAGAGGAAAGAACGTTTTATCCTTAGGTTATTGTTACTAAGACCTTGGGACTATAAGAGCCTTCAAACTTAGGTGATTTGTCCACCACTTCGTGGGCTTAATTGGGAGGAAATTTATTAGATGGGCCTTATTGAGATTAAATTTATTTTGGCCTTATTAGACTTATTAGACTTATTTTATTTTGGTCCAACATATACTTATATCTTTGATACTGTAACGATGGATAAATCTGGATTGTGCCACAATAGAATTGATCTAGATTAGTCTTAAAAAATTTCTTATAACAAATATTAGTAAACCTTTGATTATATTGTTACACTTCGATAATTGAAAAAAAAAATCAAAGCCAACAATCACACAACGAGCGTCGTTGAATTAACAAGATCACATTTCACATTCTATTAATATTTTTTACTGAATAAAGCATACTTTTTCAAAAGTTAAAGAGTTGAATAATTCTTTTACACTGGAACACTAACAATACGAGCAAAACAATTATATCTATAACGAAACAAATTATTTATAGATGATCGGACTCTGTGACTTGTAATAGGGTAATAATTATGTCTATGAAGAAAATAATGACAAGAATCGCATTACTAATAAAAAATCACATGTCAATTTATAAACATGTTAATCATCTTCCAGCAAAACTTACACCACCTGTTAAAAGAGAAGAAAAAAAGGTTCAGTTTACACGTATATAGAATCTTATCCCATTGGGTTAACAATGACTGAGAAGCAAGAGAAACAATTTGCCACTATGATCACTGCGTTCAGCATCCTCCTCCTCGTTGGATTCTTCAATGATTGTGTCCAAACGAGGAGAATTTGAAGGCTTCTTTGGGTAAATAATGGGAGCTGGAGCTACCTCCGTCCACGACTTCAATTCTCTAATTGCCTTGGCCATATTTGATTGAATCACCCCAAAACAAAACGAGTTAAGAGAAAAAAGGCTGGAGTTTAAAAGGGTTGCAAAGAGTTGACTCTAAGAAGAGAGAGGTGGGATTTTAAATTGTCTATTTCTTCAGAAAAAAAAAAAAATGATTTTCTTTTTGAACGAGGGCAGAGCAAATGACCAAGTAGCGGGCTTTTTATAAGCGAAGAGAGAACATAAGTAAATAGCGAAAGAATGGAAACAAAATGCGGGCCAATCAACAGGAAAAATTGGCGGTGAGGTGGGAGTACATTTGTCCAACGTTATAATGACTTGTAAAAAGATACTAAAAATATCAACAAGCAACCTCTATGCGTTGGAATTTGTAGAACCGAACATTCTGGAAAGAAACCGTATGATTCACAGGACACACAGATACACAACAAAACAGATGACAAATTATATCATGCATCAAATGACAAAACCTAACAAGTAAACCTTAAAAACCCTTTGCGTGTCCCGCCGGCTTGGCTCAAAAACACCCTATGTCGCACGCAATAATTTTTACCAGCAATTAAGATCCTAACCACTGATGAAAGTAAAAATGCTACAAATTTAATAACATACATGTGATGATTTCCATACGAGAGAAGTAAAATTATAATAAACTAATAAAAATATGGCAATTGGTACGACTCAAGATTTGGGCTTTGCACATTCATTTTATTCCTTCAGATGGCATTCTGACAAGATTAGATATAATCAGGGCGAAGGCGAGAACTGCTTTGTGCCACATAGCCTTTGTGTTTATTAGAATCATCCAATATGCATTGTAGAGTATCTGTGCATTTGTTATCCTATAACTAGTAAATATTGACATCTAATTCTGTACAGATGTCATGATTTCACAGTACATTTTCATACTCTGGATTCTGGAAATCATTAGTGGCACTAAGATCTACCACATTCGGCTACCTTTGGAAGCTAAGATTAAGTGTAGAATTAAACTAAATTTTAGGACAAAATATTAACCCATGCATGACATGCTGTCACTTGGATTGGACTAATAGCCTAAATTCAAATCTTAACACTAAATTTATGGAATTAGTAATCTCAATTTTTATGTAGATTTAGTTAAAATTAGACAATAAGAAAAAAAAATGTTAATCCATGCGTGACATGCTGTTCATTTATTTATTGTTATAAGTTAATTTATTTTTTCTTATTCATGATCTCCTTAAAAATTATTAGTTAATTTATTAGTTGAATAGTTTTATTTATTTTATTTAATGAAATAATAAATCTCATATGACATAATCTATGATTTAAAAAATTTATATTTCATTATTATAATTATTATAACCCAATAACTAATTCAATATATATATATATATATAATTTTTTCTTATCAATTTTATTTTAATCAATTATAATATTTCTTATTAAACATCTATAAATAGCTGATGTTTAACCATACATAAGTCAGCACTAAACATGTAAACTAACCTAACAAAATCCAGTGTAATCTAGTCTAATCTTAATAGTTAGTCTAATGCTCCAATCCAATCCTCAGTGCCAAATGTAGCTTACAGCCTACATGTACTAAAAGAAGAAAGAGAAAACCCCACAAAGAACCTACACATTCAGAAATATCATAGTGTAACACACAAGCTTCACCTTACTTCAATTTAAACAGGAGCATTTACTTGCCATTTTCACAAAAGCAAAGCACATGCCAACTCTTCTATCTGAAATTAAAAAACAAAGATCGTCCACCCAGCTCCATAGTTCACTTATTCAACAATACATTAGAAGCACTGTCAATTTTTGTATGAATAAGTCAATCGCATCTTACCCTAGGATAAAATCATTAACAACCATGCTTATAATCACAATTACATTCATACAAACTCTAAGTTCAAGACCACCAAGTAAAGCACAAAATGAAAAGATAACCTTGAAAGCACTATTAATCAAATATGAACTTCATGAAGTGCAAAGTAACCAGAAACCAATTATAAATGCAATGAATGCATTATATGCCACAAAAATACAGCAATCAGGTAGTGATGGTAATTTCAAACAATTAGTTGAAACTAGGACAGAACTACCAGAACATATGCTTCCACAACCATACCGTGGACACCGTTAATCCAACAAACCATTACACAAGCATGTATTAACCCAAAGAAAAAATGAAAGAAGAAAGAAAAGAAAAGCTACACATGAAACAGATCGGCCCACGTGAAACATAACTCCCAGTTGTGTAAGGATCAGTGGCTTCACATGAAAATACCCATGGAATACTTAAAATAAAATCCTGTCATCCTCAAGATGGACTCGACAATGGTTTTAAGCATCAGACAAGCTACACTTAAGTTTAGAAGGTACTCATAGACCTAAAATTAAGAGAAAAATCAAGTTCAGCTATGCGTATGACAAATCTGAAACTCGAACAAATTGTGAAACATAACAAAAAAATCAAATAATACACATAGGGCATATAATCAAATCAACTTATTTTGAGCTATCTTAAATATGTATCCTATTCTCTAAAACTAAGTACTGTGACAAAATAATCAACCCGCGTCAACAAAAAATCTAACCAACTTTCTAAATTATCTCGACTCATTACACTTATTTCTTCTAATCAGTATCCCACACCAATAACACTATGTAAGACATCAGCACACAATTTCAGCAGGATTGACAGTCTGTCAATAGATCAAAACAAGTTATCCAAAATGAATTCTCAAACATCAATGTGATGACACCCTAGTGCTGCAGGCGCTTCCATAGCCACCACATTAGCTTCAAATAATATAAAAACACAATGCGAAATAAACAAGATTCATTTGCATTAGAAAATTTAAATTTCAAAGATCCAATATACGTTTTCTGAAGCATCATTCAACATAAGTCCACTAAATTAAACCTTACATCTCCTAAATTCCAATAATAAAGCACTCGTTTAAAGCTCGAATAATTGGAGACATCATCAAAATCCTTGTAAAGATCCAAAACTGATAATTAAAAAAAAAGGCACTGATATATAGAGATAAAAACAAAAATTAAAATCTAAAATAGACCCCCTCACAAACAGAGTCTTCAATCAAGAGGAATTTCGACATCACCATCAGTGATCTCCTGCTGCAGGTCCCTAGGGTCCTTGCCATCGACCGTACACCCAACAGAAACGCATGTGCCCAAAATCTCCTTAACGGTGCCACTCAAATCCTTAGCCATCGACCTGGGCCGCATCACTTTTGCGATTTCGATGACGTCATCGAGGGTAATGTTGCCGTTGTGCTTGATGTTCTTGGTCTTCTTCCTGTCCCTCTCGGGTTCCTTGAGGGCTTTAATCACCAGGGCGGCGGCGGAGGGAACGACGGCGACCTTGGCCTGACGGTTCTGGACGGTGAGCTTGACGGTGACACGTAAGCCCTTCCAGTCCTTGGCGGTTTCCTTGGCGATGTCCTCTCCGATTTTCTTTGGGGAGAGACCGAGGGGACCGATCTTTGGGGCGAGGGAACTGGCGGCTCCCACCTCGCCACCGGTCACGCGGACGTACACGTCCACCACTTGGCTCGGGTCGAACTTCGGCGGCATGATTGCTCTGCTGGTTACGGCTACAAAGAGTGTGTGAAGTGCTTTTTGCTTGCCCTGTCTTTTGCGATTTGCGGAGGCGCAGCAAGAAATGAATATAAGCAGAAGCTAGGGTTTTTAGCGGGGTTGAGGCCAAATTACGATTTTCTCCTCGAGGGATTGGAAGATTTTCGTGGGTCTTTATTTGGGCTTATTAATTGGGGGGAGGTGATGGATTAAAGGGCAGCCCAATTTAGTATATGTTTTAAATTGGGTTATTAGCTCAATACTCACTTTGATGAATACACAAAAATATGTATTAAATGGGTTTTGGGTTGTATAAAGCCTTATCCTTTCAATTCAGGCTCATTTTGGGATTGTTGTAAGAGTAGAGTTTTTGGCACCCCTGTAACTTCCTCAAAAAGCCCCGTTTATGAACTTTCAAAAACCCCTTTGTAATCCCAAAATTACCCTCATCTTTTTACTTTTTATTTCAACTGCAAATTTTAAATCTTAATTTTTCCCTTTTCCAGATTTTAAGAAAAAAAAATCACAATTGCAATAGCTGTGCTCCTAATAATCAATATTTCCTATTGAGGGAAGCGCTTGAAAGGAGAGGATTGGCGCCTGGTGGGCTGCCCTAAGTTGGTGTAGATCCTAGTTAAAATGATTGTGCAATGAGAAATTCTTATTGTTTAAATTGTTCATCCTCTTTTGATATAATGTCAATCTATTAATGATTTGTTCAACTTTGGCTTAAGAATAATTGATTCATTAGCACCCAATTTATGCTTATGCGCTATCTTATTATCTATAAAGAAGAAAGAAAGATTAGTCAATAGATAAGCGAGATAAACAATCATAAATAAAATAAAATTAAGTCTGTTGAAAGAAAGAGAGCTTTTTTGAGAAGAAGAAGAATGATGTTAGTTTTTCAATAAAAAATGGGTCCAAAATTATTTTGAAATCACCAATAGGGATGATAATTTGACCTGACCCAAATTTTAACCCTATTGATCTGACTTGAATTTTTTTGCACTTTGACCTAAAATTTTTAGTCTCGGGTCAGGTTTGGGCCAAAAAATTAAGATCCGATCAAATTCGCGCCAGGGTTTAAGCCCTAGCCAACCTGATCTTGAAATTAAAAAAAAAAAAAAACACATGCACACATCACACACTCACACTCACACACACACATCACATACACTAACACGAACACATCACAGACCCACACTCTCTCAAGTCTCAATCTCACAAAACCTAAGTGAAAACCGCGCAGCGTGATTGCATGAATTAGCTCTGCTCGCCTACTCCAGCCTCCAAGTAACCAACACCGTCACTTTGTCAGTCTATCATTGCCTGCTCCAGCTCCAAGCCATCACGCACAACTGCACGAGAGAGGCTTCAATCCCACTGCCAGCCAACCAGCCACGCATGACTGCTCCAGCTCCAAGCTGCCACCCACTGCCAGTCAACCACCACAAAATGATAGCCATCACAATTGAGTTTTTTTTTTTTTTTTTTTATATTAAGTTGTGGAATTGAATTGTATGTGATTGAAATGGTTATGGAATTGAATTGTGTATTTTAAATTCGGTATGTGTTGATTATAATCCTCATAATCTTTTGAGGTTATAGTGAGTTTGCAACATTATTGAACTTTTTAGTTTGATCTGATTTAGTATTCGGATTCAAGATTAACAACCTTTGTGGGAAGATTATGTCATTTTTTTCCAATTTAAATTACTTGAAAATCTTAAAAAGAAGCTTCAAGGTATAATATTCAAAACAATTATAGTCACCTCGGCCAGGCATGACCTGAAAGAAAAATGATTAGAATTTTAATCGGGTTAAAATTTTTATTTTAGTAATTAGGTCAAGCTCAGGTTTGGCCAAACCCGAGCCTGACCCAACTCATTACCATTCGTAATCACCCATTTTACTTTAGGGTATGGCAAGAAAATGAGTTATTTGTAGAAATAAAAAGCATGCCAATAGCACCACTCTTTTAGTAAAATGAATTATAAGTTGTCAAATAAAAGTAAAATACATATTAGGTAACATCAACTTAACATTCAAAACAAAGTTTAAATTTTTTTGAAATACTTTTAGCGACTTTGCTTTGAAAGCATTTGGCAGCAAAAATAGAGTCTAAATATGATTTATCAATTATGATTGAATTATGTTTAGTCCATTTAGGCCACTCTATCCACCTCTTTCTTATCATGCATTAATCTCCCCAAAACTCTCTCTAAATTTCAATTCTCTCTTCAAAGAACTTTATAAAAATTCAAGTCTCTTCCCTTTTTCCATCCACAAGAGATTCTCTCCCTCTTCAATATTCTATTCTTCTTTTTGTTTTTTTGTTTGAGTTTTCCCCCCATTCTTAAAATGATAGCATTTTTTTTTTTAAGTTCATATTTGAAAAGTTGAATACTATAGATCGATCATTGCCATAACTATTACAAAATCAATTAGTAAAGTAAACTTTGACAGTAGAGGGTACATCATAAGAGCTGAAGCTCATTCTAAATGAATTTAAGATTTATTGTACACACGTGAAGTGGAGGTATCCTTTGTTGATATCTTAAGTGCACGATCTTTCCTCTTTGCATGTCAATGAGTTATTATCATGGGTGAAAGTTCTTTCCTCCTCACACCTTAGTAAGTTACAATAACTTAGCGAGTTGTTTGTTGTCATGGATTACTATAATTTGATTCTACGGTCTACTGTGGACAGTGGTGTATTGGTATGCATTTGGATTGCAATGAACTATTATTTTCTTCTTCAAATTGGAGTACACTCCGATATATCTATAATTATAGTATGAATTATTTTTTTGTTTGTACAGATCAGGATAGATTAAGATATAAAGGATAAGAATTAAGCATAAGGGAAATTTACGTAAAAAACTTTATGAATTACAAAAATAACTACGCCAAATTTTTTCTGTCATAAATAGCCAAAATTTTAGACATAATTACCCTTACATTTCTAAAAACAAAAAAAAAAAAAAAACACTAAAAGATTACAATAAACAACCTTACAACTTCCCTCTTTAGTGCTGATTACAACAAACTTCAATTCATAGTTAAAGCGACTCGATGGCAATGGCGAATTAAAGGCAGCGTATACTAGCAACTTCGATTTTACACATTCTTCACATTTTTGGTACAATGAATTAGAAAGTTATGTTGGGTTATGGTGGGTGTTGCGACTGAGTTGTTGTGGTATTTTTAAGAGTTGTATTGATGATTTTGTGAAGTTGTAAATTTTGATTTTAGTTGAAAAAGTTATTAGATTTGCAAATTGTTGCATTTGGAGGAAATGATATGTTAATAATATAGTACAAAAATATAGTGCACACTCAGTGTTTGACAAAATGCCACACAGAGTTATTTTACTTTTGGTTTCTTCTTTTAAGATTTTAAATGGCCTTTTTTTTATTTATCTTTTTTCTATATGCTCATTGCCATCGCCCAACAGCGAGCTTAGTACCATCGCTGCCTCCAATGTATGTGAAAGTAGCAAGCTTACTGCCATTGCCCTCAATTGGTTGTCATTTAAAACTACCTTTTATTATTTCCTAACATTAACATGTTAACCACTATTTCATTTATCTCTCATCACTCTATCCAAGATTGGTGCAACAGGCTACCAAAAAATTTAGCAACTATGCTTGGTGTAATAGGCACATTTATTTCACTTGTGTTTGGTGAACATAGTTTTTTTGTGTTTTTTTAATCTTTTATTATAATTTTATAATGAATAAAATTTGGATTTGACTGTTATGATTGCGGTAGTTTTGTGTGATAGATTGGTATATGCATTCATTTAGGTAGTGTTTACTTGCTGGAGTGGGAGTGTGAAGTGTGGATTCTTCCCACTCCAGTGTTTACTTACCTTAAAAAAGGGGAGAGTGGGAGTGGGAATTCGTGGGTCCCACTCAATTTTGGAGTGGAGAGTGGGAATCCACTCCCCCCTCTTCCCATTTTATCCTTAAAATAAAAATAAAAATAAATAAATAATATTTAATAAAATAAATAATATCATATTTATTAAAAATAATAATTATATCATATTTATTTTATTAAATTTAATAAAATAAAAATAAATAAATATTATATTTAAATTAATAATATTAAACATTAATTTTAATAAATATTAATTAATTATTTAATTAATAATAATAAATATTTTATTCTAAAAAAATATTAATTTTGTACTATATTATCAATAATAATATTTCATTTGTGTTGCTATTATTAATAATTTTTATTCACATAATTTAAATTAAAATTAATAAAAAATTATGATTTACATAATTAAGAATATTAGTAATTATTATTAATTTATAAATATAATAAAATATTTATTTTATTTTCTAAATATATTTTTTATTAATGTTTTAATTACAAATTATAATTCTGTACATAAGGATAAAATTGTAATTTAAAATAATTTACTCCCAATCCAAGATAAAGTAAACAAAGAATTGGGATTCTCATTGACAATCCATACTTTCATTTAGTCTAAGTAAACACTCTACTCCCACTCCCACTCTACACTCCTAATCCAAGGATTCTCACTCCAATCCAAAAAGTAAACACAGTATTAGTGCAATAGACATCATTTGTGCCTATATTTAGATGCCTATCGGTTAGTGTCTATCGCACTTATAATGTGTATATTGTGGTGCATTTGCATATTTTCTAGGTTTTGTCCACTACTTCGTTTTTATTCTAAATTTTATGATTCTTAATTTTTTTTTTTACATATATACCAAGGCAAACTAATGATTTTATGAATCCACATTATTTAAAAAACAACATTTAAAATATTGTCCTTATTATTTCATGAGTTTAGTGATTTGTTGAGAGCGATGAGATTTAGAGATTTGTTGAGAGTTTGAGGCTTGATGATTTAGCAAGTGGTATTGGTTTGGTAATTTGTTGAGAGTAGTGTGGGTAATTATGTCCAACAAAAATATCATTGACTAATTATGATTAAAAAATAATTAAAGTGGCTAATTTTATAAAATCTTAAAGTTTTTAGGTTATTTATGTAAATTTCCTTGAACTCGACCCATTTACCTCGTATGTCTAGTCAACAATGTAATGTCTATTTTTCTTCCCAGGTCCCAAACTGATAAGCGAGAATGCACCTTCATTTCGACACGAAATGTTATATATATGCTACTTACCAATTAATTGATCCCAAATGTAGCTCTAAAAAATCCCTAATTAAGACCTTCATCATGATAATCTAGAAGATGCCTAGTTACTTATTTTATACAAGAAGACTATATATATCTTATCCTACCGACGTCCTTGATGGGATAAAGATATCGCTTGTTGCATTTCAAGCAGAGACAGAAAAAATCCTAATAACACTTGATAGAAAAAAAAAAAAATCTTTTAACAAGAGTGACATTATTGGGCTTTATCTTTTACTAATAGCTTTGATGATTTCATTGGATGCCTAAGTTTTTGTTTGTTATACTAATTCAAGATAATCATTTTTATTGTACTTGATTTTATACTTGTTTTTATTTTTTTTATGTGTCCATACATGACCTACAAAAATTGGGATTAAAGAAGTGTTGAGGCGTAGTGGGTCCATTACTTAGGTCCGAGGGCCTAATCTTCTAACCAAGGATAAGATATGATACTTTTTATTTCTAAAATATAATTAATGACCCATTATTTGCAGGCACAAATTCTTTAATGGTTGTTGGAGATTGCGCTTGATCACATGATGTGCCCAAAATCCAAATAATTCTTTGATACAATAATGCATAGCCAAAGAATGCATAAATATTATAAAAATCCATTTTCTTCTGTCAAAGGTAGTGAGAACATAAAGGAAACTTTACATCCATAATTTGATGGAAATCAACTAGTATAATAACTATATAAAAAAAATTTGAGAACATGAATGAGCCATAATTGTAGAGGATTTGTGTATATTAATATATAGTAAGATCAGAGTGTTTATTATTATGTTTAAATGTATATAAAAATGGAAGATAGACAGACATGCATGGATTAGACAAACTTATATAATTGGATTCAATTTTTCATTGAAATTAATGGTACACAAAGAAAAAGAATAATTAATCAAATTGAACATAAATTTACTTACAACTCAATTCAATTCAACTTAACTTTTAACTCTGGCTTGTAGCTCAATAATGAGGTTGTGCCCTCAATAATAAGGATTAGTTTGATAATATTGTAACTTTTACAATAATTATTGTTGACTGTACTATATAAATAATTAGAAGTAAAGAGAATTGGTTAAACAGCTGGTAAAATTAATTGACACATTTATAAATATGTATAAAATATTTTTTTAAATACATATATATAATAATTGATAACTAAAATAAATATTTATTATTATTTTTTTTATTTTGTTATCTCAATATAATTGGTAATAATAATAATCTCTTTAAAATTAATGAATTATTTCCTAATTAACAAAGATAATTTTAGATTTTTATAATAATATGAGAGCATGTATAATTGCATTAAATATAAAACTGACGATTTTATTAAAAGTGATTTTTAAAAGAATTTATCAAATACTAAAATTAATTTTTGATTTTTCAAAACTATTTTTAAACCTTTCAAAAATAATTCCAAACAACCCCTAACTCTCATTAAAATTTTCTCCTTTTTCACAAAATATGAAATAAAATATATTTATCATAAAATTTAATATTATTACTGATAATAGATTTTTGAACTATACTCAATAGATCCTTTGAAGTGTACCATAAACACAGATATTGATATTCTCAATTAACCAAACTCTACGCCGGTGGCAAATCACACAGTGGCGAATAATCACACATGGGTCAATTTTTATTTATTTATTCAATTTATTTTGTGATAATGCGTGACACCACTCCCTACTTTGTCGTTTCTTCCAAGTTTGTGACACGTGTCTTCTGAATTTCGCTTTAATTGGACCGCAGATGAACAAGCCACGTCATTACCACTGCGCGACAAAAATGGAAGCATCGAAGGCGTAAAATTTCTTACATGACGTGTCAGGATATTGACATTTGGATCACTATTGGACGGCGATTGGCGGTGGACCCCACAATGAGTCGGATGAGTCTCAGACGAATGAGTGATTTAATAAGGAGTGTCCGTCGGTCCACGTGTACGTTGGTCCGAACCGGTTAAATCCGACGTTATCCACTTACCAGTGCCGCTGTGTACGGCAAAATTGATTTATAAAATAAAATATTATATAGCGTGTCATATTTTCAAGTGATGAGAATTTTGCATACTGTGGATTGTATTTGTAAATTATTATCCTACGTGCATTCCGGTGGAAATCGAAGAGTACATTTGCCCGTCGAGAAATTCTTATCTGTTGGTGAGTCCATAAATGTATTATGGACTCTCCTTTTGATTTGCGTTTAGGATACATAATATTGCCTTCTCAAGAAATATGGCATCTAATGATAGGTGGTGGAAGATTAACGTTTAAAATATCACTTGAGGTACATAGTCTGTCGCTCAAGTGATATTTCACTTATAATTATTAATTATGTATCCCATATAATATATCTGTAGTACTAATTATTGATTATGTAATTATGTGCAAGAAGCTCAAAAAATCCTAAATAGACTGAAGTTTATAATATTTTGAGATATTTTAATTCAGTTATATTCTAAATAATTTAATTTCTTACTTAGAGTTTTATTATTTAGGCATGAGTCTTATTAGAGTAGTATTTCTAATTTAACTATGATTAGGTTATAACTAGTATTATTTTAAATCGAGACTTAATATTTGTTATTGATCACATTTTTCAATTTAAAATCATATGAGTTGTTGAATTATGTTATCTACATGTAAGTGCTTCAATTTTATTATTCAAATCTCTAATCATTCTGTGGAATCAACGAAACTTTACACTTATAATCAAAATCAATATATATTTAGTTATTTTTTCTTATTCATAGGTATTCTCAAAATTAACGAAATATCGTCAAAAATATCTCTTATCTATTCATCATCCTACATCTTTTATTTTTTTGCTGCCGAACATTTTAAACGTTTTGTAGAACTTGATTTGTGAGCTCATGCTAAACGCGTGAGGGTGCCCGCTTTTAAGCATTTTCATTTTACTTTACACACAATACTTTATTATTATCTGCCTATTCAAAGGCCGAGCTCATGCTTATCCAATACACTATAAAAATGAGACTCAATCAAACGATACAAAGACCCCCCAAAAGTTAAGTTAGAGTAGAAGAAACACATAACTGATAATAAACGTCTGCAAACTTCCTCCGTTTCAAAGAAAGCATAAAAAACCAAATCCCCATTTCAATATTCTTCTTCAATGGCATCGTCAAGAAAATTCTTTCATGCAAAACCAAGCTACATATATCCGACCCCAGTAGCTGAAACCGCAATCACTGCTACCGATAACAATCTTTTTGAGTTTGATGAAGATGACATGTACAGACCCAATGAGTCTGTTAATGTCAATGTTCACGTGGAGGCTGCCAAGAAGCCGATACCCAGTTCACGTTCATCAAGAAAGCTTGCGAAGAAGATCGAAGACCGGAAAATAATGCCCGTGACGGCGGCTTCATTGCCGGTGAACATACCGGACTGGTCAAAGATTTTGAAGGATGAGTATAGAGAGCATAGCAAGAGAGAGAGCGATGAAGACGGTGGCGGCGGTGACGATGACGATGAAGACAAGGAGGAAGAGTACTACGGGTTGGTTCCTCCTCATGAATATTTAGCCATGAGGAGGGGAGCTTCATTTTCTGTTCATGAAGGCATAGGGAGGACTTTGAAAGGAAGAGATCTGCGCCGGGTCAGAAATGCAATTTGGAAAAAAGTTGGCTTTGAGGATTAATTAATTAATTAGCAGCAATTAAACATTTTATTTATTATTACTACTTGAGTGAGGATCAATTATTGAAAATTTTGATAGAAATAGATGATCAAATCAATGTCCCGGTGCTTGTATTTTGTTATCTCGCTCCTCTGGTTTTTGATGTTTTGAGTACATAATCAGAGGATGAATTTTTGCATTTTGTAATTATTTGACTTTGAGATACATAAACGTTGGTTTAGCTTTCATAATTTAAAATACTTATCAAGTTTTTCTTTGTACTTTAAAAAATTACCTAAATAGTCCCTATTCTATCATATATTTTTCGCATGTTGCTCGATAGATTTATTTAAATTTTAAGTTATCTAATATAAAAATGTTTTTTCACGATTGAAAAGTTGAATCCAACATTACGAAAGTAACAACACTAGGGTTTTCGATGATGTATACTTAAAAATACATATACTAAATGAGTAATTAGTTTAGATTATAAGAACTAGATGAGTATTTTTCCACTTTTTTTTTTTTTGTTGTTGAAATAATGGGGTTAATTCATTCAATAATGCAATTTCGGAGAGACAATGAGGAAGATGAAGATGTGGACTTGTAGAGTTGGTGGTTGGCACGAAAGCTACTGACAAGCTGAAACAACCCTTGAAGTAAAAAATTCATTCATCATTAATATTCTTGCTTCTAGAATGGCAATAATATTAAAGTCATTTTCTTTTGCTTTTCTTCTTCAATTTGTTTCGTGACAATAAATGGGAATAAAAATGTTTATTTTATGGGGCAACAATAATGCGTATTGCAGTTTGTACATCATTTTTTAATGGATAAGGATGGAAGGAAATTGATCATTCGCCTGCACTTTGCATGGGACTCGATGACAGCTAGATTCAATGCAGAAAAGATGGAAACTCTTATCTTCGATATCATGGTCTCTCTTTCACATAGATAAATCAAACACAAAAGTGTATTATTAATATGCACGTTAGATAACTTTTGGTTAGATAACTTTTGGAACTCAACATTACCAGAGCTTTAAATTTCTTTGAAACATCTTTCCTAAGCTAATGTGATGAATAAATTTTTCTAATGAACCCATAATATATAAAAGTAGAACCTCTATAAATTAACAGAGTTGGTATTATATAAAATTTATTAATTAAAAGAAAAATTAAATAACCGGTAAATTAATAATTTATTAATTTATAGAGTTACTTACAAATTCAATCAACATATATTAACAAAATTTCATAATTTCTTATTACAATTCGAGAAGTGGAGACTAGAGACCGAAAAAATTTATTACATAATAAAGATTATTAACTTGTCAAGTATTAGTTTAAAGAGGTTCTAATGTATGTGTGCATATATAGCTTCGTTATAATTGAAAAAAGAATATGGAAATAAAAAGTCTAAATAAAATAGTCAGCCCATCAATACCAAATTTTCTTGAAAAAAAAAAATTATCCTAATAATCTGGGTTTTGACCACGTGGGCAACCAGATAAAATCATGTGGATCATTGCCAAACCAAAACGCATGGCAATTAAGACTCTTTTCTGTTTGTATTATAATAAATGATGAAACAAGGGGTGGTGCAGCTGATTGATTGAAATTGTTGGCCATGGCTTTCAATTTTAATGCATTTTATTTTTCCTACCAAGGTTGCGTATTGAGTAAACTTGGGCCACCGCAATGGTTCATGTCATTAGTTGTCACGAAGAGATGAATGGTCAAGCGTACGCAAACTAATGCTTTGTCAATTTTATGTCTACGATGCTTTTAAATCTTGATGATGGTTGTCGCTGCAATTCCACGAAGATTAGCTGAGTGGACAGTGAGGGTTGGAGAGAAGGAAAATTACTCGTTCTTAAAATCAACATTCTTGAGCCGAAAGAGCAGACGCAAAAAGGGGGGAATGTTTTCCATTTCTAATCCTCCCGTGGCTGCATTCTTAATGAGAATAAGATTCTGACTCGGCACCTTTTGAAAGGAATTGTTCTTTTAGAGAGCACAGTGCACAGAGTTCTAAGCGTACGTAAAATTGATATCTGACAATTTTTTTTTTCGCTGGGTTTCTAAATTTTAAATCACAAATGTTAAAAGGTCGATTGGATAAAAACTAAAAAAATCACTGTCAATCCAATTGTTTTTGGGTTCGGGTACCTTGTACCTACTCCCTATTTTGTCCATTTGTGAGTTGACCGTTGGATCTAGCCACAAGTTGTTTCGACGGTGTGGATATGTTTCTTTGGGTTTTAACTTTTCTGTCCCTGTTTTTTGATGAAAAAGCAAAAAAAATCAAATATTTCACAATTTTGACTCACAAGTTCCAATTATTTTGAATTTTCACACTTAGGTCCATTAACTTATTTCGGCCATTAAAATTAATGACGGTGTAAACTAGGATGGCAATAAAATCCAAATCCGACCCACATCCGCAAGGATCCGGAACTTCCAGATCCAGGAAAATTCAGATTCAAATTTAAAAAAAATACCGATTCAGATGTAGAAAATCAAGATCCACACGGATTCGAATGCGGATCGCCAGATCCAAATGCAAGTACATCTAGAAAACTAGATATCAAAATCCAATTAAATTAAAAATTATATATTAAAAATTAAAAATAAATTTTATTTATGGATTTATGATGTGTTGTGTGTTATTCATGTTGAATTATGATTGAATTTTATTTGATATTATTAGGTAAATTATTGAATTTTAACTTAAATTAAAATATATATTAAAAATTAAAAATTAAATTTTATTTGTGGATTTATGATGTTGTTGTGTATGTTATTCATGTTGAACTATTGATTATTGAATTATGATTGAATTTTATTTGATATTGTTAGGTAAATTATTGAATTTTTTAAATTATGCATTAAATTATTAAATTTTGATTTTTGCAAATCCGGATATTCAAAATATCCACCCCCATCTATTGCGGATATTACCTGTATCCGGATCAACATATTTTTTTTTTTACAGATATGGATGCGGATATGAATCCGGATGTAGGTAGAGATGGCCAATGGGTCAGACAGCATGTGACACGGCATGACATGAGCACGGTGGGGCACGTGACACGACACGTACGTGGGCTGGGTCAGGCTTAAAATATTAGGCACGCAGACCTTAAAAGTACGACATGAGTAGAGATGGGCCAAACTCGACATAATAAAAAAGCCCGCAATAAACATGTTTTATTTTTTTAATGAAAGTAAACTTAAAATTTTATGATTTTTCAAATAACTTGAAATTGAATTTTTTAAAATCATTTAATTCTTAGTTAAAAAATACTATAATTGATTTATATTTATAATTTATTAAATGAATAATTGATATCATGATTTTAAAGAATAAATTATAAATATCATGATTCTATAAATATGCATTAATATTATGGTGAACTATGATCTATGACTTTATGTAAGTCCAAGTTAACAATTAAGTTAACCTTAATAAATTTTTTTTATTATTATTGTTGTTCAGTATTAAAAAAAATCTAATATTATAAGGTCAAACTTAGTAATTAATATTATATTCTCTTACTATTATTAGTTTATTATTATTGAATATGAACTTGATTTTTGAATTTTTGATTCTATTAAATTTGGATAAAGGTATAGACCTAAAAAAAGTATATACACTTGAAAAAAAGTAAACCAACAACTTAGTATGCGCTCTTAAAAAATTAAGAAAAAATAATTATTGGGCTTTTTTTCTTAGGCATGGCACGACAAGTGTGGGCACTGCATGAGTGAGCATGATACGTGTGCCGGGCCGGGCCTAAGCAAAAAACAATTAAGCACGGCACGACATGGGTACGAGCATGCATGTGTCTTATTTTGATGGGTTGGGCCTGTTAAAAAAAATAATAGTGAGTTAACAATTAAAAACAGTAGCTAATTAATGTGAAATTAATTGATAACAAAATTAAACTGTAGCAAGACAGCAACATGAATTAAACAACAGTGAAAATGGCAACTGGAAATCAAACACCAGGGAGAAGAAATTAACGAAACAAAGAAAATAAACCCGAGACCTGTAACACAGTGTCCTTACAACAAATTTACCACCTACTTCAGTGCTTTAGGTTTGCTGGTAACTGTTTCTCAGGATACAACGGGTTCAAATTATCCGTCAAGCATAGATAAATAATTCCAGTGAGCCACAATAATGGTCAAACTCGATCAGAAACCAGATGTCAGAAGGAGGAAAGGAAATTTTAAGTGCTCTGTGTGCTAGTTGCTGTTTGTGTGTCCAAAACAGAAGATGAAGCTACCTTTTTATACACACGTGAGTATGTAACAATAGCATAAAATTGAATTTTCGGATTCAATATATGCGATTTAATGTTGTAACAGTTAATTGAATAAAAAAAATTCAATTCAGTCTATTGAATTCAAAATTGAATTGCATAATAGCCCAAAAAATAATTGCGAAGCTGTTACAAATCCTTTGAATTTAAAAGATTCACAAATAATAATTGTAAACTGTTTCAAAAATTTAAAAGGAAATTAAAAATGTGTCATGCAAGCTTAGGTGATTTTGGGTTGACATTCGCATACGCAGGACGCGCGGGCGCACACGAGTTCAACCAAATCAGTCTTGGATTCGCACCGCCCCCCCCCCCCCCCCCCCGGTGAGCACGCGTGTGGAGAGAGTCTCTATCATTATAATTCTTGCTCATGCTTGGGTAAGTGTCTATATATAAACGCAAATCCCTTGGCTTATTTTTCCCTTATGGGATAAACCTCATTTCCTTTCAAATTTTCAACTTCAAGGGTGAACTTTGAGAGACAATTTCTCATTCATCCAAGCACCATTTTGAGTAAATAAATATACACTTTCGAAGTATTCACGGAGTAGAATCCAAACCTCACAAGATTTTTCACTTTTGCTAAGTGGGACCCACTCAAAATGTGCCCTCAAAATAGCATATTGCTATGCTATTTTTTCAACAATGCCCCACATGAATGAAAATTGGTAGTAAAACAGAAAAAACTGCTAAATTTTGACATCAAAGCCATTTTTAACCTTAATGATCGAGTTTATTGGATCGATACCTAGCACATAATAGGTATGTCTTACTCTTTGAACCTTCCCTTATGATAGTATATTTACTTTACTGGCTGATCAATAGATGCGATGTCTTTGAACTGTTCTGCCGTTAGTGTCAACGATCATATACTACACATAGGTATTTCTCCTAACACTGTTGAGTTTTCATGGTTATGTTTGTTTTGGCCTTGAACATCTACTTAGTTCTGCAAGAGTTTCTAAGAGTTGAACCCTTAACAATTCCATTTGAAGCGACCCCACTTCTCTCTCACATAAGTGATATCTTAATTAAGAGTAACCTGTATTACTCCGCTCGGATTTTTGACGCATAAGAATCATTAAGAGCCTAGCTCAACCTTATTTCCCACGGGCATTACTGTTTCATTATAGGAATGATCAATGAGGCAATCCTTTCAAGAGAATGACCACCCACAGTGATCCAACTTTAGTATTTAACAATTAAGTTGTCCTATTGAACCTAGATCTTGGGATCTTCCGTCAACTAGGTTGCGTTTTCCTTCGTTATTGACTACTCATTCTATGGGTTTTAATCTCATTCCCTTTGATGATTTTCCACTAGCTCTCTATTTAATCATTTAGTTAGAGGATCCACAATGTTATCTTTTGACCTCACATAATCAATAGAAATAACTCTAATAGGAATAAACTGTCTAATGGTATTATGTCTACGACGTATGTGTCTAGACTTATCATTATACATATTACTCTGTGCCCTACCGATAGCTGATTGACTATTGCAATGAATATAAATTTTAGGCATTGGCTTTGGCCACTTTAGAATACCTTCTAAAAAGTTGCGTAGCCATTCTGCTTCTTCACCACATTTATCTAATGCAATGAATTCTAATTCCATTGTAGATCTGGCAATTACTGTCTGTTTAGAATACCTCCATGATATAGCTGCACCTGCTAGTATAAACACATAGCCGCTAGTGGATTTTGAATCTTTTACATCAGATATCCAGTTAGCATCACTATATCCTTCTAATACTTCTAGATACCTAATATAGTGCAGTCCATAATTACGAGTGTATTGAAGATTCCTAAGTACTTTTACGATAGTTTTTCAATGATAACTTCCTGAATTACTCGTATATCTACTAAGTTTGCTTATTATATAGGCTAGGTTTGGTCTGGTACAGTTTGTTAAGTACATCAGAATGCCTATCATTCTAGCGTATTCTACTTGAAAAATACCTTCTCCTTGATTTCTTGATAGATGTATACTCATATCTAATGGACTTTTAGACACGGTGTTATCATCTTTATTAAATTTCTCAAGAATTTTATCTACATAATGAGTTTGACTTAGAATAAGTTCATTAGAAGCCCTTGAGATTTTGATCCTCAAAATGACATCCGCAAGACCCATGTCTTTCATGTCAAATTTAGACTTCAACATATTCTTGGTAGATTTAATCATGTCATCATCACTCTTAACAATGAGCATGTCATCAACATATAAACATAAAATGACATAGTCATTTTCTGTTTCTTTGACATAAACACATTTGTCATATTCGTTGATCTTAAATCCACTTGTGATCATCGTATGATCAACATTTTCATGCCACTGTTTTGGTGCTTATTTCAAGCCATATAATGACTTTATTAATTTACAAACTTTCTTTTCTTGTCCTAGAGCAATAAAACCTTCAGGCTGCTCCATGTAGATTTCTTCATCTAAATCTCCATTCAGAAAAACTGTCTTTACATCTATTTGATGTGTCTCGAGATTGCGCAAAGTTGCAATTGCTATTATCATCCGAATGGAATTTATTCATGTAACAGGAGAATGAGTATCAAAATAATTAAGGCCTTCTCGTTGCCTATAACCTTTAATTACAAGCCTAGCCTTGTACTTATTGATTGATCCATCGGCTTTCATTTTTCTTTTGAAAATCTACTTATACCCCAAAGGTTTACATCCTGGAGGGAGATCTACTAGCTTCTAGGTATGATTTTGTAAAATGGATTCAACTTCACTGTTAATGGCTTCTTTCCATAAAGCGCCTTCAGGTAAAGTTACAACTTCTTTGAAGCTTTAAGGTTCATTTTCTAACAAAAACGTCAGAAAGTCTGGACCAAAAGACTTTTTTATTCTATCTCTTTTGCTACGTCTGACCTCAACTTCTTTTTCTTATTATTCTTCTGTAGCTTCATCATTTTCTTCATTTTGACTATTTTCAATTATTGCTTTATGAAATTGTCGTAGTTCTCTCGATTCCACTATAGAATTACAAGGAAACACATGTTCAAAAAACGATGCATTTCTTGATTCTATTATCATATTTTTGTGGACATTTGGAACTTTAAACTCATGCACCAGAAATCGATAAGCACTACTATTTTGTGCATAACCAATGAAAATGCAGTCAACAGTTTTTTGTTCTATTTTCACTTTTTTATTTAAAGAAACTACTACTTTAGCAAGACACCTCCACACTCGTAAAAATTTATAAGAAGGTGTTTTACCTTTCCGTAGCTCATACAGGGTTTTATCTTCTTACTTTCGAGGTATCTTATTTAATAAATAATTAGCTGACAAAACAGCTTCTCCCCACATATTCTGGGGTAACCCAGAGCTTATCAACATTGCATTCATCATTTCCTTTAAAGTTTGATTTTTCCGTTCTGCAATCCCATTAGATTGAGGTGAATATGGAGCCGTGACTTGATGTATGATTCCACTTTGTTCACATAATGACTCAAACGGAACAACATATTCACCACCACGGTCGCTCCTTAATTCTTTGATTTTTCTATTAAGTTGATTCTTAACTTTATTTTTCTATTAAGTTGATTCTTAACTTTATTTTTATAAAGAATAAACTTTTCTAAAGCTTCATCTTTACTTTTCAACAAGTATACATAGCAATATTTTGTGCAATCGTCAATAAAGGTAATAAAATATTTATTACCACCTCTTGTTTGAATGAATTTAAAATCACAAATATCATTATGTATTAAATCAAGTGGTTCAGTGTTTCTTTTAATTGTTTGGAAAGATAACCTAGTTAGTTTTGCCTCAACACAAGTTTCACACTTATGTTTCAAATCAATTTGGAAATTGGGAATATGCTTCATGTTAATTAATTTACGCAATGAATTAAAATTAACATGTCCTAATCTACCATACCAAAGATTAGAAGACTCAAGCAAATAAGCAGAAGAACTAGTTTCATTATTAATTTTTGGTTTCACAATCATTACATTGAGTTTAAATAGCCCATCATTAACATAACCCTTTCCCACATACATCCCATTCTTTAACAAAACTACCTTATCTGACTCAAACACCATTCGAAAACCATGTTTGTTCAACAGCGATCCAGACACCAAGTTCTTCCGAATTTTTGGCACATAAAGCTCATCGTTCAGAGTCAACTCTTTTCCAGAAGTCATCTTTAGAATCACCTTCCCTTGACCCTCAATCTCAAACGTAGCAGAATTCCCCATGAATAGCTTCTCTCTATTGCTAACTGATTCAAATGAAGTGAACAACTCTTTGTTCGATCAAACATGTCTGGTTGCTCCCGTATCAATCCATCATTCTCTCGGATTAGAGCCAACCAGATTCACTTATGAAACCACTGCATAGAGGTTTATGTCTGAAACATGTTGAGTGATGTTTTCCACCACATTAGCCTCTCGTTTCTTTTTAGGCAATCTGCAATCCGAAGCCTTGTGACCCATCTTGTCACAGTTAAAGCACTTTTCCTTGAAACTTTGTTTGCTTCTTGGAGATTCCTCATTTCGGACCTAATATTTTTATTTTTCTTATTTTTAGGTCCATATTCAACAACATTTGCCTTAGCCACAGAAATTGCCCCTCTTCTTTCTGCATTTCTGTTATCTTCCTCAATTCAAAGCTTAACAACTAGCCCTTCAACATTCATTTCCTTGTGTTTATACTTCAAATAACTCTTGAAATCTTTCCAAGTAAGAGGCAATTTTTCAATAATTGCAGCCACTTGAAAAGTTTCACTTAACATCATTCCTTCTACAAGGATTTCAGATAATATGATTTGAAGCTCTTGTACTTGACTTATTATAATTTTGGAATCCACCATTTTATACTCTAGGAAGCGGCCAATAACAAACTTTGGTACCTACATCTTCAGTTTTATATTTTCGGTCTAAAGATTCTCATAGCTCATTGGTTTTTTTTTTCCTATATATACATTATACAAGGAATCACTAAGCCTATTCATTACATAATTTTTACATAAAATGATGGGATCCACTCAAAATGTAACCTCAAAATAGCGTATTGCTATGCTATTTTTTCAAAAGGGCTCGCATGACATGGCCCATTAGCCATCTCTAGATATAGGTAAACTATAAAGTGATAAAACACTGCAACATCAATGTTGATTCTTAAATTAAATGTTAGTTGATTTTTGTCATCTTTCCATCTGTTTGTTTTTATTTTAATTTTGGAATTAAAATATTTTTGAATTATGGATGGCCGAAAATTTTAAATCTCTAATTATTTGATTTTTTTATCTCGATTAAAATTGGGATTCGGGGTAACATTTCATCTCATTTAATAAATTGGTACCAAGATGCTTCATAAAATTTCGTTGAGATCTCAAATTGTCGATTGCACTGTTTTTTATCTTCATTTAATTTAAAATATGATTATAATAGATAAAAAAAATTTAGAAATGGAATAAAAATATTTAATATCAAACCCATACCATTTGATTGTAGCATGATATTTAGGGTAAAAGTTAGTTTAATCCCTATATTTTGACATTAGTGCCAATTTAGTCATTATGTTTTAGAAAAATACCTCAAAGCATCCCTATCGTTAAATTATTGACATCCCTGCCATTATTTGTTATTTCTTTTGGCTTGCTTTTAAAGTATTACCCTCTTACAATAATGTTCATTTTCTTTAAAATTAATAAAAAAATAAATTATCAATTTAACACCAAAAAATAAAATAATAAAAAAAGAATATATATTAATTTTTGTGGAACACTCTTCTGAGGAGTTAATATATTAATTTTTTTTATTAATGTCCAAAAAATTGGTAATCTAATTTTTTTATTTTATCAATTTTTTTGGACATATGTGAGCTACCATAAAAATTAATATATATTCTTTTGGTTTTTATTTTATTTTTTTGGTTAAATTGGTAATTTAATTTTTTTTATTATTGTCAAAAAAATAAATATTATTGTAAGAGAGCAATATTGTAAAAGCAAGCCAAAAGGAACAAAAATAACGGTAGGAGTATCAATCATTTAACGGTAGAGATGTTTTGAGGTATTTTAAAAGATACAAAGACTAAACAGGCACTAACATCATAATATAGAGATTAAACAAAGTTTTACCCCGATATTTATTATAATTTATAAGTGAGAAATTTACTAAAGATGCTTTTCATCTTCATTTGTAAATTACAAGTGGATTTACTTCAAAAAATATCGTTAATAGTATTTGTAAAATTTGCTATAAATTAGTCTGTTAAGCATGATGTGGCAATACTTAATATAAATGCATTATAGTTTTGCAATGAACTTAATATAAATGAACTTTTTCAACAAATTGTGTTGCACTTGCACATGGGTGGACTTAGTTAAGAGTTAAATAAAAAGAATTTCGGCACATTTTCTATTTAACAAAATACTTGTAATTTAGTGGGAGGATTGAATTTTAGTGGTTTTGGAGATTTGGTTCAAATCTCAATAGCCATATAATTTTTTTTCTCTAGATACTTGGTTCTCAAAAACTTAAATTCTATTATTTTCTCTTAAATTTTAAAAAATAATCGTAATAAATTATTTACTTTAGATGTCATAACTCATTGTGAACATTAAAAAATCAAAATTAAATTAATTTTTTTAAAAATAAATACCCCTAGTTCAAGTGTCTGAGTCTGCCACTGCAATTTTAAATAGGGATGACAATGGGCACCATCCGTAGTGGGTTTGCTATTACCAAATCCACACCCGCACAAATTTTAAATTACCAAACCTTCACCCGCACCTGCTGCGGGTTTTGGCAATTACCAAATCTGCAATGATACCTGACAAATTTTTTGCAGGTTCTCACGTTTAAAATTACAAATGTTTAACATGTAAATTTATATTAATAACCTAAAATTCCGCATAATTTAATTATGAATTTAATCAATGCAAATAGAAAATTAAAATTTCAACATCAATTCAATACAAATTCTCAAATTTAAGTATGAAATACAAAAATCCATTAAAAAACCCCAAACTAGTATATAAAAATAACAATTATATTTTATATTATCATTCAACACAAGCTCCAAGAGAAGATCTTCATTTCATTCACCACCATTAGCACCCATCCAACATGATGCATACAATAATGATTAAAATTAATATTTTCCAAAGAATAATACTTTTCAAATACTTATCTAAAAAAAATACTTATCTAAAAAAAATTATAATAATGAAATAATTCATGCATTAAATTAAAGAACAATAGTCCATACAAAATTAAAATAAGTATATAATAATCCATGAATTAAGTTAAATAAACGTAATTCCTTACCTCATCAACAAATATCTTCATCTTCAGAGAATTTGTTATTTCCTACTTTATTAGAAGATTTTGCTATTTCCTACTTTATTTAATTAATATTTATTAGGAGAATTTATTAGTAGTAAAGGAAGTTGGGCGTTGGCTCACTTTCACAGGCTTACGGCTAAAGAAGTGAAGAATGAAGATAGAGATGAGAGATGGGTGCGTGGCTCAAGGGGAAATCCCTTTAGTTTAGTTTAGGTTATGACTAGTAGGGCCATGTATGTTACTTGCATTGTTATACATGGTACACGGGTTTACACTTTGGTTATTTGGCACTTTGAATAATTTTATTATTTTCTTTATTTATTTTTTAGATTTAAATATTTCTTCAATTAAAATTAAATTAAAAAATATTTTTAAAAAATATTATGGGTCTAACGGATATCCATGCGGGTATCCGTTGGATATTGGGCTAATACCAAACCCATTGGCATTCAAGTTCGAGTTTCAATTTGTAATACTAAATCCGTCCGCAACCCGTAAAATTATCCACAATGGATAGATTTTTGCGGGTGAATTTGGACAGATTTATGGGTACAATTGCCATCTCTATTTTTAAACATGCCATCTTTGAAATTGTCAAATTCAGTTTCTTGCACAACCAATCACAGATCTTTACAAATTTGACATTTCACTTAAAATTCTAAACCATTTTACTTTCATTTTGGCTAGACTTTTGACACAAAAGAAAGAAAAAATAAAATCAGTTGTTAGTGCTCTGTTGAAGCTCAAAGAAGATGAAGGAATTATTAATGCATCCGAAGTAAATGAAGAAATTTGATCCAACTACAATAGACAATAACGAATAAAATGGTTACATGTACAGCAGCAAAGTCAACAAGATTTGGTAATAATTCTGCAATCAAGTAATCCAAAGAATCTCGATGATCAGCACCCTGTACTTTATATTCCCCAGCAAGTACATTTTGTTATACTCCTCAGCTGACCTTAAAACTGTTTTAACTCCAGCCGCCATCTCAACCCCACACTTCCGGCCATATGTCAGTTAATTGTTTTAACAAATTAAATAATTTAAAAGTAAAAAAAAAAAAAAAAAGCAGTTTAGCTGATACCCGCGAGTCTCTTTACCAAACCTACCAGCTATCTATAGCGACTTGCGAGCTTTATTATTAATTCGCCGATTACTCCTTAAAATACTTGCATATCAACTGAAAGTACCAGCAGTTTACAGGGTGGGCAACGGTTCGATTCAGTTTTAAATCGAATTGAACCGTTAATTTTTTGTTAAAATAATAATTTAAACCGAATTGATTTTGTATGATTTTTTAATACTAACAGTAATTTTCTTTATATTTTAATTTTTTTTAATTTTTCTCATATAAACCGATCTTTTTTTTTTTAATTTTAAAACCTACCACACCATTTTGGATCAACTATACATATATTTTTTTTTAGGGTGCGTTTAGAATTGAGATGCTGTATCTTAAAAGTTATAGTTGTTGTGGGAAAAAAAACTGTAACTATGAAATAAAAATTAATAATATATAGTAAATATAAATTTTAAATAATAATTTTGATAAAATTATTAAAGATATAATAAATTTTTTATTATATAAGTGAAAAATTATATCAACATAACTTCCAATTCACAGACAAATAATATTTACTAAATACTTTATTACTGTAACTTTTAAACTACAGCTGCCCAAACTCAATTTCAAACGCATCCTTAACCCACCCTAGCCATCTCTACGGGTAGACAATTGCTTTCAATAAAATTTTAATTCTTTTAATTTATTTAATATTTCCTTCTAATTCTTAATAAAAAAATCCATCAAAATTTTTTATTTTCTTAATATTCAACTTGTAATCAATTAAAAGAAAACTAAATATATTTATGTCATTATGGTTTGGAAAGGGGAACAATTCAAAGCTCATCGTAACAAACGAAACGATGTGATTTAGGAAACGTAAAGAAGGGGATGGCAAGCAAACATCAAGAGCACCCGATTCACCCGAATGACGCCGGTTAACAAGTCTGCTTATCATGAGACGAACGTCTTACCTGGGGCGTCGTCTTGTCTTTGTTAGGCAAAGCGAATAACAGAGAGCGAGTAAGAAAGAGAGACACCAAACAAGAAAATTAAGACATGAGGGGGAGGAGGGCGCGCGTGTTAGTGGGTTTGGTGATAGTTATGTTAATGGGTACCGCCGTTTACTTGAGGCTCTGGACTATCGATTATACTGTTTCTTCTGCTGACACTGAGTTGCTCAGGTTTTCTTTTATTTTTTGTTTTACAAGTTTTCTTTCTTTACTGATTTTGCCCTTTTCTTGTAATTGTAAGAAATGGGTTTTCTTGTGGAATTGTAATATTGTAGGAGACAGTTTGATCTTGCAAATAGGGAGGCAATGGATGAGTCTGCAGAATGGAGACTCAAATATGATAAACAAGTGGAGAGGGTAACCAAGTGTACTCAAGAACTAAACAGGGTATGAATTCAGTTGTTCAGGTCATGGCAATGTTTCTGTGTGATTAATTGGGATTATAATGATTTCTAGGTGTTTTAAAGAATGCATTGATTGTCAGTTAGTTAGAAATAAGATCTGTGGTGGGAAATTTTCATGCTGTATTTTGCCTTTCCCTGTCACGTTTAGTTAGGTTTACTTCGCATAACAGTTGGATTTGCCGGATTAGATTAATTTTGTTAATGGGTATCTTTCTAATGTTTATAGTCAGTTTATATTGGTCTGAACAGATGAATTTAGTCCGGCAAGTCATCTATTCTTCCATTAGCACCAATACTCATTGATAGGGATGGCAATTTTTCCCGATGGAATGGGATCCTGCGGGATCCCATACCATTTGGGACGGGATTGAGATATATTTTTGTCCCATAAAAAAATTTAGGGACGGGATTGGGATATTTTTTTATCCCAATTACATATGCGGGACGGGAGTGGGATTGACAAATTCCGTCCCATCCCGTCTCATTACCGATTAAGAATGGAAAATTTTCTAATTGGGATGGGATCCCGCAGGATCTCATCTCTTTTGGGACGTGATTGAGACATATTTTTGTCCCAAAAAAAATATAGGGACGGGATTGGGATGTTTTTTCATCCCATTTGCATATACGGGATGGGACTGGGATTGGTAAATCCCATCCCATCCCGTCCCATTGCCAACCCTACTCATTGAGTTGCGTCTGAGTTATCATGTTGTGCAAAGTGTTCGGTAAAATTAATTCTTTAATTTTTCATTGGACATTTCCAGTATGACGACTGGTAAAAGGACTAAGACATAAAGTACAAAGCAGGCATTGAATTTTAAAGATGTTATTAGTGAAATATTATCGGATTACCATTATCCCTGGGTTTAAGCAATTGCAGTTGTGAACAACTATTCAATTTTGTTCAATATTATACTATATTTTGAGTTTGTGTTTTAGGTAACAATATGCCTGCAGAAAACTACTCATTTTTGTATTTAGGAGCCGAAATATTGAGTTTGTATTGTACACATTGGGACTGAATAATATTTGTTACATTTAACAGGTTAAGGAATCTTTTGAGAAGCAGATCAAGGATCCTGCTAACATCAACCAAAAAATTGTAATGCTTCAAAAGGTGACACTTTAATGCCACAATCTCTCATTTCTCAATGTCGGCTACTACTGTTTCTTCCCCTATAGGCAAAACCTTTGAAATTTGTTTAGTATTTAATTTCTTATCCCTCAAATATTTTCTCGTTCTGCCACTTAGGGAGCACCAAGATTTAGTCAGTTTTGCATGAAATAACTTGATCAGTGTATTAAATACTTTGCTCCAGTTGAAATGAACTTCACTCTGGCTTTTCTTAACAAGGCCTAAAGATTTCATCAAAAGCATTTATTATGTTCGAGTATAGTCACCTCAATTTTCTTTCCTTTTCTTCATTTGATTTTGATATTTTTTAACAAGTTTTTATTATTTCTAGGAAAATAAAGCCTTGCTTGAAAGGATAAAAGTCTTAAATCAGCAGCTTGAGGCTCAGAAGATGAAGTGCAGCTCATGATAGATAAACTGGTTTCTGAAAGGTTGAATAGATTTCACCAGAATTATGTATCATGACGTAGCAACTAGTCAGTGGTTGCCTGATAGAAGTTGTAGTCATAAGTTTTGCCCAATGAGTTCGCAACTTCCAGGAAGAAGTTATTCAACTACAAAAGGCCATTTTTTTTCAGTATACCATCATTCTTCTCATCCATGTACACTGTGGTCTGGGCATAGTATTTTTTTTTTTTTTCAGCTAAAGGGGATCCATGTAACAACAGCATGCTGTTTCCATTTCTTGTGGGTTTCTGGTATATAATGGAAAAGGTTGGTTAGATATTTCAGCTGCTTGATGCTCAATAATGTAATTTTTTTTTTAAATTTGGAGAACCTCTTGCTCTTAGTGCATTTTTTTTCTTTTTTGAACAGATAGAGCTGCAATAAGTCATAGTGCAATATTTTATCTTGAGATTCTTTTGTGCACACAAAGGCAAAATCAGAAATCGAATAGTCCTGTTAGACGGTAGATAGTCTCCCCAACTTTGGGGTTGTACCTCCATCTTCCATTCATAAATATTGGATGATCAGATACAATAGTCAGATGCTGATGAAATTACATATTTCTGGTTCCGGAGCCTTTCTTTCCAATCTTAAAATCATAGTTAGCTATTTTTGATTTCTTGTGCTCGACAAACCATGAGGATCTGTTGTAGAGTCGGACTCAGTTCTCAGATCCTGGAGAAACCTCGATATCGTCTGCACAAATACCTCATTTTGGTCTGGCTGACTTGAGGACGCAGGGGCAGTAGTAGTAGCAGCATTGCTGCTGCTTCCTCCACATCTCTATAAAAAACCAAGAAACCAAACTATTAACACACAAAAGTATGCCAAATATGGTAATGTTGAAATGCATAAACAAGCTGCAATTATAGCTTAAAAAGAAACTTACAGAGGCTACTCTTCTTCGTTTTGGTGGTTTTGTCCTGGCACTCATCATCTCAATCAGCTCATCAAACTGTGGGTCGAGCCGAAAAAGTTTCAGTCACTTTCCAATTACATAGAGCTAAGCATTGCAAATAAATAAGCTACAATATTATAGAATGTAATGGTTGCTTATATTGTAAGTATCCTTGTTACACAAATACCTGCTTCACAATTATTTTGTACTTCCTCACACATTGATACAGCCTTCTTTCATCGTCTTGTTCGTTGGACATATTTTGTATGACAATGTTGTTGATTATGTGAAAGCTTCCTGCAGCCTTAGTATATATAAGTGTTTAAGAGCATGTAATTAACATGAAAAGAGGTTGCTTAAAGAAATGTAATATGGCCGTTACCACCGACCTCTGTTACAGAGGTAATAAAAAGTAGAAGAGAATAAACAGTTAGCTTGCCGCCATTGCCTTTCTCCTTTAAACATGTAAACGCAATTCTTGTGAAGAGAAACTTAATGAAACATATGTAACCACTTCTACGCCTAGAAAGAAGTAACAGAGCCAATAACAAGATAATAAAATTCTTGCCATAACAAGAGATTTGACACTTAAAATATAATCAACAGTGTAACTAACAACATTACCAATCCCCCCACAAATCATGAGAAAGAAAATAACAAAACAGCTTTCCATACATTATACAGAAAATAAGTAAGAGAGTTTCTCCTTTCTGGCTGCTAATGGGGTTTGTTAAGAGTTAACTGCTTGAGACTGCAAAAAGAAAAATCCTCAGGTTTTTTGCCATACAAAGAAAAATTTGAAAATTATGAATAATTAATTCCGAGAAGGAGCAGCAGCTCCAGGCTCTGATCCAGCCTCCCCAAGTGAGTTTGTCTTCTGTGCTGTTGTTTTGCTTCGAGCTCTAACGCTCTTTGCCTCTGTTATTCAGCAAGCTAATCCATTTTTGCCTTGTGTTCCGGTTCTTCCTTTCTTTGTCTCTCAGCCTCTTCGTGCATCCAACGGTTCATCAGCACTCTTTCTTGGAATATGTTCTTTTTCTCCAACAACCTTGAAAGCCTATGCTTTCCTTAAGGTCTTCATCATGGCGTTGTCTGCTCAACTCAACCTCTTGCTGTTGTTCGATTTCATGAAGCACCCTCTCCTCCTCCAACCGTTGTTGGAAAGCAGCTTCGATCAAGGGGATGGCCTCCTCTCTTTTTGCTCTTTCCAAATAATCCAATGTTTTAACCAGTTTTCGTAACTTTTTATCCATCTCTTGCCTCTCCCTCAGCTGCTGATCCATTATTGGCTTTTTGGCTTCCTTCTTTTTACTACTGCTACACTTCTCAGCTTCCTCATCAAGCAGTGCTTGTGCTCCTTCAAGTTGTATGAGGAGGATTCTTTGATTTTTCCTTAGCTCAAATTCAGCTGCAAGCCTTTTCTGCTCAGCCTCTTCCGCTGTCTTCTTCTGTTGCCTTAACATCCTCCTAGACTCCTCCTCCCATTCCATTTCAATAAGTTGGCGTTTGTGCTCTTCCAGCTTCAATTTCTCAATGATTGATTTCCGAGCAACAAGTCTCTCATGTTCCTTATCCACAACCTCACCTAAACCTGCAGACAACATTTCACGTACCTTTGATGCAGAACGAGGATACATTATTGTGGCCCTGATTTCATTTAAAGACTCAGATGATCCCTAATCAGACCATCGCCCAAATTATTACCAAATACTACAACACCTCTCCTATGGTCAATTTTTTTGGCTATGAAATTGTATTCTACAGCTTCAACAGAAATCTTCTCAACGACAGAGAAATCGAAAAAGGGGATCACCTGAGACAAAACTCTCGATTTTGATCACCTGATACACTAGAGATACCTGTTGAAACAACCTCAGGGTAACAACCTTTTCAAGGGCAGGAACATAACAGGAAAGTTAACCTAACTATGAGATTTTGGCCAATAGAGGCTGCGCCTTTGAGGCAAGATCCAAAGGAAGAAACTCATGCTCTAAAAGATTGTAAAGTTGTTTCACTTCCTGAGTTGCACAGCTCATTACACCTATGGAGGCCAATTCGGAGAGAAGGGATGATCTTGAAAGCGCTCATTTGTTATCAAATCCTGTAAGATTAGCACAAGCATTGCGACAGCGGTCATAACGGACCACCAGAAGTGCATCCAAAAGAACAGATGATGCTATTAGCTGCAAATCCTTGAGGCTTAAATTCTTACTGTATGTCTTCTGGAGTAGTGTAAAAAGCTAGCTTGAACCATGTATAAGCATGACAAAGATGACTTGACGATAACCAGAATATCTCTTTTAGCTTGGCATAATAGACAACAAGCAAGGATGGCTCAGGATTTTTCTTAACCATGTCCAAAAGCTTGAACCAGGTGCTTCTTTTGGGTATGCAGAAGCCCTCTTGTTTTTCAATAAGTTGTTTTAAAGGATATCCGCACTTTAAAATTTCGGACAAAAAAATTACTAATATATATATATATATATAATAAAAATACTTCTTTTCTAGATTGAAGTGGGTTTTCTTAATAACTGAGAAATAAATAGGATAGGTTAATCATAAACGGAAATTTTGAATTCTTCTAATCTTAAATGGTTAAACTTCAACTTTCAATTTATTTCAGTCTAATTAATTAAAATTGTGATACCCTGGTTCGTTTTCTGCAAGTAAAGATTATAATATTTTATAATTTAATTTATTTATAAGTGAAAGCTTAATTTTTAATTGATTTAATAGTTTAGATTAAATATTTTTATTTATAAATTTTTGAAATTTATGTTGTAAGAGTGTTGATAAATGAGACAATATCACTATCAGAGTTAAGATAAAGTCTGATGTTGAGACCTGCCAGTTTATTTTTAACTTCTTATTATAAATAAGTGATTCTCATTACTTTTTTTAGCAAATAGTAGTAAGATTAATTCAAACCTCTTTTAGTTATTCTCTCTCTCCTTCTGAATTCTTAATTAATGACAGAATCTATAGATGCTTGCTCTCTCTCTCTCTCTCTCATTCTCATCAGAAAAAACACTTAGATGCTGAAATAGCCTCAAGAGATTGATTATTCCCAATTGATAACTGATCAAGTGCTCGATATCCTTCCATTCCATCATGCTCATAATTAAGTTTATAAAAACAAGAAGCTTGTTATAAGCAGAATCAGAGCAAATTTGTTATGGCTAAATGATAACATAATCTCGGGGTATGATCATGCATTGCAGAAATGAGAAAGTACCTGGGATAGCGGTACCATGAACTTGACACTATAGTTATAAACTTGCTGATTCATGAATATTTTGAAGGTCGTATCAAACAAGAAATAAAATGGCCATAAAGTCCAAATAACTTGCTGAGAAAGATGAGAAAAGGATTACTACTGACAAGTGTGATAAACATTGAATAATTAATTGCATAGTAGCTAGGATTTGTTAGCAACACCTTTTCTGATTGCAGTCCAACAACTATACAAAGGCAAATGATGATTGATGTACAAAACTTAAGCCACAAACTAATGAAAAATATAAAACCTGCATTCAATGAAGAATCAGCATCAACGTAATGCAAAACATCAAGTCCCAGAACCTTGGAATTGAATTGCTGCTCTTCTAACAGAATAATCAGCTTTGCTTGTTGCAGAAAAATATGCAGAGTAGATTCATGACCACACGTATCTTCAGATAAAAGATCAACAAAAATCCCCAGAAAATCATAATCCCCGTGTAAGATTTCAACATATGGCCAGATATATGATTCTATATACATACACTTGAAGTACAGCCCAAAGACTACTGAGCATACATCTTGGAACTATACTCCCACAAGTATTTGGGGAGATATCTATCCCTATACAAATTTTTATGGAAAGAACGAGCCCCATGGAGGCTCGAGGGCGCTACTTAGACTGGCAAAGATTAGAATGAATCCTATATTTATGTAAAAATCAATTCAAGACTTTCCGGGCCAAGAGTGTTGCACACAGCAGTCAGGCAGTGACAGCAAATCAAGATGCATGTAAATAACAAAATTCCATCAACCATATGTACCAGAGTAGCTGCTTCAAGGAGTCAGGTAGAAGGGTAAAATGACTAATGGTATCTCCTGAAAACAGATTCCTAAAGAAACATGAAAAAAAAAAAAAAAAACACTTTCTGAAACTACTAAGATCTGAGAATTAAAACATTTCAATGTGAAACTAATCAGGCAATGCAACTTCACACGGAGAACATTAACAAGGGCTAAAAGGATAATGTAAAGTCATTCCACGTTTCATATGTTCGTTCATTGAAAAATATCCAGCACACTTTATATATGTACACAGTAGGTACAACTTAATCAATTCCATAGCTGGAGTTACATAGGAAAATCTGTGCATCGAAAGTATGGTTCTTTGCTGATTATGAACTCTTGTCTACCCAATTCTTAGTGGTTCTTTGCTGATTATGGACTCTTGTCTACCCAATTCTTAGTGGGAAGCCAATGACCAGAAATTCAGGAGAAAGGATGGTGAAGTAGCAAACCAACTGATAAAAGCCATTGCCGTAGCAGTCTCAAACCTTGTACAGTGGTTAATTCCACATCGGTTAAGATCATTGCTGATAAGAACTGTGATTCCTGCAGATGAGCAGGCGGCTGCATACGTAAGGGTGGATGTGATCTGCACCGAGACATTACCCATTGTTAATGCTTGGGTCTAATAGATGAGATAAATGTAGAAGTGTTTGTTATTAATCTAAATAGTTAACTCTTAGCAATATGTAGTCTTTTTCTAAGTAGGATGTAAACGTAATTATGCAAAATCAACATCTAATTAGCCGAAACAATCATATCTAATTAAATTTCCTCTCTCAGAAGGAATTATGTCCAAGGAAAGACTGATTCATGATTAACTACAAAATGAATTCTAACTCCCCACCCACTCAGAAAACTATCACGAAAGGAACGTTAAAACCAATTTAACAGTAAACCATTGAGATTGTAATATATGCCAAAACACTTGTGCAACCAATGAAGGCTATGTCAATTTTGAATTCAAGTAAACAAACATTTGCCAGGAATTATAAAAAAAAAAAAAGACTTTATAGCAGATAACTAGCATCAACAAGCTGCAGATACAAAACCAGAAGCTCATGTCTATCACATACTATTAGCTTTGAGGAAAGCTGACAATACTGATCCATGAAATGACAAAATGAGAGATAAAGGCGGCCAGATTCCTGGAATACCGGTGACCAATGGCAACTGATCTACAGATATTCCACAAAATATTCATCTTTACATTTGCCAGGCATGATAATAGTAGTTATCTTACCCCATCACCAACGGTAAATAAACGGATAACCTTATCATTCCGCAGACTTCTTCTCACCAGGATAGCATATATATCAAGCACTAACAGGGATAGACTCCACAAACTTTGCAAGCCTAGAGCAAGAACTAGGTAGCTGAAACAGAGAAATGAATAAAAACATTGTCATATTCATGCTATGGCTTCAAATAGAGAGGATAAATTTTAATGCAAGAAATAACTGGCTTATATTCAAACTAACTTTACAGGCCAAGCATTTTAGGCAACAGAACATTTAAAAAAATAAGATGTGTATTTGTAAGATAAGCTCAACTTCAATGCTGAGGTGCTTTTGCCACAATAGTGAAACTATATTAGAGAAGAAGCTATAAAATTTAGGCAATCTCCTTATTCAATCTCAGCTGCTGATCTTTTCTTGCTGTTAGCGTAATTCAGCCGTCTACTGAAAAGTGCACTAAATGTAATAATCAAATTGAATTTCTCTGTCACTTCCCAATTGTTTCCAAAACCCTTTAATTTTCACTTAAATAGAAATTTTCACCTAATCTGATTCTGGTAAAAGAAACCCCTTTTTCTAAAATTACTTTAAACCCAAAAAATAAAAAATAAAATAAAATGGCTTTCCGTAAAAGATAGAAGAACCCAGAAGCTAATATGGTTACCAAAAAGCGGTGGCTTCGTGAAAATCACTGGTGGAGGCCATGACAGAGACTGCTATGGCTGCGAAAACAAACTGAAGAAGACGAAGAACAAGGCCGCCAGGTGTCCCAGGCATGCCTTGCACATCCTTCATTCTAACTCTAAGTCCCGCCGCCTCAGTCAACGGTGGCGCCTCCACTGGGTGCACCGCTGGCCGGCTCGCGAACATCGCTTTCGGTTATAAGCCCCCCCGATTAATTTGACCAAAAGTCGACCATCAAAAACCCTACTTACCACACTTAAAGGGAATATAGTGAAAGGAGAAAGCGACCCATTTTCGGTTCTGCTTTCCACAAAATGTTAATGCTCACTGATGAGACTTGAGAGCGCACTAAGATCAGTTTGTCGCATCTGGGACCGTTCAAAAGCAACTGGACCCCAGTTCGATCAACGGTTTATATCAATCATCAAGTTCTTCTTTGTCGCTTTCTGAGACGGCTTCACGATTTAATTATTTTAACAACGGGTGTGCTTAATCGCGTCACGTGGTTTTTTAAAGAATTATTAAAGAATCAAACCGTGGCATTTTTTTTTTTTGGTCTGTAATTTAAAATTGAACACAGTTTTTAGTTTGTTAATTATTCCAGGATTCATATTGCTGCGTAAATTGTAAAAAAATCAATGAATATGAGAAAATTTGAGAATATATATATTTAAAAACTACTGCTTATATTATTATTGCTGATAGAAAGAGGAAATTAGGCCCAAGCGGCTGGCCATTACACAATTGTAATTACAAAATAATTAAAGCAAAGCGCCCAATCCAACCTAATTAATTATTATTAGCGCCATCCAATCAAACGCGGACACATCCACATATATTTTTTTAGAAGTCACCACCACGGAGACGGAGGACAAGGTGGAGAGTGGACTCCTTTTGAATGTTGTAATCGGCGAGAGTCCGGCCATCCTCGAGCTGCTTGCCGGCGAAGATGAGCCTCTGCTGGTCCGGAGGAATCCCCTCTTTGTCCTGGATCTTGGCCTTCACGTTGTCGATCGTGTCGGAGCTCTCCACCTCCAGGGTAATCGTCTTCCCGGTCAACGTCTTGACGAAGATCTGCATTCCTCCCCTCAGGCGCAACACAAGGTGGAGCGTGGATTCCTTCTGGATGTTATAATCGGCCAGGGTGCGGCCGTCCTCCAGCTGCTTGCCGGCGAAGATGAGCCTCTGCTGGTCCGGGGGGATCCCTTCCTTGTCCTGGATCTTCGCCTTCACGTTGTCGATCGTGTCGGAGCTCTCCACCTCCAGGGTGATCGTCTTCCCGGTCAGAGTCTTGACGAAGATCTGCATGCCGCCGCGGAGACGGAGGACGAGGTGGAGAGTCGACTCCTTCTGGATGTTGTAATCCGCCAAGGTGCGCCCGTCCTCGAGCTGCTTTCCGGCGAAGATCAGCCGCTGCTGGTCCGGTGGAATCCCTTCCTTGTCCTGGATCTTAGCCTTGACGTTGTCGATCGTGTCGGAGCTCTCCACCTCGAGAGTGATGGTCTTGCCGGTCAAAGTTTTCACAAAGATCTGCATCTGTTAATCGTAATCAAAGCAAATAAATTAATTTTAATTAACTAAATCAACAACACTAATCAAGACCAGAACAAGGATAATGATTAAGAATGTAGTTACTAATTACTTACGTTGGAAGGCTGAGATTGGGAGCCTCGGTATCTAAACTAAGTATGTTTTTGGTTTCTTTTTCTTTTTTTTTTTTATTGGTTTAATATAATCAGGGAACGAGCACGGAAAAGTGACGCCCGGGGGCCGGTTTATATAGAGATGTTTGCCGACTTGACGAGGAAATATCGCGAGCTAATTCCAAGAAGGTAACGCTTCCACGCACTTAATGCAAACACGCTAACGAAGGATCACCGTTCATTTAGCTGACGCTAAAAGTTGGTACTAAACGGCGACAGATCCACGGGTCCCACGACGCGCTGCTCCGCTCCACTACCGTCTCATGGTAGCCCACCAACCATTTCGGTCGTTAAGAAAATTAATTATATCCGAAGAAGAAAGAAAACGGCTAGTTATAATATTAAATTAAATTTAAAAAAAAATATAATTTAAATTCATTTTGGTAAAGAGTATTGTTGTTTTTTTTATATTTTAGTTTGTGTATATATAAAAATATTCAATGGAAGGTGGTAGCTGTCAGCATATGAAATTGATTGGTTTTAATTTATTTACAGTTGGTTGCATTATTATTATTATTATTATTATTAAATAGCGAATAATTATTGGTTTTGTTAATAAGGTAATAGAGATAAATCATTAATAACGTGTGACAGAGAAATCGCAACAAATATTCAAATCGATTAATCAATTTAATATAAATGGAGTGTTTAACCAATTAGGTTACGTTTGGCACGCTGGATTGGATTGGACTAATTATTAGGATTGGACTAGATTAAATTGGATTGGATTAAGCTGGATTATATTATGTGTTGTATTATGTTTGGTACAATATCGGATTGGACAATGTTAAATCATATTTAAATACAAAAAATATTTATGAATATTTAAGAGTAATAATTAAAATTAATTTAAAAGTAATTAACAAGGGCATTAAATATGTAGTAAATTAGTTATTGGGTAGTCATAATTATAATAAACAAATATAAATTAATAAAACTATTTAATTATTTAATTATTTTTTATTAGATATTTTAGATATATTTTATTTTATCAAAAAGTTAGAAAATAATGTATATATAAAATCAATTATTTACTTGTATTATTAATTTTCATGATTATTTTTAATATTACATTGGTGATTATTAAATTTAATACAATCAATTATTATAACGAATTATTAAATAGTTAATTTTATTGGAGTAAAAGTACCAATTTAATTAGACTATAAAAACAAAATAAAAAATAAATTCAAGTAAATCATGAATAAAATAATTAATTAATTAATTAATTAATTTTTAGGTTTAATTAATTAAATTTTAGGTTACAAGTAAAAAATAGTGTTATTTATGAAAGAAATATGAATAAATCTTTTTCTCTTATCCTAATCCCATCTAAACCCACTTATAAATTGAGATTGTTAATCCCATGATTTAAGGACTAAATTTAAATTTAGTCCTCCCTAATACAATCCAAACAAATAGCCAAATATGGGATAAAATATTTAATCCCAAAGTTAATCCAATCTCATGCTTAATCCTAACTCCCAAACATAACCTTAAAGTATTGCTTCAAAGAAACTGAAGTATAACTTGAGGACAAACTATGTTTTTGCTAACCCAATTGTTTGTTGGATAATATCCAAGGAATTACTTGAGAAGTCAATAATGTGATGGTAATAGTCAGAGACAATAGTATTAGGTAAACCTAAAAAAGAGTCTGTTTGGTTAGCTTTTGTTTTTTTTTTTTTAATTTAAAAATAAAAGATAAGTAAAAATTTTAATTTATTTTTATTGTTTGGATGACTATAGCAAAAGATTTTTTTTTTAATGAGAAGTTCTTTTTGAATTGTTTGAATGACCATCTAAAAAAGACATTTTAATAATTATAAAGTCATTAATATCCTTAAAATTTGAGTCTAACAAATACTTATCAAATTTAAAAATAAATGACAAATAAAATAATTACTTGTTACTGCACATGAATGTCATATAATATGTAGATCAAACAATATTTTTCATTCTGAACAATTCGAACTAAATGCAATTCCTTACTTTACATTATGAACAATAACACTTCTATATGCCCATATGAATAAAAATCCATGTGAAATAAACAAAAACTTTATAAATTAACAATACAAAATTTTTTAAATTTAATTCATCAACTTAACTTCTACTCTATATTCCACCAATTCGCAAGACAGTATTCTTCGTTCCAAGTCAACTTTATAAATTTACTTAAAAAAATAATTAAATAAAGCATAAGCGAATGGACAAAAAATCAAAGCATGAGATTTCTGTATAATTCCGTATAATCAAAGCATGAGATTTCCACACACACACACACACACACGCACATTAAAAAATTAAAAATAAGATGCAAATCAAAGCATGAGATTAAAAAAAAAAATTCTCACTTGAAAGAAGATTGGTGTGGTAATTGTGCTCCTTCTGTTGGTTTTTTTTTTTTTTAGTTGAACAATGAAGAGGCAAAACAAGAAAAATACTTAAGAAATAGGGTTTAAGGGTTTGGATATGGATGTAATATTTTTTATTCCTTTGTTAATTTAAGGTTAGTTTAGAAATTATGAAAAGTGTAATAGATGAGAAAATAACTCTTCAAAAAATCTTTTGGGAAAAGCTAGAAATCCTTACTTCTCCCAAAAGACCTTTTGGATTAAAAAAAGGACTTTTGGTTTGACACCCAAATAGCCCCAAAAGACCATTTTTAATTCTAAAAGCCAAAAAAGAGTTTAATTAAGCTAACCCAAACAAGCATTAATAATATTTGACTCTCTCATTATATCTCAACAATTTTGCTAATTATTTTTATGTTGATATTTATTTTATTCAAATATGAAATGATTTGAAAGAATAAATCACTTTTAAGTGCACCAACATAATAATTTTAATTAATAACTAATCAAGTTAATCTTTTTAACTTTTTTTAAACAGAATTCTTTAAACCTTAATAATAATGATCACTAATGTTTTTAGTCCAACAATTGCTTTATTAAACATTCAATCAATTTAAGACAAAACATCTTTTAACAATTCTTGACAAATAGAAATTCGCTACAGTCATCAGATATGAAACAAATAGCCATTAGTATGGTCTTGGTACCCCCTTCCGATGTTGACAACATTTTAATTATTCAATGGTACTTAATGAAACCAATCTCCTTGGCATGCTACGAAAGCATTGTTTGTAGCACATGAGCCCATACCTTCTGATCATCACATGAGGGTTCCAACTAACTCAACAAGCACGGGAACCGGGCCCATAAATCTTGCAGTGGGAGCTCCAAACATTAGAGTGACCCATGATTGATTGTTTTCTTTTTCTATCAAATAGAAAAGCCAGTTCACTTAAGCTTATGTAAAACCCTAAAATCTAATTTTTTAAACTATTATCTCCCCTCAAATATTATATACTCTCTACTTCTGTAATCGTGGAATAAATTAATTTGCAATACTCAATAGAGGATGAAGAAGAAGTAAGCTTAAAGGTTTTTTTTTTCTCTAATTTTCGAACTCTATTTATCGTCAACACCCAAATAAATTTATATTTCTAACAAATTTTAGGCTGAAAAGCCTTCTAATCAAGGAAACAACGTCAGGAAAAAAAAATGGACATTATAGATGATTTTGGTTGTGTTTTTACCACTGATATGATATATAGCTAATTTTCACTATTGAATTTTTTATTATTTATTATTAATATTATTTTATACTTTCTAATTAGATATACTATAATTGTGTTTGATTAGGTTTTTAATAGCAGGAAAGAATCAATTGAGTGGATGCGAAATGCTGGCAAGCGAAATGGATATGTTATTTTAATTAAAAAAATCAGATGTAAGTGCACATGGTAGAAATCTAAAATAATTTTTGCTTATGAAAGAAATGGTGCTTACAGGTGTGTTTCTAGTCAAGGTAAGAAGCCAAGACGTCCTAAAGCAACTTGAACAAAAAAAATGCAATTGTTCATTCATATTAAAAGGGCAAAATTTGGCAAATGATAGTCGCTGGGTTTTGAAAGTGATGTGTGCAGTACATAACCATCTTGAGGGGCACTCATATGCAGGTCGGCTTATTGAAAAGGAGGACAACCTATTGATTGATATGTAATGCAAGACCAAAGGACATACTATAGTCTATATATGAGAAACCAAAGAGATATACGTAGTGCTACTACTATGAGGTCTATTTACAATGCAAGATATAGATACAAAGTTAAATAACTAGCTGGCAGGTCAAACACGTAACTACTCATGAGCAAATTGACCGAGCATAACTACATTGAGTGGTATCAAAGTAATGCTGATATAGACAGTGTTAGAAACTTATTTTAGGCTCATCCTTTTGCTGTTGATCTATTACGGGCATTTCCACGTGTGGTAATTACAGATTGCACATATAAGACCAACAAGTATGATTTTCCATTACTAGAAGATGTTGGTGGCACCTCGATTGAGATAACATTTTCAGTATGTCTTGCATATATTGAACAAGAGTGGGAGAATAAATAGAGAGATACCTTAATAAATGCTATTCAAAATGTTTTCCTAAATGCAACTCATCTTCTTTGTAGATGGCATAATTCAAAAGATCATTATATGCAACACCTACGAGTTTTGAGGGCGAATATGTGAAAAATGCATAGCTGGATGAGTGCAAGGAAAAATTTATTGCAGCTTGGGCCGACCTAGTAATGCATTTAGGAAACATGACCTCAAATAGGTAAATCACTATAAAATATTCTCATATTTAATTTTATTATTGAAAAAATAACTAAATTGTTTTGTTTTTTCTTTATAGGGCTAAGACATCTCATTTAGTATTAAAGGCAACTACAATTATTGTGAGGAACTTTTGAGACGTCATGGACTAAAATCTATGTTTCAGTAGAATTGCAACATACGGAGATTAAAGGTTCGTCAAAGAAAAGTTCGACAACAATGCAACATGATTTCAAACCTTCAATATTTAAGGAATTGAGAGGATTTATTTTGTGAAATGCACTCAACATGATGGTTTGTAAGTCTAAACAAGCTAATTATAGTAGTCTAGATCCATTAGCTTTTGGATGTGTAGTTTGCCACACACATAGAATTCCATGTGCACATGAGATTGCGGGGTATAAGTGTGAAGGAAGATCTATTTCTTTGTCTTTTACACATCCATATTAGAAGAAACTAGACTTAATACCAACTACTAAAGTTGAAACTACTGAGTTAAGTTGAGATAAAGATGATTTTGAAATGTTTTAATAATAATGATTACACTAGAAATTTAGAGATTTTGAAGAAGTTGAAAGAACTAGTAGATGCAACATCAACTTTTCTTATTGAGCTAGAAGTTAAAGCTAAAACTCAAGGTCAACATTCTCCAAAAGCAGATACTTCTACACATTAAGATCCATCCAAATTTGAACATATATTATCTACACAAAATTTTCATTCTCCATACATTTTATCTTCAAGTAAGATTTCTATACAATCTAAAGGGCGACCAAAAAAAAAAAAAGAGATGCATCAATCTCAAATTCATAAGCATATTTCTTTCATTGATTCATTTCCACAAGGATTGAGGCTATATATTCATCATGTTAAAGATGTTGCTGCTGACAGTAATTGTGGTTTTCATGTTGTGGTTAATTTGATTGGTTTTAGTGAGGATAATTGGATGCAAGTCAGGAGGGACTTAATTGATGAATTACAAAGCCACTTTGATAACTATACCTAAATATGTAAGTATACAGGAGATCAGATGAGTTTCTACAAACACGTTCATATTTGGAAGCAATCCATTAGATGACTATTGGATGACTTTTCCTAAAGCAAGATATCTTATTACTTTTAATTATAATGTTATGCTAATATTGATATCTCAAATTCAATGTCTTACTTTTTTTCTACTCATATCAACTCCATTACCACAACCCTCTCAAAAGATTATTGCAATTGGATTTATTAACAACAGTCACTTCATACAAGTATTTTTTTAAGACTTTTTGTTAACAATTATTATTTCATACCACGACCCTCTAAAAAGGGAAAAAAGAGATTTTTTTAACAATTGTTAACCATGATTTTTTTAATATTTTACTTTTTTACTGAAGGTATTCATGAATCCAGGTTCACCAATGCCAGTGATAACAACTGGTTAGTTAAAATATCATGCTTCTACAGTAGAAGGATGGGCAACTCTATATGACAAGAACATTATTGCTTTTAAAGATTTATCACTGAATGTTGCAAGCAAGGAGACAATTGGCTTGGATAATTAATAAGTGTTTCCATTATTCAATTTTTTTTTTCAAATGATTTGGTCAAGTTATTATGTAATAAGTATTTAAGCTTATATACTATTTAGAACAACTTTAATGTCTCATACGATGTTGAGATTTTATTTATAACAACCCATAATAATTTTATACTACAATATAAGTAAAGAAAATAGCTTTGATGTTTCAAAGAAAATAATTTTATTCATTCAATAAATATAACAAACACTTAGAAGAATATTTACAATTATTCTGAAATACATAATTTCTCAAATTTGTAAACACCACACAACCGGTCAAGATACTCAAAGGACCAGAAAAGATAATTTCTCCAATTTGTAAATACATAATTTCTATCAACGAAGCAAGTCTTGATTGCTTTGGAACATAAAACTTATCAAAATACTCAAAGAACTGGAAAAGCCAATGGAATTGAAACTAACTATGATTTTTAAGTACGTATTTTCTCAAATTTGTAAACACCGCACAACTCCATGCTAAAGAAGATTATAGAAAGCACTTTTCAGTATTAACATACCAAAAATGGAATCCACAAATTGCAATTGCAAGAAATAAAACCCACAGTTGGATTTGCAGGAAATGGTAACCAAAATTATCACGTGTACCTCTTTGGCTATATTCTTGTATTCCTTCACTTACCCTTGGTTTGACAGGCTTAATTAGCATGATACTACGATTCTTTAGGACCAACTCGACATAGTTAATGGTCCATTTCTTGGTGCAATCATCAAGTTCTTTTTCATGGTTACAACAATGATTATGAGATTTTTTTTTAATTTAAAATTTTTATAAGTTTTATAGGTGGGTGCATGAAAAAAGATAAAAATTATAATAATGGTAAATTAAGGATTAAGTGGGGTATATTGAGAGATAAAATTAGTTAAAAACTTTTAAAGTGTTTAATTTTCAGTCGGGGCTTACTAAAAACTTTTAATAAGGGGTAAAATATGACCACTCAATAAAAAAATAAAATAATAGGATGGGGCTAATTGAACCTACCAGAATATTCATTAAACCCATTTATTTAATAGACCAGCTTAAAAAAATTTAAACTTTTATGTTTTACTTTACAAACCCATTTTAGTACCAAATATACCCTTACACACACACACACACACTCTTTCTCTCTCTCTCTCTCTACACACTCTTTTTTTCACATATGGAACATATATGTATGTATGTCTGTACGTGTGTGTGTGTGTGTGTGTGTGTGTGTGTATACATATACTGCTAAATAATAATAGCTAAGGAAAGGTGAAACTCTTCGTACGTAGAAAAATATAATTTAATCAAATCATGTTTTTAATTATATAAATTAAATTATTTTCTATTTATTTTTTTTCATATTTTATATTTTTAAATTTTGATTTATTATAGACAAACAAGAGAGTTTTGCTCAATAAATTCTTAATATCTTAGTATAAAGTATGATAAAAATGGTATTTTGACTTATTGTAGACAAATCAAATTTTGGCTCCCTAAGTATTTAATTCATAATAAATTTAATGATAATTTATACAATTAATCTCTTGGGCAATAACAAAGTAAAAAGAAAATAATTTATTAAGTTATATCTACTACCAAGCATAGATCCATAACCCTAACTAATTTATTTTCATAGTTTCACTTAAACTAAATAACATGAATTTAAATTATATTTTTTTAGTTTTTATATAAATTAAAAGAAATTAACAATTTAAATTTTTTCTCTGTGGATTGACCTCAGACTCACCGAGTTATATTATAATAAAATACTCTTATATTTGGGAGTAACCAATACTTTTGAGTCGTGTCAATACTTATATTTCTCTAAATAATTTCTAAACTACATATTGCCAACATTTAAATCATAATCTAAGGAGTTAACTACCATTTGGACCTCTTTAGTATCATCATCTTGTAAAGAATCTGCATCACTATCACTGTCACATTGGTTGCCCTCACTGTTCTCACTATCACTGTTGTCGTCAACATGCACAATATCATCAACAAACACAATAGTTGGTTCTTATACAGTAGGTTCTTCACCACTATCATCACTATAAATCCCTTTGTCTGACCAGTCTAATAGCAATTTATCTTCAACAAGCATAGTATGTGGTAATTGCACAACAGGTTCCTCATTATCATCATCATCATCATCATTATCATCACTGTCAATTCTTTTGCTTGACCAATTTGATAACAATTCGTCTTCGTCTTCAACTGAATGGTTAACTTTTGGTGCACCTTGATGTATTGTCCATTAGAAGGATAATTCAACATATTTATAACTTCTGAAGGCAGTTGTATTCCCAAGTTAAACAATATTTATTGTTAAATGGAGCCTCTACACATTGAGAGCATAAAACTGGCACAACTTCAACTTCAAATGTATTTAATCCCATTTAGTTATGTATTCCAAATATGAATTTCAACCCAAAATTAGAATATAACATTTTGTTCTTTGGATTCATAACATTTAACATGATTTTTCCAATTTCATTTAACATGTATACACCAATTATCTTCAATGCTTCAGCCTTTATTCTATAAACAATATAATCTTCAGAGTGAATCAAACCAAGATGGTGATTTTCTCTTTTGAAATAAATCACTAAGTCCACTAGAGACAAGCACACACATTAATCAAGCTTTTCAAAAACAAAATAGGAAATAAACTCCATATAATACTCAAGCGAGTACACGTTAGTCAAGTTTAAAAAAAAGCTCCAATTTGTTCAACTCAAAATATATAATTGCAAATGAGTATTTCAATTAACATACAAAAACAACCCCTTAACATACAAAAACCAGAACCAATGCAATTTATCATTTAAATGCACTTCACTTCAATTAACACACAAAAACATTACCCATATAAACCACAACCCATTTTGTCATTTCTATATTCTAGGGTTTGCAACAGAAATTAACTTAACACAAATTCAGATAATTTCTTGCAATTTCTTACATCTATTGATTAGATAATAGATATATTACATTAAACAAGTTTGATATATGAACATACCCAACAACCCAACGCTTCACTTATTATCTTTCAGCAAAATTAGTTTACCTTTTGGATCAAACTCTAAATCAAACTCCATGATGTTAGCTACACTTGTTTCATGATTAAATATTGAATGTATTTGATGAAAAGCTAGCGGAAATGAGCGGAAGTGGCTGCTTATTTGGTTGTTAGATCTTCTTATATATATGAAAACTTTCTCTTTAAGATGCGGGAATGGCTAATCTTTCACCTTATTTTTTTCTTTTTTTTTTCTCTAAGTTACAGTGAAATGACATTGTTTCACAATTTTGGTTTTTAAAGTTTCAGTGAAATGACAACATTTCACATAGATGAAACGACATTGTCATCCAATGAAACGACGTCATTGTCCAGTCATACATTGTCGTTTCACCTAAATTGTATGACATGTCATTTTTTATCATACCTTCTTCTATCTTAAAAGACTAGATTATACTTATGATGTTGGCAATTGCAAATGGTAGCTAACAGATTAGTGGTCGGCAGATGTATTTTGTCAACTTAAGGTAAATGACTGATACACTCTTAAAATGTTATAGTATATTTGATAACTGAGCAAATTATGGGTATACAAATGATAATTTTTTTTAAAGTTATCTTATAAAAAGAATGAAATAAAATTGTGAAATAAATTAAAAGTACTTTAGACAATTTAACTCTTTAGAAAAGCTCCACAACCTCTACTGCTAAAAGTTTAAAATGTTAGCTTTTACTAGTAGAGGCAGAATAATTAATTTAATCACTAAAAACTCTAATTAAAAAAAGCATTTTTGGGTATTGGATAAGCCATACTAAATATATGCTTAATGGATAAATTAATAAAATTTAGGGCTTTTATAGAGGTTTACAAGGAATATTTGACTTTTTAATTATAGTATATTAATTCTAATGTAAAATAGAGATTCTATACAATTGAAATTGTTAATTTTAATGGTTTTACAGGAATTAAAAGGAAAGTATAATATTAAATAGAGAATTTACATAGATTTGATAGTTTATTTAGAAAAAGATAATTATAAAATAATAATAAATTGAAAGAATAACAATAATTTTGGAATTCATGTTCATTTTTATATAGAAAATAATAATTTATCACAAATGTGGAGCCTCCTAATATAGTTGGGCCCTAAGCAACCGTATAAGTTTATAAGTGACGAAGTCCAAATCACAAATTTCACCGATAAAACCCAGATTATGAGAAGCAACACTTAATTGCTAGCCTTCTCACCTCGGCTAACGAGAAAAGTTCTTATATATATATGTATATACACACTATTCTACTCAAATTGCGCCTATAACCCACAATAGAGCAATTTCCAGTTTAATTTTTCAACTGTTGGATTGTTTTCCTCACCATCTAATGGTCATTTCACCATAAAACAAAAGAGATGTGGTCATTTACCATTATGGCCAACTAGCTGGACACAAAACCTTAATATACAAACATATCCTAGCATCCAAACGGAAGAATGAAAAAAAAATTAATATAACATTTTTAATAATCATGGTGATTCAATTATTTCTGTCCTAATTTAAATTTAATTGATACGTAATATGTATCATTCATTTATTAGATAATAAATTTTATAACTTATAAAATTAATATTGCACGTCATTATAACTCAAACGTTGGAATCTTTAATATTTTTCCAAAAACTAATTGGAACCTCTAACCTTTAATCTCACTCTTAAATTTTTAATTATTTTATCTTTGTTTATTTTATATTTGTATACATAAATAATAAATTGGAGGTTTTTTTAATTTATTGAGTTACACAAATTATAAATTCAAACTATATGCTTTTATTAGTGTGAAAAAAATAATAAAAAATTTTGCTAAGTTACATGATAACTTACAACAAACTTAAATTAGTAACCAATCGTAAGTATTTCACTTACTAGCATATTCTTATTACTTCTTTTAGGTAGATATAAGTTACATTATATGTAACTTAGCCAAGCTCATAAAAAAATTACAAACAATATGTAATCTTATCCAAGAAAGATTTAATTAATTAATTAATCAAAATATTTCTCTTATATAATTTATTTATATGTGCCTTGGGGGCAAGCATTGGTATAATCCTCTAATTTAAGGTTACATCTTACGTACACAAACTAAAATCCAAGAACTTATATTCAATATGAAAAAGAGAAGAAAGATAGCAAATTCATTCATTTGAAGTGATATTTGGGGAGACCGAAGCATCCTCAAGTGGACTTTTAAGAATTGAAATAGGAGGATCATCCCACCAATTTAAGTATTAAGATTAACCCCAAATTAGCAAGACAATCAGCCACTAAATTGCCTTATTTGAAGGTGTGTGAACTAGTACCGTGCATCCTACGAATTTAGCTCAAATGATCAACCATCTGATATGCCGACACCATGACAGCTTGAATTTGGCATTTTTAAGACAAGCTAAAGTCGAACACAAGTCACTTTCCAAATAAAATTCCATCCATGATGTAAGCTCAATAGCCTTTAAAATGGAATGATGGCCAAGAGGCTGCATAAAACAACCTCAGAAAGCACCATTAATCCATGAAACATAGCACCAAAAGTTGGAAGGCCTGGTTGCCAACCCATCTCTATTGATTTTGATAAAATGAACTCTTGTTGAATGTCAAAAGATAGTGATGATAGATGAGAATGGATGCCTGACACAAGATAAATGCAAAGTGGAATAAATTGGCCAAGATGCATCACCACTACATGGACTGGTCACTCTAAGAAAGCTAAGGTGGCTAGTAATTAGATTTTTTTGTATTTTGAAATTGCAATAAGTGATTGTGAAATCAAAGGCAATTTCGTGCTTTTCAGATATAGTAAATTGCAACATTACAACAAACACTACAACAAAAATAGGTATATTTGACATTTATTATTTGATAGTTTTTATAAATTGTCAAATATATTTAGCACTTTATTAGATATTATGTATGCTTAAAAAATAAATGACAGTTAGTGCAAGCATAAAACAAAAATTTGACGGTGTTGTAAATCGTGATTTGTGGATATGGATTCCACTAATTGGAAGTGCTCCCCCCATTTATGTTCTTCTATTATTAACAAATGGAATTGCTCTCCCATTAATGTTCTTATATTATTAAGAAATGTAAGTGTTCTTCCCACTAATTCCTATATATTGCTCTTCCTCTGCTAATAACATTACAATTTATTTCTCTATTAGAAACAAACTTATCGATTGCCTCAAGCTTGCGTCTACTAAAATTTATATTGTTTTAATTCATTGGTGATTCCACATATGTACCAAGGGGTGTACCAATTGAAAAAGGTTTTTGTATTCAAATTTATAACACGTTATCAGTACGATCTCGCTATGGTACAGAAAGTATTCTATCCCTTTACTCTTTTATTTTCCACAGATTTATTTAAAATTATTATTCCAAATAAGGCTAATTATTTACACTCTTATCAATATTTATTATACTAATATTTGTTTATTTGTTTGTGATAATGTCTCACTTGACAAAATTATAATTTAACACCTTGGACAAATCTGGCAAAAATTATTTATCTTGGATTCTGGATGCTGAAATTCTTCTTGATGCTATGGGCCTTAGTGACACAATAAAAATAATAATGACTCATCCCTTCAGGATTGAGCTAAGGCCATAATTATTCTACGTCACCATCTCCACCAACTATTGAAAACAAAATCTCTCATTATAAAAGACTTATATGTTCTCTGTAGTAATTTGTACGAAAGATACGGTTATTTAAGGTCAGTAATTCTTCTAAATGCTCATAGTGAATGGAATGACCTCAGGCTACAAGACTTTGAGTCAGTATATGAATATAATTATGCTCTGTATAGAATTACTTCACAACTAAAACTTTGTGGAGGAAATATTATTAATGAGGATATGTTGGAAAAATATTTACAAAATTTCATGCTTCTAACATGGTTGTATAACAACAATATAGAGTCTGTTAGTATACAATTCTGACTTGATTGCATGCCTTCTTGTAGAAGAAAAGAATAATGAATTATTAATGAAAAATCATCAAGCCCATCTTATTAGTACAAAACTAATTTTTGAAGTAAATGTTGTCCCACATAATCGTGATGACAATTATGAAAATGAGCATAGCCGTGGCCGCGGTCGTGGCTGTTATTGAGGCTGAGGTCATAATAAAAAATTAATTATTATTGCCCTCGTGATGGTTATAAGGACCATAAAACACTTGTGATATATTTGGAATGTCTGGTCATTTTTTGAGACAATGTCGTATTCCCAAACATCAAGTGGATATATTCAGGCATCCCTAAAATCAACGAGAAAGAACGTTGAAACAAACTATGTTAATGACTTGAATCTAGTGGAACGTTGAACTTTGAACGTTGAAACAAATTGTTTCTTATATTATAAAGAAATATAAGTGTTCCTTCTACTAGTGCCTATATATTGTGCTCTTCCTCTACTAATAACATTACAATTCATTTCTCTCCTGAAAACAAACTTATCAAATGCCTCAAGCTTGCTTCTCCAAATTTATAACAAACGGTTTTTAAATTAAACATTAGGTATTAAATTATTAAAAAAAAGCCAATTTGTCTTATTAAGTGAAAATAGTAAAATACTACTTAAAAAGTGAAAAATAAAACAAATAAACAATTGACTCTTCCTTTGTCTATTTTTCTTCTTCACAAAATGCAAAACACAAATTATTTTTCACAAAATGATGAATAAATAAAGGTCGTTGTGGGCCGTCATCATTTCTCTTCTTTGATCAAAGCTTCTCTACAACCAATATTAAAGTGTCAAGCCTCTATCTTCTGAATCAGACCCTTTTAGACTCAAATTTCATCTCCATTCTCTCTTCAAGACAAATGCACGAAGAAGTTTAGCTTGCTTCAGTTTCATTTGCTTCTCAAATTTCAGAGGTTTTTTTTTCCTTTAATTTTGATTTTTTTTACTTCTCTCTTTCTAATTTTGATAATTTTAGGGTTATACTTGAATTAATTTATTTTTAATCAATCTAAGGTTGATTTAATTTATTTAAGTTTCATATCTATTCCCATTCAACAAATAATGAACGTACATATAATTTTCATTTTCATTCTCATTTCGAAAGAATCAATTTGTTTTATCTTTGGTTAGTGCACTTCTCTTCAATTTTTGTTTATTTAACCTAAAATATTACTTTCATTCTTCTCTTCAAGCAAATTATAGTGTTTCTCCTTTAATTGATTAAACTAATGAACAATATTTTCTCCTTGGTTCCATTAAGAACGACATTGATTTCAGGTAATAATTGAATGTATAATATTTTCAGTTAAAATTACTTAAGCCTTATAATAGTAATATAGATTTGAGATTTATGTTCTGTTGAAATGATTTTAGAGTGTTTTGCTATTTGAATGCACGTTACTTTTTATGAAATGTCCTTTTAAAAGAATATTTTTATTTTTCACAAACATTTTACGAAAATGTCTCTCATAATAGTATTATACTGCACTTTGCTTTAATTTGTTATGTTTTATACTTTTTAAGAATCGAAAATTACAGAGTTGCAACAGTTTTCAAATTGCTTGAAGATTAGAAGTAATGTTAATTTGTGCTGCAACAGTTCAATAGGCTATGCACAAGTTAGGACTTTGGTTGCTCAATTAATGAAGCCACTCATCAGACTTGAACTTATATCTATTGAATCAATATAAATATTTAATGGAATCAATCCCAAAAGCTTCATTTGATTAATAATAAACTACAAATATTTATTTATGACATTTGTTATATTCTTGACAGTCATAGAGACACAGTAGCAGAATCTATATTGGGGACATACTGGTTGCTTAATTAGTCAAAATGTGATCTCATTGCCTTTTTTTTGGGTTGATTTTGTAATTTTATGGGTTGATTTTGTAATTTTATAGGTTGAAAAGGAGCTTCGAGTATACGACCATCAAATATAAAAGCTTTATTTGATGGCAGTCAATAAGATGGTGAAGCTGCTAATACAGTAAAAATGATTATTGATGCATTTGACACATGTAATGATGATCCTAAGTCTTTTGAAACTCTACTTAAAGATGCTGGAAAAACCTTTGTTTCCTAGTTGTGTGAAATTCACTAAGTTATTTGCCTTACTAAGACTTTACAACATTAAAGGAAAAAATAGATGGTCAGACAAAAGTTTTTCAAACTAAGTTGTTTATCAAATATGCTTCCTGATAATAATGAAATACCTTGTCCATATATGAAGCAAAGAAGACTATGGTTGCATTAGGCTTAGTATATGAAAAAATACATGTAGTGTCTTAAAGATTGCATCATGTATACAAAAGAATACAAGGATTCATTTGCAAGTTGCACTTGTGGAGTGTTAAGATAAAAGAGTACTAAGAAAAGTAAAAGAATTTCTGCTAAAATGTTGTGGTATTTTCCTCATATACCAAGGTTTAAGAGGATGATTCAATCTCCTCGAATTGCAAAAGACTTAACTTGGCATGCCAATGAAGGATGATCGATGGAAAACTACGTCACCCAGTTGACTTACCATCATGAAGGCTAGTAGACAAAAAATGTGCCAAATTTTAGCACATAAGAGAAATCTTTGGCAGACTATTTTTGCAGGTGGGATAAATCCCCATAAAAACCTTCACAAGACATAATTGTTGGCCAATTGTTATGATTACTTATAGCCTTCATTTTGGTTGTGCATGAAGAAAAAATTCATGATGTTGACCATGTTAATATCTAGTCCATGATAGCCCAATAATGATATTGATGTCTATCTAGCACCTTTGATTGATGACTTGGAAACTTTATGGGAAGTTGGTGTAGAACTTTATGGTGCTTATAGACAAGAGTTATTCACCTTACGGGTTGTGTTATTAGAGACACTTAATGATTTTCCTGCGTATGGGAACTTGTTTATGTTAGCCTATATGGCTATAAATATTGATTTTGATGATAACAAACCACATGTATTTTAAAAGCTTTGATAATGTTTTTAAAGTTTTCGGATTTGGACTTATTTGAAATTATTTAAATGTTTTTGGGGTCATTATATAATTTCACAAAGTTTGGGCTATATCATAATTTCAGAAAGTTTTGGGATTAACGAAGCATTACTTAAAAATTCTGAAATTGGACCTATTTGCAAAGTTTCATAACGTTTTGGGCCATACTACAGTTTTTATAAAGTTTTGGGGTCAAACTGAAAATATGGGAAAAATTTCACTGTAGCAGGTTACTGTAGCAAGCGGCTTACCGGATACTGATAAACGGCAGGCCGAATTCGGGCAGTAAGCACCAGAACGAAAACGGCTTACTAGATTCCGAATCCGGCAAGCCGGTTAGGCAAAATTTTGAATTTTGCCTTAACGGTAACATAAATCCGGCTTACCGGATTCCATTAAACGGCAAACCGGATAGCCCAGAATGTGAGTAACGGCTAGTTTTCGAGCTCAAGTTATAAGAACTCAAATCCAACTCATTTTGTAGCTCTCCAACAAGCAAAAACAAAAGGCACACGTGATATCTTGAGCTTACAACTTGCAAAACACAAAATCATTGAATCATTCATTTTTCTTCATCTTTGAATATCTACTCATTGAGTGAGTTTGATTGTAACTTTCATTTCTTCATTTCATTTGTAAGAGTTTGAGTGTGTGAGACACTTGAGTGAAGAGATTGGGAGATAATCTCTTTGTTGTAAAGGTTTATTGACACCTCGAAGTCAATTGTAATCGTTGAAGCCTTGGAAAGGCTTGGATAGTGAAATCCTCAAGCCCGGTGTGCTTGGAGGCGTGGACGTAGGCGGGGATTGCCGAACCACGTAAAAATCCTTGAGTTTGCTCTCTCTTCCCTTGCTCTTTAATTATTGTGCTTTGATTGAATTTATTGCTTTCAAATTTATTAAGGCATTAGATTGCTTGTTGTGTGGATTTGCTAGGATAATTTTTAAGATTCCAATTCACCCCCCCTCTGGGGTTGCATACTTATATTTCAGTTTAGTTGCTTAGTTAAAGGATATTTTGCATTTCTTATATGTGGGGAAGATACACAGTCCTATAGACTTAAGCATGGGAAAAAAAAATTGTGTACATGCATATAGATAATATCTCCCAAAATCTCACTTGTTTTGAGATTTGACAAAGGCTTTTGATGGTAGAGTAGAAAGAGACTTTCCTTTCTAAGTAATTAAGCGATGAAAAAAATTTGTTGGAAAAAGAAATCAATATTCTTTTCTCTCGATTATTGGAAACATTTGCATGTTCACCATATATTGGATGTAATGTACATTGAAAAAAATATGTGCGAGAGTATATATAGTGCATTATTGAACATTCCTGGAAAAGCAAAAGATAAACTTAATTCTCAGTTGGACCTTATTGATTTCAATATTAAGAAAGAGTTAGAACTTGTTGTTGAAGGGAATCACACTTATTTACCTGCTGCATGTTATTCCTTCTCTAGAGCGGAAAATGTAATGTTTTGTGAAACATTATTTAATCTCAAGTTTCCTAAAGAATACTAATCGAACTTTGAAAACCTTGTATCAGCGAGTGATTTAAATTATTGGGTTGAAATCTCATGATTGTCATGCTTTGATGTAACAACTCCTACCATTAGCTGTTCGAGGAATTTTTGCCTAACATGTTAGATATGCCATCACTAGACTTTTCTTTTTCTTCAATGATCTTTGTTTGAAAGTTGTGGATGTACAGAAGTTAAACCAAATACAAAAGGATCTTGTGGTCCAAATTAATTTATTTGATATGTATTTCCTTCATGAATTTTTTGATATCATAGTTTATTTAACTATGCATCATGTTAGAGAAGTCAGATTATGTGGACCTATATATCTTAGAAGGATGTATCCTTTTGAAAGATTTTTAAAGGATCTAAAAGGGAATGTACGGAATAAGAATCGTCCTGAGGGTAGAGGGTTGTATTGTTGATGTTACATTGTAGAGGAGGCAATTGAATTTTGCATAGAATGTTTACCCTATGTGGATCCAATTGAAATCCCAGTTGCAAGGAAGAATAAAATAGAAACTGATGGTCCATTCCTGGTGGTTGTTTAATTAATATTGATCATGAAGAATGGAAGCAAGCACACCATTATGTTTTACGGAACACAGAAGAAGTTCAACCTTATGTTGAGTGAGTTTTCTTATCTTAACTCTATTTTAAAACATGTTAGATTCATCACTAATATATTCTTTTTATTATGAATCTTAATCTTAGGATGCATATGATCTGATTGAAAATCTTATTACTCTTGCCAATCTAAAAGTTATAGGGTTTACATAATCCACCACTATTGTACTCTTTCATACAAAAAGGTCGTTGGGATACATTTGTTAATGATCAATTATCTAAAGAATTTATTTTTGGAAATTATCTCTCCTAACAAAGATCAAATTTTTTTATTGGCGAGCTTTTTCCAACATTCTGCCCACTAATTTAAATTTACATAACAAAAAGCTTCCAGTTGCTCCTACATGCCCTTGTTGTGGTTTTGATTATGACGATACATATCATGCCTTGGTGGGGTGTAAACAAGTGAAAAAAGTTTGGAAGTTGACGAGATTCTCTTCTAGCCTCAATAGTACAATGCCAATGGAGTTTTCTAACATTTCCATTCATATTGCATCACTTTTAACAAAAGATGTATTTGAGGAATGGGTGGTTTTTTGTTGTTCGATTTGGTTAGCGAGGAATTATCTAACCCATGGTAATGCTATTCGTGAGTCGCAAGACGCTGTCACTCAAGCTGAGAATGTATTGGCTTCACTTAGAGCAGGTACAACGCAAGGTCAAGTCGATAGGAGTTCTAAGACAAATAAACCAAGGCAGACTTGGCAAAGTCTGCCCGAACCATGGTATAAAGTGAACATCGATGCAATTGTCCGTTCCAAGGCTGATCATGCTGGAATTGGAGTGCTAGTTCGCAATTCAGTAGGTGATGTTATGACAGCCTCCATTTCCCAAGCACTTTTTTTAGGAGATGTAGAATTTGTGGAAGCCCTTGCTCTACAGAAAGGACTTAGGCTAACGAGCGACATTGGGTTGACTCCGGCCATAATCAAATCTGATTCTCTCAATGTAGTTAATCTCATTGGAAACAAAATTGCAAGCAAGTACGAAGTGGAGTGGGTAATCTCTGAAAAACAAGAAGCTCTGACTTCTTCGCATAGCATTGTAAAAGTGCTCTTTGCTCCACAAACTTGCAATGAGGCGGCGCATCATCTTGCGAAACTAGCTCTCTGTCATCCTATAGAGCAAGTATGGATAGAGTAAGCTCCAAGTGAGATTTCCACTTATGTATCCAAGGATAAAAATATGTAGTTTTTCCAATCAATGAAATTCCAGTTTAAAAAAAAAATTATCTAAAGAATCTAAGTTAATCTTTTATTATTGTGAACATTACTTTTCAAAATTGTTTCTTTATAATTTCATTTATGTCAATGCTAATAAACATATGTATGATATACATTTGACACTTAGTGGCCTTCAAAAAGAAAGGCCAGCACTAAATCTTTACAACTCAGTCGAAAAGGTTATATTGGATTAGAAGAAGAAATCGTAAGTATTTTTTAAATAAAAATTATAATAATTTTTAGCACTTGATGTATGTTTAACATTAGTCACAATGTTTGATGTTAGTTGAAAAAGTTTGAGTTTTATCAGGTTTTGAATGTTGTAAGATATATAATGTGCAGCTCAAGACAAAGAATTTCACTATTGTAACTTTCTTTTCTTAAAGAAATTATAATATTTGATATTTTTTTCAAGTCATTTGTATTTGGCAATTTTGAACAGTGTCACATGTATATAATTATTATTAAGTATCATACACATTTGACTATCTTATATTGTGAAAAATATTTTATTATTATTGATTGACAAAAATTAATGACAAGTTTACTAAATGTCAAATAAGCATATTTAGCACAGGTATACTTAGCACTTTTCAATTGTTGAATATACCTTTATTTGTCAATTTTTAAATATTAATTATTCCCTTTTTTTCTTATAATGAAAGTCTCCATAAATAAGAAACATGGCCAGTGAAGGTAGTCTCAAAAATCGAATTCCTTAGAACCAGGACATCTATGATTATTGGAAAATGACGATGAAAAAGGGTGGCTATTCCAATCCCAAAAAGTTGTTGGCATATGAGTTGTTTTCTATAACCTTAAAAAGTAATTAACATCAACGTATAAATATTTTTTTTTATAACCTTTTAATTATTTTGCTCACAACCATTGAACCATATTAAAAAAAAAAAATTACTTATGAGTTACTATAGATTATGTCGTCATATAATTTAGGTAGTGTTTGTTTTTTTGGTCTGAAATTTAAATTGGTCTGAATACATATTTTAATGACATGATTGTTTTTCTTTTTTCAATATTTGAATAAATAAGTGTTAACTTGTTTGTTTTTTAAAAAGAAAACATCTGAAATATGATATTTTGACATATATTACCTTGTAAATATTAACAATACTTATATTTATTGATTAAACACATGACAAGTTATAAATAAATTATTTGATTAGTTAAAAAAATGATAATTTTTACCTTAACAAACATGAAAAGTAAAATATATATCAAACACATGTAATTTTTTACATTAATATATGATACTTATAATATTATTTTTAGTATATTATATTGATACTTTTTCTTGTTAATCATATAATTCAATCAATAATTATTTAATCATTGGAATTAAAATTAATGTATTAAATAAAATTCAAAATGTATTATAAAAATAGTGAATAAAAATACAAAGAGATGGACCTATTACAAAATACATTCACCTTAAAATTCTCATTCACAAAATAATAATAATAATAATAGTTGATACATGTACAAAAAAATGATAATAAAAAATAATAAAAGGATAGTTTATATATTAGAAAATAAATTTATTTTATAGGGGCATTAATGAGAAAGAATATTAAAGTTCCAATTAGATATTTTGTCATTTAGATAAAAATCAGAATATTTAACATTTTTCATTCAAATCTAAACATCTTATAATCAGATATAAGTGATAAAAATAAAATAAAATAAAACAAAAATTATAAACATTTGAAAATAATTAAGATTCAGACTTCAACCCGTTAATAAGACCGAATATTTATTATATGATTAAAACTTCATTTTTTTTTCCTCTAATGACTATTTTTAGGTCAGACATGAGCTGACCAAGAAAGAATTCATCCCTTTTCTTGCTCTAGTGACTGTTCCTGGTCACACTTATTCAAATGAATACAATTAACTTATCAAAATTTATAACTATTTAGATTTTAGAATTAAAAAAGGCTCCTATATTAATAAATTTCACACGAATCATCATTGGATCAGGTATTCATGTTGGTGTAACCTGAATTTTTTTTTGTGAATTTAATATATGGACTTACATAATATAGGTGGTTTTTTCATACTACCATTTACCTGAAAAGTTAAACAAAATTTTATTTTTCTTTTTCGGCCCACATTAATTTGATAATTAGATACTATTTTTTTTATAATTCTCATTTAAACACAAGGGGTAAAATGTTTTCTGAATAAATTTCATTTGGAGGTCAAAAAAAAAAAATTAACTTGTTACTTGCATTCCACACTGATCAAGATTAATAATGTCCATTAAAAAAAAATTTGTATAAAGAATTTAACTTAATCGTTATTTTTTTTTTTTTGAAAAATAGATGGGCTCCTTACCCGTGAATTGTCAATTGTGTGATTCACAAGAATTGTTCAAGGGGGGACAGAAATCTAATTCGTTTGGATATGTCAAAAATTTTATTTTGTAGAAGTACCAAAATACTTATAAATCCATTTTAACTTCAACTTTTTTAAAAATTTTTTACGAAATTCTATATTTTCAAACTATTTAACAGTAATATTTTATTAATATGATTATTTATCTATTAGTCCTCAACTAAACTAAAAAATGTCTTTGGAGCATGATAATGCCATAAAATTTATTGATTGTCAAATTTATGCTATAGTCTCAAATGCAAACTAGAAGAATAGAGGAATTAGAGAAGTACACATAAATTGCTCAAACATTTTTTTTAAGTACATTGATATTACAATGACTATTGTTGATATTACATTAGATTACAACTGATATTTATAATCAGATTATTGCTGAGACTAGTTTACAGTATTTTTATGAAGTGTTGCCCAAATTTTGATTGTCATTAATATTCAGGGGACGCTTACTCCACTCATATTTCGTTACAGAGAAGAGTGTCTCCACTCAGTTAATTCATGATTGAGGAAAGAAGTTATAATTTAATTGCTCAAAGATTGAAAGTATAATTTGCTTTTTCTTTCTTTTTCTCTATTTTTTATTAAGAGCAAATGGCTAAGAAAAATTAGATTAATTGAAAAAGATTTAATAGTACACAACAAAAATGGGGATTGATTAGGCAAACAACAAGGCCAAATAACTATCAGAAAAAAGAAAAAAAAAAGTAGGGCCGAAAAGATCAAGTCTTATATACGATTAATGTAGCAGCCCATGGAAGACCAACTTATATTATTAGTTAGAGTCCATCCTCAGAATTGAATACCCTTTCGTGTTCTAAGTCTTTCCCTCCTGTGAAAGTGAGAATAATATTGGTTTGTCTTGTTAAGATAAGTAGTACGCTATTGTGTTGTTAATCTACTTTGGTAAATACTTGCAATAGTTGTTAAAAGTATAATTTTGTAGTGCGTGCAGAATTAAATTCTTGATTTATTGAGCGTTTCAATTAAATTCCAGGTTTTGAGTGGAAGAAGGGAAAATGGATCAAGGATACTCAGCTAACAACAAGCCCACGTTGGCTGCTTCTGAAGATAATCAATGTCGCTCAGTTTCAGGATTCCATGTTTTGCAGAGGACTCAGGCTTGCCTCTTGCTGAGGATGATATTACAGTGAAGTTTCAGCATATGCTGGGTGTGATGGGTTAATTTCATTTTACTCCCTTATTAGATTGACATATTTCAATTTATCCTCTAAAAATATGAAAACTTCAATCTACCTCCAAATGTCGTTTTCTCTTCGTTAATTTTAACGATCCAAAGGATAAAATAGTATTTATACATTTTGTGCTAGGGTCAACTGAATAATAAAAGTCAAATATCTATTTTTTTTACTTTTATTCATACCCGAGTGTTTCAATAAATTAAAGCATGCACCTAAATATTTTAATAAATTTCACTTTACACCCAAATAGCTTATTATTTTAAAATTAATTATTTTTTGTTCAATTTTTATGATACATACAATCATTTGAAATTTTGAATGGTTGCTGCTAAAAGCAGGGGCGGACCCAAGACTTATTATTACTCAGGGTTAAATTTTAAAATTTATATTTTGAAGCAAACATAAAAATTTATAAGTAAAAAAAAGTACATTAAATAAGGGGGAACACTAAGAACTCTATCCCCATAAATATGTACTATAAACAAAAATAATTATAAAAAAAGTAGCAAACAAAAGACAATTTAAATATCAAAACACTATTTTTCAATTATGGAATCTGACATTACAACCTATAATAACATGTAATTATATAAGGATTAAGAAATCAATTAAGAATTCCAAACTAAAATAGATTAATATATGTAATTACAATTAATTAAAAATTACAAGCAAAACTTTTATATTTGAAATCAAGTACTAAATTACTAGACTTAATAAATTAAACAATTAAAATTTATTCATCCACTCAAATTATAAAAGTATTATTAGTTAAAAGTTTTAATAATAAACTAAACTCAATTTAGCAAAAAAGTACTTGGATGTAGTTGTTTCTTTGTCAAGTACTCTAACTCTTTTTAAAGAACTAGATGTTGATGATCCTTCTATCAAAAGTTCCTTAAAATATTCAAATTTTATTTTTCAACTTGTCCTCCTAATTAATGGAACTAAAAAATAAAGTTTGAAAATTCATATAAAAATTTATGAAAATGTTGATAATTCTTACTAAATATTGTTTTTATAAGTATTTTTAATACCACTGATGATGTTATATTACATTGACATACTTTTTTTTCAATTAGAAGTTTTTTAAAATAAATTAAAGCAGTAATAAAATTTTAGCTCCCTAATATTTACAATCTATTCAATAAATATATAATTTAATCATTTTATAAAATAAGTCACTAATTTCAATTGAAAATAATATAATTGAATCAGGGACATATTTAAAAATAAAATAAAAACTCTATTGTTATATGAAATTGATGAAAACATAAGGGTAATTGAGTTAGGGATATATTTGAATATAAAATAAAAACTCTATTGTTATACTAAATTGATGAAATCATAAGGGTAATTGAATTAGGGACATATATGAAAAATAAAAATTCTATTATTCTACTAAATTAATAAAAACATAAGGGATATAAACGATTTTTTCTAGAGTTGACTGGGCTGTTTTTAGCCCACGTATAGATCCGCCACTGGCTAAGAGCAGCAATACAGAAGAAGAAGAAGCAAGAAAAGAAGACAAACAATTAAAAAAATGATACGAAGAAAAGCAGGAGACAAAGAATGAAAGGAAAAAGAGAAAAATGAAGGAAAAATGAAAAAGAAATTGAACAAATGAATTACAATCCTTTAAAATTAAAACTAAAAATTTAAAATGTTATCAATTTTCTATTTTTAATATTTTAATCAAAAAATTTTTAAAGCAGAAATGTTTTTCTTTAATGCTCGATTTCTTCTAACGGCCTAAACCATAAAATTATCCATTTAATTCTCGCAATTCCAATTTCCGTTCAAATCTCTAGATAACATTTTATCAAATTCTTTAATTTGTTCTAACAATGGATTCAATATCCACAAAATTTCTTGCTAGTCCCAATCATAAATCAAAAATCCATTTCAAAGAACTAAAGATTCCTTTAGAAATGTAACAAAAATATAATTTGCTATCACAATTAGTTCTAAAACAATCCAAATCAATGGACTCAAACCCTAGCTCTCAAATTAAAGCATTAATTAAAAAATAAATAAAAAAGAAAGAAAAGAAAAACAAAGGAAGAGCTTTTTTCCATCTAACTTGGAAAAAAACCATGGTTTTTTTTTTTCCAAAACCCTAGCCACCATGCCGTTACCACTTCCATCTTCCATCGCTGCAATTCCGTCGTCCTTTCCACCATTAGACAACTCGAGAACAATTACTAGCCAAACCACAACCTTCTTCTGCCCTTGATTTGCCACCGCAACGTCACTCAAATCCTCCAAATTAGGAGCTACACCACCTATTCATAGCTGCCAAGCCAGCCATCACTGTTGTCAATCCAACCCACCATTTGATTCATTCGACTCCACTGAGCACATCTGAGCAAACAACATCCCCAATCACAGCCAAAACCTTGTGTTTGGTGGGAAGATTTTGGATGGTTTTTGGTTGGGGTTAACAGAGAAATGCATGTTTTATGAAAGAAGAGAAAAAGAAAAAAAAAAAGAAACAAAGAAGAAGATGAACAGGGAAGAGAACGAAGAAGATGAAGAAGGGAGAAAAAATTCGCCTTTTTTATACTTTTTTAGATTTAAATTTTTTGATTGTGTTATATACTTTAATTTTGATTATAATAATGTTGATTGATGCAGAAAATTATTTGATTTGATGCAGAGAAGAAGAAAAAAGAAGCAAAAGAACATAGAATAGATAAAGAAACAAAGATTGAAAAAAAAAAGTAGAAGACAAAGAAATAAGAAGTAAAAATCGATTTTTTTATTTTCATTGTGGTGATATTATAAATAAAATTATTGATTATTATATTTTTTTTATAAATTAAAATATAAGAAAAAATAATTTAATTTTTTAGAGTCTTTTATTTTTTTTATAAGGTATTTCATTAATAAATTTATTTTTGTCATCTAACTTGAAATATATCAGACTTTATAGGGAAAAATAAAATTATCCTTGTTAACCCTATAGAATTGTTAGTTAGGGTTAGGGGCATTCTTGTATTTTATTAAGTCAACATCAGTCAACTGTTAAAAAAATGATTTTTTAGGGGGTAGATTGAAGTATATCAATTTAATAAGAGGGCACAATAAAATTTACCCGGGTGAGATACATACTCTTTCTGACAAGCAAACCAGTCTTTGGTCACAATAGGAATCCTTTAAGCTCCAACAACAACAAATTCTAGAAGGCTAGTAATTGATTCTTTAAGCCCTTTGGATTAGGGGTGGACATGGGATGGGTTGGATAGGGTTTGTGAAAATCCAACCCATTATTGAATGAGTTGAAATAAAAATAATTAAACCGAATTAAATAAACATATTCAATCCAACCCAATCCTTAAATCATCGGGTTGGGTTGACTGAGTTGAAGATTTGAAGATCGAATCAAAATTAAAAATTCAATAAAAAAAATATGAAACTTGTAATAAAATTTATTGAAATCAAATATAAATATATTATAGCATGAAAATTCTATTCATGGTCTAATATTAAAAAAAAAGAGAATATAGAATGAATAAATTAGAGAAATACCTTAGGTGACTGAGAATTGAGATTTAAGAGAGTTATTTTAGTTTTGATATTAGAGTCTATAGTAAATGTAAGAACAAAATAATCTCTTTTATAAAAAAATAAAAAGAGAATAAAAAATAGATTAGTCGTTTAGATTTTCAGGATTTTACAAATTGAGAATTATAATTAACCCAACCTGACCCAATTATTAATTGGGTTTGAAAAAATTGACCCAATTAACCCATAATAACCCTCTCAATCCGTCAAAATTAAATTGGATTGGATTGGGTCGGGTCGGGTCGAGTTCATTGGGTTGGATTGGGTTTGCCCACCCTTACTTTGGATTGATCCTCCACCTACACCACTACCTTCCTGGATGCTCTTGTTTTTGCTTGCCTTTATTTTCCGCACCAACATATTATCATGCATTTTCATCACATTTTATGCATTTGCTAGTGATCTTGAATATTATCACTTGATGTTTTCCGTACCGTTTTTGGATAATAATGTACATTGACTTAGTGCTAAAATTACTTATTGATGATGTCTAATGGGGGGAAAAGGGATGTATTTTGATATGAGAAAGTGCTTATGTGTTTGATAAGATGAGCTCTTTTTGAAAAGTGCTGGCATGCTTGATGAAATTACAATGAAGTGCTTTAATTGTGGTTTATTTCTTGATTCACTAACCTTGAGCTTCTTGTAGTGTCTCTAATGTTTTGTTATTTCTTAGAATCCATATCTTACTTAGGGGATGTATTTATAGATCTCAAAATCTTTGTTATAAAAAATTCAAAAAGTATGTCGAAATATATGAGCTGTTTCTCGTTATCAAAAAGTGGGAGATTGTTGACCTAAATGGTTGTTTGGGGTGAAAATTTTACCAAGTTACGTGTCAAAAGAATGGGCTCCATCTTAATTGAAATAAAGTTGCTTTGAATGGAAATTCAAACTAATTGTTCTGCAATCAGCCTATTTTTGTTGTGTGATTCAAAGAGTAAAGTCCAAAAACACATTCAGGTGTTGATATGACTCAAACAAGCTCTTATTTCAACTTTGACTTTGGCTTAAATAGTCGCAAGTGCTAGTATTTTTGAAATTGAACACTAGGAAACTTCTAAGGAAAGACTGGAGAGATCACAATAGTCTAACTTAAAACCCAAGCTCCTTGGACTCTTATCGCCTTGGTAATAGAACTTTACTAAACATGTACAAAATTATACGGTTACTCCACTCTCACCTTCAATCGTTCCTGCTGTGAATAATATTGTATACGTGAATAGTACTGCATATATATGTGAATAATATCAAATACGTGAATAGTATCATATGTGTGAACAGTTTCGTATGTGTGAACAATATTTTTACTCCGAATAATTGCGATCAATGGCTCTGATATCACTGTTAGTGAATTGATGAGCGAAGTAGACAATTAAAATGAAATTGAAAAATAAATATAATACAGGAGACATAAGAATTTATGTGGTTCGACTATTAGGCTAGGTCTATAAGAGAAGATGATAGGAAATATTTTACTAATTGTGTAAAGTTATAAGTATTACAATATTTTATCTCACAATCCAACACCCAATACATCCAAACTCTCAACTTACTAAATTTAAAACTTAGAGTTCTCAAAATACTCTCTCGATTAATGGTCTCTCCATCCTATCAACTCTCCTATTTATAGGGCAAAGTAAGCCCAAACTGTTAATTTTGATTGGTTTTAAAAAATAATTTATTTTGTTTTATCGAAATTAATGGGCTTTAAAATAATAATTTATTTGTTAAAATTGATTTATTTCAATAACATAATTTGCTTTGTCAAAGTTGGTTGGCAATATTTTATTGCCATCACTTCATTGTATTTAGACTGTAAGAATATGTACTGTCGCTAAATGTCCTGCACATTTTCCTTGCATGTTTCAGTTAGGCCATGCCAGTTGGCACGATCTTTGACAGTCTGATAAGCTGGACGGGTCATTAGGCCTAATATCGATTTTTAAGTGGTAACATTAGCCCCCTTTGATTATGGGAGATGTGTAGTTAGCGATTAGCGAACATACTGCATAATTAAATTGCCTCCTAAGGAAAAATTGCATCGAAACTTAAAAGAAAATATGGTTAGTTTAAAGCTAAACAAAGATATGGTATCGACCGTACCTGTACATGGAGTGGCCAACATGCAGTTTATTTATTTATTATTATTAAAGAAGTGGGATTAAAGATTTCTCCTTCCTTGATCTTAAGATATCATCAAAATTCCATTGAACGTAAAGAAAGCTTCTTATGCAAGCAATGTGTAAGTTTTTTTTCAAAGATTATTCGACAAGAGAATCTACTTTTTTAGACAACTTCTGTCTTCTGTAAGCACTAAAGATCAAGTGTCTAACCTCAGTTTTTCTTAAAGAAAAAGAATATAATAGTATAGCTATCAATTCTGGATATAGAAGTGTGTTACATGATTCATTAGCACAAATCTTGTACCGAGTTTAGTTTCAACATTTGAAACCATGTTTTATTTAAAAATCATAATAGTAGAACTCCTAGTTTAACAGCTTAAAAATATTTGTATGCTTTGTGAGAGTAGTTTAGGAAAGTTTTAGATTTATTAATGGTACAAGAGAACTTGGAAGGGCATTAGGCGAATGAAAAATAAGTTCAATGTATGGAAGTAGCTATTGGGTTTATGGGTTTGTTCCAAAAACTGTGGCTACAAATGGAAATGAGACTGTCCCTAATATATATAAAAGGGTTCTTGAATTCAATAACCATGTTAACGCTTTCATCGGTGGATTTAAAACCTTCGAAGAAATTTTCACCACTACTTCATGGTCGCAACAAAATAAGTATAAAAAACCTATTGGTTTGTTAAATATAAATAATTTTTAACTCTTGTTGTTTTTCCTTGATGACACTGTGTTGTAAGGTTTTTTTCCCCATTCCGGCACGACGAGTCTTTGTTCATGCCACCACCGTCAATGAGCTAATTAATTGCTACAAGCATATCAGCCTACTTACATATAATCATGATAAGGGGAAGAACGATGATAATAAGAAGAAGAAGGATGGTGATAAAAGGAAGAAGGACGATGATAGTGAGAAAAAAAATGATAAGGGCAAAAGAAAAAGGATGATAATGGCAAAAATGATAAGGATGGAAGCAAGAAGCATAAAACGCAGGATTTGAGTCTTTATCTGTGATTTTAAACACTTCCCATTTTCATTTTCTTTTTATGTACTAATGCAAATTCATAAATAAAATGAATGTTTCATTATGAGTATGTATTAAATAGTAGAAAATGCTTATCGATTACGACATGACGTTAATTTTTTTTTTTTTAGTAGCATAAATTATATTACATGGTTAGGACAAGAAATAGTTTGTAAGATATTTTCAATACAAAATACTTACTTCTTTTGGAGATATGGGCTAAAATATTTTTAACCCTCTATTCGTCCAACTTTTATATATGCTTGAACTATGAATGTCCTCAAACTTTTCCTTGTAAAGGAAAATTTTAACCCCTAGTGACATTACTTAATGAAATCTCTTGATTCTTTTGCCTCTCTGCTTTACTTTCATCTCTTAAGGATGTTTTTGCTAGACTCTGAATTCGTGCAAAGTAAATAACTTAACTCAACAACCTAAGTCATCAGAACTTTTCATGAGGTTTTCTTTGCATTCACATAACTCCAATATGTGAACATCCCCTTTTAAGGCTTTCCAACCTATAATAGATTATGCATATGCCTTTTGAAATGCAAATTATGCAACCTAAGGGGGGAGGGTGAATTGGGATTTTAATTTGTTTGCTAAACAATTTGCACAACAATTTAATCTATCACCTTAATCAAATACAAAAATAATAAATTCAATATAGCAGAATATTAAAAGAGTAAGGGAAGAGAAAACAAACACAAGGATTTTTCTGTGGTTCGACAATCCCCGCCTATGTCCACGCCTCCAAGCCAACCAAGCTCGAGGATTTCACTATGCAAACTTCCCAAGGCTTCATGTTCTTACAATTGACTTTCAAGGTGTCAATGAACCTTTACAATCAAGAGATTATCTTCCTAATCTCTTCACCTCAAGTGTTTCTCACACTTGTACACTCACAATTTGATAATGAATGAAAATTACAACAAAAATTCTCTTTAAGAGTGGATATGCAAATAATAGCACAATAATGATTCAATCTATGATGATTTTCAGATTTGGAAGCTCAATATATGTTATATGATCTTGTTTATGCTTGCATTAATCTCTAAAATGAAGTTGGAGTTGAGTTTTTATAGTTAAAGCTCAAAAACTAGTTGTTATAGGTAAATTTCCACAACCAAGCGATTAGCCGCCCAGAACAGTGATGTTACCGTTAAATTTGAATTTTGCTATAGTAACACTGTTTACAAAATTATATTTTTGCCTAAACTTTTTATAATTACACTATGGCCCAAAACATCATAAAACTTTACAAACTGGTCCAATTTCAGAATTTCTAAATAATACTTGTCATTCCTAAGACTTTTTGAAATTATAATATGGCCCCAAATATAATAGTATTTTTCAAAGAAGTCCTTTTTAAAATTTAGCATAATACCCATATTTTTTAAAGTTCTCAAAACCTTTCACTTTAGTAAAAAATTTAAAAATATGAGATTTTCCTCAGGCAGCAAGCTGCTAGCCTCAGGCGGTTAGCTGCTCACTCTCTGTCCAATTTTGGATTTCAAATGTTTGGATTACATTCGGGTCCTCAAACTTTCATAAATTATAGTATAACCCAAAACATTTCAAATGTTTGCAAAAAGATCCAACTCTGGAATTCAAAATAATACTTATTAAATTCAAAGATTGCAAAACTTTTCATTTAAGTCAAAATTACTCAAATCCACAAAATACTCTATCTTATAAAAATAAAATCTTTTAGTTTATGAAAAGTAATTATTTAAATTAATCTCTTGAGCTTGTCAAATGCTAAATCATGCATCAATTAAATTATACCGACTTTACAAGAATTTATCGCAATAATTTGTCCGTTGAGCTCTAAACTTTATTATTGATTTCGTCGTTGTCTGTTGAATGTCTTCAACTTGATTTCACTTAATTCACTTGCATAAATATTATCCTTAAAAAACTAGTGAAAATGTGAAATACAATATTTATTAAATCACTTAAGACACATGTCTGTTATCATCAAAATTACATTATGTGTAGCCCTTTAGGCTAACAATCTCCCCCCTTTTTTATGATGACAAACATCTCATGTATTTTGACATTTATACTCTCCCTTAATACATGGCATACATAATTAAACATATAAATCAAATTTAAGATAAAAAATCCACCTGAATATATAGTCTTTAACAATTTGTGTTAACATAAATATTTCTTTATTATTGATTTTGATGATAACAAACTTGATTAATCTTTTAAAAGCTCAAAATAGTTTTCATATACTTTTAAATCATCATTCTCACTTTATAAAGGCTTTATATTCTATGAAAATGTTTTTGGTTATTCTCATGTTAATGGTTTCAATTGAAAAAGTTTTGAGATTTTTGATAATAACAAGTATTGCTTAAAATCCTGAAAATGGACCTAATTGACAAGTTTTATAAAGTTTTAGGCATAGTATAATTTTACAAAGTTTTAGGGTCAAACTGTAATTTTATAAAAATAGTTCACTGTAGCAGTTACTGTAGCTAACGGCGATCCGACATCTTGATAACGGCTTGCCAACATCAAACAGAATTGAAGATTAGTCTCTGGACACTAACGGCGATCTGACAATTTAAAAATTCAGCCCAACGGTCATATTGATCAGTCAAACGGCAATCCGACATCTACTTAACGGTGATCCGATAGTGAGCAGAAAGTCAATAACGGCTAGTTTTCAGCTCCAACTATAAATAAGCTCAATCAAATTCAAACTTTAACGATTCCAACAATTATTATTGAGCAAAGTCTTGAGCAAACAACATTCACTGAGCTTTAAATTCTTGTATTCATCTTACACTGAATCTTCATTTGTAATCAAACACATTGTGTGAGAGAGATTTATTTTGTAACATTCTTTAAAATCAAATTGAGTGATTGTAAGTGTTGGGATACACTTGGGTTAAGAGATTAGGGATAATCTCTTGTTGTAAAGGTTTATTGACACCTTAGAAGTCAAGTGTAAGCATTTGAAGTCTTGAAGGCTTGCTTAGTGGAATCCTCAAGCCAGGAAAACTTGGAGGCATGAACGTAGGCGAGGTTGGCCGAACCACGTAAAAATCCATGTGTTTGAAATTCTCTTTCCTTATCTTTTTACATTGTGATAAATTTATTTGTTAATTGCTTTAAATTTGTTTTAGATTTGCATTGAGTTTTTACATTAGAATTGAATATTTTTAGAATCCCAATTCACACCCCCTCTTAGGTTGCAGAACTAGAATTTCAATTAATATTAGAGCCTTGTTCTCTTATTAGGACTTAATCATCTAGAGTAAAAGATTCATGGCAACCCTAAATGACTCAACCTTTAGAGAGGGACAATCCACAACTAGACCACCGTTCTTTGACGGTAATGACTATGCATATTGGAAAACTAGGATGAGAATTTATTTGCAAGCTTTAGATTATGAAATTTGGGAAGTTGTTTGTGATGGTCCATTCATGCCTATGTTTAAAAATGAAGTAGGAGATGATATTCCTAAACCATCAAGTCAATGGAGTGAGTTAGAAAAGAGAAAGATGTCTTTAAACTCCAAGGCAATGAATGCCTTGTTTTGTGCTCTTGATAAGAAAGAATTCCATAGAGTATCTAGTTGTAAAAGTGCACAAGAAATATGGAATAAACTTGAAGTTGTCTATGAAGGGACAAATCAAGTTAAAGAGTCTAAAATTAGTAGATACACTCGTTAATATGAATTGTTCCAAATGGAATAAAATGAAAATGTGTATTCTATGTATACTAGATTTACGGATATAGTGCACACCCTAGGAGCTTTGGGAAAAATTTTCTCAAATAGTGAGAAAGTAAAGAAAATCTTTAGGTCACTTCCTAAGAAATGAAGACCTAAGATGACTGCTATTGAAGAGGCCAAAAATTTAAATATTTTACCTCTTGATGATTTAATTGACTCTCTTATTTCATATGAAAAAGACTTAGCAGCCGAAAAAGGAGATGAGGAGAAAAAGAAAAGCATTGCTCTCAACGCTTTAAAATTTGAGAGTGATGAGGAAAGTGAACTGGATGATGAGGAGTTGGCCATGCTAGCAAGGAGGTTTAGAAAATTCTTCAAGAAAACCGGTGAGCGAAGAAGATTTAGAAACTTCAAGAATCAAAAGGAGAAGAAAGAGGCAATTATATACTATGAATGCAAAAAGCCCGACCATATAAGATCAGAATGCCCACTTCTCAACAAACTCAAGAAGAAAGCCATGGTTGCTACTTGAGATGATAGCGATGAAGATACAAGTGATGAAGATGAATTGCATGAAGTATCAAACCTAGCACTTATGGCAATAGGAGATGATGATGATCTCAATGAGGTAAGTGATCCTACCTATGATGAATTGTATGATGCTTTTAAAGAATTACATGATGAGTTGATGAAAATTGGTAAAAAGAATGCATGCCTTAAAAAGAAAATGCTAGAACTTACAAATGAAAAGGATGCCCTGGAAGAATGCAATAATGAGAAGATAAAAGAATTAGAATTAGAGAATAAAATGTTGCATGATAAAACTTTAGCTCTTAAAGGTAAACAAAGCACTTATGAACATGAAAAATCGCATATGGATGAGTTAATGAAAGAGAATGAAGTGCTTAAAAAGAAAAATAATGAACTAAATGAAATTGTACTAAATTTACAAATGGACAAAAGATATTGGAAAACATGCTAAATTCACAAAAATGTGTGTTTGACAAAGAAGGTATTGGATATAAGCCAAACTTGAAACAAAAATATTATAAGAACTACTTTGTGAAAAGTGCCTCTATTAACAATCAAGTTGTATGTCATCATTGTAATCAAGATGAACACATGAAAAATAGATGTTCAGTAAAAAGAAATGCATATTATGGTGTGAAATGTATTTGGGTTCCAAAAGGAACCATTGCTAACATACAAGGACCCAAGAAGTTTTGGGTACCTAAAACTTAGAAACTTTTGCTGCAGGGGTCAAAGAAAAAGAAAAATAAATGGTTCTTGGATAGTGGTTGCTCAAGGCACATAACCAGAAACTATGCATGGTTTTTAAGTTTCACCAAAATCGAAAATGGTGGAGATGTTTCTTTTGGAGATAACTCAAAGGGAAAGATTCTTAGAGTTGGAAATGTTGGTAAAATTTCATCAACTTTAAGTGAAAATGTATGTTTAGTTGAAAACTTAAAACACAATTTGATTAGTATTAGTCAATTGTGTGACAAATGTTATAAAGTTGCTTTTCATAAATCTAGATGTGTTATTGAGAATGCATGTGATAACAAGATTTTATTTATTGGAAATAGATGTGGTAATGTTTATACCATTGACATAGAATGTGCATCCTCTAATGATCAATATTTTTCGGCATTGCATGATGATAGTTGGTTATGGCATAGAAGACTAGGACATGCAAGCATGGATTTAATTTCAAAGATTTCCAAAAATTGGTTTTCAAAAAGATAAAATTTGTGAAGCATGCCAATTTGGTAAACAAATCAAAACCTCTTTTAAAAGCAAAAATCATATTTCTACTTTAAAACCGCTTCAATTACTTCATATAGATTTATTTGGACCTTCAAGGTATGCTAGCTTGAATGGAAAATATTACGCTTTTGTAATTGTTGATGATTTTTTAAGATACACATGGGTATTATTCTTAACTAATAAGGATGATGCTCTTGATACTTTTAAAGTAGTTTGTAAGAAAATTCAAAATGAAAAAGGGTATGGTATTGCATGCATTAGAAGTGATCATGGAGGAGAGTTTGAAAACTATGCATTTGAAACCTTTTGCAATAATTTAGACATTGTGCATCAATTTTCATCACCTAGAACTCCACAACAAAATGGAGTTGTTGAGAGAAAGAATAGGTCAATTCAAAAAATGGTTAGGACTATGTTGAATGAAAATTCATTGCCTAAGTATTTTTGGGCCGAGGCCGTCAACACCGCTTGTTATGTTTTAAATCATGTGTTGATTAGACCTAATCTTAATAAAACTCCAGATGAACTTTAGAAAGATAGAAAACCCAATATTTGTTATTTCAAAGTTTTTGGATGCAAATATTTTATTTTAAACACAAAAGATAATCTTACCAAATTTGATCCAAAATCCAATGTTGGTATTTTTCTTGGATATTCAAACTCAAGTAAAGCTTATAGATTTTATAACAAAAGAACTCTAGTTGTAGAAGAATCAATGCATGTTACATTTGATGAATTTAACCCCTCCTCTATGGAGAAAGTTGTTGTCGATAATGATGCAGATGAAGACTTACAAAAAGAGTCATCAAAAGATAACCAAAAGGATGCATCTCATGGGAATTAATATGAGCAACATGAAGAAACGAATGTAGAGCAAAATGAAGGTACTTCTCAATCACTCCCCAAAGAGTGGAGGTATGTTTATTTTCACCCTAAGGATGTAATTTTAGGAGATCCCTCACAAGGTGTTACAACTAGATCATCACTTAGGAATACTTGTGAGCATAATGGATTTATTTCTCAAATTGAACCCAAATCCTTTGAGAATGCGGAAAATGATGAATCTTGGATTATGGCAATGCAAGAGGAGTTAAATCAATTTGAAAGAAACAATGTGTGGGAATTAATTCCTAAACTGGAACATCAATCCGTCATAGGTGCTAAATGGGTATTTAGAAATAAGATGGATGAACCCGGTGTGGTTGTAAGGAATAAAGCTAGATTAGTGGCTCAAGGTTATAACCAAGAAGAAGGAATTGATTTTGATGAAACATTTGCAACCGTAGCTAGACTAGAATCAATTAAAATGTTGTTGGCATTTGCATGTCATAAAGATTTCATTTTATTTCAAATGGATGTGAAAAGTGCTTTCTGAAATGGTTATATTATGAAAGAAGTATATGTAAAACAACCCCCTTGTTTTGAAAATGAAAAATTTCCAAATCATGTTTATAAGTTATTTAAAGCTTTGTATGGTTTAAAACAAGCACCTAGAGCATGGTATGATAGGCTTAAGAATTTCTTATTGGATAACGATTTTTCGATGGGTAAAGTGGATACTACTCTCTTTGTTAAGCATAAGAACCAAGATATTCTTGTTGTTCAAATTTATGTTGATGATATTATTTTTGGTTCTACTAATGAATTATTGTGTAAAGAATTTTCATCTTGTATGAGTAAAGAATTTGAAATGAGTATGATGGGAGAGTTGAAGTACTTTCTTGGGCTACAAATAAAACAAAATGAGGAAGAAATTTTCATAAATCAAGCCAAGTATGTAAAAGACATACTCAAGCGATTTGGCATTGATGATTCAAAGACCAAAAGCACTCCAATGAGCACAACAATTAAGGTTGACCAAGATGAAAAAGGCAAAGAAGTGGATATCAAAATGTATCGAGGTATGATCGGATCTTTACTTTACTTAACCGCAAGTAGACTCGATATCATGTTTAGTGTATGTTTGTGTGCAAGATTTCAATAATGTCCCAAGGAATCTCATTTGCTCGCTGTTAAAAGAATTTTTCGTTATTTAAGTGGAACCATAGATCTTGGCCTTTGGTATCCTAGGAGAACTCATATAGATTTAACATGCTATTCGGATGCGGACTTTGCCGCTTACAAAGTTGATAGGAAAAGCACTAGTGGAACTTGTCATTTACTAGGTCATTCACTTGTTTCATGGTTTAGTAAGAAAAAAAATTCGGTTGCACTTTCAACCACCGAGGCCAAATATATCGCCGCCTGGAGTTGTTGTGCACAAGCACTTTGGATGAAACAAACACTTAGAGATTATGGCATTAATCTTGAACAAATTCCTATTAAGTATGATAATACTAGTGCTATAAATCTTTCAAAGAATCTAATTCAACACTCTAGAACCAAGCATATAGAAATTAGACATCATTTCTTGAGAGATCATGTTCAAAAGCGAGATATTGTATTAAAGTTTATTTCTACGGAAAAACAACTTGCCGATATTTTTACAAAACCACTTTGTGAAGAACAATTTTCAAAAATTCGGCATGAACTTGGGATGATGAAATTTTCGCATTAACATCTTTATTCATGTTATTGAGTCTATTAAAATTGATTGATTTATGATTTGATATTTTAATATCTATGGAATGCTTTATCATGATATACATGTGGAGTGTGTATTTTTGAAAAATGTATGAATTAATTGTTGAAATACATATATGTTCATGAATTATACATTGAACTGGCACTTAAACCATTTTAGATCCATGAAATGATCTTGAAATGTATTAATTGTTAGCCAAATACTAAAATAAATGTACGAAATCATAAGTTGTAGAAAACAGATTGCCGTTATTTCAATAAACGGTTAACCGTTTTAGGGCAGAAACAATGGGAAGCATTCTGGACACTGTTGGCTCGCCGATATCTCCATTAACGGCTCGCTGTCCTAATGAAAAATTTTGGGTAGCTCTTTGGACGCTGTCAGCTCGCCAATATCTCTATAACGGCTCGTCGTTATTACGCGTTAAAGGTATAGTGACCCATCTTCTTTCCTATTTCGTTTTGCCCTTAGACTTTCTTCCTCTCTCAAACCCGCGACTGCACCTATTCTCTTCTCTCAAATCCATCATTTTTCTTGCTCTTTTTCACCAAATTGAACAATTAAAAACCTTTCTTATCCTGTTTGGAACCTTTTTAACTGATCAAAACTTGTTTTGATTCAAAAATTGAGAAATCCCAAACTCAAACTCTAGAACCAGCTGCACTGTTCTTGCCATTTTTAACCACATTTTCTTCCATTTTCGGTTCAATCTCAATTTCCAATCACTCTCTAGACTCTTCAATCTCCTCAATACCTATTTCTTTTCTTCCAAAACCATCAAATGGCTTCACGACCGAGGCGTACCCAAACCAAAAACGCTGCCCCACAAAAATCCAGTTCCTCCAGGCCTCCCTCTCATGACTTCGAGAGCCTCCATTTTTCCAATGCTAACTATACTCAGTGATTTCGTGAAAAATTCATGGGCAAATCGGTAACACCCTCTTTTTCCCTTGACATTGCGGAGTTTTCGGATATTTCAATTTGTGGTAGTAATATTACTCACTTGCTTAGTCATTGGAATGAAGCTTTAAGTATAGAAGAACATGTTTATGAAAATCTTGTACGTGTATTTTATTCTAATATGGAACTCTCCTCTGCCCGACGAGTTGAAATTTTTACTTCCGTAGGAGGAGTTCGTATTGCGTTTAATGAGGTAGAATTATGTAGTATACTTAGAATTTATTATGGAGGCTTAGACATTTACACCACTAGGAAAGAGCTTGAATTTAGTGATTTCTGTCATGTGGATGGCGTATGGAACATTTGTAGGCGTCGGGATCTTTCTGATGACCTCTGCTCCTTGCCCTTTAGGTCTCAACTTCTCCCTTTCTAGGTTCGCATACTTCATATCATTCTCCAACACATGGTCACCCCTAGACAGGGCCATATTGATGAGGTAACTAGGCTTGATGTTGGTTTATTAGATTCCTTCATCTGTAGACGGCATGTGAGCTTATCTTATACTATCTTTTGTCATATGATGTCCACACCTAAAGTGACCAACCGGTCTCTTCCATATGGCAACATCATTACTAGGATTTTGAGATTCTTTAAAGGACCTATCACTGAGCCTGTTTATATCGAGACCCAAAAGCTCGGTCGAGAGATTATGTCTGCGATCAGATTTTTTAAGAAGCGTGGGAAGTGGGAAAAGACAACATCCTCTAAGGATGAAGACACTTTGATTGCTCCAGAGGATGATTGCATGCTAAATGACGTCTATTCCAAGGATGAGTTACCCGACTTCCGCCTTGGGGCTAGACCGCGTGCCCCTCGCCGAGCAGCAATAGCAGCAGCTTCCTCTCAGGATGACGAGCCAGCCCGTTCTGTAGTATCTTTTGCTTCTGAGGACCGCTTTCAGCAGCTCTTTAACAAAGTAGATACACTCTCCCAGCAGCAGCAGCATCTTCAATATGATTTTGTGACTTTTCTGTAGCAGATATTAGATCAGCAAATGGAGCTACTTGCTGGACAGCGCCGCATTCTTGGTCACCTTTATTATGATCCCGGTAGTTCCTCTTCACCGCCCCCATTTTAGTTTTCTGCACCTATGTTTTTCGCACAGACATCACTCATTGCATGTAGTTATTATTATGCTATTTGACTTTTGATTATGCTTGTGATGCTTTTATGATGATTTTGTTGGATGTGTGGACTTTATGATTGAGTTGATTTTGATGACATGTTTGGTTATTGCTTATGATTATGTTGATTTTGTTGGTATGGAGGTTGGTTGCTAAATTGGAATTTATATGAGAGTGTTTTAACTATTTTTGTTGTTGAGGATATGTTCATTTTTTAAAGGGAGATTCTGTCGAAATTTTTTTTCCGACATGGGTAATCTCTACACTTCTCTTTTTACTCTTTTCGTGCTCATTTCTTTTTTATGATGAAGGGGAAGATAATTTATATATAACCTGTTGTTGAAAAAGTTTTCCTTTTATTAATTTTTTTTATGAGTTTAAAAATTGATGGGCACTTATTTAGGGGGAGCTAAATTCTACAAATATTTTACTTAGGGGGAGCACATATTTAGGGGGAGCAAAAATTACACAAGTATTTTTCTTGAACAGTTTGTCATCATAAAAAAGGGGGAGATTGTTAACAGAAACATTTCTTTATTATTGATTTTGATGATAACAAACTTGATTAAGATTTATTAATCTTTTAAAAGCTCAAAATAGTTTTCATATACTTTTAAATCATCATTCTCACTTTATAAAGGCTTTATATTCTATGAAAATGTTTTTGGTTATTCTCATGCTAATGGTTTCAATTGAAAAAAGCTTTGAGATTTTTGATAATAACAAGTATTGCTTAAAATCCTTAAAATGGACCTAATTGACAAGTTTTATAAAGTTTTGGGTCATAATATAATTTTATAAAGTGTTGAAACTATAATTTTATAAAAATAGTTCACTGTAGCAGTTATTGTAGCTAACGGCGATCCGACATCTTGATAACGACTCACCAACATTGAATAGAATTGAAATAACAATCATCCTCAAATCACAACCAAGGTAACAATGCATGTAGAGATGTAGTGCAGAGTGACAAATGACTGAAAATAAAATATAGTTCTAAGGAGATGGTGGATGTGATGAAGAGAATGGTGGTAGAAATCCAAGAGCAGCAAACAATTGCTGCTGGCCATCAAGAAGCTGCTGCTGTTGAGCAAAGAGGCGATGTTGTTGATCGAATAATTGTTGCTGCTGCACAAATAGTTGTTGTTGCTCCGAAATGGACTGAATTTGAAAGGCCTCAAGCTGGGATTGAAGTTTGCTTTGCTGCTCGGAAAGAGAATCCACTTTAGTCAACAGCTGCTGCATCGGATCCTTAAAGACAGCTGAATTAGAGTGGGAAGGGCCCTCGGAAGGTGGAGGATGTGAGCGATGTGGAGCACTGAGATCAGGGAGCTTATGTGGTGGAAGGATATCGTTAAAGAAACGATGATCTGTAGGAGCAAGTTCAGTAACCTTTAATTTGTATCTCTGGTCTTTAATTCATGCTCTAGGTGCTTGTTTTAATCCATACAATGCTTTTGATAACTTATAAACATGATTTGGAAATTTTTCATTTTCGAAATCGGGGGGTTGTTTCACATAAACTTCCTCCATAATATAACCATTTAAGAAAGTACTCTTGACATCTATTCGAAATAAAATAAATTCTTTATGACATGCAAATACTAACAACATCCTAATGGATTCTAATCTAAATATAGGTGCAAATGTTTCATTAAAATCGATTTTTTCTTCTTGGTTATATCCTTAAGCCACTAATCTATCTTTATTTCTTACAACCACACTAGATTCATCCATTTTATTTTTAAATACTCATTTAGTGTCTATAATGGATTGATGTTCTGATTTAGGAACCAATTCCCACACTTTATTTCTCTTAAATTGATTTAACTCCTCTTGCATTGCCATAATTCAAGATTCATCATTTTCCGCATTCGCAAAGGATTTTGGTTCAATTTGAGATATAAATGCATCGTGCTTACATGTGTTTCTAAGTGATGATCTAGTTGTAACACATCTTGAAAGATCACCTAAAATTAAATCCTTAGGATGAGAGGAAACATACATCCACTCCTTGGGGAGTGTTTGAGAAATACCTTCTTGTTGCTACATATTTGTTTGTTCTTCTTGTTTATCCTCTTGATTTTCTTGTAGTGCGTTCTCTTATTTATCTTTTGATAATTCTTCTTGTAACTCTCTATCTGCATCATCATTAACAATTCATTTCTCCGCAGAGGAGGGGTTAGATTCATCAAACATAACATACATGGATTCTTCCACAACTAAAGTTCTTTTGTTATAAACTCTATAAGTTTTGCTTGAGTTTGAATACCCGAGAAAGATGCCAACATCAAATTTTGGATCAAATTTACCAAGATTATCTTTTGTGTTCAAAATAAAACATTTGCATCCAAAAACTTTGAAATAACCAATGTTGGGTTTTCTATCTTTTCAAAGCTCATAGGGAGTTTTATTGAGATGAGGTCTAATCAACACCCGATTTAAAACATAACAAGTGATGCTAACAGCTTCGGCTTAAAAATATTTTGGTAAAACATTTTCATTCAACATGGTCCCATCCATTTCTTGAATAGACTTATTCTTTCTCTCAACAACTTCATTTTGTTGTGGAGTCCTAGGTGATGAAAATTGATACTTGATGCCAAAATCATTACAAAACTTTTTAAATGCATGATTTTTAAACTCTTCACCATGATCACTTCTAATACAAGTAATCGAATAACTTTTTTCATTTTGAACATTTTTACAGAAAATTCTACATGCATCAATGACATCATCCTTATTAGCTAAGAACAATACTCATGTGTATCTAGATTAATCATCTACAATCACAAATGCATAATATTTGCCACTTAAACTAACATATCTAGAAGGTCCAAACAAATCAATGTGAAGTAATTGAAGTGGTTTTGAAGTAAAGACATGGTTCTTATTTTTTAAAGAAGTTTTGATTTGTTTTATAAATTGACAAGCTTAACAAATTCTATCTTTTTGAAAACCAATTTTTGGAAGACCTTAACTAAATCATTTTTAAAATTTTTAAAATCAAATTCATGCTTGCATGTCCTAGTCTTCTATGTCATAGCCAACCATCATCATGCAATGCCAAAAAATATTTATCATGAGTAGATGAACACTTTATATCATTTGTGTAAACATTTACCACATCTATTTTCCAATAAACAAAATTTTTTTCATCACATGCAATTCTCAATAACACATCTTGATTTATTAAAACAACTTTATAACCCTTGTCACACAATTGACTAATGCTAATCAAATTGTGTTTCAAATTTTCAACCAAACACACATTTTCAATTAGAGTTGAGGAAACTTTACCAACATTACCAATTCCGAGAATCTTTTCTTTTGAACTGTCTCCAAAGGAAACATCTCTACCATTTTCGATTTTGGTGAAACTTGGAAACCATGCATAGTTTTCTGTCATATGCCTTGAACAACTACTATCCAGGTACCATTTATTTTTATTTTTCTTCAAGCCCTGCAAGGAAAATCTTATGTCTTAGGTACCCAAACCTTTTTGGGTCCTTGTGCGTTAACAACAGTTCCTTTTGAAACCCAAATACATTTGACACCATAATATGTATTTCTTTTCACGGGACATCTATATTTCATGTGACCATCTTGATTACAATAATGACAAACAATCTTATGATCACTTATAGAGGTAGCTTTAACAAAATAATTCTTATAATATTTTTGCTTCAAGTTAGGCTTATACCCAAGTCTTCATTTATCAAATACACATTTTTTAGAGTTAAGCATGTTATCCAACATCTTTTGCCAATTTGTAAATTTTAAAACAATCTCATTTAACTCATTGTTCTTCTTCTTAAGCCTTTCATTTTCATTTTTCAAGTCATCCATGTGTGATTCTAAATGCTCATGTGAAGTGCCAGGTTTCTCATTTGATAATGCAACTCTATTATGCAATGTTTTATTCTCTAATTCTAAGCATGTAATCTTTGCACTTAGGGATTCATTTTCATTTTTGAGCTCTACCATTTTCTTTTTAAGACATACATTTTTTTTACCAATTTTAATCAACTCATCATACAATTCTTTAAAAGTATCATACAATTCATCATAGGTAGGATCACTTACCTCATTAAGATCATCATCATCATCTCTTATTGGCATAAGTGATAGGTTTGATACTTCTTGCATAGGTTTGATACTTCTTGCGTCTCTTCTTCACCACTTGAATCTTCATCGCTATCATCCCAAGTAGCAACCATAGCTTTCTTCTTGAGTTTGTTGAGAAGTGGACATTCTGATCTTATATGGCCAGGCTTTTTGCATTCATAGCATATGATTACCTCTTTCTTCTCCTTTTGGTTCTTGAGATTTCTAAATTTTCTTCGCTCACCGGTTTTCTTGAAAAATTTTCTAAACCTTCTTGCTAGTATAGCCAACTCTTCATCATCCGGCTCACTTTTCCCATCACTCTCATATTTTGTGGCTTTGAGAGTAATGCTTTTCTTCTTTTCCTCATTTCCTCTTTCGGCTGCCAAATCTTCCTCATAAGAAATAAGAGAACCAATTAAATCATCAATAGGTAAGATATTTAAATCTTTGGCTTCCTTAATGGCAGTCATTTTTTGTCTCCATTCCTTAAGTAGCGACCTAATAATTTTCTTAACTTTCTCGCTATTTGAAAATGACTTTCCTAGGGCTTTTAGAGTGTTCACTATGTCCGTAAATCTAGTATACATAGAATACACACTCTCATTTTGCTCCATTTGGAACAATTCATATTGTCGAGTGTACCTACTAATTTTAGACTTTTTCACTTGATTCGTGCCTTCATAAACAACTTCAAGTTTGTGTCAAATTTCATTAGTACTTTCACAACTAGACACTCTATGAAACTCTTTCTTATTTAGTGCACAAAATAAAGTATTCATAGATTTGGAATTTAGAGAAGCTTTTCTCTTTTCCAATTCATTCCATTCCCGTGAAGGTTTTGGAATATCTTCCCCGACTTTATTTTTAGTCAAAGGCATAAATGGACCATCACATAAAACATCCCAAATTTCATAATCTAATGCTTGTAAATAAATTTTCATCCTAGTTTTCTAATGCGGGTAGTCATTTCCATCAAAAAACGATGGTCTAGTTGTGGACTGTCATTCCCTAAAGGTTGAGTCATTTTGGATTGCCATGAATCTTTTACTCTAGACGGTTAAGTCCTAACAAGAGAGCCAGACTCTGATACCAAATGAAATGCAAGTTATGCAACCCAATAGGAGGGTGAATTGAGATTTTAAATTTTATGCTAAATAATTCACACAACAATTTAATAAATTCAATATAGCATAATAATAAAAGAGTAAGGGAAGAGAAAACAAACACAAAGATTTTTACGTGATTCGGCGGTCCCTGCCTACGTCCACGCCTCCAAGCCAACCAAGCTCGAGGATTTCACTATCTAAGCCTCCCAAGGCTTCATGTTCTTACAATTGACTTCCAAGGTGTCAATGAACCTTTATAATCAAGAGATTATCTCCCCAATCTCTTCACCCCAAGTGTTTCTCACACTTGTACACTCACAATTTGATAATAAATGAAAATTACAACAAAAATTCTCTTTAAGAGTGGATATGCAAATAATAGCACTATAATGATTCAATCTATGATGAATTTGCGATTTAGAAGCTCAATATATATTATATGATCTTGTTTATGCTTGCGTTAGTCTCTAAAATGAAGGTGGAGTTGCGTTTTTATAGTTAAAGCCTAAAAATTAGTCGTTATAGGTAAATTCCCGCAACCAAGCGGTTAGCCGCTTGATTTATCTGGCTAGCCACCCAGAACAGTGATGTTACCGTTAAATTTGAATTTTGCTATAGTAACACTGTTTATAAAATTATATTTTTGCCCAAAACGTTTTGTAATTACAATATGGCCCAAAACGTCATAAAACTTTACAAACAGGTCCAATTTTAGAATTTCTAAATAATACTTGTCATTCCTAAGACTTTTTGAAATTATAATATGGCCCCAAATATAATAGTATTTTTCAAAGAAGTCCTTTGCAAAATGTAGCATAATACCCATATTTTTCAAAGTTCTCAAAACCTTTCACTTTAGTCAAAAATTTGAAAATATGATGTTTTCCTCAGGCGGCAAGCCGCTAGCCTCAGGTGGTTAGCCGCTCACTCTCTGTCCAATTTTGGATTTCAAATGTTTGGATTACATTCGGGTCCTCAAACTTTCATAAATTATAGTATGACCTAAAATATTTCAAATGTTTGCAAAAAGGTCCAACTCTGGATTCAAAATAATACTTATTAAATTCAAAGATTGCAAAACTTTTCATTTAAGTCGAAATTATTCAAATCCACAAAATACTCTATCTTATAAAAATAAAACCTTTTAGTTTATGAAAAGTAATTATTTAAATTAATCTCTTGAGCTTCTCAAATGCTAAATCATGCATCAATTAATCATACCGGCTTTACAAGAATTTATCGCAATAATTTGTGCGTTGAGTTCTAAACTTTATTCTTGATTTCGCCATTGTTCGTTGAGAGTTTTCAACTTATTTTACTTGATTCACTTGCATAAATACTATCCTTAAAAAACTAGTGAAAATGTGAAATACAATATTTATTAAATCACTTAAGACACATGTTTGCTATCATTAAAATTACATTATGAGTAGTCATTTAGGCTAACACCCTTAGAGTAGGCATCTAATGAGAAAATGCGTTCATAAGGACATTTGTAAATAGTGCAAGCTTCTGTATGCTTAGGAAATATAGGAAATAACGTATAAATTATGCATATACGTTGACAGTCTTTATGAGGGTTTTTATGTGTTGGGGCATATGTACAATTCTGTGAAAACATATCACAAAGGCATTCTTTTTGGAGAGATCTCTAGTTAAGGCTTTCATATATTTTACAGTATATGGCGAATGACTTAGGCTTATAATACATGTTGTGCAAATTTTAATGTACTCGCAAGCGCACGAATCTATTGTAGTATAGACTAATGGTGACGAGTGTCGATCCCACGAGGAGGTGGATTTTAATTATATATAGAATTAATTTTGTAAATTAGTGGTTAGAATTGTGGTGGAAGTGATTTAAATTATCCTAAAATTGAAATTAAAATGGCGATAATAAATTCTAAAATTGGACTTGCAATGGTGAGAATAAATTGAAGAGAAATCTATTGAAATGACGTACTTGGGTATCTGGATCCGTATCAACATGCATCATGGGCTAAATATTCCTTATTAATGCCAATTAAATCATGAGGGGGGAATCCACACCTCATGAGTCATGCTCTAATCAATATGGTGCTAAGGGCTTATCGTGCCAAATAAAAATAACCTTGTACTAGAGGGCCGGTGAAACCAAGGCGGTACTAGACAAGATTAGTATTATTTGTCGATGAGAAGTCAAAACATCCACAAACACTAGAGGGGAAGAGAAAATAAATTTACCAAATTAAGCCCATGACACATGTTGAGACTTCACCTTCAACCCAAGCTTGAAAGAAAATTAGCTACTCATAATTGAACTAAGGGCAAAATGGAAATTTATTAAAATACGAAGAAAATACAAGATGGAGAGGGAATTACAGAAAACAGAGTCCAAAAATGGATTCAGAGATATCAAATTGGGGGGGAGGGGGAGGCCCCCTTTTTATAGATACATGGAGTAAATCATGGCCATCGGATTAAAAACAGTTTGGACGCTCAGGATTGCGCCACGTCATCAGTCAACAATCCTGTGTGATGCATGTACCGTACGCGAGATTTTTCATCTACTAATATGCTGCCACGTCACCATCAACAGTACATAAGAATTTTAGCCCAACAGGATCGTGACACCTCATCAGTCAATGCCACATCATCGGTCAATGCCACGTCATCGATCCGTCTATGTGAACAGTGTTGTGAACAGTAACGTAGTTAGTACCGTACACGTGAATAGTACCGTACATATGAATAGTGTCATTTTTCCTTTTATGCTCCTCCTAAGATTTTCAACCGTCCTAAGTTCAAAAGTGATGTCCGTTTTGCCGTCTGATCTCTCCTTTATTGTGAAATGACTATAATGCCCCTAAAATACATAAAATACTTAATTAAAATAAAACACATGTAATTAAATCACAAGAAGGTTAAATACATAAAAGTAAGGGTTGTTAGTAAGACTTGAAATGTAAAATGACGGTTTTCTCCTTTATAAATATGCATTTTCTAACACTTAACACACCCCCCAACCAGCTTATTGCTAGTCCCTAGCAAATAAAGCGAAAACAAAATTCAAATTCAAAATATATATTTTTTTTTAATAGAAACACTCGTATTTATTCCGTCAGATTAATGATAGCAATCAAATAAAAGTATAAGCATTATCTCCAGTCTAAAGCAACATCACACCCACATCAACCATCCACATGAATCAGCCCAGTAGACTTTGTCATAGCTACTTTCAAGAATGACATGTCAAACCCCAAAATCTCACTGGAAGTAGTGACACTCTCACAAAGAAATTAAAACCAATAAAAATAGTCACTCCAATGAATGGTAATTGAGAGAGAAAATAATAAAGAAGTGATATCACATGCTCTCACCAAGATGAAATAAATATGCCCTCAGCTTATAAATAATACGAACTCAAGTCAAACAAAAATGCTAGTCAACCCACTTTATTTATCTTCTTTTTTTTTATTATGCATCACTACATCTTTTTAGCCCATATAACTAACTTCTACTTCAAACTATAGTTCCCTAAAATCAAGAAGGACTTTTATTAGGACGAAACGTAGGCTAGGGACATGGCTAACAAAGAAGGAAAATAAGGAAAACAAAGTTTATGTTTGAGAAAAATGCAGAGAAATTTTTTTTTTTGAAGTTGCAAGGTAGATTTCACCTATTATTTTGATTTTTTTTTCTTTTGAAACAACAACTTTTGTTTTTTTTTTTTGGCATAACTTTACTGAACAACATAATTATTTACATTTTCTCAAACATAAATAGATGATGGAACTTATAAGACATTGGGTAATACTCCAAATCGGAGTGGATCAAGATGATAAGTTGACAAAGAAAAAGGTTTTTTTTTTTAAAGGCTCAAAAGGGTTAACTATGGATATTTGATAAAAGGGATGGCTAGAAAGGCTCAAACGGATCAAAGATGGCCTTTCCATCGTCTTTTAGGGCTCTAAATAATCTTCCATATCTACTAGTTAGATGGGCCTCCAAATGTAGCAACACACTCTTTTTTCTTTTTTTTTCTTTTTTTTTATTTTACAAATTTTTTTTAAGGGTTAACTCAAAAGCAATTTAGAGATCGTGTGTAAAATAATAAACTGCTAAGCTGTATAAATAGTGGGCAAAAGGGTTATTCTCCAAGAAAAATAATAGGTTTAAAAACTCACTTAGTACTTATTATGACATGTTCATTCCTTCAAGCAACTCACATTTGTCTCCGACATCAATATGTAAAGTAGCAAACATAGCGTAACATCACTTAAGACCAAAGATAATACAAATACTAAAATTTGAAATTAATCATGTCATCTACTGTTAAAACAAATCACACAATTTTTTTTTTAAACAACATTCTACCCCCTAACCTATTCTAAACATGAAAGGAAAATATGCATGCAGGAATGTGAAAATGATGCATAAAAACTAATTAGAAAAGTTACACGTAAAATGATAGAAAACGAAAATGATTTTTTTTTTTAAGAAGATGCGTTTCTAGAGGAACTACACTCCATATTCAGCCATCTTCGACTCAAAAGTTGAAAAATGTATATTTATAGAGGAGAAATTAAAAAGAAGAAAAATAAACATAAACACATAATAAAGAAAAAGAAAATGTTTGAATTTTTTTTTAAGTTTTTTTTAATTTTTTTTAAAACGATGAAGATGCGTTTCTAGAGTCACTACACTCCATATTCAGCCATCTTCAACACAAAAAATTAGCAACAGTTAGTTTCTACAACAAAAAATTAGTAAAAACTTAACCAAAATTCCACAATTGTCGATTATTCCCTCCCCCCAACCAGAATGAAACATTGTCCTCAATGTTTGAAATGAAAGAAGTAGAGTTTAGAAGACATCACCTGGGTGGTGCAACACAGAAAACAATAATTACAAGCGGAGAGTTAAATCTAATTTGTACTTCTTACTGCGGCTACTGTTACCATCATTATGTGGATGCTCCAACACAAAGGTCCAGGGGTCTGGCTCCGGTTTATAAGCTTGTAACAGATCAAGTAGCTCATTAGCAGTGTGAGCACAAATAAAAAATTTTTTCACATTAGAAGGAATGAAATAGTTTTTTATTGCATGGTTAAGAAATGCGATAAAGCCATCATAAAAGTTATTGACATTTAACAAACCGATGGGTTTCTGGTGGATGTGCAGATGGGCCCAAGATGCTAGTGTGATAAGTGCCTCTAGTGTTGCAAGATCTCCTGGAAGGAAAATAAAAGCATCAGCATGATTAAGCATTTCAGTTATTCTTTCTTGCATACCTGAGACGACTAACTCTTCTCCAGTTGATGAGTCAGACGAACTGCCCAATAGTTGTAGGACTCTTGGGATGATGCCTAACACTTGACTTCCTCTGATAAAAGCTGCTTCTGAGACCATTTTTGATAACCCTCGGTTACCTCCTCCATACACCAAGTGTAATTTTCTCGCTGCTATGCTTCGACCAAGATCTATAGCTGCCTCAACGAACTCTTTATGTTTGCCATAGGTAAATCCAGAAAGCACACAAATGTTCTTGAATTGTCTATTGGGAGTAACTGCCATTGTGATACTTCTCGAAAACAATTTGTGAGTGCTTGACAAAAAGGAAATCACATTTAAGAATCTTGGTGACAGTGGATCACAGTTGTGTATGAGGTAACATGTCAGTGTCAAATAACGCGTAAAGCACGTGGCTCGAGGTAGTTGCGACTGTGGCTCACATCTTCCTCTGGTTTTACGTCCAGAAACGTCTTGAACGCCCTCTATGGGTCGAGGATAGGCTTCCTATCCAGTTTTCTTATAAACTGGCAAACAGGGTCGTTTATAGTCAGATTCCCGAGACTATATCGTGCATGCTCTTTCTGGAATAATGGCCATAACTGGAGAATCGCTCCTTGCACATATCCACTGGGATGCGTTTCAAGAGACAAAAGGATATCATCCAATGACTCCTTATTCAAGCCATCGCTAATGAATTGAATCTTATCTTCCCTGTTATTAGACATCATTCCTAAAGAACATGGGTTGTTATTGCAACTCATTCTGGCACACTTATGACAAGCAACAGAAATTCTTCGAGCTCGTCGTTTTCTTGCATAATTTCCTTTACCACAACCAGGCATGTATGCAATAAATTTTGGAGGTAACTCACCTACCGATCGTACTTTAGCCTCGATTAACCAACGGATGTCAGCAGGTATGTTATTCCTTATGAGTAATCGCATGCGTTCGGACCGAGCTTTATAGATCGTAAGGAGGGCATTCTGAGGAAGTGAAGGGAATCGCTTGTGAAGTTTCGCTAAAATCTCGTTTCTGTCCATACCTTCGCCTCAGAATATCAGTTATTATGGGAAACTGAAGTAACCGACTTGATTGTCACGGAGTACCGTTATCCGCCACTTACCCGGGGTGACAAATTAAAACACACAAAGAAAATTAAAATCGTCCTTTTATTGAATTTACCTCAAGCTCCAACTGGATGTTGTAAACACTTCTCTCAATGTCTCTGAGTTGGCTTTCTAAACCCTCAACATAGGCTACTAACTCTGGTGGTTGTAGAGCCCAAATACGATGTGTTTTACAAAATTAAATATGCCTTTTGAGATGAGTTTTGACACATTGAAGTGGTTTAAGAATGTTCAGGAGGAACGGTCTAAGTAAGGTACTCATGATTAAAAACGATAAAAGAAAACTTAATAGTTAAACAAACACACTTATGCAAAAATAATTTCAATTAGCAGAAGAATAATATAAAGAAAGAAAAAAAAATCAAATCAATGAAAAGAAAAAAAAATCAATTCAAATCTGGTGGGTCACTCAAATTTATTTCGGTGTCTTCTCCATGTGGTTGGTATTCTAGATATGGCTTTAATCTTTGACCATTAACTTTAAACGTGACACCGTTCTTTGGGTCCTTAATTTCAATTGCCCCATGTGGAAAAACAGTATGAACAATAAATGGGCCAGACCAACGAGAGCGTAACTTACCTGGGAATAGGTGCAAGCGAGAATTGAATAAAAGCACTTTCTGACCTGGAGTGAATGATTTTCTCATAATTTGCTTATCATGGAAGACTTTCATTCGTTGCTTGTAAATCTTGGCATTTTCGTATGCATCATTGCGAATTTCTTCAAGTTCTGCCAGCTGTAATCTTCTTTCTGAGCTGGCTTGCTGCATGTCAAAATTGAATTTCTTGATGGCCCAATATGCACGATGCTCGAGTTCCACAGGTTGGTGGCAAGCTTTTCCATACACTAGCCTGTAGGGTGACATCCCAATCGGGGTCTTGAAAGCCGTTCTATATGCCCATAAGGCATCATCAAGTCTTAATGACCAATCTTTTCTGTCCGGCCTCACCGTCTTTTCTAATATGTGCTTTATTTCTCGATTGGAGATCTCAACTTGGCCACTGGTTTGCGGATGATACGGGGTCGCCACTTTGTGTGTGATTGAATACTTTGTCAAAAGAGCTTTGAATGCTTTGTTACAAAAGTGGGCACCACCATCACTAATTATTGCTCGAGGGAATCTAAAGCGTGAAACAATATAGCTTTTCAAAAATGCTATCACCACCTTGTGATCATTGGTCCTACATGGAATTGCTTCTACCCATTTTAATACGTAGTCAACAACAACCAATATGTATTGATGGCCAAAAGATGGGGGAAAGGGTCTCATGAAGTCGATACCCCATACGTCAAAAATTTCAACCACTAAAATTAGATTTAATGGCATCATGTTCCTTCGTGTAATGCTCCCCATTCGTTGACACCTATCACATGAAGAACAGAAAGTGTAAGCATCTCGAAATATAGTTGGCCAATAGAAACCACATTGTAAAACTTTAGTTGCTGTTTTCTTAGCACTGAAATGGCCTCCACAAGCTTGTTCATGGTAGAATGAAAGGATATTCGGAATTTCACTTTCTGGGACGCATCGTCTAACAATTTGGTATGCACAATACTTGAACAAATACGGGTCATCCCAAAAGAAATTCTTTATTTCTGCAAAGAATTTAGCCTTGTCTTGCTTGGTCCAATGCTCTGGAAGTTTACCTGTAACAAGATAATTAACTATATCAGCATACCAAGGTAATACTTCCACATTCATTAATTGTTAATCTGGAAATGACACATTCAATGGTAATGATTCTGTAATTGTGTTAAAATGGAGACGAGAGAGGTGGTCCGCCACAACATTCTCTGTGCCTTTCTTATCTTTGAATTCCAAGTCAAACACCTGTAAAAGTAACACCCAACGAATTAGTCTGGCTTTTGCATCTTTCTTTGTGAGAAGATATTTAAGAGCAGCATGATCCGTGAATATAATTATTTTACAACTAATGAGATATGATCGAAATTTTTCCAAAGCAAACACTACTGCTAGCATTTTTTTTTTCAGTAGTTGAATAGTTCAACTGTGCATCATTTAATGTCATACTTAGGGGTGGGCAAAATCGGGTTCGGGTCAACCCGATCGGGTTTCGGGTTGTTCGGGTTAGACAAGGAACAATCCGAACATAACCCGAATTAATGACCCGACCCGAACCGACCCAAACTATATTCAGGTCGGTTCGGGTCGGTCATTAATTCGGGTTATGTTCGGGTTGGATCGGGTTGGATTTAAAATGGGTAGAATTGAGTTCGGGTCAATTTGGGTTAGTTCGGGTCAATTCGAGTCAGTTCGGGTCAGTTCGGGTCAATTCGGGTCAATTCGGGTCGGTTGAAATAGGGTCAGTTCGGGTCAGTTCGGGTCGGTTGAAATCAGGTCAATTCGGGTCAGTACGTTTTTTTTTTTTTTAAGAACCCGATCGGGTATTCGGATTGGGTCGGGTTTGACCCGAACTGATCACAACCCGATCGGGTTTGTAAATTTCAAACCGATCGGGTTTCGATCCCGACCCGATCCGACCCGAACCCGAAATTTATCGAGTCGGGTCGGGTCGGGTAAAATGCCCACCCCTAGTCATACTAGCATAGTAAATAACGTGGGGAATTCGATCAACTCTTTGTCATAATACTACTCCTACTGCATAATCAGATACATCACACATTAGCTTAAATGGTGAGCTCCAGTTTGGGGCCTGAATGATGGGTGATGATGTCAACAACTGTTTTAATTTTTCAAACGCCATAAGACATGAATCACTAAAGATAAAAGGTATATTCTTAGCAAGTAAATTGCATAAGGGTCTAGAAACTTTGCTAAAATCTTTAATGAAACGTCTATAGAAACCAACATGCCCAAGGAAAGATCTTACTTCTCTGACTGTTTTGGGTGGAGGAAGATTAGAAATGAGATCCACATTGGCTTTTTCAACCTCAATACCTTTGCTCGAAATGATGTGACCGAGAACAATACCTTGTTTTACCATAAAATGGCATTTCTCCCAATTTAAGACCAAGTTCTTCTCGATACAACTCTGCAGAACTAATGTTAGATGATGTAAACATTGATCAAACGAGTCACCAAAGACAGAAAAATCATCCATAAAGACTTCAAGGAATCGTTCCACCATATCAGAAAAAATGCTCAACATGCATCGTTGAAATGTAGCAGGTGCATTACATAATCCAAATGGCATTCTCCTATATGCAAATGTGCCAAAAGGGCAAGTGAAAGTAGTTTTCTCCTGATCTTTTGGTGCTATGGGAATCTGATTATATCCTGAGTAGCCATCTAGAAAACAATAAAATTCATGGCCTGCTAATCTATCAAGCATTTGATCAATAAATGGTAAAGGAAAATGGTCTTTACGTGTGACAGAATTCAACTTCCTATAATCAATACATACACGCCATCCTGTAGTTACTCTAGTGGGTATCAATTCATTATCAGCATTCGTAACTACTGTGACTCCTGACTTTTTGGGGACAACTTGCCCAGGACTGACCCATGAACTATCAGAAATTGGGTAAATGATACCTGCGTCTAATAGCTTAAGGACTTCTGTTCTAACAACTTCTTTCATATTAAGATTTAACCGACGTTGCATCTCGCTAGTAGTTTTAGCATTTTCATCAAGGTGAATGTAATGCATGCAGTCTACTAGATTTATACCTTTAATGTCTGCTATGGTCCATCCTAATGCCCTTTTGTACTCTTTCAAAACATCCAACAACTTACCTTTTTGTTCGTCATTGAGGGATGCTGAGATGATTACCGGTAGAGTACTTTCTTCTCCCAAAAATGCATATTCCAATGTGTTGGGTAATGGTTTGAGCTCGAGTTTCAGTGGTGATTCTGATGATGGGATGAGTTTCTTCTCTGATGGTGCTAGTTGCTCAACTCTTGACTTCCATTTATTAGTGTCCATAGTTGGTGCTGAGTCAAGCAGGGCGTTGACCTCATCGACCGATCTGTCAATATCAAAATTCAAACTAAAGTGAGTTAAACATGTTTGTAAAGGATCATCACTAAGGTTTGAAACAAAAGTATCATCAACTAATGCTTCAATTAAATCCACATCAACAATTCCATCATCTGCACTGTGAGGTTGTTTGGCAATGTTGAAGATGTTCAGCTCCATAGTCATGTTGCTGAAAGACAACTGCATATTTCCAGTCCTGCATTGAATGTGAGCATCCGCAGTTGCCAAGAAAGGTCGGCCTAGAATAATGGGGATGTGCTTCCTTGAATCCTGTATTGGTTGAGTGTCAATTACAATGAAATCAACAGGAAAATAAAACTTGTCTACCTGGATAAGCACGTCCTCCACAATACCACGAGGTATTTTTGTGGACCGATCTGCAAGTTATAACACCACTGGAGTTGGGTGTAATTCTCCCAGTCCAAGTTTCACGAATACAGAGTAAGGCAAAAGATTTACACTAGCTCCTAAATCCAACAAAGCATTCTCAATTGTGTGGTTCCCTATACTACATGAGATAGTGAAGGAGCCTGGGTCTTTGCATTTTAAAGGAATTTTATGTTGGAGTATAAAACTAACGTTTTCTGTTAAAAATGTCTTCTTTTGAACATGCATGTTTCTCTTTTTAGTACAAAGGTCTTTAAGAAACTTGGCATAAGATGGAACTTGTTTAATAGCATCAAGCAAAGGGATGTTAACACTTACCTGTTTGAAGATTTCAAGAATCTCACCTGTGGATTTTCCCTTTTTTCCTTTAGCTAACCTATGAGGAAATGGAGCTTTCGGAACATATTCTCGTGGGTTGGTTTCTTCTTTCTCCTCTGGTGATCAGTCCTCAACATTCACAGGTATAATTTGATTTTCTTTTGTCACCTACATCTCCACTTTGTTGTCGACTTCTTTTCCTTTTCGCAAGGTCATGACTGCTTTGACCTCTCCATGCTGCTGTAGTGAACTTGTACTTGCTTCATGTACTCCTTTAGGATTAGGCACTGGTTGACTTGGAAATTTTCCTTTCTCAACAGTCATTGTCAAGGTCTGAACTGAAGAAGCAAGTTGTCCCACCATCTTCTCGAGGCTTGAAACTGATTGAGCTTGCGAGTTGAAGCCTGCTCTTAACTCATTTCGTAGTCCATCAATGGTGTGGTTCTGTTGCTCAATCGTAGAATGAGTAAGATTCTTGAGATTTTGGAATGAATCCTCCCATGGTCTGGGTTGAGAGTAGTTCTGGTTCTGATCGTATGGTCTAAATGGGGGCTGAGAGGCTTGAGGAATTTGAGAAATTTGTTGCATTGGTGGAGCTGGAGCTGCTGGTCCATTCTGTTGGAATCCTTGAGACCATGAAAAATTGGGGTGATCTCTCCATCCAGGATTATATGTGTTGGAGTATGGGTTGTAATTCGATGGTTTTCTCATTACACCTATGGTATTGGCTTGATCTGAGTATGAGTCATGGTCATGTGCCTCTGTTGATTTAGCAGTCGATAACGATGCTATTTGTCGAGCAAGACCTTCAACCATCTCCTTGACTTCTTTGATTCCCGAAGTTGACTCGCCAATTTGAACCTCATTTACTCCCTTAATTCTTCTAGTATTCCTGAGTGATCGACTCCGTTGTTGGGAATTATCCGCTTGTCGCTGGAAGAATTCCCAAATCTCTGATGCACTTTTTGACATTAGCTCTCCTCCACTTGTTGCCATTAGCCATTCTTGCACATTTGGTAGTAATCCCTCCAAAAAGTATTGGCATTGGTGCCATTTCTCGTACCCATGATGTGGACACTTCAAGAGTAGCCCATTGAATCGCTCCCAAGTTTTGAAAAATTGCTCGTCTTCTCTCTGAGCAAACTCTGAGATTTCCCTGCGAATAGCATTGGTTTTATGCACTGGGAAATATTTATTCAAAAATTTCGTTACCATTTGTTCCCATGATGTAATGCTATTAGCAGGTAAAGTATTTAACCATGAACGAGCTCTATCATTTAAAGAAAATGGGAATAATCTGAGTTTTACATCATCATCTGAAAAATTCTCATATTTAAAAGTTTGACAAATAGCATGAAAATCATTCAGATGATTATATGGGTCCTCATTTTCTAGGCCATAAAATGTGGGGAGACAATTTAGCACACTAGGTTTTAATTCAAAGCTCCTAGCAGCTACATTTGGGTATCTTATACATGATGTGCTCAAATTTGCTAAAGGACTGAAATAATCCTTAAATGGCCTCTCCTGTGGTTGCAAATCCATTTTATTTTTTACTTGTTTGTGTGTGCGAAGTGTTTTCTCAAGTTCAAGGTCTATAGGTTCAAGATTGGGTAATAATGACCTTCGACCATGCATGCAAAACAAATAAAATAAAAAATAAAGATGGGAACAAAGTAAATAAAAATAAAGAAGAGGGAGAAATCACGATACTAACCTTATTGTGCTATTACAACCTTTCTATAAAAATACACAAAACAAATACGTAAAATAAATTAACTAAAAATTAAATTAATAAAATAAACAAAAAAAAAGGTGCAAAGAAAAATAAATTGAAAATTAAATTACATAATTTTAAAGAAGAGAAAAAGGAAAGAAATACTAACCTTAAAGTGTAGATTCACTTTTTTTTCTTTTTTTTTAATAAAAAAATACAAGAAAACAAATAAAAGAAATTATTCACAAAAATTAATTCTAAAAATTACTTACCTCCCCGGCAACGGCCCCAAAAACTTATTGTGCAAATTTTAATGTACTCACAAGTGCACGAATCTATTGTAGTATAGACTAATGGTGACGAGTGTCGATCCCACGAGAAGGTGGATTTTAATTATATATAGAATTAATTTTGTAAATAGGTGGTTGGAATTGTGGTGGAAGTGATTTAAATTATCCTAAAATTGGAATTGAAATGGCAATAATAAATTCTAAAATTGGACTTGCAATGGTGAGAATAAATTGAAGAGAAATCTATTAAAATGACGTACTTGGGTATCTGGATCCGTATCAACATGCATCATGGGCTAAATATTCCTTATTAATGCCAATTAAATCATGAGGGGGGAATCCACACCTCATGAGCCATGCTCTAATCAATATGGTGCTAAGGGCTTATCGTGCCAAATAATAATAACCTTGTACTAGAGGGCTGGTGAAACCAAGGCAGTACTAGACAAGATTAATATTATTTGTCGACGAGAAGTCAAAACATCCACAAAAACTAGAGGGGAAGAGAAAATAAATTTACCAAATTAAGCCCATGACACATGTTGAGACTTCACCTTCAACCCAAGCTTGAAAGAAAATTAGCCACTCATAATTGAACTAGGGGCAAAATAGAAATTTATTAAAATACGAAGAAAATACAAGATGGAGAGGGAATTACAGAAAACAGAGTCCAAAAATGGATTCAGAGATATCAAATTAGGGGGGGGGGAGGCCCCCTTTTTATAGATACATGGAGTAAATCATGGCCATCGGATTAAAAACAGTTCGGACGCTCAGGATTGCGCCACGTCATCAGTCAACAGTCCACGGTTTGACCACGCGGATGAACAGTAACACGGTTTGACTCGGATAAATAGTAACGCGGTTTGACTCGGATGAACAGTAACGCGGTTTGGTTGAAAATAATCCTGTGTGATGCATGTACCGTACGTGAGATTTTTCATCCACTGATATGCTGCCACGTCACCATCAACAGTACATAAGAATTTTAGCCCAACATGATTGTGACACCTCATCAGTCAATGCCACATCATTGGTCAATGCCACGTCATCGATCCGTCTATGTGAACAGTGTTGTGAACAGTAACGTAGTTAGTACCGTACATGTGAATAGTACCGTACATATGAATAGTGTCATTTTTCCTTTTATGCTCCTCCTAATATTTTCAACCGTCCTGAGTTCAAAAGTGATGTCCGTTTTGCCGTATGATCTCTCCTTTATTGTGAAATGACTATAATGCCCCTAAAATACATAAAATACTTAATTAAAATAAAACACATGTAATTAAATCACAAGAAGGTTAAATACATAAAAGTAAGGGTTGTTAGTAAGACTTGAAATGTAAAATGACGGTTTTCTCCTTTATAAATATGCATTTTCTAACACTCAACAATACACTCTTATTTTTGCCTAAGCATTTTGCTTCGCTTTTATATATACATTTAGCAATAGTATCACTTAAGGCATTTCCATTAATAAGGTCGTGGAGGATCTGTCCTCCAGCACTGGAGAGCCAATCGATAGTAACCACTCTCATGGGCTTCTCGAACTATTAATTGTCCTTCCTATGGTGGTGAGAATTTGGTTAGAGCTTATAGGCCTTTTCTAACATAGTCAGCTACCCTGAGCATAAGATCACCCACTTTGATATTTCTTTGCTTAATGCCTCTGGCATATGCTTTTATGATTTTCTATTGGTAGATCTGTTTTGTGATAATGCACATTTCTTCTTCTTTTTTCCAAGGCTTCAATCTGAGTTAAGTGGACCTTTGAAAAGGTTTCTACATTGACATTAGCCACTATAACTCGGGCTATAGGGAGAGATAGTTCAACTGGTGTAGTTGATTCAGCAGTATATATAAAGGAATATGGTAAGAAACCATCTAATTTTCTTACCGAAGTTCTGTAAGTCCAAAGTGCATCTATAAAGTGTGCACTCTAATTAGCCTTGTATTCATGCACCATCTTGCTTAAGATCTTTAAAATGACTTTGTTGGTGACCTCAGCTTGGCTATTACTTTGTGGATAATATGATGTCAGCTTTTGATGCTTAATATTATAGTGAACAAGGGTAGCATCTATTGGTTTGTTGACAAACGACATGTTATTGACTACAATAATACATACGATGTGTTCACGCAAGAAATTTGACACAATTGCCTCTTGCTTCGACCTATCCGGTGAAGTGTTTTGTGCCTGTAAGGATCTAAATATTGCCATGTGTAGGTGGGTAAATAAGCCTTATTAAGTGTGAAATAACTATGGTGATGTCATATTTTATAAAGAGATGGGATGAGTAAACTAGAAAGTCCTATAAATTTAGCAAGTATAACATTTCTTGACAAACTCCTTGGAAAATTTTTCCATTGTGGGCCAATAATAGCCCATACTTAATAATTGGCGATATAACTTTCTTTGGCCTTAATGTGCTCCACCTTCTTTATCATGCATTTTATATAGAGCTCTTTGTGACTCATAGTAACCTCAATGCTTTAATGGATTTTCGGTGAACCTTTTTCGAAATAAGATATTTCCTTCTATGAAATATCTATTGGCTATCCATGTCATCCTGTGTGCCTTTTTATGATTTTAGGGCAATCCATCATATTGTAGATATTTAATATAAGGTTTTCTTCAGTCTTCATGCACGGTGGCTACAATGACTTGTTTTGTATGATTCAAGTTCCAACATTTAGTGCAAGATGATTGTATGGCACGTGCTTATTTTTTCATGTTAGGGCTAATAACCTTGGGTTTCATAACATAAGATACTTCATGTATTTCGTGGAGCAGCTTTTCACCTTCTTATTCGTAGAAACATTTCATAAGGATGCTGCCTGGTATGCGCTTGTAAGCTAATAATCCTTATCAAGTGCTTTGGTAATGGTGATGCACCAGTCTATCTCATCTATTACTACTTTTTGTTTCAATTCTTCTTCAAGGGTTACTAGTTTAGTCTTTTATATGATTGTGAGTTGAGTTGTTTCTTCTACTAGATTGATTTTAGCTCCCAACGTGGCTAGTGCGTCGGCATACTTATTCTCTTGCCGTTTAACATGCTCTACTGTGAAATTTTCAACAGTTGACAAGAGTTTTCTCATACAAGTTTGATATCGAGCTAACGCTTGTTCTTTTACAGCAAAATCACAATTGATCTGTTGGATTACCAAATTTGAATCTCCTATGAGCTTGAATTTTTTAGCTCCTAATTTTTTTACTGTAAGTAATCCAATAATTGTTGCTTCATACTTTGCCTCATTGTTGGTGCAAAAAAAATCATTTTGAAAGATAATACGAAATTGCTTTCAATAGGATCAATAATGACCAACCCTATGCCTCTAGCTACCTTAGTCGAAGATCCATCAAAATAGGTTGTCCACCAATCTTCAATTTCTAAGACAAAGTAACTGTGATCTGAAAAATCTCCAAGAAGCTCTTGTAGCAAAAATGCATCTCAATTTGTAGAGAAAATGGCAATCATGTCAACAACCCCTTGACCTCTATTATCACTAAAGTTGCACACACAATATCAAATTCTTATATTAAAAACCACTTGGCTAATTTTCTAGTGAGCATAAGCCTTAGTAAAAAATAGTGCATTGGGTCTGCCTTTATTGTAAGATAAAACTGATGAGAGAGAAAATAGTGCCTCAACTTTTGAAAAGCATAAAAAAGAGCTAGATAAATATGTTTAGGTCTGGGCCACTTTCTTTCTGCTTCAGAAAGTTGCTTGCTCACATAATAGATTGGGTGCTCCTACTTTTCCTCATCTTCTTGTATCAACAGTGCTTTTATGGCAGTATTAGTTGTTGCCAAGTATATTCGAAGTGGATTTCATTTACGCATCGATCAAATACTTCCTTTAGAGTTAAGCAGTGGGCATCCCTGCTATAAGATTTAACAACAAGATCATCTATATAGTCTTCTACCTTTTTTCCTATCATATCGCGGAACATTGTTTTCATGTCCCTTTGATATATGGCTCCTGCATTTTTAAGGCCAAAGAGCATAATAATGTAGAAAAAATTACCCTTAGGAGTATGAAAAGTAGTCTTCTTTGCATCTTTTAGCATTATTCTGATCTAATTATATCTATTGAATCCATCCATAAATGAGAAGAACCCATGATCGGAAGTTGAGTCTATAAGCATGTCCATGTTGGGCAAAGGAAACTTGTCTTTTAGGCATGCTTTGTTCAAGTCTCAAAAGTCTATGTAAATTTTAATTTATCCATTTTTCATTTTCACTGATACAATATTTGCCAACCATATAAAATGCTTGATTGGCATAACGAATCCGGCAGCAACAAGTTTCTCTACCTCCTCTTTGATCTTCTTCTTCATGTCTGGATGGAAATTTCTTTTTGCGTGTTTTATTGGCTTATAATTTAAGTCTCCGTTGAGTGCATGACAAACTATATATATGTCCAATCCTTGCATGTCTTGGTAACTCCATGCAAACACATTGTGATACTTGCTAACCCCTTCTTCTCATTCTTAGACAAATTAAGGTTTATTGCGATACATTTTTGTATGTTTTATTTATCATTAAGATTCACTTCTTATAACTCCTCATTGACAGCTATAGAATCATCTTGTATGCATTTGGGTACAAGTGATACTTTTTCTTCGATTATTTTTAATTGAAATTCTCCTTTTACTCTCAGGTCAGTATTTGCACACAAAGATGGCAGGCTATTATATTGGGACCTTTTCTTACAAAAGGACCCTACCTTGTACACCGTCATAAACAGTACACCACTTTCCCATTAGGTAGAACTTGTTTCTCACAAAATGAAGTAACCTTGAGTTTTTATTTTGGCTCTTAAAATAAGCATCTTTTGAGAAATCCAACTTGCATTTTGTTTCGACAAGATCTTATTGGTTGGTTTTCTTGCCTTTTTAAGTGTCTTTTAAAATCTTTACCTCTTGTGACTTGGCAACAACAGTCCTTTCTCTTTTAGTGAATAATTTGTAGAATCGAGCCTCTGCCATATGACTTTCTTCATAATGGAATGGGGTAGGATTGGCAACAATGTGGATCGGTTTCATTCTGATTCTTTCTTTCACATGCTAATGATACGTAGAAGGTATCATATATATTTTTTATTTAACTAAGGTTTTCCAAGAAAAATGTGATATGAAGTTTTAATATCCATGACATGAAACACAGTTAGAGCTCGAAAAAGACCAGCCTTCAAATCCAATTGAATACATCATTCTGTAGATTCAGGCAGATTTTTAAATTTAGAAATAGTAATCTTTTGGTCATAAATTTTTTTAGTATGTATTTTGGCTACTTACAATAATGTCTTATGGACAATAATGACGAAAGAACATGTATCCACTAAAGTTCTTCTGACCAGCACTCTATTGATCTCAGCTTATAGAAATAGTGATCATCATTGATAAGGATTTATCACCTCAATATATCTTCGTCAGAAAAGATGATTGTATTGGTAGATTTGAGATAAGCTCGATTGGCTTATGTTTTGGTTGTATAGTACTCTGGTCCATACCAAGAAAAAAGCCCTATTAATGCTTTGATAGCTACTACACGTGCCTTAGGATCATATCCCAACTGATCAAATAAAGATTTAAACTTGGTGTTATCCTAAAAAGCACGTATTGTAAGATCATTATCAGGCAAGATTTCATGTTTTGTCTTTTGTTTCTACATAACAACATTTGTTGTTGAATTATTATTATTAGTGATGGAATCAGCAACAATCGTCATAGCTACTTGATCATCATGGTAAGGTAATGGGTTCACATCTACATCTTGTTCCTTTCTTAAGTTATAATGATCCATCTACAATTTTTTCCATGGTGCAAACGACAAAGATTTGGACTTTTTTGTTTTGCTTCACTCAACGGTCTTGTTGCTTTCAATGGCTAGAGTATAATAGTAAGGGTGGGCAAATCAGGTTTCGGTTCGGGTTGTTCGGGTTTCGGTTCGGGTTGTTCGGGTTTCGGTTTGGGTTTCAACCCGTTCGGGTTGGAGAATTGAACCCAATCGGGTTGAAAATGCCAACCCGAACCAAACCAAACCGAATTTAATTCGGTTCAGTTCGGTTTGGGTTGGCAATTCGGATCGGATTTGGTTGATAATTTTAATTCGGTTCAGTTCGGTTTGGGTTGGCAATTCGGATCGGATTTGGTTGATAATTCGGATAAAAATTTTGGTTCGGGTTAATTCGGGTTACTTTGGGTTAAAATAATTCGGGTTAGTTCGGGTTAGAATGGGTTGGAACAATTTAATCTAAAAATTCTAACAACAACCACTTAAAATCCAAAAATCTCAATTCCAAACATTCTTAACAACAAATATCAACTACAAATCATCCTTAATAACATTTCAACAATTTAAAAATCTCAATTCCAAACATTCCAAGCATCCTTAAGGAACAATTTAATCCAAAAATTATAACAACCACTTAAAATCCAAAAATCTCAATTCCAAACATCCTTAATAACAAATATCAACTACAAATCATCCTTAATAACATTTCAACAATTTAAAACTCTCAATTCCAAATATTCCAAACATCCTTAAGGAACAATTTAATCTAAAAATTCTAACAACAACCACTTAAAATCTAAAAATCTCAATTCCAAACATCCTTAACAACAAATCATCATTAATAACATTTCAACAAGTCTTTTTAAAGTTAACAAAACATAAAACATGTAGTCAAGTACAATAAAGCTACAAAAATTACAAATCTAAAAATTAAAATGGCAAATGGCAAGCATGATTAAACATCTCTACATGACAAATAAGGCTAATAATTCATCTCCAACACCATTAATACTCAACACAACATCTCCAAATTAACAATAATTAACCACCACCATAGGGATTTTTTTTGTTTAATGTATCTATATTTTTAATTTTAAAAAGCTGAATCTTAAAAAAAAAAAAAGCTTCAACCCGAACGGGTTGAAAATTCGGTTCGGGTTGAACTCGAACCGAATTTTAACCCGAACGAGTTGAAGCTTTGAATCCGTTCGGGTTTCACCAGTTAACCCGAACTGAACCGAACCCGAAATCAATTTCAGGTTCGGTTCGGTTCGGGTTAACTCGATCCGAACGCCCACCCCTATATAATAGCTTTAAGTTCTTTTTCTGTGAAAGATAACTTAAAAAATGTCAGAGCCTCCTTTTTTGGCATTTTTTTCTTATATGACTAAAAATGTCTTTCACTATGGTAGCTTGAGGAGCCTAATACCTTTTTAAAGTGGGTGTTCATCTCACAAATAAAGCAACTCTGCTAGCCTTTTCTAGAAGCAAACTAAAATTGAGATGCCATAATTCTCCAGGAACACTCGTTGGTTATTTACCATATTACGGATGTAAATAGGGACTAACTCTTATTCTAATTTAGACTCATAATAATTCGAAGTCAAATTTCTAAAACACTTGACATGGTCCACTAAACCCCTTTTATATCCTTGAACAATCTCATTCAAGTCCTCTATAGTTGTCTGGTCTTTAGTATGGAAATACTTCTAGCGAAATTTATAAGCTATTTCATTCCAACATTAGATCAAACCAACTTTCAAACTGATGTATTAAGTATAAGCATGACTAATGAGAGATTTAAAAAATTCCTTCAATCGAAGCTTTAGATCAATAGCCTATTGGCCAGTGATAACCTTCAGGATAAGGTTTATACATGATCTCTTTTAGATATGTGGATAGAGAAGAATATTCCATATCTTGCACATTTTGATTTTGGCGCTGCAGGAGAGTCATTAGCTCTGCTAAGGTAACAAGTGTATTTGACCCCACTTAAGTCTGAAACTGAGGTGTTCTGTCAAATCTTCAAGAGTCATTCACTATTAATCGCATGAATGGCTCTCTTGAAGTAATTGGCATTTGTCCATGGTGAGGAACATGCTCAAATTCTCTTGATTGATTTTATTATGGTTGATTTGGAACTTGATTCTGTAGGATCACTTGAGGTTGTTCTTGTAGGCTAACTAATGCTCTGATTACAAAAGTCATGACTTTGCCTGCTATTAGAGTCGCCAAATGTTTGGGGTGAAAATTTCACCAAGCCACATGTCACAAGAATGGGCTTCTTTTCGATTGAAATAAAATTGGGATTGAATGAATATTCAGATTAATTTATCTATAATCCGCCTAATTCTGTTGTGTGGTTCAAATAGTAGGGTCTAAAGTATATTCAAGTGTTGATATAGCCCAAATAAGCTCTTGTTACAACCTTAACTTTGGTTTAAAGAGTCGTAAGTGCTAGTATGTATAGAATTGCACATCAAGAAAGTTCGGAAGAAAGATTAAAGGGGTCACAACAGTCCAACTTAAAACCCAAACTCCTTAAACTCTTATCGTCTTGGTGACAAAACTTTCTTAGACATGTAAAAATCCATACGATTACTCCACTCTCACCTTCGACAGCTCCTACTGTGAATAGTACCTTATATATGAATAGTACTTATACATAAATAATATCATATACGTGAGTAGTATCATATGTGTAAATAGTATCTCTGTTCTGAATAATTGCGATCAATGGCTTTAATATCACTATTAATAAATTGACGAGTGAAGTAGATAGCTGACTAAAATGAAATTGAGAAATAAATACAACACAAGAGACACAAGAATTTACGTTATTCGGCTTTTATCCTATGTTGACAGGAGAAGATGAAAGGAAATATTTTATTAGTTGTGTAGAGTTACAAGTATAGTAGAATTTATCTCACAACCCAACACTCCAATACACCCGAACTCTCAAATTACTAAATTAAAAAGTTAGAGTTCTCAAAATACCCTTTTACAGTTCTCAAAATACTCTCTCAACTCACGGTCTCGCCATGCTCTCAACTCCCCTATTTATAAGACAAGTCAAGTCTAAAATGTCAATTTTGGTTGGCTTAAAAAATAAGTTATTTTGTTTTATCAAAATTGGTGGGCTTTAAGATAACAATTTATTTGTTAAAATTGATTTATTTTAATAAAATAATCTTTCAAAATTGGTTGGTAATATTTTATTGCCATCACGGCACTGTATTTAGACTGTAGGAATAGGACTGATGCTGAATATCTTGCACATTTTCCTTGCACGTTGCAATTGGGCTATGTCTAGCACAATCTTTGAGAGTCTTATGAGCTGGACTAGGTCATTGGGCCTAATATGCATTTTTAAGTAGTAACATGGATTTTTTGCAAGCCTTGATTTTGATGATAACAAATAATATGGTAAGACTAATATGGGAAAATTTTTTTAATGTCATTAGTTTTTTAAGGTCAAATATCACCCAAGTTAGATCAAGTGCAAAGGATTCATTGACAAAGTTCATCAAGTCGAAAACTAACATAAAAGATAATAACTTGGGTGATCTTTCTTATATCATTTCTTATAAAGTTAGTATGATTAAATGTATGCATGATTTAAAAGCTCAAGTTATTATCATGATTATGACATTTAAATTTATCATTGTTTTATATTATGAAGTTTTTATACTTGAGGAAAAATGGAAATTAAGGGTCTTTATCAAAAGATTTGTTTTCAAGTATATGGACAAATTTGAAGAGTTTTAGAAATTGAAAAATCATACAAGTATTGATTGAAATTCTAAAAAGGATGTATTTGGAAGGTTTTATAGCATTTTAGGCCAATATGTAAATTTAAAAAGTTTTGAGGCTTAAATCTAAAATGAAGAAATCTGATTTAGTGGTCATTCTATTCCCAATTGGCGATCATTCATTAACAATGAGATACATTATATCTTTGAAACTGTTATCCATTTATTTTAGCAATGATCAGTTTAGGATTAAAATTTTTTCAAATCATTTTAACAGTAACATGCCACATCAACAAGCGGCTATCTAATTCAAAGTCACTAGTGATTCGATAGCGTACAAAATGTCTTATTTTAAGAGAGTAATGGCTAATTTCTTGATCCATCTATAAAAAGCCAACTCTAACTTAACTTCATAACTTCTACTAAGATAAAACTTGATCATTCAAAACATTCTTGAGATTTTATTTTTTTGCTTACACATATTAAATCATTATTGAACTATGACTTGCTTATACACTTTTGTGAGGAGCTTGATCTTATAAAATTCATTTCTATTTATAAGATTGATAAGTTGCAATTGAGGGAAATTCCTAGTTGTTGGTTTGTGATTATTATTGGAGAAAATTTTTAAAAACTCCAATTCACCCCCAAACCCCTCTTAGATTGTTTGGTTAGAATTACACTAAATAAAATCAATTGAGTGTCCAATGTAATCAAATCTCTAATGGTGATCATAAAAGCCCAAACACCCAAGGAGATTAAATGTAATCGACAGTACCAGTCTCTTCTTGTAGGATGACAAACGTCTCACCTACTATTAAGTTATGGTTCTTGTAATTTAATAAGGAAGATCGAAATGGTTGGATTTATAGCGTAGAACAACACTTCAACTATCCATGTATCATATGTCATTCCCTTACTGCTGTGGATTGTATACTCAGCCACAACATTTTAGACTTTGAGCTTTTTAACTTTCTTAAAATAGTTCTGTACATATTCAGAAGATAGATAATTTCCTAATTAGACTATGGGTAGGCTTTCCTAAAGATAATTCTGCACAAATCCATTTAAGCATAGATTATAAAAGTATTATTACTTAGACTTGTAAATAAAGACCTTTTTACAAGTAACAATTGAACATGCATTAAGTTATAATTAATTTTCTTCTATGTGCTTTCTTCTTCTTTTCTCTTGTCTGGTATGTGCTTTACTTTTAAGTTAGGTTCTTAGGTTTTAGGTTGACTTCGACATAATGTTATGGTAGATTTCGTGCTCAAGGACGTAGCTACATTAAAGACGTGATATGTAAGAGAGCATTAATATAGTGTTTACTTACTGGAGTGGGAGTGAGGAGTGTGGAGTTCTCCCACTCTAGTGTTTACTTGCTTGTTTAAAGGGGAAAGTGGGAGACCCACTCTGTGGGTCCCACCCACTTTTAGATTGTGGAGTGGGATTCTCACTCCTATGGGGGGAGGTGGAAGTGCGAATCCACTCCTATGTCTTCCTTTTTATTCATTTTTATTAATATAATTTAATTTATATTTATTAAAAGAAAATAATATTATATTTATTTAAAAATTATAATATTATATTTATTTAAATAATATTATTATATTTATAGAGAATTAATAATATTACTATATACCATCTTTATTTGAAAATATAATATTATTATATTTATTTCATTTTAATAATATCATATTTTTTACCATTAATAACTAATAATAATAAATAGTTCATTCAAAGAAAATTATTAATTTTGTACAATATTATTAATAATAATATTTCATTTGTGTTGCTCTTATTAATAATTTTAATTTACATAATTACAATTAAAATTAATAAAACATTATGATTTATATAACTGAGAATATTAATAATTATTATTAAGTTATAGAATTAAAATTAATAATAAAAAATGGTTTATTTTATAAATATATTTTTTACTAAAATAAATTTTCTATCAATTTTGTAACTAAAAACTATAATTTTTTAAATAACGGTAAAATTATAATTTGAAATAATTCACTCTCAATTCAAGACAATGTAAACACATAAATAGAATTCTTATTTTTATTCCACACTCTCATTTCAGTGTAAATAAACAATTTACTCCCACTCCAACTCCACACTCCAAATCCCCAAATTCTCACTCCTCAGAATTCTCAATCCAATCCGAGAAGTAAATGCTACCTAAGTGTAGTTAGTGTCATCCATCTGAAGTAAGTAGCTTGCAATAGTACCGTTGGCTGACCCAGTCACACAGGTGGAGTCCTCAAATCATTACTTAAAAGATTTAGACCTATATAATTTGATGATGCCTCAAAGCCATTATCATAATTGAAGCAAACTTCTATTGTGCATGCTTATCGAGAAAATTTTGAACAGCTTTATCAATTATGGAAGATTTATGAAAATACTTTTTGATTAGCTGCTTAATTTGAGATTTTGTTGATGAGATTCATTTAGAGGTTAAAATATAAATGCCCCATAGTTATGGGGTCATAGTGGTATGTATAGAATAATTATATTGTAATAATAGTCTATATTAGCTTTCTTGTTGGTTGTATTTAAATAGATGATGTTAATGAAAGAAGAGTGGAAAAAGGATTCTACTTTCAAATATGACTTCTCTTATATGGAGAGCCACTCTCTTAAAATAATTTTCTTTTCTCAAAATCTATCTCTTTAATATTAATAATGTATCATTTTATCTCATAGCTATGTAATTAAAAACTTATATTACCTTTACTATTTTTGTTAATATTATTATTCAATGTTTGCTAAGTACAACTAACTTTTACATGACAACAAATGCTAACAATTCTATATTGAATGTAACTTTTTACATCACAATACCAAATGAAGCCTAAATGCATGCAAAAACAATTTGTACATACTGATATTGTTCGACTTACATATATTAGGTAATGTTATTAGAAGTACCTATGATAAAAATGTCAAAAGTCCCCGGAGGAACAAAAGTAGTTAGAGGAACTTAGTGTAATCACTATCCCTCATATACCCGCATTAAAATTTTAATTTGTTTAATTCCTATATTTTTTGAGTAAAATTACTTAAAATATTTATAGATGTAAAAAGATTAATGAAAAGTATCATAGAATCTATAAAAATAAAATAAATATGAGAAAATATAAGGATATAAATAGAAATTTTCATATGATATGAGTGGTACACAAACTTGATGTATTTTTGTTATTTTTGTGGACATGTCCAAATCTAATGCTTTTCTTTTATTGTAATATGGTTATATTGAGCTTGGAACATTAAATTGTAAGTTCTTTAAGGATCAAATACTCACATGGATTACCCTCTATTATTCAAGGATCCTTAAAAAATCCTCTCTAATGTAAACAGAATGTCGAGGATGGATTCTCTTGTGTAAATTTTAATGTATTTGCAAGGGCACAAGTTTATTGGAGTATAGACTAAAAATAACGAGATCGAACCTACATGGACTATCAACTTTTAGAAAAAATAAGTTAAATCTAAGCTAATTTTTAACTCTATCCTAGTTAGAAAATAAACTATCTTTGTTTGATGAGATTTAAACTAAAGATGCAATTAAAATTAGAACGAGTAGATTAACGCAAGAACTCAAGAAATTAAAGCTACTATGGTTTCAAAATCCACTATAAGTCAACTTAACAATTATCTAATTTTAGAGTGATAACTCGAAATCAATCTATATTTACTCATGAATATAACAATTAAGCTCAATTAAAATTTGTTTTATATAAGTCATTTCTCTACTTAATAGTGTGATATCTAAGCATTCCATTTAAATAATATTGAATAACAAAAGGTCAAAATTTTCTTAAATATTCTGTGTAAACAATTTATTGACAAATAAATAATTAAAGATAATCATATATAAATTTTATATATCCAAGTATAGGTTTATTCAAATATTAATACAAACAATCAACAATGCATGATAAAATTGGTGAAAAATTTTAATAACATCCAACCAAACATAGGTAACAAGCGCCGTAAACATTAAAGCATACATATTGAAAATTAATTGAATTAAAAGTAATTTATCACATTGAACAGGGTATCATTTTTAATCTTAGTATAAAAAATTTAGTTACAAATAGTTGAATTTTTTTTTTTATAAACACAAATAATTGAATAGAGAATGAAAAAGTAGGTAAAATCCAATCATTAATCCAAGCGGCTGGCTCTTCCCCAAATCCGTGGCTGCTCCTCTGCTTCAGTTCCTCTCTCCGTCTCTAGTCCCCTCCTCTAAAAGCCAAAGGCTTTGCTTATATGATGCTTGGCTGACTTCAAATTAACATCCGAATCCTTGTGGAATTAGGTTGCATGGCCACCAATCTTCAAGTCAAATCATGTAAAGGTGCATGCTTTACAATTATGCTTCTTTCACGTGCGGACCTTACAACAGATCTGATCAATCAGCCCAATTTAGTTTGCAATTGCCTTGCACGTACGCTCACTTTAACCCCCAAATCAACGTCACTTTAATTGTTAAATTTGCCAATCTTGAGTGCTTTTCACATGATTAACATAGGGGCCATATTTGGCCTTGCTCATTGAATTTATCCATGCCCAAAGCATCCATTCCGATTAATTTCTATTCTCTTCAATTTTGATTCGTTAAAGCACGTTTATTCCCTAATCTTTGATTTATTATCCGGTTCAATAAAATAAATTAATTGTCTAACAATATAAATAAAAGAGGCTAATTAATGTATGATTAGAGAGAAAATATATCCATATATCATGTCGATCTGGTTCAGAGATGTTGATCCATTGTTAGAACTTCTTGATCCACATTTTCCCATTTCTAATTTCTATATAATTTGAGAATGCACCCCTTAATGGTAAAAAGTTAGTAAGAGTAGTTGAGGATTTGCGAAAGATTCATATATCGGCCCAGCTTGGCCCATACATGGATCTGAGCTCGGCCCTAAAAGGCCCACAATTAGGCAGCGTTGAAGGGTGTACGAAAGAAAGAGTTGTACCTCGGAGATAGTATATCTCCTGAAGCATACAGCGACACATCACCACCCATCAGCTGACGTCTTACGTGTCAGCTGAGTGTGAGGCAGACATACATATGGATGTCGGTCTTGTCACGACGAGGAGGAAAGCTGTGCGCCTGTGGATGGTGCGTGTGAATTGAGTTGACAGAAAAACAAAAAACGGGGACCACCGAAGAGGACAAGCGCGGGCTTGGCCGATCGCCACGTCATCGAGAATCTCTGTCGTTTTTGATTCAGGGTGGACTTTTCTTAAGTCGGTGAGATGAAATCACGGACGTTGATAGTGACAGCTCAAAATTTTTTTAATCACGTGGGACCCATTTTATTTTTCCTATTTTTTACTTGTATCAGACGCATCATCATCTTCCTGATCGGTGATCAGCCCCTGACTCTTGTTATGGCTCTTCCGTGACTTTACATGCAATTTTGCTTTCAATCATTTATTTATTTCTTTTATGTTTTTTTGAAAAAATGAGACGCTCGTGGAAAAAGACGGGAGTTGAATTAATTGGGATTTAGAATATTATATTAATCATTAATTATGAATTGATTAATAATTAAATCTATCGGTTGAAATTCTAAGAAAATGATTTAAGAATAAATAAAAGTTAGAGAAGACTAATGTATGGATTATTTTCATTTAACATAAGAGCTCAATTTTTTGCACCTTATTGGCAAAAGTCATAACAAATTTTAATAAATCTTAAAACTAAGAGTTATCAAAGGAGTAGAAATATTTTAAATGGATTATTCATTCATGAAGAGTGCGTACATGAATCTCCTTGTTTGGTTAGTAACAAAATATAAGAAAAAGAGGTATGGTAAAGTGTTACCTTACTATCTGGCCTATTTAATTTTCAATGAAAATATTAAATTTGAATTGAAAATTTTTCAAAAACAATCTTAGGCCCTGTTTGAAATTGAGGAATTATAGTTTTTAAGATATAGATACTGTGAAAAAAAACTATAACTTCAAAATAAAAGTTAATATTATCTAATAAATATAATTTTAAAATAATAATTTTGATAAAATTAGTAAAACTATAATAGATTTTTTATTATACAAGTGTAAAATTAAATTAATTTAACTTCCAAGGTACAATAGGTAGTATTTACCAAACACTTTAGTACTGTAACTTTTAAATTGTAATTGTCCAACCTCAATTCCAAATAAACCCTCAATCAACAAAACGACCATCAGTGCCCAAGGATGAAGTTCCTTTAGAGGTACGGGTGCAAAGTGTCACGAGCCACCCAAATTTCAAGCTGAAAAAGCTAAGTACACAAGTCAAGATGTGCTAATTTAGCTTGGTTTTAGAAAGTTGCATCTCTAGCACATTCATTACTTATACATAGTTAGGAAATTTCTAGATATTACTAGAGTGTTGTACATGCAATTCTCTAGATTAATCTAAGATATTGTAAAAAGAGCTCTCTATATGTCATAAGAACTCCCTAGAGTTAGAAGATTCTAGAACTAGACAAGTCTCTCTATAAATAGGTACTTGCAATTTTATTCAAGCGCAACAAGCAAGTAAATTTGTAAGCAATTCTAAGCAAGCTCCGAAGCACTCTTGTGCACATAGTGTTGTAAACTTGCCATTTCATTCTCTCTATCTCTTTTGCAAGCAACTTAGCTTAGTTAGTCAAGAAGTTTAAAACTTAGTACTTTTCAGACGAGTTGCTTGAGAGCCACACGAGTGTACTGCACAAAATAAAAATAACTATTTATACTTTAGTCTCATAAGATTTTTTTTTATTTTTATGCTTTGGCGTTGATACATTATATTTATTTCCATTTGGCTCTAAGTTTGAAGTTTTAAATGCATTGTTTATGACTTGGTCTTTATTAGGGATGGCAATGGGCACCGCCTACAATGAGTTTACCATTACTAAACCCACATAAAATTTAAATCACCAAACCCACCCGTAATCCAATGCGGGTTTTAATTTTTTTAAGAAAACCTACCTCCTATGAGTTTTGATAATTACCAACCCCGCAATGGTACATAGTGGATTTTTTTTGCAAGTTTTCACATTTAAAATCACAAATGTTCAATATATAAATTTATAATAGTAACCTAACAACACATAACATACTCAATTCTAAATTTTACCAATATAAATGGAAAATTAAAATTTCAACATCAATCCAACACAAATTTTCAAATTTAAGTTTAAAATACGCAAATCCATAAAAAAAAGCCACAAACTGTTATCTAAAATTAACAATTATTATTTCATATTATCATTCAACACAAGTTTCAAGAGAAGAATTCCATTCATTCACCACCATTAGCACCCATCCGACACGATTCCTATAATAATAATTAAGATTAATATTTTCTAAAGAATAATACTTTTTAAATACTAATCCGAAGAACAAAATTATAATAATGAAATAATCCAAGCATTAAGTTAAAGCATGTTAGGACTTAGGCACGTTCTTGCACACACGTTTGCACTTTACATTATTTACTTTATATATTTTGAGATTTAAATTTTTTTATTAAAATTAAATTAAAAATAATTTTAAAAAAAGCTGCGACCATGGGTATCCGTCAGATATTTAGTTAATATCAAATTCACTCACAACCTAGTGTGGGTTTTAATTTATAATACCAAACTCGCCTGCAATGCACAAAATTACTCGCAGCGAGTGGGTTTTAGCTTACAGGTTTGGGCAAATTTACAAGTACCACTGCCATTCCTAGTCTTTATATAAATTTATCTTTTTTTTTTTCATTTTGACCCCAGCTTCTCAAGTCTGGCTCCACCCCTACTCACTTCAGCCAAAGATCTGTTCTAAGGAGAAAGGGTCTTCTCCAAACAATTTATGGAGAAACAATTAAGGTCTTCACACTAATAGAGGAATTTGAGCTTATTCTCACAAAATTAGAAACCTACTTATTATTTCGTTGAATTGGTAATAATCATGCTTATTGGGTACAATTAAACTTTGAAATGAGTATGAACATGTTTGGTTATTTCCATTTTGAACAAAAAGAGTCATATCTTTATCTATCAAACATATTAAATGGAGATAGTGATGTATGCAAACGTGGGCACATGGACATAAATGTTGGTTGAAGAAATTAATGGGGACAAGTCATGACTCGCAATTCAGGCAACTGATTTTCCCTTTTTCCCTTTTTTTTTTCCAGAATACTTATAAAGAAATTCATAAACACACGCCATTGCAATATCAAAACATAAATGCATTTTAAATTTACAACTTACAATGAGAAATGAGAAAAGAGAAAAGGAAATGGATCATTTACCGATAAATTTTGTAGGCATCATCAATACATATAATATAATTAAGGAAAATTATATGTACAACATCTTTGTTTTGTCATGTATATATTTAATTACCAGAAAATTTTGACATATTTTTTGTACTACCTTTGTTTTTAAGCTTGTATCAATCAATCACTTTCACACTAAAAATAACCATTTTACACTAAATGAATTAAAGGACTATTTTATTATACAAAATTTTGAAACATAAAAAAATTATAATTACAATGATATCCCTAAATTTAATAAAACAAATAAATCTCAAAATATGAGATGATAATTTTTAAGTAAAAATATAATTATAAAAAATTAACATATTGTAATTATAACTTTTTGTAATTAAAATTTCATTTAATTTTTGTAATTAAATTAAGTATAAGGAAGTTTACAAAAATTAACATGAAGAAAAAAGCTCCCTATGTAAACTTCTCTATAATTAACATTAAGAAACTTCCATATACAATGAAATTATGATTACAAAAAATTAACATGATAATTATTTAAATAAAATTATAATCATAAAAAAATTAACATATTGGATTTGGTATTTATTTATTTTATTAAATTTATGAGTATTTTTATAATTATAATTTTTTAAAATTTTATAGAATAAAATGGTCTTTTAATTCATTTAGGGGTAAAATAATTATTTTCTATTGTCAAAGTGGTTGACTAATACAAACTTAAAAATAAAGGTGATGCAAAAAACATGTCAAAATTTTATGGTGGTAAATATACATATAACAAAATAAAGATGATGCAGAAATAATTTTCCTAAAATTAAAGTTAAAAAATTAAGAAACATGGATTTTAGTATGAATTTTTTTAACTTAGTTACAATGTTTCCCTTCTAGAGAAACAAATTACAATGTTAAAATCAATTTTTTACTTTCTTTTTTTAATTTTATTTTGGAGGGCAGAAATTCAAATTGAAGTATTTATTCAAAAAAAGAAGACAATATAACAAAAAACTCATTGAATGTTGGTGACGTACTTGTTCCATGTACCGTGCCCCTTTTCCCGTGACTTGGATCTTTCAATACGTACAACTACTCTTTTAATTTGTTTCTTTCAAAATTTTAATTAATTATTTTGTGATTTTCACGAGTGACATTTTCTTGACGTAATTATGAAGGAAAAGTAAAACCCTAGGGCATACAGAAGACAAGACAACAATAATGTCGTTATATTTAATTAGGTCATTAATTGTTCATGTTTCTAGGTAGAAACCATGCCATATTTGGAGGAAAACTCGTTACTGAAATCAAAGTAAAGACTAAAGAGAAATAATGCTATCTATTTAAATAATAATCACAATTCTTTCTTTACTTAAAGAGTTTTTACACGGTCAATAAACAAACTCGTTTGGTTAGTTTTGAAAAATATTCGCCTGTAAAATAGTTGAACCAAAAAGATTTCATTTCAATGGAAACTCTACGACAATTTATATTAAGGGAATTATTAGATAATGATTATCGAATAAAAATAGTGGTGTTTGCATATACTTTACAATAAATCATAGAATGATGTTACTTGGAGTGATTTGTTCTTTATAGATAAAGAATTTTTTTTGATATTGCGAGTCTTTACTTAAAAGTTATAGTTATTGTGAAATAAAAATTCTAACCCTAAATTAAAAATTAAAAAATATTTTATAAATATGTCTTTTAAAATTTTAAAAATTTATAGTTTTGATAAAATAATAAAAGTAAAAAAAAAAGTTTTCGTCAAACATAAAATCAACTCAAATTTTCAAATTACGCTAGTATGATTTTGCCAAATTATTATTATTGCTAAAAAGGAGATTGTTACGGAAATTGATGTTGGTGTGGTGCAAGTTCCAACGTAAAGAAAGAAAGAAGGAAGAAACCAAGGGGCTGAGAAGCCGTTGATCAAACGGTTTCAGAAATTTCACATGATCCCACTAAGGATCTGGTCGCCATGGATGCTTGTGCTTTGGGTTTTGTTTCTGTTTTTGATTTTGTATTATTGTTATTGGTGAGTTACTTTTCCTTCTACTCAAACACCAATTTTTATCAGTATTGAATTTGCATGGCTCAAGTTGATTAATTAGTAATATCAACCAAGAAAATATAATAACATCAACAACAATAATAAGTACCAAATAAATTTCTCATAATTGTCGTCGCACATATTTGACTCTATGATGATCTAATAAACTCAAACAACTAACTAAACAAAATTACCTTAAAAAAAAAATACTTCGAAGACCCCGGGGGTTTATAGTTGACTCTAAATACCTGCGTATTTCATATTTACAAGAAAGAGAAGAAAATCGAGAGGATTAGTTACCGAATTAGGAGTGAAAATAGAATTGATAATTGATAGGAAGGTGAAAAAAACAAAAACAAGAAGCGCGGGAAAACCTTAGTCAAAGAAGAGGGTGAGACAAAACAAAAACAAAACAGCCCAGTCGTCGAAACGCCGCAACACATGCAAATGCAACCCCCAGCTGACGTCGGCCACACGTGAATCTATTCATTCATTGTTAATTTATTATCATTACACACTTTTTTCTTTTAACTAAAATCAAACATGGGTCCCGCCAACTCCCTCCCCACGTGCGGCTTAGAATGTGTTGTGTATCCACTTTTTGACTTTGTTCGTATTTTAGACAAATATTTACAACTTTTACAATCCCTAGGCTTCCGTTAATTATTTTATTAATTCAATTAATTAAAACTTCACTCATTTACACGTGGCCAGATCTTAATGGGCGGCAATCACTGTTGATCAATCTTATGAGAATCTGTTGTCGTGTGAAACTTATGATACTTAACCAACCCACACGAGCCAAATCAGTCAACCAATTCCTTAATTTTGATTTGTGTTAGTTGATTAGACCTCTTAACCAAATCGTTTTGTGTTTGCACGGAACATCGGGATATGTATTTATATATTTTTTTTCCTAAAGAAGTAAAGATCAACAAGCTTTTGTATAAGGTTTTGATTTTCTCATTGACAATGTAACAAACATTTGACAAAAATGTCAAATCCACTTACGTCTAGATTTAGAATTAAGGTTAAAATATTTGGTACATAATATCTTTTATAATTTGAAAAGTGAATTAATTTAATTTTATACGTATAATAAAAAAAAATATTATACTTTTCATAATTTTATTAAAATTGTTATTTAAAAAATATGTTTATTGAATGATATTAATTTTTATTATATAATTATAATTTTTATTCTACAGTAACTATAACTTTACATCTTAATATCAAACAAAACCCTAATTTAGCTGCTTCTAGTCGTAATAATAGATAAATGAATGATATTTAAATAGAAAAATACTAGAATAATAGATAAATGAATGATATTTAAATAAAAAAAATTAGACGCATTACTAGTAATTTTGGTCAATAAAACAGATCATTTTAACACTATTTTTATCAACCTTCCGTCGGCATTTTCTCTCTTTACTGTTTTCCTAATACAGGTGGATATTTATTGCGTGTCACCGAGTCTGCCATTCTTGATTATAACTTCATTAATTACTGCTACAATGAGAGGACACTAAAAGTATCGAACTCTTTAACTATTCATTGCCAAAAAAATTTAGGGGAAACAAGAATCCGGGAGGATTTTAGCTTGAGTACAGAAAAATGGATCAGAGGCTCTGCTCCTTATCAGACAAATTCAAGAAGCTAAAAAGGTCAGCAGGATCCTTTCAGAAGGGGGAAGGAAAAAAAAAAAAAAAAAGTCAGCAGGAAATGAAAGACTTAAATCAACCGGCTGTACAATTGAACCAACTAACGTTTATTTCTATACTCTACACTCCTACATTGTCACTGCCTGAATCCATTAGAATCGTCAATCTTCTAGCCGTTTTCATAAAGTCACTGCAACAGCAACAACAAAACAGATCAAATTAAACCCCTTTAAGGAAATAATTGTATACAAAGAAAAAATTGCCAGCAAGCGGAATAACTGAAACCTGAATGGTTCGTCTCCTATGTGCTTCACTGCACCGGTAACATCACGGTAAAGCAAGTGGCTTAATGTCTCGGCATTTTCTATGCCAAACATTTCTGCTAGCTTTTTGTACAGTTCGTCGTAGGATCCGAGCAAAGAGAGGTCAAGAGTGCGACCTACATCCTCTGATTCCATGAATACTTTACAATGACCAGTCTCTAAACTGGGCTCTGTTTCTTGGCGGTTATCCTTGTACCACTGGAAAACTTCACAGAATGAGCGATCGGGTAAGCCTTGTTGTTGAAGTGCAGATCCAGAACCATCAGAAAAATTCGTCAACTTATCTAAATTCCCTTCTGATGAGCTATTTCCAGTACGAACTGGTGAAACTGTATCACCGGAACAGCTGTGAGACATCTGCTGCTCTGTAAGTATTGGTTTCCCAAAAAGAACAAGCTGGGGTGTCTTTAAATCATCAGCTTTCTTTGAAGGCTGGGTTGAATGTGACATGGTTAGCAAGCAAGAAATGTTCTCACTCATGCTTGGCTTCTGAAGGATTGGGCTATTAGAGGCCCTTGTGGGTTTAGCAGCACGATCAAATGGCGGGAAACCAGCCGGAGACAGACCTGACTGCAGTTTATTGAGGTGGAGGTCCGACAAGGATAGACCATAGTGAGCATGCCTGGCTCCCTGCATGCCAGCAGGAGTGTTATCGGGTAGACACCCAAAAGGGCTGTTGGGCCCAAGGAGGCTGCCAGAAAATGACGGCATTGGAAGTTGGCCATCAAGGGGGAAATCTGGTGGTTGTGGCAGTCTTGACTTCTTCCTTGGTGGTGAGAAGGGGGATAGATGGATGGTGGGCATATTTGACACCAATTCCACCAGCCATGGGCTGACACGTTTTACATTTTGGAGCAAATCGGGCTCATCCCATGTAACCTGCAACCCATAATTCCAGCAAATAAGAATAGATTGAACAGAGATCTTGATACGCTGATTAAAAAATTCAACACGGAAAAGCCAGTGTGAACATAATTTTCAGAATTATTTGACCAGGTCTGAATGAAACAAAATCAGGTAGTTGATAAGTGCACGCATTGTAACCTTATTGAAGTTAATAAATCATATAAGAAAGTTATATTCAAATGCATCAGCGCTCTTGCTTATGCAAATAAATTGCATAAGCAAGACTGACAACTAAATTCCCTTATTCTACTAAAGTCTCATCACATATCTTGCTTAAATAACAAAAAGACTGCCATTTATTAAACAACCTAAATCAGAAATTTTGTCTGTCTTCAAACCCACTTGACTCTTGAGTATTCACGAAGCTAAGTGTGAACAAATGTTAGTGCATCTTAAAAAATCGAACTAATTGGGATCCACAAACAAAAGGGGAGAGGAAAATTGATAACATGTAGAATGTCAACCAAAAAGTAAATTAATTGTTCGCTAAGTATTTGGAACTCAGTAGCATCACATGGACCTAGAAATTTTGTAAAAAGTAAATTTGAAAATAAAAAGAAGCTACCAGAGTTCTATAAGCATAAAACATTCTTCAACTTCCAAAATTGCATTTATATCTCTTTTATGCTGATTTGCAATCAGATCAAGTCAGATGGTTATACCTGTAGAAGCCTCCAAGGCGAATCAGGCCAATACAGGGGATCAGAAACCTGAACAGAAGATATCGTTCCCATGAACCAACTAATCCGCGAAGAATCCTCGGTTTCAAAGGCCATTTTAAACCTCATTCCAGAACACCACCTAATCTGCAATGCTGCTTTCACCATTGAGGCCTTCACACAAAACTCTGGTGTACTAGCTCGAGGGTGGTAGACAACCTCAAATGGCTGCCTATTGGCAGCAAGTGTTGCGGCTTCAATAACAGATTCAGGCCTCACTTTCCCCTTGGCCATCAAATTATTCCCATTATTTGAGCTCGGCCCATTGACATTTCCAATACCATTTCTCATCAACTTATTATCATCCTCCCTCAAAAAGGCCGAAAACCCTCCATAAGGCGTAACACAATTTCCATTCCACCCAGAAGTTACCTCTGGTCCACCTCCGATTCCTCTCTTTGCACGGCGAATCCCAACGCAAAGATCCCCATTTTCTGCCCTCAAAAACACAATTGAATCCCCAGCAACAAGCTTCTTATGGTTCACAAAAGTACTCCACCCCGTCGTCAACAAATGCCTCCTAGGAGTCCCTCTGTAAATATGCCTAAACTTCCATGTCTCACCATGAACATCCTTAGCAAGAATGGTCTGCACAGGGGGATCTGCAGAGTAATCCAATCTGGGAAAGATTGTCTCGGCACAATACCTTGGAACAGAAAACCCCCCACCATTATTGGCATCCGATTGTGTCAATGTCTTAGCAAAAGACGCAGGTTTATCTTGAGTTTCATTACTATGAATTCCAGCAATTCCATCATCATTATCAAAGTCAGGGTCATTATTACTAACTGGAACCAACTTAATTTTTGCATATACCTCATCAGTTTCAGGATCAGCCATGAATTTGATTGCCGAAACTCTACAGAGTATGTAAGGCGGAATCCTCCGGCAGCTCCTGAAATCAACCGGCCCACAAGCATGCTCAGCGTGGCCTTGAGGAAAGTAAAACACTCTGGAGTTCACTGGCGGCATTTGGACCATGCCGCCGGCGCAGGCATGCCATAGCTGAGAATCCAAGCATTTTTCCACCTCTTTTAGCTTCTCTTTTGAGTCCATAAACGTAATCATCTCAAATTCATAAAAGAAATAAGCCCCTTCTTCTTAATGTTTATCTCTGTTAAAAAAACCGAATAGATTACCAAATTAGACACTATATTCACAAAATTGAAAACAGAAAAATAAAGTACAAAGAATAATATCAGTGAAGTGATGGTACAAACAATTTGAAGTGGAATTTCATACCTTCTATCAATAATGAACCTTTATGCCATATCTCCACTTGCACACCAAAAATTCATAAAAATAAAACATTGCAAACCAAAAATTTACTTCCAATTCAGCCCTTAGCAAGAAAAAAGCTTCAACTTTCTTCAAAACAGCTCCATAACTCGAAAGCCACCAAAATAAATTAAAAAAAAAATCTTGGTTTCTGCTCAATCAATCCAAAAACAAAAGGAAAAAGGAAAAGAAAAAAACTGATACAGAGATTTATTACACCTATACAAAGATCTAATTACACTTTGAACTGGGTGATGAGTCTTTGAGTTAAAAAGGCCGACACAAAAGCAGATTAAGGCAAAACACACACTTTCACACAGAGAAAGAAAGAAACAAAGGGAACACCTTTTCGGATCATGCAAGAGCCCAAACGGCACGCACTTCACTTAAAGAAACTAAATAGGCTTTTTTTTTCCCCCTTAATTTATTTAACAGAGAAAACAGGAAGAAAATATCAAGTTGTGCAATAGTACTGAAACCACCAGTACTCTGTGTGATTTTTATTTTTTTGGGGACCTTTTTCTTCGGATCTGAAGAAAGCCTGTGTAACTTCAGAAGCCAACACATACCTTTAAGGAACCTATCCCATTATTAATTTAATATAACCTTTTTTTAATTTTATTTTTAGAGTTGGTATTAAAATATTTGTTTATTAATTCTCTTTCTGATTAATCTGGCAGATAATTCTTTTTTTTATTATATTCAGATGGAAAGGAGAGTGTTGTTTGTTCTTTGTTGGTTTCTCTTATTTTATCGCGAGATTTTTTTTTATTTTACTTTTATTTTATTTTGTCAAGTCTCTCGCAAGTTTATTGGATTTTGGTTAACCAAACAAGTTAACTGGGGTTGGTTGGGGTACGGAATTTTCAGTCAACTAGAGTTAACAGTTAACTGTACCTGGGTTTAGTTTGTGAAAGTGTTTGCTGTAATTTCGTTTGTTGCTGGTGGAGGAGAGGAGATAATGGTTTTGCTCACGCTCTATTTAGGCAAGTGCGAACACTCGCGGATAAAGACTAAATCGGGTCAAGGACAAAAGCCAGCATATATTCTTTTCTCTGTGCTTTTAGTACAATTGTTTGCATTATTAACGACTTCAAAGAAGGAACTTCGTAAAAAAATATAAGGTATAGTAAGAGTTTATTATCGTTTTAGCCCATTTTTTTGTCCATCCATTATAATGGATCAATTAAGTAACGCATCAAAAAATAATATAAAGTAGTTAATTTGTTGCTAATTTTGAACAAGATAAATATTAGAAAAATATTTATCTTATATAAATGATTCAAAATCTCTTCCATGAGCTCTTCATAACGAATTATATAACACTCAAATTAGTGTATGGGTGAAAGAAAAATTAGATCTCAAAAAGCATCTATTGGTTTGAAAAAAATAAAGAAAAAACTCACACATAATTTTAACTAACTAGTGCCCTCCCCTAAAACATGTAAATTGGCTTCCAAGTTCATTTGCAAAACACACCAAAAATCCAAATGATTTTTTTCTCTTCTTTCTTAAGTGAATATTCTCTAGCTTTAGCCGTCAATGTGCTAGAGTTTCAATATTTGTTTGAAGTTTGTGGGAATTGTGAAGTTATGTTTCCGACGCTATTCATAGACGCCAATATAACCTTAATTTAAGCATCGTTGTGAGGTGGCAGCAATAAAATTTAAGTCTAAACACCACTGTAAAGGCGACAAATATCTTTTAAGGACATTGTATCTTTATAAGTCTCAAGTTATTGGTTTTTGTTTTATTACATTTTGTTGAAATATATGTTATTTCTTTATTGTTTCTATTATTATTATTATTATTATTATTATTATTATTATAAAATTGTGATAAGTGTGAAAAATGTCTATTAATAAGCTTAAGTGCACTAGAAAGATTTTTTCATAAAGGTTATATACATTACCTAATGAGACTGAATTTTAAACAAGATCATTGTGACTCTTCTAAGAACCTAATTAGTATATTTTTGTATACAAAATGTGTGATCTTATATCACTTGCTAATTTATAATATTATATAACAATAACAAAAAAAAATAAATTAAAAGGAAGTTTTAAGCTAGTTTGATGGAGGAAATTGAAATATCAAGTTAAAGATTGTTCTATTTACATCATTTTTATTTTTAATACGTGTGTTTAGTATCTTAAATCGTTCGTAGTATTTCTTATGAGTGTCCTAATAGGCATCCTTGGTTGGGTTGAACCAATAAGGTCCATCCTCTCTAGTTGTAAGCGAGACTTTATAAATCTATTAATATAATTTATCGGAAAGATTTTTCGATTTTGGGGGCCAATTTTTTAGGTTTGGATTATGATATAAATAGATGCGTATAATGCAAAATGATTTTTGAAAAAGAAAAAGTGCGCGTGGGGAGTGAAATTTGAGGTAGTTCGATTGCTTTTGGTCGGGTGAGGGGAAGCCGCCTGGTTACTTTTCTTTTTTATGTTAATTTCTGAAAGTGGCAAGTCTGTGAGTCTTGGAGCTTTGACTACAAAAAGTAAAAGTGAACCAAAATTTGTTGGAATAAAAACAACTTCACTCTCTTTTTCAGAGCGTCCACTCTGACACATCACCATTTGTTACTATGACACCCACATTCTCCTCTTAGCCTTGCCTGGCTATTTAAGGATGAATAAAAGTAACAATTATAAATTTATATTGATTTTGTTAATGACTAACTAATGTCATGATTTGGTGCTACCGCATCACATTCCAAATGTGGGCCAATAGCTTTGATGCGCCAAGATTTCAGTTGCTCTAAGAAATAAACTTAAGGCTGCGTTTGGCAGTTGGTATTACACCGTATTATATTATATGAAAACGTTGTTTATATAAATTTATATTTAGTTGCAATACTGTATTAAAAAAGTGGTTAATACAATAAAAAAATATAAAATAATGCCATAATGCCATGAAAAGTAAGGTTTAGATTGTACTGCATAAAAATACTGTTTATATTTTAAATTTAATCATTTTACTTTATTATTCAATAATTTATTAAAAATTTAAATTTAGTAAATATTAATTTATTTTTTATTCAATAAAATTAAATTTAAATAATAATTATAAAATATAAAATATCAATAAACCATCGTATTTAATAAATAAATGGTAAAAAATTCTTTTAATTTTATTACATATAATCATTTTAATTATTTTACTTTAAATATGTAAAAAGCATTTTAATTATTTAATCATTTAATATTTACTAAAATACTAAATAAATTTAAAACTAAATTTAAATTAAATTAAAATTTTAATATTGTATTATATTATGTTATATTATATATCTTATTTATATTTATAATATTATAGTATTATATTATTTGATAATAGTATATTATTAAATTATTTTATGTTATAAAATTAATATAAAAATAATTATTTTCAAAACTTAATAATATAACACTAAATATTAATAAATTTTAATAATAATAATAATTTAATTTTAATTTTAATATAAAATAATACTACAAAATACTATTACATATTTATACAGTCTATAGTACACCAAATCTTATATTGCATTTCAATTTTATGCAATACATCCTAATATAATATATCATAATACAATACAACTAATATAATATAATATAATATGGTTCGGTAAACACACGCTAAGAATAAAAATCCTTTCTCATGATTGTCGAAAAGTGCCTTTGTTTTTTATTCTTTATTTTTTTCATCTTAATGTAACCGGCCGGCAATTTCTTTCGGACCTAAATAATTGGTTGATTAAATTCTTTTCATGGGTTTCTTTGTCATTTCTTCTAACTTTTTGTATGGATTCAGAATTTTTAATTCAACGGGGTTAGAATGACAAGCTACAAATTTCAAGATGTAAGGGAAAAAAATATAAATAAGTGGCTAAAACATTATTATATTTCTAGAAATGAAGTGAAAATTAGTCACTCCCAACTTCTAAGTTAATTCTCTCTTTGTTTGCTATTGAATTATATATATAGCTAGAATGGTAGCTAACGTTTAATTAGAATGCCTAATATAGAGTTGAGAAAAGCCGATAGATATAAGCCAAGTCCTAGAGTTTGAAAGGCCACATTGCATAAGAAAAGTCACCAAAAATTTGAAGATTAAAAGTGATTAGTAATAAAAATTGTTTGATTATCAAGCGATAAAAATATTATTTTGTACTTATATTATAATTCATATTTGTGTTTATGCAATATATTAATTATTAATTATGTCTTAACTATATTTAATTTTGTGTATTTTTATATGTTTATTAGGTAAAATATTAATTTCACGTAATCCGAGACTCCAAACAGATAAATGGATGTCAAATTTGGATTCCGGAGGTCCGAAAACCTTAAGATGAGTCAAGATCGACTTACAATTGAGCTTGTACAAAAAGTTGACATTTTATGTTGACCGAACACTGATTGGATGATAAAATGAGCTTAAAATAGATATGAGTGCATTGGATAGGTGGCAATTTTGACTAAATCTCAACCATTCATGATTCAGTGGCCACGATCGTGCCACGTGGCAATGGTTGGTGAAGCAAGTTGTAGGATCCGAATTTTTGTATTCGGATTGATTAGGGAGACAATCATTCTCAACATAATGCACGTGATCAAAATTAACTAAGAACTTTGAGAGACTACATGAATCCAACCAAAACCAGAGCACCATCGTGTATAATATTTCCTCCAAAATCTTCTCGATTTAATTTCAAACCAGTTATTATCCAACTTTTACCAACATTTCATGGTTTATAATATGAGAATCCATACTTACATCTACGAGATTTTGAGGAAGTTTGTAATACATACACAAACTAAAATTGTAGCACAAACATAATAAGATTAAAGCTTTTTCTTTTTTCATTAAAAGATAAAGCTAAAACTTGACTACAAAACCTTAGATCTGGATTAATAAGAACTTGAAATTGTTGGGAAAATGTGCTCTTTAAAAGCATATGTGTTTATTTAATTGTAATAAATAATTTTTCTAATTAATAAAATAAATGAGGTATTTTATTCAAATATCTTAATTGCATTAATATTTTGATTAAAGTCCATTTAATCATATTATATGTATTTATGTGATCACCATGTGGATTCACAGAAGATATAAATACAAGTTATCTTATGATTAAATAAATTTAGTTCGCAGTTGATAAATAAAGTTGGGCACTTTATTTAGGTATAGACTGTAATGAATTCATTGAATGATTTGTTTTAATCATGTATGAATTTATTGATGTAGTACGACTACATTGAATAAGATCACATATGAGATTTAATTAACTTTGTAATAACTGTCAGACTTATTAAATCTCATAGGCATTGATTTTACTGTAATCTTAATCTTGAGTTAATTATGATTTCATGATTGTAATTTTTATTCCATTTGAGTTACCAATGGGCACGACACATACTTGTGGTCAAGATTACCCGGTATCTTGATGGGAGCAATTATGAGTATTGAAGTTATGGATTAACAATATATAATTTGTACAACACATCTCTTGATGGGTTTTCGGCACTTGATCATAGAATTCTCTGGCTAGAGTGTGTCAACATATTTAGTATGTTGAAAATGATCATTAGAGAAAACCAGTAAGTATTAAGGAACAAGATGTAATTAAATTGATTGGACAGCTGAGATATCGATTTAATTAATGATGTGGTACAAAGGAGTGTGCAGTAAAGAAATCAATGTGGCTTGGGACGAATTATTATTCGAGCATACAATTATAGAGGTCAATTCCAATCTTTTAGTGGAGTAGATTTGGAATTAAATAATAGGCTATTTTAATTACAGGCCTAATTGTTATAGCAAATATTGTATGTTCCCAAATGATCCCCGAGTTAGCTCATTTAATTGACTGCACCACTACTGGATTAATAAGCAAGATAACTAGTTATTTGGATCAAAAGCCTAAATATATCATTTAGTGGGAGGCTCCATTTAATTAACTTGTGTGTAAGGGGCCTTATGTTATTTTACAAGGTGGGTCCCCGATAGAAAAAGCAAGTAACGTGAGTTTTGATTTTCATTATTTGGAGTCTAGGGTTTTCACTAAAGGGAGATATAAAAAGGCTTATTTTCTCTAAAGAAAGAGGGGAGTAGCTACTTTATACAGATCAGAGAAAAAGATTTTTCTCTCTATTTTTGAGAGAAAAATTTTCTTGTGCTAGTTGCTTTAATGGTGATAAAGGCGCACACACGTCAAGTGCAGATCAAACCTGAGTCATAACTTGGAAGGTCATTGGTGACAGTTCGTGATCTAACAAGCATGGTGGTGACGGATCGTGATCTAACAGGAGTGGTGGTGACAGATCGTGATCTGGGAGCCTAAATCACTTCAGCGGAAAAAGCTAAATTAAATTTTCAAGGTATGATTTCTAGATTATAAATTCTTATATATTGTATGAGAGCGATCTTAAAAGGTTTCATAAAAATTTAAAAAACTGATTTTTCTCCAACAATTGGTATCAGAGCCATCTCATATTAATATATAAGAATTTCGTATGAAATTAATCTTGATATTTATGTATTAGAGTGGCACAATTTATTCAGATATATATTATTTGTTTAATATATGAATAAAGCATGTTTATGGTTTGTCTTAACTCATGGTTAGATTTTCTGCTGTATTTTTTATTTGGAACTGTAACAAGAGGGGTGACTTTTTATCACCATATTTTCCTCTTGATTTATTTTACTGTTATAGAAATTTTGTAAGCCAAAATTGGCCTAGGAAATTTGTAAATCAATCACGGATGGCAGATCAAAGCGATGGAGGCCGGAAATTTCGACAGCGACCACCGACTAGCGCACTCGCTGCAGCCAACGTGCCGTACACGTTGCAAGCGCATGCTGGTAGTGTGCGCAGTAGGCAGTACACGCTGCCAGTAGCGCGCTGCATGCGCAGCAGCAGCGTGCTCTCCAGCAAGTAGTGCCCACATGTTTGGTTTGTTTCTGGCGTATCGGCGACGGCAAACTCGGCGTTGATGGCCGCTGTCTTGTGAGAAAGGTCTGAATAGTGTACGTTTGTGGAGATGGCGGCTGGGGAAGAAGAAAGAAAGAAAAATATGATTTTAGGGTTTCATAGTTTTTATCATGGAGGTCTCTATGGTTTTATAATTTTTCCTTCGGGCAGAAAATTTTAATTTTTTGCGTTTAAGTCCAAAAACAGTTTTGGGCTTAATGAATCCTAGTTTTAGGCCCAATTTCAATTGGGCTTAATGAATTAAAATGCATAGATAAAATTAAACAAATTAAATTTATTTCTTGGTCCAAAAGTTTTATTTTAATAAAAATTTTAATTATTTATTTATTTCCTTTCTAAATTAAATTTGGACCAATAATAAATTTAAAAGCTCAATTTCTCCTAATCCATTAACAAAGACAAGCCTATGGAAGATGGAGATTGACAAGAAGCCCAATGAAGATTTGGCTTAGGGTTAATGTATCTTTTTCATTTTAGAAAAGCCATGAATTAAGATTGTTTAATTATTTTTCTATATGTTATGTTTTGGATGATTACATGCCATGATAACATGTCATATAGAATAGGCAGTGACACTCTATACATAATGATACATGTCATTCATTAATTATGAATCTCATTATATTGTTTGTAATTTGCGTATGCTTAATAATATTGGATATCATCTAGATAATATTATAGGAAGCATGCAATTAACAATATGTATGTTTTAAAAGGAAAAACCAATTTTTAAATATTGAGTGGGAGATGGAAAATTCAAGATAATTTTTCCACGGGCTCCATTATTAGTTCAATAATAAAATTATATATATACCTCGATTTCATGATACGGTGATGCTCCCTTCGGAGGATATATATATTAAATATTTTATTTGATGGACTTCTTCAAAGATAAAATTGAAATATTTTTCAATCGATTGTTCACCCAACGGTGACTATTGATATGAAAAATATGTAGATTGAAACAATGGTTATACACTCAACTAAAATTTGTTATTAACCTTCCCAACGAAGCTCTGTTAACAAATTTAGGCTCAAAAGGATAACGATAATTATTTATCATGTGTCTACATGAAAGTAACTAATCCAATGGGTAATTGGGTTTAGTAAATGTAGACATGACTTCCCCAACGGATAGCTTGTCAAAGCGGTACTAGATTATCGTTACAATAAATTAAAATTCATTTATGGTTTTATGCATTTTTGTCATTTATTGTGAATATTATTTCAAATTATTTATGCATGAATGTTTTATTTTTCAGAAAATGTCTTCACTGAGCCCACTTACTATTATTCTGAGTCAAAACAAACTCACTGGAGAGAACTATATAGATTGGAAAAGAAATCTATTCATTGTCCTGATTGCTGAAAATTATAAATATGTCTTAACTCAGCCATGCCCTCCAGTTCCAGCAGATGATGCTCATAGAAATCAGAGGAGGCTTTATGAGAAATGGCAAAAGGCCAATGAAATGGCAAAATGCTACATTTTATCCTCGAATTTTAATATTCTATAGACCAAGCATCAGAACTTGGAGACTGCCACTGAAATAATGGATAGTCTCAGATGTTCGGGCAAAGTACTCGCTCCGCGAGACAAGCAGTGCTGAAAGGAATTATGAACAGTAAAATGGGGAAGGGCACAAGAGTTCGTGATCACGTCCTCAAAATGATGGACTATTTGAATGAGGCTGAGATTCAGGGAGCACAAATCGATGATAACTCAATGATAGACATGGTGCTAGAATCTCTGCCAGAAACATTCAAGGAGTTTAAGGTCAATTATAACATGAACAAAAGAAACATGAACAAAAGAAACATGACCTTAACTGAATTAATGAACGAACTTCATTCTGCTGAAGAGATCTATCGCGCTGAGAAATCTCTAGGAAGCATACATATTGCTGAAAAAGCTTCTTCTTCTAGACTTAAGTCGAAAGGCAAAGGTAAGAAGAAAGCTGGGAAAAAGAGACCGTCTACCAAGCAAGATGGCAAGCCGAAAGACAAATGCTTCAAGTGTGGACAGAAAGGTCACTGGAAAAAGGATTGCCCTAAGATTGTGAAATCAGGTATGGGAAATCTTTTTGTAATTGAGACATGTTTAGTTCATAATCCTATTGACACTTGGGTGTTGGATTCATGAGTAACTAACCATATTCGTAATTCACTTTATTGATTTCAGGAAACCAGGAAAATAAGTGAAGGAAGCGTCAAGCTGCAGTTAGGGACATGACAGTTCATGTCAGCAGTAAAGACTGGATCTGTTTTATTATCTTTTAATAATGAGACTTTAATTTTGAATAATTGTCTTTATGTTCCAGACATAAAGAGGAATTTAATTTCAGTAGCTTGTTTGTCAAAGTAAGGGTACACTGTAAATTTTGGATCCTTTGTTTCTATTTTTTATAATAAGAGACTTATTTATTCTGGTACATTGGAAGATAATTTATATCATTTAAGTCCAATGATCAATTCTATGCACGACACAGTGATAAATAATGATGAGCATACACATTTATCTAAGAAAAGAAATATTTCTTCCAACTAATATTACCTCTGGCATTTACGCTTGGGTCATATAAACCAAAATAGGATATAGAGAATGATCAAAGATGGGCTTTTGGGTCCATTAGAAAATGAATCATTGCCACTCTGTGAATCCTGTTTAGAAGGGAAAATGACCAAAAGGCCATTCTCGGCCAAAGGAGTACGTGCAACAGTACCACTTGAATTGGTACATACAAATGTATGTAGACTAATCAATGTACAAGCTTGAGGAGGTTATAAGTATTTCATCACTTTTGCTGATGATTACTCGAGATACAATTATGTTTATCTGATGCGTCACAAGTCTGAAGCTCTTGAGAAATTCAAAGAGTATAGGGCTGAGACAGAAAAGCAATTAGATAAGAACATAAAGAAACTTCAATCTGATCGAGGTGGTGAATTTCTCTCAGGAGATTTCAAAGAGTATCTGGTTGAAAATGAGATTATATCTCAGTTGACTGCCCCGAGAACACCACAATGAAATGGGGTAGCTGAAAGAAGAAATAGAACTCTTTTGGATATGGTGAGATCTATGTTTAGTTATTCGTCATTACCAATCTCTTTTTGGGGACTAGCACTGGAAACTGCAGTTTACCTCTTGAACTTAGTTCCATCTAAGTCAGTGCCTAAAACCCTAATAGAATTATGGTCAGGTCGCAAACCAAGTTTACGACATGTCCGTATTTGGGGATCACCAGCACATGTGCTGAAACTAAAGGCAGACAAAATATATTCACGTTATGAGGTTTGTATGTTTGTGGGGTATCCCAAAAGAATAAGGGGAGGTTTATTTTATAGTCCTCAAGATAGGAAAGTGATCGTGAGCACACATTTCACTTCCCTCGAGGAAGACTATATGAATAACTTCAAACCTAAGAGTAAGGTAATACTTAAAGAACTATCAGGTGATCAGGTTGATGCTCAGCTTTTAACGCCTGTTATAGAACAGGAAGAACAACAACAACAACCAGATGATCAACACAGGATTATCCCTGAACAACCATCACTTTTAGAACCTCGTCGTAGTGGGAGGGTAACTAGGTTACCTGCGAGATACATGCTTTTAGGAAAAACCTATACAACTATCTCAGATGAACATGTATAAGATCCCACTAGTTACAACAAAGCTCTAATAGATAGAGATGTTGAATTTTGGAAAAAGGTCATGAATCAAGAAATGGAATCTATGTATTCCAATAAAGTATGGGAACTTGTAGAGGCACCAAATGGGGTAAAACCTATCGGGTGCAAGTGGATGTACAAGAGAAAAAGAGGAGTAGACGGAAGGGTGGAAACATTTAAAGCAAGATTAGTAGCCAAAAGGTTTACTCAGAAAGAGGGAATCGATTATGAGGAAACCTTTTCTCCAGTTGCTATGCTTAAATCCGTCAGGATTTTGCTCTCCATTGCTGTAGTGCTAGATTATGAAATTTGGCAAATGAATGTTAAGACTGCCTTTCTTAACGAGCATCTTGAAGAAAACATCTACATACAGCAATTAGATGGATTTATACAAAAAGGCCAAGAACACATGGTGTGTAAGTTGCAGAGATCCATTTATGGATTTAAACAAGCATCCCGGTCATGGAGCATCAGATTTGATCAAGTGATTAAATTGTTTGGATTCATTCAAAATATTGATGAACTATGTATGTACAAGAAAATTCAAGAAAAATCTGTAGCATTCCTAATTCTTTATGTAAACAATATTCTCCTAATTGGAAACGATATAGGAGTATTGACTACAATAAAGAGTTGGTTAGCAAAATAATTTGATATGAAAGACCTGGGAGAGGCAAGTTATATTATTGGTATCAAGTTACTACGAGACCAGAAGAATAAAACTTTAACCTTGTCTGAAGCGGTCTATATCGATAAGATATTGGCTAGATTTAGCATGGAAAATTCTAAGACTAGTTTATTGCCATTCAGACATGGAATTACATTCTCTAAGGATCAATCATCTAAAACATTTGAAGAGATAGAGAGAATGAGACGAGTTCCCTATGCAGAAGTTGTGGGAAGTCTCATGTATTCCATGCTTTGCATTAGGCCAAACATCTATTTTGCAGTAGGGATGGTTAGTAGATATCAATCTAATCCTGGACCTGAACACTAGACTGCGGTCAAGCATATAATGAAGTATCTAAAAAGAACTAAAAATTGTATACTTGTGTATTCTGGTGATGAACTCATTCTAGTAGGTTATACTGATTCTGACTTTATGTCAGATAAGGATTCTAAAAATTCAACTTCCGGCTATGTGTTTACATTGGAAAGTGGAGCTATTAGTTGGAGGGGTGTGAAACAATCTCGTATCGCAGACTCCACAACTGAAGCTTAATATGTGGCTGCATTCGAAGCTGCAAAAAAAGCTGGATGGCTCTGCAAGTTCCTACAAGATTTTGAGGCGGTACTTGCTGTCACTGTACCCCTTAAACTATTTTGCGATAATAGTGTTGCGGTAGCTCAATTTAATGAACTAAGGAACCACAAGAAACAAAAACATATTGAGAGGAAATATCATCTTATAAGGGATATACTGCAGATAAGTGATGTAGAGGTTACTCAGATTGCGTCACAGAGAAAACTTGGCAGATCTTTTTACTAAGGCCATACCTAGGAAACCTTTTAACTTGCACTTAGAATCCATTGGCATGCGTGAGATGCCAAATATGCTTTGAGAGCTCGTGGGAGATTGTTGGGAAAGCATATGTGTTTATTTAATTGTAATAAATAATTTTTCTAATTAATGAAATAAATGAGGTATTTTATTCAAATATCTTAATTGCATTAATATTTTGATTAAAGTCCATTTAATCATATTATATGTATTTATGTGATCACCATGTGGATTTACAGAAGATATAAATACAAGTTATCTTATGATTAAATAAATTTAGTTCGCAGTTGATAAATAAAGTTGGGCACTTTATTTAGGTATAGACTGTAATGAATTCATTAAATGATTTGTCTTAATCATGTATGAATTTATTAATGTAGTACGACTACATTGAACAAGATCACATATGAGATTTAATTAACTTTGTAATAACTGTCAGACTTATTAAATCTCATATGCATTGATTTTACTGTAATCTTAATCTTGAGTTAATTATGATTTCATGATTGTAATTGTTATTCCATTCGAGTTACCAATGGGCACGACACATACTTGTGGTCAAGATTACCCGTTATTTTGGTGGGAGCAATTATGAGTATTGAAGTTATGGATTAACAATATATAATTTGTACAACACATCTCTTGATGGGTTTTCGGCACTTGATCATAGAATTCTCTGGCCAGAGTGTGTCAACATATTTAGTATGTTGAAAATGATCATTAGAGAAAACCAGTAAGTATTAAGGAACAAGATGTAATTAAATTGATTGGACAGTTGAGATATCGATTTAATTAATGATGTGGTATAAAAGATTGTGCAGTAAAGAAATCAATGTGGCTTGGGACGAATTATTATTCGAGCATACAATTATGGAGGTCAATTCCAATATTTTAGTGGAGTATATTTGGAATTAAATAATTAGGTTATTTTAATTACAGGTCTAATTGTTATAACCACTATTGTATGTTCCCAAATGATCCCTGGGTTAGCTCATTTAATTGACTGCACCACTACTGGATTAATAAGTAAGATAACTAGTTATTTGGGTCAAAAGCCTAAATATATCATTTAGTGGGAGGATCCATTTAATTAGCTTGTGTGTAAGGGGCCTTATGTTATTTTATAAGGTGGGTCCCCTATAGAAAAAACAAGTAACGTGAGTTTTGATTTTCATTATTTGGAGCCTAAGGTTTTCACTAAAGGGAGATATAAAAAAGCTTATTTTCTCTAAAGAAAAAGAGGAGCAGCCACTTTATACAGATCAGAGAAAAAGATTTTTCTCTCTATTTTTGAGAAAAAAATTTTCTCGTGCTAGTTGCTTTAGTGGTGATAAAGGCGCCCACACGTCAAATGCAGATCAAACCTGAGTCATAACTTAGAAGATCATTGGTGACAGTTCGTGATCTAACAAGCGTGGTGGTGATGTATCGTGATCTAACATGAGTGGTGGTGACGGATCGTGATCTGGGAGCCTAAATCACTTCAGCGGAAAAAGCCAAATCAGATTTTTAAGGTACGATTTCTAGATTATAATTTCTTATATATTGTATGAGAGCGATCTTAAAAGATTTTATAAAAATTTAAAAAACTGATTTTTCTCCAACAGAAATAACATACAAGAACAATGTTTTTAAAAAAAATTCCACCTCATAGAACCAATTCTTTTAAAAGGCAAATCACGTCTTTCACTCAAAAGGACAAACATTATACCAATGTTGGGATAGGTTTAAAAAATTGTTTAATATATGTCCACACTGATTGACACTAAAAAGTGTACATTTAATAAGGATAAAGTTTTCACTTATTGTGTTGATTAATGCGCTCATTATTTCTAAATTATTTTAATACTCCCCAAATATATTTTATGTAAATTAATTTGTAATATTTTAATTTATTTCTTGTAAATATTTTTCAGGAATAAATATAGAATTGGAGTTGAAAGTAGGAACAAAGAAGGACAATTGGAGCAATTTAGAATTCATCAATCGAGGAGATGCTATTAAAAATAAAAAAAATAAAAAAAAAGATTGGCAAGCATGTTGGTGATGGTCAGGAGGCCATCATGCAATTCAATATGTATAGATAATATAAAAATAAAATAAAATAAAATATTAACATTAATAAAAGAAAAGAAAAGAAAAGAAGATGATTCCCTTGCCTATAAAAAGGCAATGGGATGCAAGCGAATGAGGAAGCCAGTAGAGAAAGGAGCGGAGTTCTGAGAGAGTGTGATAGCCAAGGGTGTAACTGAAAAATTTCTTTCTTTCTTTGTTTCTTTTCTTTCTCTTTTTTGTTTCTATCTATATCAATTTTCTTTGTAATATATTTCAAAAAGTTTATCAAATAAAAAGAGTGTTGTGTTTTCTTTCAATATGAGTGGCTAATTTTATTAAGTTGAGGTGAAGGGTGAAGATCAATGTTTCAAACTATTAAATTTATTATTTTCTCAAATGAGTTTTTAAGTTTATTTTATTCTTTTTTAGTTATTTTTATGTCATGTTAATTTATAAATTTCTTTGGATCTGTATGGTATTTTGACATAATGTCGACACATTAATATAATGTGGCACATTAAGTAATTTATTCCATATTTATCCACACACATAGAATTAAATGATATAATAATTAACTGGTAAAAGTGAAGCAAAATATAAACGAGTATTAAAATTATAGTTTGATTACTGAGAGTGGATCCCGTAACCTTAACATATTTTAAAATTGTTTCCAAATAATTTATTTTCTCCACAATTTATTTTCTTTATTTAACAAATTGACAACTAGACCCTGTGGTTCGACCCCGGACTCACCGGGTTATAATATAACTGAACACTCTTATACTTGGGAGTAATACACTTTTGAGTCATGTCACACACCATGGTTTTGAAACTTGGCGATTGGTTACTTATTTCTACGAAGGCTTAATACCTCAAAGTAGACAAGTTGTTAAAATAATGTGCAATGGTGAATTTAGAGATAAAAATCCTGAAGAGGCATTAGATTATCTTGACCAATTAGCTGGAAATGCACAACATTGGAATACTGTTAGAACTTTTGAATTGACAAATAAGCAACAATCATCTCCATCTAGTGGAGGAATCCATAACCTTAAGGAAGATCATGATTTACAAGCAAAATTTGCATCCCTAGTTAAGAAGGTTGAAGCTTTAGAGAATAAAAAGAATGATCAAGTAAAATCTGTTCAAGAAATTGCATGTAATATTTGTAGTTCTAATGATCATTTCACTTAAGATTGTCTCACTCTGCCTGCACTTAAAGAATGTCTACATGATCAAGCTCATGCCATTAACACTTTTAATAAGCTAAACCCATATTCACAGACTTATAATCCTGGTTGAAGAAATCATCCAAATTTCAGTTTGAGGAGTAATAACAATGCACAATCTTAACAAGCACCACCTCTACAAAATTTTTAAAATGCTCAGCTTTATGCACCATATGTTCCCCCACTATGGAAAAATATGAAAAACACAATGCATTCATTCATCAGAAAGCAAGATGTTATTAACAATCAAAATGTACAAACTTTTTCTGATTTGAAAGATACTCTTGCTAAAATTGCTTCTGCACTTACAATTGAAGAAAAAGGAAAATTTCCAGCTCAACCACGATCAAATCCTAAGATTCAATAAAATCCACCCATGGCCAAGTCAAATCAGTTATAACCCTTCATAGTGGTAAGGTTATTGATAGATCTATGCCTGAACCTTGTGAAGATGATGAAAATTCAAAGGGTAAGGAAGGACTAAATGAACTTACACCTAGTGAAGAAATAACTAGTGTTCCACATGAACCACCATTTCCGCATGCATTGAATAAACCAAAGAAATCAAACCACTCTTCTGAAATTTATGAAATATTTAAGCAAGTGAAAGTTAACATTCATTTATTAGATGCAATCAAGCAGGTACCTTCATATGCCAAATTTTTAAACGACTTATGCACTGTCAAGAGGAAATTGAAGGTAAGAAAGAGTGTTTTCATGGCTGAACATGTAAGTACAATTCTATCTACTAATAATAAGTTGAAATATAAAGATTCTAGTTGTCCTACTATTTCTTGTTTTATTGGTGATCACAGAATTGAGTATGCTTTACTAGATCTTAGTAATAGTGTTAATTTGCTTCCATATTCAGTTTATCGTCAACTTTATCTTGGTGAATTAAAATCAACTTCAACTACATTTTTACTTGCCGATAGATCAGTTAAAGTACCAAAAATAATAGAGGAAGACGTTTTAGTACAAGTTAATAAATTCATATACCCTGTGGATTTTATTGTCTTAGAAACAAAACATGTTGTGAATAATTATAAACCAAATCCTTTAATTTTAGGTCGACCATTTTTAGCAACTTTTAATGTTTTGATTAATTGTAGTAATGATTTAATGAATTTATCCTTTGGAAATATGACTCTGAAATTGAATGTTTTTAATATGTGCAGACAACCTAATGAAGAAAACAAGAATGAAGATTATATTGTCATACTGATGAACAAAAGGAATTGCTTGAATCTTGTATAGAGGAAAATATTCAAAAAGGAGATTTTTCTGAACTCTGTGATATTTGTTTAGTTAATTCAATTGGGTCGAAGAAGTAACTTGAACTTGATATTTCTAATATAAATTTATTGCTTGATTTTGTACAGACTTTACAAAATTATAATGAAGAGCCAAAATTTGAGGAGCTTGGAATTATTGAAAAGACAGACAACAAGAAGCACCTAAACTGGAATTGAAACATTTGCCTGAAGGATTGAAGTATGCTTTTTTTTATAGAGAAGAACAAATTTATCTTGTTGTGATTTGTTCTATTCTAATAAGCAACCAAAAAGGTAAGTTACTAATTATTCTTAAAAAGTATAAAAATACAATTGGATGGATTTTATAAGATATTAAAGGCATTAATCCCTTAATTTGCATACATAGAATTAATTTGGAAGAAAATGCTAAAACATGTCAACAACCTTAAAGAATATTAAACCCACACATGAAAGAGGTAGTCAAAATAGAAGTCTTTAAATTGCTTGATGTGGGAATTATCTACCCTATTTTTAATAGTAAGTGGGTAAATTCTACACAAGTAGTGCCTAAAAAATCTGGAATCATTGTTGTTAAAAATGAAAAAGGTGAATTAATTCTAACACGAATTACATCTAGTTGGCGCATGTGCATTGATTATAGAAAATTAAATGAAGCCACTAGAAAAGATCATTTTACATTACCATTTCTTGACCAAATCTTAGAAAGAGTAGTTGGACATCCCTACTACTACTTTTTAGATAGATATTTAGGTTATTATCAAATTCCCATAGCACTTGAGGACTAATAAAATACTACATTTACATGTCCCTTTGGAATATTTACATTTAAAAGAATGTCATTTGGGCTTTGTAATGCTCATGCAACATTTTAAAGATGTATGCTAAGTATTTTCTGTGATATGGTTGAAAATTGTTTAAAGGTTTTTATAGATGATTTAACTGTATTTGGGAATTATTTTGATGATTGCCTTAATAATTTGGAGAAAGTTTTAAAAAGATGTTTGAAAAAGAACTCGTGTTGAATTGGGGAAAATGTCACTATATGGTTACTTCCGGAATTATTTTAGGTCATATTGTATCTGTTAAAGAGATTGAAGTTGACAAAGTAAAAATAGAAGTCATATCTAAATTGCTACAATAAAAAACAGTTACAGATGTGCGATCCTTTTTAGGCTATACAGGATTTATAGGAGGTTTATTAAAAACTTTAGTGTCATATCTAAACCATTTTGTAACCTCTTATTAAAAGATGCACCGTTTGAATTGACTGATGATTGCCAAAAATATTTTGAGAAAATAATTTGTCTTTTAACATCTGCACCTATTATGCAATCTCCTAGTTGGTCTTTACCTTTTGAATTAATGTGTGTTGCAAGTGATTTTGCTGTTGGTGTTGTTTTAGGACAAATAAAGGATGGTAAGCCCTTTGTGATTTATTACACAAGTAAGACTTTGGATAGTACTCAAATGAATTATTCTACAACTGAAAAAGAATTACTTGCTGTGGTATTTGCATTAAGCAAATTTCGTTCATATTTGCTTGGCTTTAAATCTGTTGTTTTTACTGACGATGTTGCTGTGAGATATTTGATGAGTAAACAAGATGCCAAACCGAGATTAATTCGTTGGATTTTGTTACTTCAAGAATTTGACCTTACCGTCAAAGATAAAAAAGGTGTCAAAACTGTCATTGCTGATCATTTATCAAGACTCACATCTGAATTCTACGCCGACATAACACCCATCAATGATTATTTCCCTGATGAATTTTTATTTTCTATTACCTCAATGCCATGATATGCTAACATTGTTAATTTCATTGTTACAGGTAAAATGCCTTTGCAATGGAATGCTCAAGAGAAGAAGAAATTTTTTGTTGAAGTAAAGAAATTTTATTGAGATGATCCTTACTTGTTCAAATATTGCCCATATCAAAATTTTCGGCGATGTATTCCTGATAGTGAGGTAAGTAGTGTCAGTAATTTTTGTCATTCTGAAGTATGTGGTGAAAACTTTTTTTCAAGAAAAACTACTGCTAAAATTTTACAGCGTGGATTTTATTGGCCTACCATATTTAAAGACACATATGAATTTTGTAAAACTTGTGAAAAATGTCAAAAATTGGGATCAATTACTAAAAGAAACATGATGCCCTTAAATCTCATACTTGAGATTAAAATATTTGACTGCTGGGGAATTGATTCCATGAGTCCGTTTCCATCATCTTTTGGATTTGTGTACATGTTAGTTGCAATTCATTATGTCTCAAAATGGATTGAAGTAATTTCTTGTCAAGATAATGATCGTAAAATTATGGTTAAATTTTTAAGAGAAAATATTTTAAGTCGATTTGGAATCCCTCGAGCTATTTTCAGTGATGGAGGTAACCATTTTTATAATAAGTTATTTAAGTCTTTAATGAAGAAATACAGAATTACACATAAAGTTCCCTTATCGTCCTCAAACAAATAGTCAAGTTGAATTAGCAAATAAGGAGATAAAATAAATTTTGCAAAAAACGGTTAATCCAAACCAAAAAGATTAGTTCTTAGACTAAATGATGCACTTTGGGCTTACTGTACTGCATTTAAGACGTTATTAGGAATGTCACCTTATCGGCTAGTTTATGGTAAACCTTGTCACTTACCTGTTGAACTTGAACATAAATCATTTTGGGCTATTAAAGTTTTTAATTCAAATTTGGATAATACTGGTAATGTGCGAAAATTGCAATTGAATGAATTTAAGGAACTAAGGAATGATGCATATGAAAATTTAAGAATTATTAAGGTAAAAACAAAAGGTTTTCACGATTAAAGATTTTTTTGGAAAATATTTGAGATTGGTCAAAAAGTGTTGCTTTATAATTATCGTCTTCATTTGTTTACAGGGAAGTTAAAGTCAAAGTGAAGCAGCCCATTTGGTGTAAAAAATGTATATTCATATGGGGTCCATAGAAATTGAGAATCTAAAGAACGATGTCATATTTAAAGTTAATAGTTAAAGATTAAAACCATATTTGGAACATCAACCACGTAAAGAAGACACCGAAATCAATTTGGGTGACTCACCAAATGTTGATTAAGTCTTTAATGAGGGATTCAATTTTTTTTTTATTTTGTTTTACTGTTATTTTGTTGTTTGATTGATTTTTTTCTCGATTAATGCGCACCATACTTTTTTTAGCATTATATTTCTTGCTTAAGCGTGTTTGTTTGACAATTGTATTTTCTTTCGTCAATTTTCATTATATGTCATTAGTACCTCAATAAGAAAGTTCCTGCTCACACATCTTAAAAGCCTTTTGCGTGTTAAATTTCAATTAAGAGACCTGATACAAAGTTGTAAATCACATCTAATTTGGGATTTGCAACCACCAACATTAGTGTTCTACGTTAAGGATCTAGAAACACAACTCAAAAAAGTAGAAGGTGGTATATATGAATTTCAATTAGAGCTTGAGGTTAACTCAATAAAAGGACGAATGTAAGTCTTTTTTTTTACTTTGTGTGATTTCTTTTTGTTGTTTTGTTCACTTTCACGTTTGATTTGATTTTGCAGTTTTGATTCTCTTTATTTTGGTGTATTTTTATTTATTTTCCCATATAAATGGTGGAGAATGGTACTCTGTGACTTTTTAAGTCGGTATCTACATTTCCCATAAATAACTGAAACCTTAAAATCAAACATGGAAAGGAGTACAACATAAACTGCATAAGCATTTTCCCTCTCTCCCTCAGACTGCCCTCAAGAAAACTTACAAAGCTCGTTGTGAACGATTGCGTTTGTTAATGATCAATGACATTCCTTCTAATATTCGTTGGTTAATTGAAGTAAAGGCTCGATTAGCAGGTGAGTTTTCTGATCTATTTATTTTTTTCATGCCTAGTTTTGGTAAAAGTACATTTGTTAAAAAAAATGAGAGTTAAACGACTTGGCTCAAAATGTCATAACTGTGTAAGACTTAGTTGTAAAAGAAAGAATTGTAAATCTTTAGGAATGGTTTCTAATAATCGTAAAGATAAAATTAAATTCGTTAAAAATAACCTGAGTAAAGAATTGTTGGATGATATCTTACGATATCTTGAGATGCATTGAAGCGGATATGTGCAACATGAGATTCATAATTTATGGATACTATTCCAAAAAGAAAATGCATAGTTTAGTCTTGGGAATCTAAATTCAAAAGACCTTGTTTGTCAGTTTATAAGAAAACTGGATGGCAAGCCTATCCTCAACCTATAGAGGACGTTTAAACCGTTACTGGACGTGAAATCAAAGGAAGATGTGAGCCACAATCATAACTACCAATAAATATCCTTTTATTTTGTTTTTTTTAGCATTTGCATTATTGCATTTAGTGGTGTGATTTTGTATTTAATAATTATTTGTTTTCTTTTTCTATTTGCTTTTTCTAATCATTATTTTCTTTTTCTTTTTATTGTTTGCTTTTGAATTATTGAGTCACGAGCTTTACGCGTCATTTAACAAATATGTCAACCCATTTACAGTTGTTTCTCATTATTTCTGTCACCAAGATCTTTAAATATAAGCTCATTTTTAAAACACTCACAACTTGTTTTTAAAGATTATTCCGATGGCAGCATCTTCGAGTAAACAATTCAAAAATATTTGTATGCTTTCTGGGTTTCACTACGTAAAGTACAAGGAGTTCGTTCAAGCAGCTGTAGATCTTGGTTGTGTAATAGCAGAGAAGAAACTACACCTTGTATATGAAGGAGGTGAACGAGGGTTATCAAGGCTTGTCTCAGAAGCTGTTTTTACTAGAATAAGCCAAGTACTAGACATTATCCGAAAAGCCATTAAACCTCTAGGATGCCTGTCTAGCCCACCAATTGGAGAAGAATTAATGGTATCAAGGATGCAAGAGAGAATATTTGAAATGTTAAAACATGCTGATGCTTTTATTTTCTTGCCAGGAAATCTTACAACTCTTGAGGCACTGATTATATTTGCATCTTGGTCTCATTTGAATATTCATTGAAAACCCATCGTTTGTTAAATGTTAATAATTTTATGATGGCTTGCTAACTTTTATTAACCATGCAATTAAGAATCATTTTGTTTTACACTCTGTAAAAAAAAAAACCTCTTTATTTGTGTTTCTACTGTTAATAAGTTATTTGGCCTTTTACAGGCTTATACACTAGAGCCAGATCCCAAGACTTATGCACTGGATTAGTCAACTGATGATGGTAGCAGTAGCAGTAGTAATAAGTGCAAATTAGATTTAACTCTTCGTTTGTAAATATTTTCTGTTGCAGTGTTCATGTGTGTCTTCTAAACTCTTCCTCTTTCCTTTTAAAACATCGAGGACAATGTCTCGTTCAGGTTAGAGGGAGGGAATAGTTGATAATTGTGGAATGTCTTAGTCCTGGTAATTTTTTTTAAAGTTTTGCTGTAAAAACTAACTTTGGACTAAATTTGAGTTGAAAATAGCTGGATATGGAGAGTTTAGTACCTTTAAAAACACATATTCTTAATCTTAGAGTTTTATTTTTTTTAAAATGTAACATTTTCTTGTTCTTTGTCATCTTCTTTTAAGTTTCTGCATCGAGTTCAGATGAGATCCCCCCCTCTTCTTCTTTTATTATTTTTTTCTCTTTTATCATTTCTTTCTTTCTTTTGTTTTTTGTATGCATATCTGTAAAATTATAAAATGTTGAGATAATGTTTAGATTAGATTAGGGGGTGGGAATAGTTGATGTGTGTTTGTTTTTTTTCTTTAAAAAAAACCCAATTTGTCTTTAAAAAAAAAAGCAATTTTTTTTCTTTTGTGTAGGATGGCTGTGTAAAGAGTTATGACTTTTAAGACGCATCTTAATAGTCCCGTCGTATTATATTTTGATTTTGAAATTCATAGTAAGTTGTTTTTGTTCCATTTTCTTTGAATTACTAAAATTTATGAACTCTTTAATTGATTATTAAGTCATTTAATTGTTTACTCATTTAACAAGTATTATTAAATCATTCTTTAAACACACACTATGACACATACTAGTGGGTTGTTATTTAAAAATTTTACAGCATTTAGTTCTTTTGATTTATTAGGGATAATATCTAATGTAGTAGAAAGTGTATATTGCAAAAAATAATAATAATAAAGAATTTTTTTTAATGTGTTTAATTTTGCTATATCTAGAACCTGAGTAATTAAGCTCGTAAGAATGTTTCAACACCTAGTACCCTAAGGCCAACTGGTATGGGAGTCACTAGCCTAAAGCTCGATACATGAGTTATAGATATATTGTTTGCTTATTTATTAGAAACCCGAGTAATTAAGTCCGTAGGATTGTTCAACACCTAGTGCCCTAAGGCCAACTGGTCTTGGAGTTACTGGCCTAAAGCTCGATACATGAGTTATAGATATATTGTTTGCTTATTTATTAGAAACCCGAGTAATTAAATCCGTAGGGGTGTTTCAATGCCTAAGCCCTAAGGCCAACTGGTCTGTGAGTCACTAGCCTAAAGCTTCTTATATGGGTTAAAAATGTAATGTTTTAAAATTTATGTGAATAATCTACTGTCTAAAGATAAATTTTCTAATGAATTTTAGAACGAAAATGTTGTTTTTCTTTTAAAGAAGCCTCATAAGTATTGTGTTAATTACTTAATACGAAAGAATGTTTGATGATATTCTGGATAATGAGTGAACGACTAAGAGCTAAAGAAATTTGTGAGAGTTTATTTATTTGGTAGTTAAAGGATAAATGAACAACTATTAACTTGTATATGAATTTTGTAAATTTAGTTTAATATAACACTTTAATTACTAGGGACTAGCAATAAGCTGGTTGGGAGTGTGATTAGTAATAAAAATTGTTTAATTATCAAGCGATAAAAAATATTATTTTGTGCTTATATTATAATTTATATTTGTGTTTATGCAATATATTAGAAATTATTAATTATATCTTAACTATATTTAATTTTGTGTATTTTTGTGTGTTTCTTAGGTAAAATATTAATTTCACATATTTCAAGTCTCCAAATAGACAAACAGATAAATATATGTCAAATTTGGATTTTGGAGGTTCGAAAACTTTAAGATAAGTCAAGACTGACTTAAAATTGAGCTTGTACAAAAAGTTAACATTTTTTGTTGACCGAGCACTGATTGGATGATAAAATGAGCTTACAATAGATATGAGTGCATTGGATAGCTAGCAATTTGGACTAAATGTCAACCATTCATGAATCAATGGCCACGATCGTGCCACGTGTCAATGGTCGGTGAGGCAAGTTGTAGGATCCGAATCTTTGTATTTGGGTCGACTCGATCCACCCACTAATCCACAAATCTCAACCGTTCTTTAACCAAATCGAACGCTTCACAAGATGCCACATGTAATGTTGACTTTTTAAGTTTGACCAGTCATTGGATCTTGAATCTAATGGTTGTGTAGAGCGCATGCATAAAGCTTATGATGGACTGCAATGCACTGGATTATGAATTTATTTTTCTATAAGTAGAGCCTCATTTTTATGTTTTGATAATCTCTTTTCTTCTCGATTTCTCTCAATTTCCTTGTAATCTTGTTTTTCTTGTGTGTTTTCATATTTTGTATTAAATTTAGTTTTATTTTCAATTTTAGTTGTTTTTATTAATTTTAATAATTATTTTTATTTCAATTATGCTTAGCTAAATAATAATAGTTAGGGTAAGGTGAAACTCTTAGGAAATAAATATGATTAAATCAAATTATATTTTTAATTATATAAATCAAATTATTTTTTATTTAATTTTAAACATATTTTATATTTTCAAATTTTGATTTATTATAAACAAACAAATGAGTTGGGCACAATAAATTCTTAATATCTTAAATAAGGTATGGTAAAATGGTATTTAGACTTATTGTAGACAAATTAAATTTTGGCACAATAAATACTTAATTCATAATAAAATTAATGGAAAAATAATAATAATTTATATAATTAATCATTTGGGCAGTAAATCTTAAAAAATGGCAAAAAGAATTTATTAAATTTTATTTATTATTAAAAGTGGATCCATAACCCTAACTAATTCAATTTCATAATTTCATTTAAATTAAATTGTTTATATTCAAGTTTTATTTTGATTTTTAAGATAATATAAAATAAACAAAGTAAAAAATTTTCATGTGGATCAACCTCAGACTCATTGAGTTATAATATAACAAGACACTTTTATACTTGGGAGTTAGAGATCACTTTTAAGTTGTGTAAAAAAGTATCATTTACAGTCGTAAGATTGTGAATTTTTTTTGTTGAGATCAATATATACCACTAATCTTTCTTTTTTTTAATTATTATCAAATAATTCTTTGGCATAAAGAATTTAATGGAAAAGAGGGATAAATGTGTTATTTACTTAATATTTTATCTTGGGAAGAATATAAAATATACATTTTTGTTATAAGAAAAATATTTAAAAGATAACAAAAGGCATAAGTAAAACATCTTATTATTAATTTTTTTAAATTTCTTACTTTGGTATCTAAACTTTTTATTTTAATTTCAATATGATTTATTAAATTTATAAATATGAATAGAGCAATACTATAAAATTATGGTGCCAGAGGATTATTGGGTATTATGACAATAACAGGAAATAAGTGGTATCTATTGATTTTAACAGTAGAGAAATCGGTAATCTCCCCTTGTAGTGGCATATTAGCTAAAATTGTAAAATCTCTTAGATGAAAAACAAGAGATTTAGGATTTGAATCCCGCTCCTATGGGTGGGGAGAAAATTTAATTGTCATTAGACTAATTTTTTTTTAAAAAGAAAATTGTACCTTAACCACTTTAAAAATATTGAAAATATAAATAGACACTATGAGTTTTTTATAAGAGACATTACCAAAATACCAATCTAATTTTTCTAACATATTACTTTATTATCAAATAATTCTGACAATTACTTTTTCCCACCTACCATTTTTATTTTTACATTTTACCATCAAATCATTAAATGTAGCCGAAAATTTGAAAAAATAATTTATGTTAAAAGGCTATTTTACCCCCTTGAACTATTCAAATGTGTAGAAAAATAATTATCCTCCAAAATGGAAAAAAAAACTTAAAATCATATGTTTAGAAAATCATATATTTTTTAAAAAAGTTTTGAATAAAAAATTGAAAATATATAATTATATTAAGAAATATTTTAATTGTTATTTTAATGTTTATATTTTTACATCAATTTAATAAAATACAAATCAATTGCAGTATTTAATTTAATGATAGTATATTATTATATTTTTATTGGAAAATTATTGATTTACCATACGACTTTTTATTCTTGTATCAAATCAGCACTATCTGAATTGATAAATTTGAAATACTTAGATTTTCTTTTGAAGTTAGCATTTTTTAAAAGGAAGTTAAGGATTTAGTGGTAAAATAATAAAATTAAAAAAATAATTGTCAGAAAATTTTGGTAGAAATATGATATGTTAGGAAAAATTAAGTGCGTTAATTAAGTGCGTTTTTTTGATATTATCCTTTCTGATGATATTTTTGTACCACCTTAAATTTTAGTTTTATATCAGCAAGCTATTTTTCAATTAACTCCCTTAGCTACTATAAAGAATTGAGTTAAAAGACTATTTTGCCCTAGAAATAATTTTAAAAAAAAGGTTAAACCATCATTTAACCTTGTTAATAGGATCTAGAGACAAAATAATCTTTTATCTTATATTCTTTTATGGTGACTAATGGAGTAGTCGAGAAGTGGGTGGTTGATATAAAATTAATACTCGAAAGCTATCAGGGATATTATTAAAGTTGGTTGGAGGATAATTTCTCTTTTTTATTTTTATTCTTCTTTTTATTTTTTAGTTTTGCATAAGATGATTTATATCACAATATATCTAGCGTGTGTATATCATATGCACATTTTTTTTTTT